>NC_086336.1:68964719-69609748 GCF_032445375.1 Bacillus rossius redtenbacheri | reverse complement strand
CCCCCGTTCCCCCCTTCCTTTTTTTTACCTCTCTTCGGCAAGCTTGACAACCCTTTGATTACTTCTCGCCCAGTATCGGTTAAAAAGTGTTAAAAAAAAATTCGTTATGAAGACATGCTTTTGATTACCTATCAGACTGGTAGAGAAAAAAATAACAATATTTATTTATTTTTTTAAAATTCTCCCTCTTGGTCTCTTATTTACTTTCTACTTGAACTTTAAAAAAATCTAAATAAAATATAAAATCAAAAAACTGATTTTTTTTTTAAAGCAAAATGTGATCTAATTCTTAGTTAAGAAAGGTGATGGTTTGGTTTTTTCGCAGCTTCTAGTTTCAAGTGGTGAAGGATCTCCGACTCTTTTTGACGTTTGTTGGAGAACAAAGTTAACACGTTAAAGAATAATTATTTACCCCGCGTTGTATACTTGCTGTTATGTGAAATAAATCTCTGTGGGAATTTATTTTTGTTGTTGCTGTATTTGGTTTGCTGCAGCTTTTGTGCTGAGACAATTCGAGCGGTGGGGAGAAGAGAGACTGTGTGTGTGGACGTGGGGAGAGTGAATGAAGCGGGGAAACACGATATTCAGTAGAAGTCGTAATTCGGTTCGATCAATGGAGTAGAGCAGGGGAAGTGTAAGAGACTTGCGGGAGTCCGTTCTCTCGCGACGGGGGAGTCGAGATGTACACCGTCCGAGTCGAGGGTCTCTCTCTCTCTCTCTCTCTCTCTCTCTCTCTCTCTCTCTCTCATCCCCTCCAGCTCCTGCGGCTCCTGGCAGCGAGGCGGGCTTTACGAGTCCATAAAGACTTGGCTCGCCTCGGGATTGTGTGTTCATGCGGAGGCAACTGTAAAAAAAAAAAAATATCCCGAGGGAGACGTCAGGAGAGATGTCTGGAGACTTGACTGATGAGCGGGAAAGAGAACGAGATAAGTTGCGATGGAGTCGTTTCAACAATGACATTCTACTCGGCGCGCATATTGTCCTGTCCTCCTCGCCCAAACACGACTCCGAAGCATGTGGGTAAATAACGGAACGTATTAAAAATAAACAACGTATGACTCTCAATAAGTCCCAATTGGTGACCGATCGCGAAAATAACCATCGGGTTTATTTCACTACTCAACGTCAATAGATGAGTCAAGACTCTCTTCCAAATCTGGCCAGTAACAACTTAGCTGCTAGTGTGCCGTGGAACTGCGATTTGCCTGAAAATTCAGAAGTATTGACGAAAAACAAACAAGTAACTAATAAATAAATATAACTAGGATATATATATATTTTTAGGGATAGCTCGGTAGAGTTCATTTTTAAATAAACTATCAAATCTAACAATTTATTGAAGGGAAGGAGTAAGCACTGTAATACAAGATAGTCAAATGAAAGTGACTGCACAGTAAAAAATTGTTAAAAAAAAAATGCTTGTAAGTAATATTAAACTAACTTTCAACTTCGGTTTATAATATCACGATAAGGAAAAATAAAATAAATATTCAGAGAAATAGTGAGAAAATTTTATATGTGGAAAACATGACTTTGCCAGGCGCTTCAGAGCGATTTGATCACGTCTACCGCATGTGTGTCGTCTGTACTGTCGTTTGAAATGTAAAACATGTTTCTAACAATCGATAGAATAAAGATAAATTAAAAGGATGTTACATTTTTTAAATTTTTACGAGATATAATTTTTTTTTACTATGAATAAATAATACGGTAGTTTTGTAATTTCTTGTTCACCTTTGAGCACCAGAGAAACGTTTAAACTCTTTGCTCCTAGTTAGAGTGCCACTTAAAATAGATTCATTTTAAAGTACGTGAATGTGTAAAACTAAACAACCTAACTCCTGAGAATGACGGTACAGTAACTAAATCCAACATCAGAGTACACAATAAATTTACGGGAGTCTGTAACTGGGAACCATAAACCTAAATACCAATGAGAACGATTAAAGGTTATGGTTTGAAAACGTCTATAAAATATATTGGCAACAAAATAAAAGGTTTATCAGAATTTGTTTACGCTTTTAAAAAAAGAAGGTAAATTTAAATATTATTCTTGCGGGTACCCATAAAAAAATACAAATCTAAAATATACGGCAAAAATCAAAAAAGTATTTAATTAAAAATTCCTATGCAAAAGTTCAATTTTATTTGTTTAACTTAGGCCTTAATCTTTCACAGTAACGACGATAACGGTGTAATACGTTCAGATATTTTGCTGGTACGTGCAAACGTTTATTTACAATGAGCTCAGAAACGCAATGTTTAATATGTACTTTAATTTTTCTGTGCAAAATATCAAAATTCAAAAATCTCCTAAACGACGCATTTTTCCTAAACGATCTTCCATAACCACTTCCACTTAAAAAGACGTTCCTCGACTATCTTCATCTAGCCTCACACTACCGTTAGTAGTTGGTTTAAAGTTGCAAAAATTATGCGCCGTAAAAATGTGCAATATTGAGGCAGTATAGTGCTCTGCCGATTTTACACCGAGTTACTGTGCGTCGCGACCAATCAACAACACTTCCAATCTATAGTCCGGCACCATGCTATTATATCGAAGCTGTGAAACTTGCAGTTGCAGACGTTTCTGCAACGATGTCGCAAAGCCAAACCAATCATGGCTGGAGTACGAACAACTTGTAGATTTAATGATTTTATGTCAGGACAGGACGATTTACATCCAAAATTTTATTTATACAAAATCAAAACGAGCTTTAGAATAAGCTGTAGTAAAATGTACAAGAGGATAAATTAATTTTTTGGTGCTCATGAAAAGACCATTTTCGTTGCTGAAAAATAAATGATTTTTTTTGTGTGATACGATTCATTATTATTGAATAATTTTGAAAATTGAGTATATTCAATTTTCGGATTGCAATTAGAATTAGCGTTAGTTAACCTCATTAAAACTAATTTTAAAAATTACTTAACATTTATTATGTTCTTATGATATCACGAAATAAAAAATCCAAAGTTAAAATTTAAAAAAAAATATATGTCTTCATGTATGATGGCTGCTGCAGTCCATCCGCAATACTGCTTCACGGACTGCCATTCACCACCCGACCACTTCGCAGGTCACACTTGAATCCCTGGTAGCCTTTTTTTTCTCTGACGTCATCGCCTTAATCGCTATATCTGCCGCGAATTCTAGTAACTAAGATCAACTCCCCGTGCGTAGTTCTCGATGGCTCAGTCGTTTTAATTTTAATGCTTAGTTATAACGAATATTATTTTATTTAGTAAAATCATTAAGATATAATTTAGCAAAAGCAAACAACCAAAACAAAAGGTACAAAGAAGATTGTTTTTTTTACAGTAGATTATATTTTTACAAACCTAAAGAGGGACAGACAAAAAAAATTCAATAATGATTGAGAATTTTTAAGAATATATTTAAAAATTAATAAAATGTGTTTGTGGTCTGGCAACCGATCACATGTAAGGTTGACAAAATATCAGAAAAGAAGCACATGTGTAATTGTAATAAATCTTTTTTCATAAATTATTACTCATAAAATAAACTAGTTGCATCAAAGTAAAGAGGCACTCTTTCCCCCTTAATTAATGACACTTAAAAGTTTCAATTTTATTCTTTATTTTAATTGCAAAGAAAAAAAATTGGTTGTCTGTAAAGTCGTTTTACGGACGATAGTTTAACATGACAACGTCATAACAAAACATTGATGAAATGATTGATCCAGAAGAAAAGGAAATATCATATTCGGCCTGAGACTGAGCCGTAATAGGTTTTTGCAAACAAACCATTTAGGCATTAAAAATATTATATTCTTTGAGGCAGATTTTTTTTTAATTTTTCTATCTTTTGTATGATAAAATCTACCTCTGCATACTTTTATGAATAAAATTGAATCATTTTTATTGAATTATCACTATTTTGTATGGATACAAAGGAGTGAAATGAAATGTACAATTTAAATAATAAATTTACTTTTATTTGCATTCATTATTCAAATATATTTATTACTTTTGAAATGTTACGTGCGCCGTATTTATTTTTACAAGTTCAAAAAAAAATTTTCTCACCTGCCGGGATTCGAACCGACAACCTTGCGAATTACACCTAGCTCCGCTGACCGCTCAGGCACGAGGCCATATTTGATTATCGATAGTTTCACATATTATATTTACCTTTATAAATATTTTGTTCACGGTAGGGGAATAATATTATTTCGTTTCAATAACTAATAACAAATACGCATCCCAAATACACCAAACTTATTTATAAGGTGTTACAATATTTTTTAAAACATTGTGCAAAAGATCCCGGTTGAAATTTGAATTTTCATGTGTAACTGTAAAACACCATTGTTGATTCAAAACGTATTTGAATATTCAACATTACTTTTAAATAACCGTACCGATTGTGCTGAAAATCGGTGGACGATCGTTAAATTACATAATATTAATAATTCAAACGACGAAAATATGATTGAAAAGTCAAATCGATGGTCGTTCCAATCGAGTGGAAGAGAGATGCCTCGCATGCGTACGTACAATGAGCATGAAGTTAGATGCCACGCATGCGTACAATGAGCAAACAGGAACATCCGTAGTGGGACACTTTTTCGTGCGTGCAGCCGGCGTTCATCGATTTATTAGACGTTGTCACGTCAAAAACATTTAATTGTATTGTTTTCTCACCCATGGAATAAAGCGCGTATGAAAATAAACGCTGGACTTTGTCGCAAAACATTGAAAGCTTTCAGTTGTGTTTTTGTGTGGCGTCATTCTTTGTGGAGGTTGCCCCGTAATTTCGCTGTTAATTACACGCACTGCTACTATTTATAAAACGCTGGCCTCGGATTGTTGTTTTCTTTGTTCCCCGCCCGTCGCGGACCGAGCGGTGTTGACACGACCGCCCCCTCGCGTGGTCGGCTCTGCAACTAGCTCCCGGCTGACTGTCTCGTGATAGTGAATGGATCAGGCCTATGGTAATGGATGGACCACGAAAGGCGCCCCTGTGTTCGGGTGCACCCGGGCTTAAAAAAATTGGTTGTCTGTAAAGTCGGTTTACGGACGATAGTTTAACGTGACAACGTCATAACAAAACATTGATGAAATGATTGCATACTTTATGAATAAAATTGAATTCATTTTTATTTTAATAATAAAAGAATAAATACTTGAAATTATACTAGTAATCAGATTTTTAAAATGCAAGAATAATTAACCTTTATTGCCGAAATTCTTGTAATAATCAATGAAAACCACATTAAATTTTCACTTCACTTTATAAACATTCGAGTGGAAGAGAGATAGATGCGGCGCAAGGGTACAATGAGCGTAACGGGACACAGCGTAACGGAACAATGCGTAACGAGACACTTTTTCGTGCGTCCAGCCGGCGTTCATCGATTTATTAGACGTTGTCACGTCAAAAAGAGCTGTAACCCGCTCGCCTAGGTGTGATACGTTCCCCTAGTTCAGTAGTCGGGGGAGGTACCGAGGCAACCCCGAGGCCCTCCAGCGCACGCACCGTGGTTGTCATTTCTAGCCAAGGCTTACTGCGATCGTCGCCGGATGAGTTCAGGCACTTCCGGGCCTTAAATCGGCTGTAAATCCGCCGGGCCGAGGTACGGCAGGTCGGAGGGTAGTCGGAGGAGACGAGGACATCCAGTGGAGTGACTCTGAAGAGTGGCAGTCGGTTAGCTGCTGGCGAACAGTCTGCCGAATCAACACCAAGTTGGTAGTAGTACGGGAAGAATCCATGAGAGATTGTACGGTGTCCCGCTGAGGTTTCCTCCAAGGCCCTGGATTCTGATTGGGTAGGACTCGTACTTGGTAGTGGTGCTCCGATCGCTTGGAGCAGGCTCCAAGGGTTCCCTAGCCCGATGCGGAGTCGACGTGGTGAGCGACGACACAGCTCCGGTGCTAGCCTGGACAGCTGGCAGAGGTTGGATAGGCCTCCACCGGACCACGGGTTCACAGGGTGATTGAGGGGTCCCAGTGTGGTGTAGGCGCCAGCAGTGCTGATAAGGTCTCAGGGCTCAGGACACAGCCAACTGTCTGGTCAGCTGAGTGAGGTAGAGGGGCTGAGGCGGTGACTATGCTGGGTTGGTGGCCCCAGCCGCTGGTCGGTGCCGAAGCTATAATACGCTCCCGATCAACAAATGGGAGCGATCCCTAGCAGTTATGTTTTTCTTAAAGCTCTGGAATGATATGAAAAGCGAAGTGGAAGCTACTCCCACCCCACCCTATTAGGGCGCATGTGTGGGAGGGGAGCGTGAGAACGCCGGCCGTAAGGTCGGAATAATCTGTCTGTCTCGTGTCTCGTGGCTGTTGCGGTGTTGCGACAGCGCTAGCGCAAGGAACAGGTCACTGTACGCCTTCATGGAGCGCATGGCCAAGGCTTTTCTTTATTTCGCCCGGGGTTTCAATCGAATCGAACACATAATTATATCTGATAGTTTATTACTGGCTTTACTCAATATAACTGATAGTTAAATGGATTTAATAACTTCATTTATGGTTTAAATTGGATGTACTTAATTAACTAAATATAATTATTTGTTTATAAATTATTATAATTAATAATTATAATAAATTAAATAATAGTTTATTTAACGGTTTTGAGAACTTAATAGACGTATTTATGTATCAGTCGTAGCATTAATTTACAGCATTTGTTATTGTTTTTTTTAATCAACCGTTTGTAATAATTTTATAAATGAACTTATTTTTAGGGTTTCATTCACAAATAAAAAAAAAGGTTGGTTTTGCCTACAATCCCGAAATGGCGCGTGAAACGGCGCAGAGAAACAGGTCGCCCTGGGTAATGTGGGGACTGGATCGTCTTTATTTCTTTCAGAAAATGCAAAATAGGTAAATTATTTAAAAAAATGTGACCGTGTCTTTCAATGTTGTCCATTTATGTGTAAACATCTAACCTCGGTAACAAATAAGTTGATGAGTTTTCATGACACATATTAACTAACGTAGAATTCTTTAAAATAATGCCGAGCGTGATAAATATAAGCAAATTTGTGTATTCAACTACATTTCTGGACGCGAATCGCACTTAGTTTCCGCACTCTCCGCTAGAATTCTCTGCCGGAGCAGCTACGCTAAGAAAGGTTAAACTATATAATGAAACGGCTGCGATAAAAGCGAAAAAGACTTGAAAAGGGAAATTTTATTAAACTGCTGCCAATTTTTCTCAAAATTTACTAAACAGTTAATACTACAAATTTTTATCTTTGGCTTTGTGAACTTTGGTACGTGTCGTCTGCCAGGGATGACAGAACCGTGGTTTCACGTTTCCGCCCCATTAATTAAATGCCGTATCCTGAGAGCAAAGATGCTTACACAGTGGAAAGATCTGCCAGGGCAATTGGTGGTTACTGTTAGAGACCGGAAAAATTCGCGGATTCGTTTCGCGATAGGCCAGAATTCAAATAGTTATACCTCAGTGCTGCCTCTGCTATTGGCTCACAACTCGCCTGGATGACTCTGGGCCGACGAGAAAAACTCAACTAAAGCAGTCATCAAATCACAGACATGCTACGTTGGGGACGTCTCACAAGACAGCAGCCAATGAGTGGGTGACATATTTGAATGAGTGTACGCAGAACTATGGAGGTCATGCTAGAGGTCATTGAACCCGCGAATTATTCATGTCCCTAGTTGTTGTTGTGGGAAGTGAAGGAAGATGTGTAGTGGCCCTGGTGTCGCAGGGTCGCGCCGAGCGGTGACGCAGCTGTCTGCCCGCAGTGTCGGACTTCACGCAGCAGCTGGCGCAGATGCACGAGCAGCACGCGGAGGAGATGCAGATGCTGGTGTCCAGCTTCCGCAAGAGGAACGCCGAGCTGCGCAAGGAGAGGTCAGTGCCGCCTCTTGCCGCCTCTTGCCGCCATCTTGACCCGGACACCGGCGCGCCGAGCAGGCCAGACGTCATTTACTTACTCAAGTGACACTTCTTCGGACGCGATGTCTTCGTCAAGCATTGAAGCAGCTTGGCTTCTGGGTTTGTAGCGGTGCCCTTGGCAAATAATTGCAGTCGCCATCATCAGGGAGCAGTAGGCAAATTATTTTCAGATCTAAAACATATATTTTACTTTTATAACAACAAAAACTAAATTAGTATATACTAATATTTAAATAAAAATAACTTTATAATAAATATAAATTAAAACTTATTTTCAGGTATAAAACTTATTTTACTAAAAAAATTAATGAATATATAAATATCATTAAATAAATCAATAATGTTAATATTTAACTTGATCTAAATGAAACAGGTATCTATTTTCATAGATAAATTAAAATAGGTAACTGCTCCCTGTTGATGGCGACTGCAATGTCGACCGAAAACATCGGTTGAATTATTCGCCAAGGACACGGCTACAACCCAGAAGACAAGCTACTTCAGACAATGGCCGTGAAAGCCTTGCAAACATTATTCGTCAAGCATTGTTTTGAAACGTCTCTGGCAGAGTAAAAAGGTACTTGTTTCTACTCAGTGCGTAAAATGGCATTTCAACATTTTAAGGTAGTTTACCAATAATTAACCGTTTAATAATTTGGTTAGGTTAAGTGAGTGACATTTAAAATACTAGAGATTTGTGTAAATGATCGAATATGTTAGTTTGGCAACGTTGAAAATATTGTTAACAACGTGTGAACGTTTGCTTACTTATGTTCCATAATTGAGTTACCATTAAGCTATAATATCAATATCAGTGTAAATATCGTATTTTACGGTAAAAATAATAATCCATCCTGTAAAAAAAATGTATATGCTAACTTAGAAATTTATTTGAAATATGTCTCATTTAAGCAAATAACTTGCTAATTTGCAGCAGAAAATTATTTTATAGTCTGAATAGTTAAAGTTACTCTATTACAAAGTCTAGTAAAAAAAATACCCCCCCCCCCCCCAAATGATTTATTTTATTTTGAATTTTTATCAATAATAGGGTTATTCAAGATTGCGTGACAAAGATTTTTATAGCCAAAGTATCTAATAATTTGGTGCTGAGTGGTAATTTTAATACTTTTGAAAAAAAGTTTTTAATTAAAAAACTGTGACTTTGGTTCTTGGCTTAACATTGAGTTCTGCGACATCCTATGTACACACATGGAACTTACATATTTTTTTCTTCTATTTGTCAGTTTTTTTCCTCATTTTTACACTCTGGTTCTAATTAATAGGTTCTACATTGAGAAAACAATTGAGCGCAAGATAAACAGCTCTAATAGATTTACAAGCCAGCGGTAATCAAACTACGCTACAATAAATGTTCTTTAATCTGTTACCTTAGGGAACGCAATCGTGCCGAATTAGCTGTATTGCCGCATCATTGAAAATTTAATTCAAAAGAAAAATTAATAAACCGTACAAGGTTACTTACAAAAAAATTATATAAGCGCCTCTATGGCAACAAAACAATATTCGACAAACGGCGGGCACAGTGGTAGACCCTACCTGGCGGTAGAGGTCAAAAAAGTCCGAATAAAGCAGGAAAGAAAACCTCCGAACCACCGGTTCAATGGATGCCGGAAAACGGGATGTTCCGAACTGCAGAATGCCGGATAAATATGCGCCAACTGTACCAGCAAACAGACTTATCGTAACAGACATTATAAACCATAGTCCACACGCAGGTGTTATAGGTCTTGGCGTACCTTCGCTACCTACAAGAATCGAGGGCGCGGAAGACTACCATACTGGAAGACTACCAAATTGGTAGTATTCCGCCTGGCCTCTTCGAAAAAGGCGGAAAAGTACCATAACGAAAATCTGCCATACGTTCAAAGGACGAAACGGAATTCTGCCATATTTTCTTACACCCTTCATGGAATGAGTACAGCAGCATTGCCCTCGAAGTAGTGTATAGAATACTCGGTAGGCAGCGCTGTCAACCCTCTAGCTGTTTCTCAGGTTAACTTTAAAGATCACAGATTTCGCTTCTGGCGACGGTGATAGATTCAATTACAAATAACGTCCAGATCGCCGGCGATAAGAAATAAATGTTTCCAAAAACGGTTTATAGGGAGCAGCACTGTATTCTTATTAACGATTTTAAAAAAAATACAATGGTAATTTTCCATGCACGAAGGAGAATTCTGCCAAAATTTCTTATACATTCTATGGAATGAAGAAAACGGCCTTACTCGTAGAATCGTAATGTAACTAGCTTCATAGAATTTACATTTTTGCACACTGGAATACTTGAAGTAATTGTAGATCATTATTTAATGAGTGCGAATCCAACGAAAATATTCAAGGATTTTCTTATGTAATGTTTTCATTTTTAGGGTGACAGAACAAAAAAAAAAACTCAGATATTAAGTTTTTCAATGTCCATATTAAATTATTTAAAGTCTACAAAATGTGTTTGTAAGATGCTGAAATGCGAGGGAAATATTTTTGTGCAGTGTAGTTTGTTGGCACAGGGCAAGCAGCACAGGCGCTCTAGGGGAGACATATGCTCGTACATGGAATGTTGCACAGGCTTTCAAAAATAAACTCTGCTGAAATTTAAGTATTTGTTCTATTAGGAAATAAAACATGTTACTATGCGTAGCATATTATTCTGCTTCTTTAAAACTGTCAGATCAAATTGAAATTCAGTTTTTCGTGCCTTACAACACTTACAAACGAATTATGGCACATACATTTATATAAGCACATAGAATAACAACCAAAAGCACATTTAAACAAGACATCCAATGATACATATCAATAACTTACGACAAAACACGAAACAACACAACACACAGATATATAAAGTTCATAGTAACTAATTGGTTACTTTGGTTTTCACAAAAATCTGAAACAGAAACTAAAATGGTGTTTACAAAGTAAATATGTAGATTATAAAAGTTTAAAATAAATTTTTGCTTAAGTGTGTTTACCAATGAACGTTTCTAGATTATTCAAAAATAGTTATAATTTTTTACAAATTTTATAGTTGCTAATGGTTTTTAAAGTGTCACTAATTCTATAATTGCAAATTGAAATTCTTAATCTAAACCGAGATATTATGTCTGAAGCAACAAAAATGGTAATAAAACGTATACTGATTGAACGTCTAGTAAAAAGAAAATGCAAATTAAATTTATATAGAAATGAAGAATATTTGAAAGTAATTTAAAAGCCTAAAATTTAAAAATATTAATTTAAGAATTTTTTTCTGCATACTTTCAATTCTATTACAATCAAAATTAGTTATTAAACTCCAAATTACGTCACAATAATCTACTTCATAGCTAATAAATTTTAAGAACAAAGTATACAATCAGATATTGATGCAGAGAACGTTATACATTTAATAAGACCTAACTAAGATCTTCAAGTGCAACTAATAGTATTATCTGCATGTTGGTGAAAAATAAAAACTTGGCATCCACTATAACTCGAAGGTATTAAAAGTGGACACCACGTTTATTGTCATTTCTTACTATGTGACAATTCTTATTAATTGAATTAGTTTTTTTACTAAATGTTATACAATAATTGCTATCGTAATTCAGAGACGTTTGTTAACTTGAAAACCAGATCTGTACAGCTGAAATATCTTGCTGAATAATTTCACAATCATATTTCCCAATTGCATTTTTCTCATCAGCATCTTTTCTTGATCAATTCTGATTACAGTTGGAATGTAATTTATTAAATATTAAAGAGTAGTTGAGATAAACTACTACTTTGCGGAACACCTAATACCATGAAATTGCATTTGCAAATTTGACTGCAAAGCGTCTATTTTTAAGATAATTAAAACAAATTGACGATTTTTAAAATAATAAGTTTCAGTTGGAAAGTATCAAAGGCTTTGCTCATGTCGAAATAAATATAATATTTTATTTATATCTGGATGTTATACTGGCGCGCGCGCGTGCACACACACACACATTTATAATACTGTGTGTGTTAAAGACGATCTTCTTGATTAAAAACTACTTGGTTTTTCAGAAATAATATTTTTAGGAATAAAATTCAGGTGCCTATAAATATTTTTTTCGTCAAAAACGTCTAAAATACTACATAACAATGGTATTGGTAAATAGTTTGTAACTAAATTCAAGAAAATATATACCGATAAATGGTCACACACACATCGGAATACATCCACCCACTGACTGATTGATACAAATTTAATTAAAATATTTTATGTACAAAATATTTTTTTTTTTAAATTTTGGAATGATAATGCTACAGTTAATAAAAACTACAATTTTTTTTTTTTTCAAAACTCCGTTCCCCCGGAGAAACCCCCGGAATGGCCACCGCATGGGGAGCCCAGGAAAAGAAACGGGCTCCCCATTTGGAAGCCACCTGGAAGGTTTTTTTCTGTTCCACCCACCGTTTCTTTGGTAGCCTGACTTGTTACAAGGGATTGTATTCCTACCAGAGAAAATGCCGCCATTTTGTCTGGGCAATCCGCCTTGGAGGAGCCGGGGCGCGAACCCGGGTCCTACAAGTCACAAGGCAGGCGCTCTACCCCAGAACCAGAGTGGTAGAGCGGATACTTGCAGTCTTCTTAACACTGACATGATGTTATTCCACGAGTTTATTAACACGTGCAGTAACATCTAACCTCGGTAACGAACAAATTTATGTGTTTTTATGTTGTTCGTTCAGCATGAATTATGTAATTACATAACAATGAAATATAATTTGTATAACTAGTCTGGCAATTTTTTAGTTGCTTTCCTGCAAACAAACTTACAATCCCGCTGTGCAATAATTATATAGAAATATATACTAGTAAAAGCATATGTAAGAGCTTGCACTGTCGATGGTAAAGTTATTTTGAAATAAATGTTAGATATTAAAAAAGTGAGTTTAGTTAAAATATGAATGTGCTCACAAGCATGAAGTTATTGTATAAACATTTTATTTATTTGGTTTTTAATCTGCAGAAAAGTTAACTTTTTTATATTACTTTTGGCTTACTTTTGTTTTACCGTGCTAATCCCTGGAAAGCTATTCAAACAACTGTTTTCTAATAACTAAATAGTGGAGGTACTGGGGCAACATGAAGCATAAATGGTAACACTATTTTGTAGTAATACAGTTATTTTCATGTAAATGAACAATTTCTTGGCAACTGCCTTTTCTGGTCTGGGCTAGGCTAGACCCGCGCGCAGCATCTATGAGTCCAGAATCTATGAAGGTAAATGATGTGAAATGAAACAAAAAAAAAAAACGAACTTCTGTTCAGTGACTGAGACGATAAGTTTTTGTTATGAATGATTCCCTAATTTTATAAACAAAACAAAGGTGCGTGTACTTATGTACGCGCGTTACTTGACGTAATTAAAAAAAAGTTACTTTAATTTTGCATGCAAATAATTTTTAGAAATAAAATAATAAAACGACTGGAATGGTATTATGAAAACGGTTAGAAAAGTATAAATTCAATCAAATTGAAATATTTAAATAAATACTCAGTATTCAATATTAATATAAACACGTGTATAAAATTAATTATTTATTTTGAAAGAAAAATCGAGATCCATACCCTATTAATTAATAATTTAAATCAATAGATATGCTGAATTATATTTTAATTATTTATTAATTAATAAATCATTAATTTATAACTTATATGTAATGCAAATACATTATACATACGGGAACATAAACTCACTTAGGTAAATAAATTTACTTGAAAATAAACTTGAAAACGTTTATAAACTCATTTTATACCACTAATATTCACTATAACTAAATGTTTTTAATTATATGGACCATTATTCAATATCAATTACTTAAGTATCATATTTAAAAGAAAATATACAATGTTTATTTGTATGTTGCCGTTTTTGTATGTATCTTTTTTTTTCATCTTGTGAAAATTTTGTTAAATTTTGCGCGCGCATTGTAAAAATTCACTCAAATTATTTTTTCATAACATACTTAAAGAAGTATATATTTACAGTTTGTTACATGCATTAAGTGGCCTGAAAAGCAATAAGGCATAACATACAACATCCCAAACGTCAAAATTCTCAGTAAATACCGTAAAACAAAACAAAAAAAACACGGAAACGCAACAAAAAAAAACTGGTGTGTATCTATGGTCGGTATAAATTTTAAACGTTAGCTTTATCTACGCGAATGTCTACATATTTATGAGTGTTGCGTGACTGCAGTGGGCATTTAAAATGGTTTCTAGGTAAGAAAATCTTGTTTTTAGGACATAGTTACTTTTTTAAGCACCGTAGCAAACCATTTTTGTTTGTCGCGTGCAGTAAAACTACTTCAAAGAGGCGCACAGCACGACAGGAGGCGACCCGCCCTTCCAGTGCCTTGTGAGACGACATGATAAGTGCGACGTTCGCTGGTGTTTACAGCGCGGTATCGCCTCTAAGCGCAAGGCTTTTTCTCGTCGTGCATACGACATCTATAAGATACCAGTAGTAACCATAACATTATATGGCAGGGAAATTAAGTTTAAAGGTGTAATGCAAGTCCCTTTAGTGCTGACAAGAAATTGTACCATGTCTTTCATGTCTGAATATTATTCTTAAAACACAGATTTTAGCTTTTTTTTACTCTTCTGAAAATACAGCTTGAAAACGAAGTGCGTGATCAGAATTTTTCATCCGCCCTCGATTTATTCTTAAGTGCTTTTCGTAAACCGACACCACTCCGATATGAAGTAGCTTGGTTTCTGGGTCGTAACCGCATCATTGGGGAATAATTCACCGACGTTTCGGTCGACATTGCAGTCGCCATCATCAGGGAGCACTAGGTAACTGCTCCCTGATGATGGCGACTACAATGTCGTTCGAAACGTCGGTGAATTATTCCCCAAGGACGCGTCTACGACCCAGAAGCTAAGCTACTTTAGAGTTTAGACAATGGGCGTGAAAGCCTGCGAACTTTACCACTCTGATATCTTGAGCAGTTTTGACGTGACAACGTCTAATAAATCGATGAACGCCGGCTGCATGCACGAAAAAGTGTTCCGTTACACTGTGTCCCTTTACGCACATTGTTCCGTTACGCTGTGTCCCGTTACGCTCATTGTACGCTTGCGCCGCATCTATGTGGTTTTCATTGCTTATTACAACAACTTCGGCAATAAAGGTTAATTATTCTTGCATTTTAAAAATCTGATTACTAGTATAATTTCAAGTATTTATTCTTTTATTATTAAAATAAAAATGATTCAATTTTATTCATAAAAGTATGCAATCATTTCATCAATGTTTTGTTATGACGTTGTCACGTTAAACTATCGTCCGTGAACCGACTTTACAGACAACCAATTTTTTTTAAATGGTGTGTGGTTTCTCCTGAAGCTCTGCACACCGTGGTGTGTTTCCGGGCAGGCGAGGGCCTTAAGGTGCCCGCCTCGTCAGGGGTGTATGTGTGTTAGTGAGGCGGGATGATAAGCGCGACGCTCGATGGTATTTCTAGCGCGGTATCGCCTCTAAGCTCAAGGCTCTGAACTGGCGCGCAGTCTTCTCGTCGTCAATTGATAACTGTGAAATTTGTGCGGTGACCGTATTTTTATATTACGGGGAAATGAAGATAAAGGTGTAATGCAAGCCCCTTAAGTGCTTTCAAGAATCTGTACCACTTGTTTTACACCTAAAAATTACTCTTAAAACATGCGTTTCAGCCATTTTAACTCTTCTAGAAATACAGTTTAAAAACATGATCCAAAATTAAAAGTACTTTTCGGGCCTCAGCGAACTCTTAAATGCTTTTCGTAAGCAGACCCCACTCGGATATCTTGAGTAGTTTTGAAATCGCGTTGTTTTTCCTGAAGCTCTGCACACCGTGTGTGTTACCAGGTAGGCGGGGGCCTTAAGAACGCGTCTTGGTCCGGGGAGTCGCCACCTAGCGCAGCCAGAGGTCGCGCGTGTGCTTGTTGGCACACCGCCCTCCCTCTCTCCTCTCGCTGCTTCCGACCACGCCCCTCTCCTTCCTCACGCGCGTCACGAGGATTAGGAAGTGTTTGACGTCTCCCCGCGAGGAGTGGCGTGCGGCGGCAATTGCGCGCGCTTCTGGCGGCATTGTCGGGACAGCCGGCAGTGAACACGTCTTGCAGCCAGACAGGCGTTAATCTCCCGTGATTCCATACAGCCGAGGGGAGCAATACATCACGCGATCGCTTATGAAGAATTCCCTTCTAGCAGTGACGTTTCTCCGAAAGGGGAGCTTCTACCTCCATTCCATCCTTTCTTTCTAGGCACAAACTCAATTTATTCTAAATATGATGAATAGTCGCTATTAAAATAGTTCGTGGCTAAATCCTCAAGTGTCGCCCATTACAGATGTTAAACCTAATGAAGTTGTACTTCTTTAAGCGCGTTATGAAAAAATTGCAAGAAAGATTTTTTTTACGATCCGCGCGCTAGCATGCAACAATAATTGAAAGGATGAAAAAAATATCACCTAAAAATACAATTCTAGATGTGTTTTTAATTCATATACGTTAGTAATTGATATTGACAGGGCCGGATTTAGAAGTCTGGAGGCCTCGGGCCAACACAGGCGCGGAGGCCCCCTGGCCCCAAATTACTATCCAAATAAAATGGAACAAAATTTTTTCCGTCGAGTTTTCCAATAAATAATTTATTGTGAATTCAAGTAGATTCTCTTAGTATTTAAAAAAACATATATAAATATAATCGCAGACAAGAATTATATGAAATTATTGTGCGGGGCCCTCCGTTTGTGGGAGCCATCCGTTTGTGGAGGCACCGGGGATTTCGCCCCGGTTGCCCTCCCCTAAATACGGCCCTGGCTATTGAATACTGTGATATAGAATGTTTAGCTTGATGACCGCGGTATATGCAGGAGGCAGGTAAGTGTGCGAACTGCTAGAAGGAGGCGCACGGGTTCGCAGGCCGGCGTGCCCCAGCTCGCTGTTCCACACGTGGGAGACCCTGCTGCAGGAGGTGGAGATCGACTCGCAGGCGCACAGCGACATCGCGTCCATCCTGGGGCGCCAGGTGGCGCGCCCGCTGCTCGAGCGATCCTTCCACCGCAAGATACAGTCGCGCAAGGTGTTCACGCACCGCGAGAGCTACGAGACCATCCTCGTCAAGACAGAGGACAAGCTGGCCAAGGTGAGAGCCGCCTCCCTCTGGTTCCTGTACACCCTCCTGGCCAGGTCCCACCTCCCTGTGCCACTTGTTCACATCCTCGTCAAGACAGAGGACAAGCTGGCCAAGGTGAGAGCCGCCTCCCTCTGGTTCCTGTACACCCTCCTGACCAGGTCACACCTCCCTGTGCCACTTGTTCACATCCTGGTCAAGACAGAGGACAAGCTGGCCAAGGTGAGAGCCGCCTCCCTCTGGTTCCTGTACACCCTCCTGGCCAGGTCCCACCTCCCTGTGCCACTTGTTCACATCCTGGTCAAGACAGAGGACAAGCTGGCCAAGGTGAGAGCCGCCTCCCTCTGGTTCCTGTACACCCTCCTGGCCAGGTCCCACCTCCCTGTGCCACTTGTTCACATCCTGGTCAAGACAGAGGACAAGCTGGCCAAGGTGAGAGCCGCCTCCCTCTGGTTCCTGTACACCCTCCTGGCCAGGTCCCACCTCCCTGTGCCACTTGTTCACATCCTGGTCAAGACAGAGGACAAGCTGGCCAAGGTGAGAGCCGCCTTCCTCTGGTTCCTGTACACCCTCCTGGCCAGGTCCCACCTCCCTGTGCCACTTGTTCACATCCTCGTCAAGACAGAGGACAAGCTGGCCAAGGTGAGAGCCGCCTTCCTCTGGTTCCTGTACACCCTCCCACCAGGTCCCACCTCCCTGTGCCACTTGTTCACATCCTCGTCAAGACAGAGGACAAGCTGGCCAAGGTGAGAGCCGCCTTCCTCTGGTTCCTGTACACCCTCCCACCAGGTCCCACCTCCCTGTGCCACTTGTTCACATCCTCGTCAAGACAGAGGACAAGCTGGCCAAGGTGAGAGCCGCCTTCCTCTGGTTCCTGTACACCCTCCTGGCCAGGTCCCACCTCCCTGTGCCACTTGTTCACATCCTCGTCAAGACAGAGGACAAGCTGGCCAAGGTGAGAGCCGCCTCCCTCTGGTTCCTGTACACCCTCCTGGCCAGGTCCCACCTCCCTGTGCCACTTGTTCACATCCTCGTCAAGACAGAGGACAAGCTGGCCAAGGTGAGAGTCGCCTTCCTCTGGTTCCTGTACACCCTCCTGGCCAGGTCCCACCTCCCTGTGCAACTTGTTCACATCCTCGTCAAGACAGAGGACAAGCTGGCCAAGGTGAGAGCCGCCTCCCTCTGGTTCCTGTACACCCTCCTGGCCAGGTCCCACCTCCCTGTGCCACTTGTTCACATCCTCGTCAAGACAGAGGACAAGCTGGCCAAGGTGAGAGCCGCCTTCCTCTGGTTCCTGTACACCCTCCTGGCCAGGTCCCACCTCCCTGTGCAACTTGTTCACATCCTCGTCAAGACAGAGGACAAGCTGGCCAAGGTGAGAGCCGCCTCCCTCTGGTTCCTGTACACCCTCCCACCAGGTCCCACCTCCCTGTGCCACTTGTTCACATCCTCGTCAAGACAGAGGACAAGCTGGCCAAGGTGAGAGCCGCCTCCCTCTGGTTCCTGTACACCCTCCTGGCCAGGTCCCACCTCCCTGTGCCACTTGTTCACATCCTCGTCAAGACAGAGGACAAGCTGGCCAAGGTGAGAGCCGCCTCCCTCTGGTTCCTGTACACCCTCCTGGCCAGGTCCCACCTCCCTGTGCCACTTGTTCACATCCTCGTCAAGACAGAGGACAAGCTGGCCAAGGTGAGAGCCGCCTTCCTCTGGTTCCTGTACACCCTCCCACCAGGTCCCACCTCCCTGTGCCACTTGTTCACATCCTGGTCAAGACAGAGGACAAGCTGGCCAAGGTGAGAGCCGCCTTCCTCTGGTTCCTGTACACCCTCCTGACCAGGTCCCACCTCCCTGTGCCACTTGTTCACATCCTCGTCAAGACAGAGGACAAGCTGGCCAAGGTGAGAGCCGCCTTCCTCTGGTTCCTGTACACCCTCCTGACCAGGTCCCACCTCCCTGTGCCACTTGTTCACATCCTGGTCAAGACAGAGGACAAGCTGGCCAAGGTGAGAGCCGCCTTCCTCTGGTTCCTGTACACCCTCCTGACCAGGTCCCACCTCCCTGTGCCACTTGTTCACATCCTCGTCAAGACAGAGGACAAGCTGGCCAAGGTGAGAGCCGCCTTCCTCTGGTTCCTGTACACCCTCCTGACCAGGTCCCACCTCCCTGTGCCACTTGTTCACATCCTGGTCAAGACAGAGGACAAGCTGGCCAAGGTGAGAGCCGCCTCTCCTATAGTCCATGTACACCCTCCCGGTTGTTATCAGAAGTTCGCAATGTTCGCTATGTTCGCTGCGCTAGATGTCCTGTCAGATATGTCTCCGTTGCTGTGGAAATACACATGCTTACGAAGGAAGATGAAGGATGATGAAGGAAGAATTATATTTTCATCAGCCCTTCAAGTCCTTCCTCGTTAATCGGATCAGTTCCTACATTCGGGTGAAGGTTTGGTGCTGATACATTTGAGTAAAATGCACATACATTAGGTGCCACTATCGTATATTCTTGCTAATCTCTACATCTGCATAATACTAGTCCTTTATCAATTCATTATTACATGTTTTAGGTGTTAAAAATCTTTTTCTACCCCGTCCTCGGAAGCACCAGACACTATGTCCACTTTTGGGCGAAATGCACTTTTAAGCATAAACTTGACCACCGTTTGACGTTATTTCTATTGACACACTATACCAAGGTCACATATTTTGGGTAGAAAATAGTTGAATATATAAGAGATAATTTTTTTTTAAAACTGCGCTCTCGAAAAATATTGTTTTTGTGACATAGTGTCTTACGCCTCCAAGGTACAGGTATTTAGTTAATGCACACAGATGCATCACGGTCGTGTAACGACAGTCACACTTACAAAGTCTTATTCTTAAGAGCGCTTATTTAGTGGTTGTGCTGCTTGATATAGGTTTTGATATTTTATAAATCTGTTTATTCGAGAAAAGTATCCCGAAATGGTACTGCTTAGTAACCATCGGACACTAACAATAAACACTATATAGAGCACCGAACCGCAGTTTCTTTCTCTGTGATCGCAATTATAGTCTGTGAAGTTAATAGGCGTACACCACCATATATTCACTGTCTAATAATCAAGAAACTCGGGGGAGAATTAGAACTTAAAAAAAGAAACCGCAGACGGGTTTAAAATTTCAGACACAGAGAAACAGTTGACACTTGCATACAATATTTTGACCAAACAAAAGGACAGTATGTGCATAGTGTCAAATGGTTCAACACACGTTGTGAGTAATGACTAGGGACCTGAAAAAAATTCGCGGGTTCAATGACCTCTAGCATGAACTCCACAGTTCTACGTACGCTCATTCAAATATGTCACCCACTCATTGGCTGCTGTCTTGTGAGACGTCACCAACGTAGCAGTATCTGTGATTCGATGGCTGCTTCAGTTGAGTTTTTTCTCATTTGGCCCCGGAGTCGTCCAGGTGAGTTGTGAGCCAATAGCAGAGGCAGAACTGAGGTATATCTACTATTTGAATTCTAGCCTATCACGAAATGAATCCGCGAATTTTTTCCCGGTGTCTAGTAATGACGACAAAGTGGCCCCGCTGTGACCTCAGGCGGAGGAAGGACGGTCCGCGCCACCGGGGCGGTGTGTTGTTGCAGTGCCGGCAGGACTACAAGGGCGCCTACCTGGCCTACGTGGCGTCCCCCAGCACGGCGTCGCTGGCCGGCTACTTCGACGCCCACAACGCCTACGTGCAGCAGCTTCACGCGACCAACGGCATGCTGGAGCAGTACCACGGCGAGGCGCTGCCCCAGCTGCTGCAGGTGCGTCCCGCCGCACTCTGCGACACTCTGCGACACTCTGCGACACTCTGCAACACTCTGCAACACTCTACAACACTCGGCAACACACTGCCACACTCGGCAACACTCTGCAATACTCTGAAACACTCTGCAACACTCTACAACCCTCTGCCACACTCGGCAACACTCTGCAAACACTCGGCAACACTCGGCAAAACACTGCAAACACTCTGCAACACTCTACAACACTCGGCAACACTCGGCAACACTCGGCAACACTCTGCAAACACTCTGCAACACTCTACAACCCTCGGCAACACTCTACAACACACTGCAACACTCTGCAACACTCTACAACACTCAGCAACACTCGGCAACACTCTGCAACACTCTGCAACACTCTGCAACACTCTACAACACTCGGCAACACTCTGCAATACTCTGAAACACTCTGCAACACTCTACAACCCTCTGCCACACTCGGCAACACTCTGCAAACACTCTGCAACACTCGGAAACACTCGGCAACACTCTGCAAACACTCTGCAACACTCTACAACACTCGGCAACACTCGGCAACACTCTGCAAACACTCTGCAACACTCTACAACCCTCGGCAACACTCTACAACACACTGAAACACTCTGCAACACTCTACAACACTCGGCAACACTCTGCAAACACTGCAAACACTCTGCAACACTCTACAACACTCGGCAACACTCGGCAACACTCGGCAACACTCTGCAAACACTCTGCAACACTCTACAACCCTCGGCAACACTCTACAACACACTGCAACACTCTGCAACACTCTACAACACTCGGCAACACTTTGCAACACTCTGCAACACTCTGCAACACACTGCAACACACTGCAACACTCGGCAACACTCAGCAACACTCGGCAACACTCGGCAACACTCGGCAACACTCTGCAACACACTGCAACACTCTACAACCCTCGGCAACACTCTACAACACACTGCAACACTCTGCAACACTCTACAACACTCGGCAACACTCTGCAACACTCTGCAACACACTGCAACACTCTACAACCCTCGGCACTCTCGCGAAGCAAGCCGCTTGCGCATCACCCACGCTGTTAGAACCATCAGTGCATTCACACACATTTCAACCAACAATTCGCCTCAAATAAACCAAGATTTCTTGGTTATATCGCCGTACTTACTCCGCCCCGAGGTAACATGTGTCTTTTTTTCCTGGTGACTACACCCCGGGGTAGTAAAATCTCTATTGTATGAAATACTATAGATTATACAGTACACTAAGTACAATTCTTAATTTTTTAGGTCTATGACAATAATGGCAATTTGGTACCTTCTTCAAATGGTACAAATTGCAAAATGAGAAATTTAGATGTCTGTGTATAAAGCATGCTGTAATTTAAATTCTATGTCCCATAGATAATTTTTGCAATGTTTCGTTCCGAAGTAATGCCATCATGAAACCAAGAAAAAAAACATGTCCTTTGTTGGGATTACAGTAATTTTACTCTGTAATAATCCATTCATACATCGGAGAGATCTTCGTCGTTGTATGAGGATGCCACATGCACTCAGCCCTGTTTCCTGCAAGCTCTTACGAATACGAAACTCGTCAAATGAAACCACTGCAAATCGAGTCTATAGTTCAGTCAGTTACAGTAATTGCGAACACTTCATAACAAGTATGTGCTTTGCTGAAGGGTGAAAACGCAAGTGCGCAAGAGATGGAACATTTATACGTATACTATTTACATGTACGGTATGTATGTATGTATGTATGTATGGGACATGTCCTCTGTGAGGTTGAGGAGGGAGGGAGCCAGTAGGAGGGGAAACAGGTAAGTGGTGGGGGAACTGCTCTCTGGGTACCTGCTCGTACAAGTAAATGATCGGAACGAAAAAATTACAGTTTTGTAATACTTTTCGCGTGAAAACTGTCTTTTAAACATACAAAATCTCATCTTATTTTTAAATCGTCATACAATTTGCATAAGCAGTAGGGAATTTTTTTTTATTAAGTATTATACCTAAGAATTTTCTTTTTTGCACTTTCTATAAGTACCTATATTCTTAAAAAGTAAAAACAAAAATTGGTGTGTTTCAATGCTACACGATAATAATCATGCAGATAGTACCAGTTGCCCATACATATGTATATAGCTATAACGCCGAGTCTCAAGCCCACATGGAGCATACTAAAGTAATTATTAATTTTTCACAAAGAGTATTCACACTAGAGTTTCTCCGAGTACATCAGCACAGTTACGTTTTGTAACTGTGCCCCTGCTTAAGAAAGTTGGGAATAGCCATGACCTAGTTGACATTCCATGCATAGGTAAAGACCCTCCATGTTTGCCTTGTTAGGGGTGGTATCAGCTCTAGCGTGGTTCCGCCCAGATTCTTTGGAAATCCTCCCAGTGGCGGTGGTGGGGTCTGACCACTCCCCTCACTCCGACACGGGGTTGAACCCGTATTTCACACGAACGGGGGGAACATGGAGGACGTTGCTTTCCAACGGCGCGTAGTCTTCGTTATTTTAAGCATTGACTAATTCAAAGAGAAATATTTTGTAACTTGCGATGGTTGTTGTCGTAGTTGGGTCGCGAGACCGTGTGCGCAGTGACAAGCTAATGGGCGTCAGTGAAATATACCACCCAAAAGAATCATAAAAAAAAAAAAAAATTCTGGACGTGATTCACACGTAGTTTCCGCACCCGCCGCTAGAATTCTTTACCGTAGCGGCTAAGTCGTCTTTAGAATCATTCTATTTGCTGAACGAAATGTCACACTATATAATTAGGGACCTGAAAAATTCGCGGGTTCAATGACCTCTAGCATGAACTCCATAGTTCTACGTACACTCATTCAAATATCACCCACTCATTGGCTGCTGCCTTGTGAGACGTCCCAACGTAGCAGTCTGTGATTTGATGCTGCTTTAGTTGAGTTTTTCTCATTGACCCAGAGTCATCCAGGTGAGTTGTGAGCCAATAGCAGAGGCAGCACTGAGGTATAACTAATTGAATTCTGGCCTATCGCGAAATGAATCCGCGAATTTTTCCGGTCTCTATATATGATGAAACGGAACTCCGGATTTGGATATGATTTCCGACAAGGAATGTTATTAAAATACTGCCTATCTGTTTAAATTCATTAAACAGTTAATAATATAAAGTTTTCCTTTGGCTTTGTGAACTTTGATTTGCACCATCCGCCACAGATGGAAGCACCGTGGTTACACACTTCCGTTGCAATTAAAGCGAGAAAGACTTTAAAAAAAAATACCAAAACCCGGCTTAGGACCTGACATCCGAAAAAAGTAATTTTATTAAAACATTCCACATATTGTTAAAATTCACACAGACATTAATACCGTATAGTTTATCTTTGTCTTTGTGAACTTTGGTTCTCGGCATTTTCCACAGATGGCAGCACAGTGGTTTCACATTTCCGTTCCATACGACTTTTATCTCAATCACGAAATTAAACCTAGCAAATGCCGTGTACAGTACAGAGAGCTAAAATGTTACACATGAAAAAAAAAATCCATCAATCCCGCCAACAAACGGAAATAATTTGAAAGCAATAAGCGGGAAAAAGTGGTTCTATTCCCCCCTCCCCCTTCCCGTCGAAATTAAATTCCGCGTACGCCCTTGGGGCGGGCGTCGCACCGTGTAGCCTCGCCCCGCCCACGTGACCGGAAGCGAGCCCGCACGCTCTTCCGCTTCTTCGTCGTGCGTCCGTTGGCCGGAAATGGCCCAGTCAGCCCGCCTCCAGCTCTGCTTGTGTGGGGAAGCCTTCATCTCACAGACGAGAGAGCCACACCCGAAGTTCCCCCAAGTTCATGCTCGCTTTCCCCCCCCCCCCCCCGTTCTATCTGATTGTATAAACCGGTGTGGCATTACATTTTGCGGTCGATTAGGATAGGTTAGCTACATTATAAATACTTTAAAACATTTGTGGATGGTTGGTTATATTAGGTAAGTATAGCTACATTAAAAATACTGTAAAATCATTTTATGGTTGCTTAGCAAATAACTTTTTAATGTGTAGCTATCCAGGGCTAGGAAACCGTTTACATGATTTCACACTATCTTTAATGTAGCTATCCTAACCAAATCAACCGTCCACGATGTTTTAAAGTATTTATAATGTAGCTAACCTAACCTTTTACAATGAACAAAAAAAAAACCTGAAGATGCACGATCGGACGTTTGGCTCTCTCGTCTGTGAAAAGAAGGCTTCCCGGTGGTGTTTTAAGCGGTGGAAGGGGGGGGGGGGAGGAAGATACGGCTGTAACTGTCGCTCTTATTGTCTTTGGAAATCAGCCAACTGAGCGGTGTTTATCGGCAACCTAACAAGTCGTTAACTTTTCCAAGCAAATGTTGGCTGCCTTGATTTTTTTTTATGGTCGTTCGTTGCTGGAAATATTCACCACAAATGTTTCAGATTAGCTATTCTCCAATACGAAACAACAAAAAAAAACTATGTTAAAGTGTTTTATATCTTGTTTAAAAACTTAAAAACTACATGGCCGCAGAGTATGGGTTTTGAAAATTATAACTTCAGTGTCAATTGAAAAAATAAAATACGTGCACACGTCTGCACATGTGCACATGGCAGCCATGTTTATTTCATAGCTACCAAGTTAACTCAACACTGTCAAAAATTATTCTAAAGTGTAATATTTTCCAATTATACTCAATGCGCTACTCCGTTAATACAGCATTCTATAAATTCTGAACTAATAATATTTGTAAAAATTCTTTTTTTATTTAAGTTATTATGTTTAAAAATTTCTATGTTTTCTTCATATTTAAAACTTAATCTTTAATGTTGGCATTTCTCATCCGCACAGTTATTTTTTTTAGTGGCCATATTCCGCCCTCCTCGTCTCAACAGCCCGGCTTTGACGAGCCCGGACGAGCCCTGGTCGCTGACCACGGGACTAGGAGTCGCCTGTTGTCCGGGAGAGAACGTCACACAAATCCCCGTGCGTCATTGGACGATGTCATGCCCGATCAACTCCAAACACAGCGCGGCTCGGCTTGTTTGAACGTGGAATCACTTCCCACACAACGTTACGAGATTTAACTTGAAACTTAGCCCAGCTTTAAACTTTCCCACTCGAACACTAAAGAGCAGTTTCGTTTTTAAAACTTTTAACCGACAGAAATATACACTTAGCAAGTATTTTAAAATGTTCAGAATCAGCTGGAGTTCACTAAAGCTCTGGTTTATATATTCGCCCAGCTTGAGCTTAAATAGGTTTGTGAGGTTTTTGGAACATACTCTTGTAGAACTAGCTGATGCACCTGTGCTCCACAGGCCGGACACTATCGTACTGCTCATTTTACACGCCCCATCTTGAGGGTGCATCACTGCCGCGTCTCGAACAAAAACAATCTTTATAACTAAGATAACCGGAAGGAATATTGGATTAAACAGTTTTCTAAGGGCCTTCAAGTTCGCATTTAATTAACCAGCGGTACCCAACTACAATACCGGGCGTTTCCCACGTAATAATATATTATTATCTTAGATTTATAGTGAGTAGTTGATAGTTTGTTGAAAGTCAAACTTTAAGACATCTTCATTGAAAATGGCAATCGTTAAAAAATTAAGAGCATCACGGGTGAAATTAGAAGGTATATGCGGTATAAATACCGTTTTCTCTCTCTCTTTTTTTGTCTGGTTATTGTTTTGACGTTAGTTTAGATTATGTTATTCTGCAGACGGTAACTACATAGTCTTGAGCCGTTATATAATTTCTGCGAATTCAGATTCCGCATCAAAATGATCGGCGAGCCAATTTTCAGTCTGAATCAGTGGAACGGCATTCCTGGCACACGTAACGACGAAAATTCTCTAGGGTTACAAGAAAAACCGTTGCCAGAAGACGAATAATTCATCAACAATGCAACAACATATACTATGGAGACGAAGGAAGCATCAACTGTGCTTGTTACTATTGAGAATATCGGAAAAATATGGTCGAAATTAAATTAGAAATTAAGGGGGGGGGGGGGGGGGAAAGAGAAATTCCACCAAACACTCTTAGAAGTGATGGTAGACCAGCTGTCTACCACCAAAACCGTGAGTTGAAGGCGGTGAGTGGTTGTGGAGAAAATTGAGAAATTTACTTAAGTATGTTGATTAGATCGCCAGATATTTACACCTTCTTTTAACTTAACCACAACCATTACATATCATGGATTAACATTTTAACTTAGGTCATACTAAATAATTAACAGCATTTGTAGTTTTTGGTAACATTTGTAGTTTTTAATAACATTTTTATTAAACTCATAAGTTATAAACATAGTCGTATTCATATAATAACTTAAAAAATAAATAACAATAATAACTGTGTGTCAGCCCAGCAATGTGAGTTGTTCAAATGCCTAATATGGTTGAGACTATTTAGTGCACATGCTTGAGCAGAAACATCGTAGCAGTGGAACTATAAGTCTAAATATCAGAGACATTTTTCGCTGTTCGAATTGTGTTTATATACAGCAGTTAATTAACGAACTGTGTACATTCATTGTCGAAAGGTGAGACTGGAGTAGTGCGCCAGGGTAGTCGGAGCAAAATGCAAGGGTGGAGATCATCATGCAGCAGCCACGCTGCATAAGACGGGGTCATGACAGCATTCGAAGGAGCCAAAGAAGAGGGGTGGAGTCAGTGACAGATGGGACAAATGCGCACTTTAGGCGGAGCTAAGTGTCGGATGGAGGTGTGTACATGGCGGCACGAGGAGGAGCCAAAGAATAAGGGTGGAGTCAGTGACAGAAGGGAAAATGTGTGCGGTAGGCAGAGCTAAATGCCGGATGGAGGCGTGGTCATGGCGGCGCGAGGAGGAGCCAAAGAAGAAGGGTGGAGTCAGTGACAGAAGGCCCGCTTTAGGCGGAGCTAAACCTGGATGGAGGCGTGGTCATGGTGGCGCAGGAGGAGCCAAAGAATAGGGGTGGAGTCAGTGACAGAAGGGAAAATGTGTGCGGTAGGCGGAGCTAAATGCCGGATGGAGGCGTGGTCATGGTGGCGCGAGGAGGAGCCAAAGAAGAAGTGTGGAGTCAGTGACATAAGGCGCGCTTTGGGCGGAGCTAAACCTGGATGGAGGCGTGGTCATGGCGGCGCGAGGAGGATCCAAAGGAGAGGGGAGGAGTCAGCGACGCGAGGCGGGCACATGCGTGCTGTAGGCGGAGCTAAGTACCGGATGGAGGTGTGGTCATGACGGCGCGAGGAGGAGCCAAAGAAGAAGGGTGGAGTCAGTGACAGAAGGCGCGCTTTAGGCGGAGCTAAATGCGGGATGGAGGCGCAGTCATGGCGGCGCGAGGAGGAGCCAAAGGAGAGGGGCGGAGTCAGTGACAGAAGGCGCGCTTTAGGCGGAGCTAAACCTAGATGGAGGCGTGGTCATGGCGGCACGAGGAGGAGCCAAAGGAGAGGGGCGAAGTCAGTGACAGAAGGCGCGCTTTAGGCGGAGCTAAACCTAGATGGAGGCGTGGTCATGGCGGCACGAGGAGGAGCCAAAGGAGAGGGGAGGAGTCAGCGACGCGAGGCGGGCACATGCGCGCTGTAGGCGGAGCTAAATGCCGGATGGAGGCGCGGTCATGGCGGCACGAGGAGGAGCCAAAGGAGAGGGGAGGAGTCAGCGACGCGAGGCGGGCACATGCGCGCTGTAGGCGGAGCTAAATGCCGGATGGAGGCGCGGTCATGGCGGCACGAGGAGGAGCCAAAGGAGAGGGGAGGAGTCAGCGACGCGAGGCGGGCACATGCGCGCTGTAGGCGGAGCTAAATGCCGGATGGAGGCGCGGTCATGGCGGCACGAGGAGGAGCCAAAGGAGAGGGGAGGAGTCAGCGACGCGAGGCGGGCACATGCGCGCTGTAGGCGGAGTCGTGCGCGCTGCGCTCCCAGCCGGTGGGGGCGGCGACCAGCGGCTGCGGGGCGGCGAAGGGCGTGAGCGGCGGCAGGGAGTCGCCCATGAGCTTCTTGGCGAGCTGGAAGATGGCCAGGCCGAAGGACACGACGAAGGAGCCGAAGCCGAGCTGCAGCGCGTTGAAGGCCTTGATGCTGAGCAGGCCGAGGAAGAGCGGGATGAGCGTGAGCGCCTTGAGCGCCAGGAACACGGCGAGCGGCACGATGAACTTGCGCAGCTTGTTCTTCTTGCGGCGCCGAGCTGCCGACAACACCGCTCCGCTCAGCAACTCACACAACCGTGTCATTTCAAACAAATATCTGCATGAAGTAGCTTGGCTTCTGGGTTGTAGCCATGTTCTTGGCGAATAATTCATCGACGTTTCGGTTGACATTGCAGTCGCCATCATCAGGGAGCAGTTTCCTAGTAGTTAATAGTAGGTAACAGTAGTTACCAGTAAGTAGGTATAACTGCTCCCTGATGATGGCGACTGTAATGTCGACTGAAACGTCGGTGAATTATTCGCCAATAACATGGCTACAACCCAGAAGCCAAGCTACTTCAGACAATGGCCGTGAAATCCTGCGAACATTATTAAATATTAATTGAGAAAAAATCATGTTATTTATTTTGGAACTATGTGTGTTTAGCTTAAAGGTAACAATTCGAAAATTTTGAAGTTTTTAAAAATTCAGCACTAGAATATATTGTGGATCATAAATTTAAAATAATGAATTTTGAGAGCCTTCTGCCTGCTCTAAGAGTATGTTAAATGTTTGATAGGAAAATATTTATATATTTAATGGGCAAAATCGCAACTTTTTTTATATTTTGGCCTAGCTCTGATATTTTGACTTAAGGAAATTAGATGTGGTCTCATGGCACAACCTTGAAGGCAGGCGGTACTGAAGGGCGTTATAAATATCTGTGAAAGTCAAATGGCGTTCGAACCGACTTTACAGACAAACCCCCTTTTTATCCATCTGAAAAGGATTTTGGAACCCGCGTGGTTGCCTCGGTGGGGACTGGAGCGACACGAGGCGGATACCTTCGGAGGAGTGCAGACGCAGCTTGATGTCGAGGTCGCCGTCGTCGAGGCCCCTGGGGCTGACTGTGGCCTGGGCGCCGCCGGGCAGCGAGACGCTCACGTCCTGGCGCTGCGCTAGCAGCTGCAGCGCGCCGTCCACCAGGCCGGCGTCGCCGATGTCCTCCGTCTGTCGGCACAACACCGCGCGTCACCCACCCGGGCGGGACTCGCTCCGCCTGCGTCGCCAGGCAACTGGCCGAGCGGCAGAGCATTGCGGTTTGCATAGCTTCCCGGCGGATCATTGCGGTTTGCATAGCTTCCCGGCGGAGCATTGCGGTTTGCATAGCTTTCCGGCGGAGCATTGCGGTTTGCATAGCTTCCCGGCGGAGCATTGTGGTTTGCATAGTTTCCCGGCGGAACTCAAATACTTATGCCTCAGTACTGCTTCTGCTGTCAGCTCACCTCTCACCTGGTGACTCCGGGCCAATTTGAAACACTCATCCGAAGCTGTATCGAATCACAAGCTACTGCGTGTGGATACGAGCCAGGAACGTGTCGTGTGCGATGTAATAATTGATAAGTTCAGCCGCGAATAACGTTTCCCTGTGGCTGTCGGGTGAATAAAGCGAGCGTCTGCGGTAACTCTGCGACAGGAAGGAGGGCTACATATGTAGTTTTTTAAGGTTATTGTATTTCTGAGAACAATCTTTTGAATACTTTTTTTTAATACGTGTCTTTGAAACACTAGTACCGTGAGTGTTCTTTGATATTTATGGTTTCAGGCCAGTGATTAAATCTTTTAGTGGGTTTTAGTTGTACCGCATTTTATTCGATGTGGCCTAGAGCACTCCAAGGCACTGATAATCTCGATACAAGAGAATAAGTAATCAAGAGCCACCTGTGAAGAAGTAAAACGTGCTTTTGGCTTCAGAAGTATAGGAAAAAAAAACATTTTCAAATAAAATCCGTGTGAACTGTTTTCAGACTCAATTAATACAGATACTATTTAAGCCTTTTCTGCACCCATCAGCTCACTTTTCAATATTTGCGTCATACATTCTTCAGTTTATTTGTATTTTAGATGACGTATTTTTAATGAAACTTAAAATAAATGTATGTAATCGATTTTTTTTAACTTGGCTGGCATTTTTGTACCTACTCGTAATAAGAATAAAATTAATGGTGTTACTTATTTCAAACAAATAGACAGCAAATAAACAGTGCTTCTAGCTACTACGTGAGACAATACTGTTCATCTTAGATTGTATTATTTAACTTTGTTTAGGTACAAAAAGTACCTAAGCGTTTGGTAGGTTGATGAGCCCCTGCAATGCATACCTCGGGTCCGACAGCCTGTGTGGATAGGCAACCCGCCGAGACAAGGTGCAATGCGGAATGCATAGCTGCCGGACTGCTCCCCGGTAGGACAAAGAGGATACGCAATGTTATGGCTTTTTAAAAAATAAAAAAATAAAAACTGGCGTTTCTCTGTAAATCTGGTGAGAGCTCATATTCTAAGTACGTTACACACCCATAGTTTGAACACGGGGGGGGGGGGGGGGGAGTGTACCTTCTTGCTGCGCTGAGGCCAATTAGCTGTCCCGAAACCATGCCTCTTGTCAGCCAATCAAACTGTAGAAAACACGTTATCTGGTAACCGTATTCGGCACATGTTGTGGTCATAGCGAAATTTACAAAGAGACTTGCAGTTCGTAAACTGCTCACACTATTTGACCATAAACGTACAGCCAAATTTCTTGCAAATTCAATAATATTTGAACAAAAGTGTGAGTTTATTGAATTGCGTGACTTAATATTAATTTAGCTATTTTTTTAAAATATTTTGTACTTTTCCCCATTTTTGGCATATGGTTTTCCCATAGTACTGTAGATCATACTAATGTATATACCAGTTGAACACCTATATGTTGTTCTTTTTTTTTTTAATTTTATTCCAGTATACCAATTCGGTAATCATACGCATTGTGAATAGTAGTGAGATAGTCACAAAATACATAGCGCCTTCACCATTGAAAATCGGGCGGGTAACATCACCAATGTTTTTCACTATAGGCTAATAAGGAATATAGGCCGATTCCTGAATTCTGCGCACGAAGCCAATATTTGCTTACGATTATTCGAAATTTAGCTGAGGTAAGAAATTTCCGTGAGTTTTCGTTTAAAATGGGTTTAACAGACAAGCGCTTAATGTGAGTTGTAATTTAACTTTAATCTAACAGATTAAAACGAAGTTTCAAACACTCGATGCACTGAACTTGAACGCCCAAAGTGATGTCAGGTGACAGAACCTCGACAAAAAACCAGTGGCGACTGTCAGTCAGATTTTAACTGTTGCGGCCAATAATCCGTTAAGTGTGCTAATTCCAATATATCCACCGAGAGGAGAGCGCATTCAATACGTCCATCCGAGCTCATTCGAACACTTTTGGAATAAAAACTATTTTATGGACACACGCCATTGCTTGTTTCCATACATACATTTTCAAAAGAATCCTTTGGAAATTAGTTGCCAAGAAATAGTTTTTAATGCTACAAGAAGGATATTGTAACTTTGCACAACACATGGCTATGGTTATTTTTGCATGTATGAAATACGTTTTTCGTGATAATACAGTTTTTTTCTTACGAAATGTTCTCATAATTTTATATTTTAATTGATATTTCATTCACGAATATTTTTAAACCATGGAAAATATAATAGAATATTCAATAATTTTACTTTAATTTGTTTTATTTAGCTTATTAATGTGCGCAGGTAATACTTTAAAGCTATTCAGGAAGCGGTTTACAAATAACTTCAACTATCGGAGGTATTTGGGGCAACACAAGGTATAAATGCCCGGAAAATGCAAAGCAAAGATGAATATATCAGCACTTGGAGGATGAAATTCCTAAACGGCGCAGAGAATTTTTACGGAAGGAATTTGGTAAGAAAAAAAATATTACAGCACGAACGAACAAAGTGGAATAAATTTGCTGTCTAGGAATTTAACACCTGACTTGTTCTCCGTATTTTCATGTACTCGTATGAATCAACAATGGTTTATGCCCATATATTGTAGTAAACTAATACCCACACTGCATTAATCATGCATTCTTATGTAATTGTCGCGTCTCTTGACACCGCTACCCGAGCGTAAAGAAGCGTGTACGGAAGGGGAAGCCTTCATTTCACAGACGAGAGAGCCTCACCCGAAGTTCCCCGAAGTTCATGCTCGGTTTTTTTTTTCCGTTCTATCTCATTTTATAAACCGTTGTGGCATTAATTTTTGCGGTCGATTAGGATAGGTTAGCTACATTATAAATACTTTAAAACATTTGTGGATGGTTGGTTATATTGGGTAAGTATAGCTACATTAAAAATACTGTAAAATCATTTTATGGTTGCTTAGCAAATAACTTTTTAATACGTAGCTATCCAGGGCTAGGAAACCGTTTACATGATTTCACAGTATCTTTAATGTAGGTAGCTATCCTAACCAAATCAACAGTCCACAATGTTTTAAAGTATTTATAATGTGGCTAACCTAACCTAATTGACCATTAGTTATCATGAGATGTCCAAAATAAACATTCACGGACACACGGCAAACGAAAAATATAGTGGCGGATGTATGTTAATGAATAAACGGCGATTTCTCGTAAACGTTTTGGAATTTCGTAGCTCCGCAAGTTTGTATTAAATAGAGGAATTTTTGAAGCACAATTAGGTATTTTCCTCTAAAAACAATTACAAATAAATACCGTTGCCTTGTTTATGGTCTTTCCTTTTATCAACACCGCCATATTTATTTACAATGAACAAAAACAAACGAAGATGCAGGATCGGGCGTTTGGCTCTCTCGTCTGTGAAAAGAAGGCTTCCCGTGTGCGGAAGGCTGAGTGGACTCGCCTGAGACTGCGGCTGCTCGAGACACGCGTCCCCGGCGCAGGCCGGCCGCGGCGTGGTTCCCGGAGCGGCCGCGGCGAGCGCCAGCAGCGCCAGTAGTCCCGTGACGCGGCGGGCGGCCATGCTGCTGCGAGGTGCTGCGGTGTTAGTGCTGGCGTGCGGGCCGGTGGGTGCGGCTTTATAGCGCCCCGCTGACCCCCTCCGACACACGCGCTCTCTTGGTCGCCGGTTTCACTCTCCGACAATGGGCCGCCCCCTCCTCCCGCCGCTGCCGCGGGGTTTGTCACTCCAGGGCTCTCTTTGTAGCATCGGGCGATCTGAGGTGCACATCAAGTTCTGCCATTCCCGATTACACCCGAACAATTCACCTTCGGCCAACTTCGGAACTTGTTTCATTTTTTGCGCAGAAAAAAATGAATTCAAACATTAAAAGTGTTCGGTTAGGTTAGCTACATTAAAACACTTTAACCCTTTGTTTTGTAGCGGTATTTCTATAATACCACTTTGAAAAAAAAAGTTACTATTCGCAATGTTTCAGTGGTATTGCCGAAATACCTCGCGTGAGTAAGCCTCAATCTGCTATCTGGCGATCCTAACGAGAACTAGCAACATTGGCTGCTTTAATTTTTCCTTACACCACGTCTGCTAAAAGTTACACAATAGACTCTTAATTTATTTTTGATATATTTTCTGTGTGCCTCAAAGGGTTAAAACACTATGGATGGTTAGTTAGGTTAGTATAGCTACATTAAAAATAATCAGAGAAATATAAATATATATATAAATAAACCCGAGGTTTGCCGAAGGTGAATATTCGGGCGTGTTCGGGCAGGGACAGAACTTGATGTACATCTTAGGCTTCCCTGTAGGATCACCTGCCAGTGTTTATATACCTCTATATATATCTCAAATGAATGGTTTGTATGCAATCTAGAACCTATAAAGCGTTTGAAATGGTATTCCATTTTAAACTCACTCGCGTAATACTCATCGCAGTCACGATCACTTTTCGTTGTTATTGATAACTTCAGGACAGTAAAGATCAGAATAAACCAATTCTCGTGGCGGTATGTCGAACGGAATGGAATTTGATGCGTTGCAGCGCCGTCTAGCGGCGAGTTATTCTGTGTTGGTTGAGGCGGGCTGATAAGTGCGACGCTCGCTGGTGCTTCTAGTGCGGTGTCGCCCCTAAGCGCAAGGCAGTCTTCTCGTCGTGCATGGAGCAACTATCGTCGGCTTACTTCTAAAACCTCGTAACTCCATTTCAGTCAATTTTACAGGAGAACTTATGAGCTTTTGAAGCACGGTTCCGACTGACAAAGATACGAGGTTTTATAATTTGTGAATAGAAAAGAGACTAAGTAGAGTTGACTTACGAGGTTTTATCAGCATATGCACTATGAAAAAATGGAAAAAAAAATACACCAAACACATACGGAATATAAAACTGGGAAAATCTGGACTTACGAGGTTTTAGAAGTAAGCCGACGATATGAAATTTGAGCGGTAACCTTAACATTGTATGGCTCCATGAGCGCATTCTTAAATGCTTTTTCGTAACAACAGACCCCGCTGGGATGTGTGGAGTGTGTGAGTGGACGGAGCAGCGTCGCGCGGGAAGCTTGGCCCGCCGCCAGGGGCCCGGGGGCGAAGTCCCGGGAGCAGCAGGCAGGCGCCGAGACGTCTCGGCGACACACCGCAGCGGGGGGACATTCTTCCAAGCAATCTCGCGGGCGCTCGCCGAAACTGCGGCTGCGAAACATTCAAAACGATCTTAAAATCCACGCGCCAACTGTCAACTTACAAACGTTCTTTAAATCATTTCGTGCAACGGGGATATTTTTATTCAATACAATTTCTTGCACATGCGCTGCTCAACTGTTTATATCATTAGGAATCCGACTGTGTTCGTATATTTGCTGCTTTGTTCAGGTTTTTGTTGTCTGCTTGCATTTACTGTTATTGTTTAAACTGTCTCGTCGTTGTTAAGCCCGCTGTGTTAGTCTGTGCTTTTATTATTATTATTATTTTCTCATGACTAAATTCCTTTCATTTGATTCTTCTACTATCTGATATTTAAGTTTGAATGTGTTAGTCTAAGCTTTCTTCGTTTACCTGTTTAGGAAAATCGTTGTGTTTATCTGTTTGGCATCAGCTGGTTTAGACTTGTTCTCTGTGGGTTTATGTTTTTATTTTCATTTATTAATTTCCGTTATTGAATTTTTTCCATGAGTGCAAAACTATAATGATTTTTTGTACAAAAAATTGTATTAAATGTTTATTCTTTTACACCAATGTCGAATTTTTGGATGTAGGGATTGTGTAAAAATACATACACTATGTGTGTTTTTCCCCCCCGAACTACACGAAAAAAATAAAAAATATATGCTAACACTAATACCGAATGTGTAAATTTACAAGAATGAATAGTAAAGATTAATACACAAACACACATGTAACAAGCCAATATCAGCTGATTGTAAATGTTAAGTGCCAAGATAGCACAGGGAATCCCGGGGGATTCTGTTTTGTTGGGGCATTTAACGTTTACAATCAGCTGACATTGACTTGTTACCGTGTGTTTGTGTATTCATATTTACTATCGATTCTTAAGGTTATTCATTGACATCCAGGGTAAATCAACAATGGCGTATGTCCATGAAATCTTTTTACGAGACTCCAATAAAATCGAGCGCAGTAATTCTGCTTCATGTTTACGAGGCAACAGTAACAAACTTTACTACAAGCAACGCAGAACATTGTAAACCGTAGTTCATAAGAGTCACGGGTGTTGCTAGAACATATTTGAATCACGTCCAAGCCATCAGCTTATTGCTGTCACTTTACTCACATCTACTTCGGCAGCGATCGTGTATCTTCGAGCAAGCTCGGGTCTGTCGTCACTCCACTGACGGGAAGCCTTCTTTTCACAGACGAGAGAGCTAAAACCCGAAGTTCCCCGAAGTTCATGTTTTTTTTTTCCGTATCTTTAATGTAGCTATCCTAACCAAATCAATCGTCCACAATGTTTTAAAGTACCTATTTATAATGTAGCTAACCTAACCTAATTGACAATTAGTATCCTTTTTATCAACACCGCCATATTTATTTACAATGAACATAAAAAAAACCGAAGATGCACGATCGGGCGTTTGGCTCTCTCGTCTGTGAAAAGAAGGCTTCCCTCCACTGACAGTCATGTATAAAAATACGCATTGATGTTCCTTTGAGTGTCCGCTGAAAAAAAAAGAAATAATCTCCCGTTGGGGATTGAAACACATATTTTACGATCGAACAGAAGGTTCGCGAACAGTAATGGGCGGTAGAGACTGCCGAAACATTTGAACTTCACGGCGTTGCGATCTCTCGTTCTCTCGGCCTGGTGCGCGGGAAATTCAAATCTGCGCGCTGGCTGCTGCTCGCTGCCGTAACTTTGCACGGCTGTGCTTCCAGACAGATGTGCACGCCACAAGGATTTCTTGTTTTTTTTTTTTGGCATTCCCTGTCGCCCACCGGTTTGCGAGCACCCTGTATTCAGTACTACTGACAGATCCGCTGCCCCTCTTCGGGAGTGGCTGGCGTGTTGTGGCGATGGCGGTCTTGTGGGAGGGGCAGTCCACCTCCCTCCCTCTTTCGTCATTAAAAAAAAAAAAAAACTAGAAGATCAAAAGTAATACTATCAAAGACGTCAAAAAAAAAACCTTCGGTAACCCACCTCCACACTTCCCCTCGAATCGGCCACGGACGGGTAATGTTTGTGGGATGAATGATCGTCGTTTTGTGAGTGCGACAGCGTTGCCCTGGTAGCCAGCCCGCGTGGTTCTCATAACTTTCTTAAATCAATAATAAAAACTCTTAATATTTAAAAAAAAAAAGTTTTTACCAGGGTCATAAAAGTTGTGTTTGATTGTTATTTCTCTAGCACACCCTCACACACACCCACACACACACACACACACACCTATATATATGGTCCAACATACTGTAGGTATATCGCTATAAAATGTGTATATACTTAAAAACTGTGCCAGATCACCGACAAAGTTACCAAGCAGCTTACCGCGGCGCCATCTTGAAGTTCACTGCTCTACCAACGGACAGTGTTGCCAGATAACTACTCGCAGGAGTAGTACCCATCCGCCGAATCCCACGATAAGCACAACACGTGTATTATTTTACCGAGCAGGGCTATTACGTCGGACGGGTTCGATTTCTTCCCCGGAGAGAAGAACCACCATGAAACTCCTCCAGGGTTGTGTGACGGCGGGGGGGTGTTCCCACGGGCTGTTGTGTTCGCTCGGGGGAGCCTCGCCGGCTCCGGTGCGAGGCGCCGAGTGAGGCACGTGTCTGGGTCACGCGCGCCCCGCTGACCGCGATGAGGCGCCTCGCGCAGTCACCCTCCATGCCGACCACTGCCATTCACTGTCTCACTCAAGTATCAGGGATCACTTCAGAGACCTGCAAAATTCACGGATTCATTTCGTGATATGATACAATTCAAATAAGTATACCTAAGTGCTACTTCTGCCATTGGTTCACTGTTAATCTGGAGGACTGAGGGCCAATTAGAGACCCTCACTCATAGAAGTGTCGAATCACAGGCCACCCAGTCGAGACGACTCACAAGTCAGCAGCCAATGAACAGTTGGCATTTGCCCGAGTGTGTAGAGTGTAGTGGAGTCTATCCTGAAGGTCAATGAACCCGCGAATTTTTCCAGTCTCTAGGGATTAGTGATTTTTAGGGACCGGAAAAATTCGCGGGTCCAATGACCTCCACGATGAACTCCATAGTTCTGCCTACACTCGGTCAATAATGTCACCCACTCATTGGCTGCTGTCTTGTGAGACGTTCCAACGTAGCAGCCTGTGATTCGATAAAGCTTTGGTTGGGTGTTTCTCATTGGCTTAGCGTCATCCAGGTGAGTTGTGAGCCAATAGCAGAGGCAGCACTGAGGTATAACTATTTGTTTTTTAGCCTATCGCGAAATGAATCCGCGAATTTTTCCGGTCTCTAGTGATTTTGCTTGAGAAAAGAAAACCGAACTTATTTAACTTTGGTTTTTAATACTTTTTTTCCATAAGTCAATTGTTTTATATATAAATGTTATTAAATACGTTAAACACACATGTCAGATTTGTATGAAAAACATGCTTGCAGTATCACGCGTGCAAACCGGGATTAAATACAGACTTCTTGCAAACACAAAACCTGCCTCTTCTATGTATGAGGCATGTCGGGGTATAATGAGGAGGAAAATACATTATTGCAAGCCTCTAAGTATTACAACAATCCTGACTAAAAAATCACAATAATGTAGTTAAGTTGGTTGTAATTTTCTTACTGTGACTTCGCTTTTTTTTTTTATCCTGGAAGGGAGGGTTCCGGACCCCACACAACCCCCCCCCCCCCCCCGGCCGGGCTTGGCGTGTGGTCGACAGCTGTCACGTGAACAACCGTCGTGGCTGCTGGGGGAGGGGGGGGGAATCCTCTTAGGCCCTAGAGCACAGGCGCATTTCCGAGTTAGTATTCATGTTCGTTGGGGCGAAAAGTAATGACGTTCATTTCAAACAAATCTCATCCCTTTTGCAATAACGGTTTACGAGTTAAAAACTGTTCCACACTAAAGTTTAAGAAAATATTTCAAATTTATACAATAAATTTGGGCGGATTTGGTTCTGTGCCTACTAGGGGAGTCCTGAATATTTCTATCCTTTTATTTCCAATTTCTTTTCAACCCTTGAAATGAAATTGTTGTTAGAAAATATATATAAGGTGTATAATAACTTAATTAAAGTGTAAATGTTGTTTTCATGTTTAATTTTTCAAAAAATTCCTAATTTCCACCACTAATATCCGAGTATATTAGTCTTGAATTAATTCTTGAAAAATAACGGCACTTATCAAACTCACACGAAATTTTGTAGTGATAGGCCTATATATGTATTAATAATTGCATAAACTTTTGATTTGGTGGTTTTAGGGAGTAGGTATCTCTATACGTCAAACTATGTAGACATTTTTCCGGAAGTCGCACTATGTAAATGATAGCTGCAATAGTTTTTCTTCGAAATCTACCTAACTACTATAGAGCGTCCCACTATTAGTTTACAGTACACAGTGCCTACGCTACATGGCGCGCACTGTTGCTAGAGTGGCACTACTCGGTGACACAGATAATTTGCGTTCCACCTAGTAATCATATGACTTATTTACACTAAAAATATTATTTTGCATGCAAAAACAAATTATGTAAAGTTTTAATTTTTTATAAAGAATTTAAAATAGTTTATATTGACAGTATCATTACAGTTGTGGTCATTCTGAAAAATCTAATTCAGTATTAAACACCAAATACTATACGCAAGAAACTATTTGGAGCAACATTGTCAGTATTAATTATCAGGTATGCCATTAAATAATGTTCTATGCTCAAACAGAGAAAAATTTCTAATTTTTAATCATAAAATAAAGTTTCTGATTGTATTATTCTTTTGACATAATACAAGAAGATGCAAAATTTACCTAATTATATTATAATATACAATTTTTCCGTTTTTTTTTCTTTTCAAAAATGTTTCATTACCTCAGAAACTTTTTTTTTGGCATTACAAAGTTGTGTCTAAGACTTTTGTGCTCTATGGCGTATGTCTGAGCACACAGAAACAAGGACAGCACTGGAAACAGAGTTACAAAATTGAGTCTTTGTGGTTTTGTGCTCTATGGCGTATGTCTTGCAACAGCGCACACGTGAGGACGAGACCGTGTACAGTCGGGGAAGCCTTCTTTTCACAGACGAGAGAGCCAAACGCCCGATCGTGCATCTTCGTTTTTTATTTTTTTTATTTGTTCATTGTAACTCATGATAACTAATGGTCAATTAGGTTAGGTTAGCTACATTATAAATACTTTAAAACATTGTGGACGGTTGATTTGGTTAGGATAGCTGCATTGAAGATACTGCGAAATCCTGTAAACGGTTTCCTAGCCCTGGATAGCTACGTATTAAAAAAGTTATTTGCCAAGCGGCCATAAAATGATTTTACAGCATTTTTAATGTAGCTATACTTTACCTAATATAACCAACCATCCACAATGTTTTAAAGTATTTATAATGTAGCTAACCCATCCTAATCGACTCGCAAAATGTAATGCCACACCGGTTTATGCAATGAGATAGAACGGAGCATGAACTTGGGGGGAACTCGCCTGTGAGACGAAGGCCTCCCGTACAGTGTTGGCCAGGAGAAGTGAGGCAAGAGGCATACGGCCCGGGTGTTGCAGGAGCTGGAGGACGTGTACGCCGACCTGTGCGCCATGCTGTCCGAGTCCGTGCTGCAGGGGGCGGAGGTGGTGGCCACCAGGGTGAGTGATGAGTGATGAGTGGTCTCTGCGGCCCGCCACAGTCCAGTCCCGCCGACGAGTGTTCAAGTACTCCCGCCATACTCCTTGCTACCTCGCCGTCCGTACACTCAAGGAGAACCTTTTTTTTTTGACGTGACAACGTCTAATAAATCGATGAACGCCGGCTGCACGCACGAAAAAAAGTGTCCCGTTACGCTCATTGTGCGCTTGCGCCGCGTCTATCTCTCTTCCACTCGATTGGAACAACCATCGATTCAACTTTTCCGAGGCACATTAAACTTGAAACACTCCCATTCGTTTCCTACTTTTCCTATCATCTTCCTATCCTTAACAGAATAACACAGATTGGAAGAAGTCAAATAGCAAACATGTATAAAAGTTATGGTTAAAATAATCTCTTCGTTAAAGTAATAAACATATTTGAATTAATGAGTGCAAATAAAAGTACATTTGTCAATTAAATTGAAAAAGATCATTTCACTCCTTCTTTGTATCCATACAAAATAGTGATAATTCAATAAAAATGACTCAATTTTATTCATAAAAGTATGCAATCATTTCATTCATGTTTTCTTATGACGTTGTCACGTTAAACTATCGTCCATAAACCGACTTTACAGTCAACAAATTTTTTTTTTATCATTCCTTAGCTGGTATTCCATCGCACAATCGTCTAGCACCGTCGCCATTTTGAAACTGAACTACGCATGCGTGGCAAGTGTTACCTGGCTGATTGATGCTGCCGTCAATTGACAGCCTTTGGGATGTACTAATTTATAACAAAAACGTATCAATTTGTGCCTTATTGCCTCTGCGACTGTCCTCTTGATATCCGTTTTAAAATAAGATGCAATTAATTCAAGTCGCAATTGTAACCATTGTTAGAAAGTCACAATTTCAATTCTCTTGTTTCATCTCGCATGAGAAATTAGGAATCGCTCAATCCGTATCAGTAAAAAGAAAATTCCTTCAGAAAGTTCTGTATGACATTATGACCTTAAAATTGTTTAATGTTTTATTTCTGAACTGGTATGGAACTCAGAAAACTTACTTCCAGAAGAGAGAAGCTGCTTGTCTTCCAGGTTGTAGCCTCATCGAAGAAGAAGGTTCAACCGGATTTTCAGTCGGCTTTAAAGTCGCCATCTCCAGTTCTTCAGGGTGGCCACGTGTGTTGGTGGTGATTACTGCTGCCCCGAAGATGGTATCTGCATGGTCGACCGAAACGGCGATCACGTGTTCGTCCTCCGACGCGGCTGCCGCCCAGAAGCCAAGCAACTCCTGACAATGGCCTTGAAATCCCGCGATCCCTAGTGCGCAGCCTCGCATCTCAATGGCGTCACTCTCTCTTTACAGCGCACGATATCTGCCATCACCTATCAGCGCTGTCCTCTGTCGCCAGGTACACCCAACCAGCGCAGCAGTATCAGACACGACTTTATAACGTAAAGCATATTTGAAAAAAATTGTTTGTCTGTAAAGTCGGTTTACGGACGATAGTTTAACGTGACAACGTCATAACAAAACATTGATGAAATGATTGCATACTTTTATGAATAAAATTGTATCATTTTTTTTTAATTATCGCTATTTTGTATGGATACAAAGAAGGAGTGAAATGAAATCTTACAATTTAATTGATTAATTTACTTTTATTTGCACTCATTAATTCAAATATGTTTATTATTACTTTAACGAACAGATTATTTTAACTATAACTTTTATACATGTTTGCTATTTAACTTCTTCCACTCTGTGTTATTCTGTTAAGGATAGGACGATGATTGGACAAGTAGGAAACGAATGGGAGTGTTTCAAGTTTAATGTGCCTTGAAAAAGTCAAATCGATGGTTGTTCCAATCGAGTGGAAGAGAGATAGATGCGGTGCAAACGTACAATGAGCGTAACATGACACAGCGTAACGGGACAATGTGCGTAACGGGACAATGTGCGTAACGGGACCTTTTTTGTGCGTGCAGCCAGCGTTCATCGATTTATTAGACGTTGTCACGTCAAAATGTACAAATTAATTATTTTTGAAACGAAAAAAATTGAAATGAGAATTTTAGAAAACCATTTTCTTTGTTTTATTTCATGAATAACATCATCTGACAATATTCTATTCTTTCATTTAATAAAACTTCAATTAAAGTAGCCATTTTGGTTTCAACCCAATCAAAATTTTTGTATAAAATAATATTAAAATTTTTCGTTCTGTTTGACTGTAGCACATAGTCAGTGAAATACATTTTTATTAATAGTGACAGAATCCTACAAATAGTTTCACCTGTGAAAATATAATTGGTGTTTATTTAGCATTGATTTTTTTCTTGCAGAATGTATTAAACTGTAATAATACTGTCAGTAGACGATATTTTATAAACTTAACAAAAAGTAAAATTAAATTATACTAAAACGTAATAAAACCATCGATCGTATACAAAAAAAAATATTTTAATGTTAAAAGCCGGGTAGTACGCTATCAGTCTGGCAACAGTAAACGCCTTTCGCTCCGGACTGCAGTCTGGGCGTGGGACACGCTATAGAACAATGGCTACGATGTAATTAGTCAAGCAATAATTTATTTACGAATTTTCGCCCGACCGTTCGCATATAGCAGAGGATGTGTGGAACATATACGACCAAAACATTTTCAACAAAAAATGTAATTTGTAACGCCTAAATAGCGAAACATTGGTAGGAATCGAAATAAAACGAAAATACTTATTTGAAAAAACGAACAACCCAAACACAAAGGCTGAGGCAGTGCTGGTAGACAGATTTTTCCAAATATCTGGAACATATACGAGGGTACGAATTGGGGTCCCAGGTGACAGAATTTCGCTATCCCGGTACGCACATGGCTAGGGACACCTGTATTTCACGATTTCATTTCATGTCAAGGTATTTCACAAAACACTGTAGCTTTTTCTAAGAGTCATGGCAAATTGTGAGGGTGCAGCAGTACGGTGACCACATTCTCATTGGCCCCGTTAAGAGCGGGACGACACCTCTCACCGACCTCAGCCAATAACCACAGGAGAAAAGCTACAGTATTTTGTGAAATACCTTGACTCGAAAAGTATTCGTGAAATACAGGTGTCCCTACACATGGCATAATAGAATTTTTGAATATCCCAAAAAACCTTAGTGAACTTTGCTGAGGTGCGTTTAGTGTTGGTATAGAGTTATTATTAATTGGTAGGCTTCACTCCAGGATGGACTCCACTTGTCTCTGCATAGTCGAGGCTTTTCGTTGTGCTCGTTGGTCGATGACAAGGTGATGTCTTTGGTCGGGTAAACAACTGGTAACTCGTGTTTACTTACGGCTGAGTCGGGATGGTCGAGGGCTGTAGTCCAATCAGCAAGCGCGGAGCAGATGCATGCATCTGTGCCCAGGAGGCACAGCACACCGCTAGCATAGCACACCGCTAGTAGTATGAATTGCTCTATGAAACATTTCACACGTTATTCTTAAACTTCGTTTTTAGACAAAAATATACAAAAATAATATTTTCAAGATAATATTGTAATGTTTTAATTAAAATTTTTTGACGTGACAACGTCTAATAAATCGATGAACGCCGTCTGCACGCACGAAAAAGTGTCCCGTTACGCACATTGTCCCGTTACGCTGTGTCCCATTACGCTAATTCTACGCTTGCGCCGCATCTATCTCTCTTCCACTCGATTGGAACAACCATCGATTTGACTTTTTCAAGGCACATTAAACTTGAAACACTCCCATTCGTTTCCTACTTTTCCTATCATCGTCCTATCCTTAACAGAATAACACAGATTGGAAGAAGTTAAATAGCAAACATGTATAAAAGTTATAGTTAAAATAATATCTTCGTTAAAGTAATAAACATATTTAAATTAATGAGTGCAAATAAAAGTAAATTTATCAATTAAATTGTAGATTTCATTTCACTCCTTCTTTGTATAAATACAAAATAGTGATAATTCAATAAAAATGTTTCAATTTTATTCATAAAAGTATGCAATCATTTCATCAATGTTTTGTTATGACGTTGTCACGTTAAACTATGGTCCGTAAACCAACTTTACAGACAACCAATTTATTTTTTGTGTGTGTAACATCTGAGCCCTCGGTATATGGGATATGGAAGGAGTATTTTCGTGAATGCGACGGAAGGTGCTGCCGTATGTGGTGGATGGCGCGAACCAAATTCACAAAGACAAAGGGAAACTTGATAGTATTAACTGTTTAGTGAATTTCAACAAGATGGGCAGTATTTTAATATCATTCCTTGTGAAATATCAGGTCCAAAACCGTGGTTTAGTATATTTTCATGTCTTTTCCCGCTTTCATCGGAGCCATTAAACAATATAGTTTAAAAATTTTTGCCCTGCAAATGGAATGATTCGATAGTCGAGACGTAGCTGCTCCGGCAGCGAATTCTAGCGGCGGGTGCGGAAACTACGTGTGGTTCGCGTCCAGAAATGCAGTCGAGAGCACAGTTTTGGTTTATCTATCACGCTCGGCATTATTTTAAAGTTCCGTACGATGAGTGTGTTTGCAAAAAAATGAGGAGACACGAACTTGCTCTTTACGGAGTGTTATCGAGGCGGGCAGTGGCGTTATAGTTATAACTAGGGACACATGTTTTCCGCGATTTAATTTCATGTCAAGGTATTTCACAAAACACTGTAGCTTTTACTAAGAGTCATGGCAAATTGTGAAGGTGCAGCAGTACGGTGACCACATTCTCATTGGCCCCGTCAAGAGCGGGACGACACTTCTCACCGACCCCAGCCAATAACCACAGGAGAAAAGTTACAGTATTTTGTGAAATACCTTGACACGAAATGTATTCGCGAAATACAGGTGTACCTAGTTATAACATTATAGTTATAACTTTTAGCGAATGTATCAAAAAAGTAAGTATAATTTAATCATAATGTAGCCACAACTAAGTATGTTTTTGGACATATAAATCTGAAAGTTTTAAATTTTGTACTCAGTTTGATTCTTGCTCTAAGCGAGTCTCCAAATTTGTAAACATTTGAGCGTGACAATCATGCAAAACTTTATTTCGTGAAGAATTGTGTTAGTTTGAACGGCTTCGATATGAGTAGATTTCAAATGAATGTCTCGAAGACGTGGAGGAAGGGCACGCAGCAAGGGCGTCGCCAGCCGATGGCCTAGGGTGGGGGGGGGGGGGGCAAGTTGTGGGAAAAGTATGTATTTTTTTTCATTTGGCTACTTTTTTTTAATCTCTAGGGCTCTAGGGAGGGGGCAACTGCCCCCCCCCCCTTACCCCCCCCCCCCCTGGCGACGCCCGTGGCACGCAGGGAAGCGCGGGGCCCCTCGAAGTCGCCCAGAAGGCGGGGAGACAGGATGGCCGTATCCGCCGCTCTCCCACGCGCCAGGCGCGGCGTGAAGGCGCGCGGCCGTCGAAAGTGCGTCCTGGCGGAACGTGAGCCCGCACGCCGCCTGAATGCCCCAGTCCGCCCGCTCGGTGCCCTGAATACCCGCCTGTGGTCTGCCGCGAAGCGCAGACATTAGGGAAGCCTTCTTTTCGCAGACGAGAGGGCCAAAACCCGAAGTTCCCCGAAGTTCATGATTCTTTCCCCTATATTTAATGTAGCTATCCTAACCAATACAACCGTCCACAATGTTTTTTAAAGTATTTATAATGTAACTTAACCTAACCTAATTGACCATTAGTAGAGACCTGCAAAATTCTCGGATTCATTGACCTCTAGGATAGACTCCACAGTCCTTTAAATACTCGCTGAAATGACACCTGTTCATTGGCTACTGACGCGTGAGACGTCACAACTAGGCTGTCCGTAATTCGGCACCTTCATGGTTTAGTGTTTCCCATTGGCTCACAGTTCCCCGGATAAAATGTGGGCCAATCGCAGAAGCGGTACGAAGGTATGGTTGTTTTGATGCTAGCCTATCGCGAAATGAATCCGCGAATTTTGCATGTCTCTAACCATTAGTATCCTTTTATCAACACCGACAAATTTATTTACAATGAAAAAAATAAAAAAAACACTCGAAGATGCCCGATTGGGCGTTTGGCTCTCTCGTCTGTGAAAAGAAGGCTTCCCCCAGATATTAGCCTGCTCCGTAGAGGCAATGGAAGTGTAACAGTAGCGCAACATTTCAAATACAGCTGCTTAAGTGGAACACGCCTTAATTATATTAAATTTAAGTGGCGCCATACCAATAACTATTACCCTTTATATATCAGAGATTTAGCTCTAAACTATAAAACTTTTTTTTTTTTTTTTTTTTACCTTTTTGGAAATAAATTTTCATTTTACTGGGCATTTTCTGATGATATTTTGAATTTTGTACTTATGCCCTTTCAAAATGTTTTGTTTAATATTCGTTATATCTTTGATGTTTATAATTTTATTTAAAAACCATTTATATTTTTTGTATTTTATTTAAATACATGTTTGTATGCTCGAAAGTTTATTTGCAGGTTTTTTTTTGTAGTTATTTTTCTGTTATTTTTTTATTGTGGTCACTTAATTTCTTGCTGCTAAAATTAACGGTTAATAGCACAGATTAAAGTGTTTGTTAAATTATTTATCATTTTTCAACGGGCGCCTTACGACCTCCTGTCATCAATAATTCTGCTTCTGACAGTTCTTTTTTTTTTTTTTTTGCACGTGAGTTTAAAACCATATAAATTGTTTATGAAAGTTTTTTTTTGGAAAATTTCCTTAATAAATTCTTTTTATGAGTTTTAATCGCCTATGTTTTGAAGTCCTAGCGTGAAAATAAATAAACAATGGTTTTTCCTAAAATCCTTAAAAAAAATAAGTTTTACGAAAACGTAATATGCACAAGGCGTGACATTTACCGCTATTACAGGGCCGTAGCCAAGTTTTTGTGAATGTGAGAATCCAGTCTAACCATTAAATCACGAGTAAGTATTCTTTATAAAGGAATTTAAAAAAGAAAAAAAATGTTTGTCACACTAAAATCTCAGGTAAAGTGAATTTTAGTACTCAACGTTTACACATAGAAACTGGGTATTTTATGTTATTGTATTTTTATTTTTTAAATACTTTTTTCTTAAGTCAATTGTTTGATTTCGTTAATACAAGTCATTAATATATATTATTACGAGTATAATGTGGGGGAACTGGGCTGGTAAGGGATATCCCAATTAAGCTTTTTTAAGTTTTGTTAATTACTAATATTTACATTGCTAATAAATAATCGTGCTTAAAAATGTCTGATCGCCCATCACTTGCTCTTAAAAATGTTTATTCGCAAGTCACTCAATGTCTGTCAAGTTCCGCAGTTCGCACTCAAACCATTAATATTTATATTTATATTTATGTACAGTTATGAATACTGAAGAATATTATTCGTTTCGCAGCGCTGTAAAACCTTAAATAATAAATACATTTTCAAATGTTTATAATAAAAATTGTTCCTTAAAACACCATCTATAAAAATATAGTCTGATATAATTTTTTTGTAAAATGATTAGGTATAAAAAAAGGTTATATCGACAAGTAGATATTTTCCTCTCAAATTTTTATGGATTTTCGCTTATAACGTTCATTGTATCAAATATTAAGTATACTTTTATTTTATTATAATGTAACCTCAAGTATGTTTGGACAATAAACCCTTAAAGTTTTCAATTTTGAACTCAGTTTAATTCTTGCTCTAAGGAAGTCTCCAAATTGTAAACATTTGAGCATGACAGTTAATCATGCAAAACTTTATTTCACGAAGAATATGTTAGTTTGAAAGGATTCGATATGAGCAGTTTTTGTTTTTACGTAAATTTCAAATAAATATCTTAGAACAGACGTAACACTACATATTATCACACTGTTTAAAATATAAGTGTGTGTACGCATGCTACATCTTACGAAAGGATGATTTTTTTTTTTATAGATATGAAGCTGACATTTTATTGGAAAATCCTTCCCCGAATTTCGAGAGAATTTCCCTGGACGCTTTATTTTACTGTCGAGACTTATCTGGAAATGAAAAGGGGAAGGGGGGAACGTAAAACATAATACTCATTGGTGTAAAACATGTATGTAGATGAAAACGAAAGTTTTGATGCATAAAATAAATTTTCAAAATATACGACCGAATAACATCAGAGATGATAATTATAGATTTTTTTTTGTTTTTATTGCGGGTATACGGTCCATCGCACCAGATGATAACACACTATCTGCGGAGTTTTTAAACCACTACGTACAACGCGAGGGGTTTTTACGCAAGTATGGACATTGGTTTTTATTATTATTTTTTTTTCACATTGCAAAGCATTACCTTTATTTACATAGTCCGTTAGAACTTTGGAGGAAAACCGATATTACAAACAAGGAAATGAAAAACTCCATGAAAATCATTCATGTGATACATGTAACCAAAGCAAAAAATATATAAATTTTAATACAAACATATTTATGTATGTATATATTTATTTATATACATACACACACGCATAAATTTGTGCCCCAATTGTGGTTATGGCGTCATATGACATTGGCCTTGAAACATATTATACTAATGCAAATTACTTTGATTTAGCTGCCATATTTCACCACGTGTTGTTCTTAAAATGCGCCAAAATGAAATATGCGTTTTAATTTGTAAGCCTATTTATACTGCGATTTTTAGCTTGATTCTTAGTTAAGTTTCTCTGGAATACTTTACTACCCTCGTGGGGAAAGACTTTTCCTTCTTTTAGCTTCACTAATTCGAGCCTTCATTAAAAACCTTCATTAACATGTATAATTTAACTCTGTCTTTCTTTTATGACTTATAACCTTCATTAAAAATTTTAAAGCTTTTGTTGTAATAATTATTTTTTTAAGTGAACCTAAATGATTTAAGCAATTTGGTATATTTACAAAATCTCGGATTAGGCTAATACTGCTTATACGAAACAGTTAAATTGCTGTCCAGCATTGACGTCATAGTAGATTGTGCAGTGTGAAACGACCTGTCTAAGGGAAAACTCGACGATGCTTTTAGATCTTGATTTTACACGACCAAGCGGTTATGAACATCAGACAAACGTATGAAAGACATAAATTTACATGTTTATTTATCTAATACCAGCTTGCCTCACGACTTCGTTCTTGGGATAAAATTTCACTCGGGTTATACCGATAAAAAAATAGAAAATTAATTTTTTTATATTATTTACTCATTGAAAGTTCAAAAATAAATTTAGGCTTCTCAGTAATATACATTTTTGGTTATAAGTTCAGAAAAAAAAATCCTATGTATACCTGATCATTCATATTTTTTTATTATTCCCATGTTGACGACAATGCTGAAATAATTTTGAAAAATCCACATTTACTCAAGTTATTGTATAGAATTAATTTATTGAACTTACAAATCAATCGTCTTTTTTTAAAGCTATCATAAGAGATTTATTCATCAATTAACAAAAAAAAAGTCGTTATTAAATTTTTAACTTAACAATTCTATAGGCCTATGGAAGTTATGATACTTATTGTAGGGTTTTAGTGTATAATTATCGTCATAACATCTTCGGAACGGTTTGAGTTATCACAATAACGTAGAGACTAAAAAAATTCTGGATTTACTATTTAAATCTTGAATAATTTCAAACCAATAGAATCATCAGTTTTTGAGTTATCGTTTCGTACAGATTGACAAAACTTATTTTTCTTCATGTTTAGTTTCTTACATGAGTAATGTTTTATATTAAATAATTCTAAAATTACAGACACTTCAAGTCATGTTTTTTGCCGTCTGCTTTTTGTTCGTAAATATTCTGCGAGCAAAATTCATGTAGAACAGCTTTTTTTCATGCTCTTCTCTGATTGGTCGTACGTAACTTCAATTCTACAGAATTGTCACGATGTTTTATATTTCAGAGCTCTATAGAAGAGAGTGGTTGGCGGTATTCCAAACGACCCCTTTTTGTTTAAAATATTGTTTCTTGTGAGCCACTTTTCTCTACGAAACCAGAAAACACGTGGGTAAGTTTTGAGTTTTGTCAAATGAAATCATTGGAGTAAACGTAGTTTATCATCTCAATACCTAACTGTTTCGTAAATAAGTTGTACATTATTAAAATATTTGTTTTATTAATAAATTACTACTTTTTCATGATATAATAATTTATTTTCTTTAAAATTTACAGTAGTAATTTTAGTAGATACTGAACAATGCGCTAATTATTTTTCATTTATTTGTTTAGTTAGCCTACTAGAAAGATTTTTATTTTATGACAAGTTGTGAACCGTCTTTTTTGGTTAGTATGTTAAATTAAATCCTGTATTTTTAGCAGGAATTTGTTTTGTTGTTTATATTTATTTATCTTGTGGAAAGCTTTGTTTTATGGGTGAATATTTTGTTGCGTGATTTGGGCAAAAGCTATTGTTGTACAGTACTACTATTTTTTTTTACCCCTAATATTCAGGACCCTAATTAATTTTCCAAGATAATACCAATAATATGGTAGTCGGTTACATAAATCATATACTTACTCAAAACATTTCATAATACCTGTAGTTACGTAAATGAAATCATTTAATATTTTTAACTATTACGTAAGCAAACAAAGGAATTTTATTGAAAAATTAAACTGTAGTTAGAAGCTTATAATGTAGACATGCAAATTGATGATTACCACATTTACATTCCAAGTTAAAAATTGGCGTAAACCGTTATGTAATGTATTATGATATCATTCGTGAATATAGCAAATATTGTCATAGGGACAATGTAGTAAACTCGTAAGAAATACGCTCGACAAGTGATATCAGCGAACCTGGCGGCAGAGAGTGTAACTACGTTCTTGTACAATGTGAGAGCAGTGGCATCTAGCGGCGTGGAGTGAACATAGCTTGAAGGCAATGCAGTAAATTATCTCGCGCTTTGCCTATAATAATTGTCCAGAGTTTCCACAAATTGTCGTATTACGATATTTGGAGATAGCTAAAAGGTGATACTGTGCCTTATCTGATGCGGCCAGTAAGAGACGAAACATTGGTGCGCATACAGCCTAGTAATGCTATCTCTCGGCAGCTATTGTAACTAAAGCGTCTTCTCTTTGAACGAGGCAGGTGGCGACACTGCATCTCATGTCCCCGCTTAAAATTATTCAGTTTATTTTATGTTGATTTCGAAGTGCTACATACAGCTGATATTAACCATTAAAAGTGTACGATATACAAACACATACAAGCGCGCGTAAGAATTATATTTTACAAGCGTGAGCTTTTGACGTGTTTGAAATACAAGTTTTTACAAGTAACTAAGCACGCATCTGCAATACGTTTTCACATGGTAAAAGTTTAATTTTTCTAGAGTAGGTGCTCAAAAATTAAAGTTCTACAAAATGAATATTTTAGCACTGCGAAAAACCCAGTTAATTTTTTTTAAAATTATAATTGAACTAACGTAACCAACAGTTCAAAAAATTAGCTTATTTAATCCAACTAACTGTTTAAAACAGTAAACAACGTAAAGTATCGCAATATCTTTTAAAAGAATCGTCAGATTGAGCGGAACTCAAAAATACTATATCTAGAATTTTTACTCTCGTGTTTTAGAAGAGCACCTATCCTACAAAAAAAAAAAGAGCTTTCTCCTCTTCGCTCTTTGAGAAGGGGGGGGGGGGTGGTAATACCCCTAAATTTCGAAAATTTCAAAAATATATTCTGGTTATTTAGAGTGGTTCCGTGTTATGATGGAAAATATGCCCAGGGTTCGTTAAAGGCAATATGGGTACCGTATCTGAAATTAACTGGCCACTCTTCCGGCGGGATCAAATGTATGATACCATACATACAAAGGTAAGACTCCATGGGTAAGTTGGCAGACCTATCTATATGACCGTGATCACGGTCAGGTCTGGCAACTTACCTTCATTCTCCATCCACTTAGTGAAGCTCACGGCGGCCAGCGAACTATCAGCGCTAGTAATAGGTGTCCCCTTCAATAACATTGTTGTAACATGGGAGTGACTTATAAAAATAGAATTTTTTTTTTAACTCTGTTTCGTTTTGAACTTCACTTACAGTTTAGAATTTTTATTAATTTTTTTTGAAGCTACGTATCGACTAAATGTATAGCAATAACTTGTAACTTTGCCGCAGTTGTCAGTTGATAGTTGGAGTGTTGAGAAAGTAGATCCCAAACAGACTGGAATCTGCCATATGAAATCATGTTTTTAATGTTGAGTGCATATTTAAATCTAGAAAATTCTTTTGCTAGTATATATTTTAATATTCAATATACTTTACGGACTATATATATATTAACGAGCAATATTTTGATATAATTTTCTTCCGAACAGTTTTAACTAAATTAGCTAATAAAAGCAGGCTAGAATGTCTGATGCCGCTAGATGCCATTGCTCTCACGCACTCAAAACACATTGTACAAGAACGTAGTTACACTCTCTGTCGCCAGGTTCGCTGACATCACTTGTCGAGCGTATTTCTTACGAGTTTACTACATTGTCCCTATGACAATATTTGCTATACCCACGAATGATATCATAATACATGTCATAACTATCTACGCCAATTTTTGACTTGGGATGGAAATGTGGTAATCATCGATTTGCATGTCTGCATTATTCGCGGATTTAGCACTTCTAGAGCGCAGCACTGCATATAACAAAATGGAGGGCAAAGACGGCATTGAGATTGTTGATTTGTAATGGATATTTGTGTTATCGTGTGTCTGTAGGTGATAATTATAAAATGTTTGAACCCGTAGTTGAAATGCACGAAATCATGAACTATGTACTTAAGCTGGGTTTATAATTGAAAATTAAGAATTATGAATTATGAATCGTAATTAGTTGTGTACTTAATATGACTCAATGCATGGTAGTGGAATGGTTTATGATTTTTGTGTAGGAATTTTGACGGGTCGTGTGCAAACCACATGATGACTTAAGATTTAACAGAAATGGTTATATTTTATATTTTTCCTTAAGACTTATGATAAGTGCTAATAGAGCACAGTAGAAGATGGTGTTGGTGTGAAAAATGATTTGCTGGGAAAACAGGTTACAATGTAGTGCAAAAGGAGTTCAAAATACAGAATTATTAGTATCCTGTGAGAAATGAGAAGATACTTGAGAATAAAACATGTTCCTACAAAAAATTAAAATAATTAAAAATAAATAAACATTTTTAGTATTAAATTTCCTATATAGATTATTCTTAAGTGTTTTAAGTTCGCTTTTATACGAGTCTTTAAAAAAATATATTTAAAATGTCATGAATGCTTACAGTTTTTAAATGTATAGCCATTTTATGGTGGCCTGGATTAGATGATATCATTTAAAAACTACTTTCTATTTTATATATGTACCTATATTCAAGTTAAATATCTCATTTTTATGATTTGAGTATGAATTATAGGTTACGAGCTGTAGTATGGTAATTATTTAGTTTTGCCCCTCTTCTTTAAAACAAAAGTAAAAAATTCTGTAAAAATTTTAGTTATTAATATAAACCTTTCTGAATTTATTGCAAAAGGCGGAGATAAGGAATTCCTTACCATTTTGGTGAAATTGCTGTTTATAGTACCCACTATTGATAAGAGCCTAGTAAGTAAGAAGAAAAACAACAATTACCTACCTCTATAAAAGATATCCTCTTTCGTAAAATGATGTTGACATACATACATATAGTTGGTTACTGGTTTGCCTATTCTTAAAACATGCGCCCATCGTCTTCTCAACTTCGCGTCCTTAGGAAAACGATGCATTGAAACATTTTTTCCTGAATAAACTCTACAATCCGGAACTGAGCAATACATTACACAAATTTCTTGTATCTTCCGAACTTAAAACATATCTCATACACTGCTTAATTCAAAAAAAATTACTCAAACCACGAATCCAAAACATCTTGCCATCCTTTAACTCTCCTTGAAACCAAGCATACGCTCCCTTTGTTTATACCGTCTTCGGTGATTCAAAATCAAACCACCAGATGTCAGCCACTTTGCCTGAATGTGCGAATAAGCTTCTGACTACAGTTTAGTTTTTCAATAAAATTCCTTTGTTTGATTTCGTATTAGTTAAAAATATTAAATAATTTTATTTACTTAACTACAGGTATTATGATATGTTTTGAGTATGTATATGAATTATGTAACCGACTACCATATTATTGGTATTATCTTTGAAAAACATTAGGGGTAAAAAATAGTAATACTGTACAACAATAGCTTTTGCCCAAATCACGCAACAAGTGATACAAGTATAAACAAACGTCCGCCATATTGGTATGTTAAAATCAGAAACAAAATGGCGACGTGTGACGGCTAGTGCTCCATGTCCCCGCAGGCGAGCGAGCAGTGCCGGCGCTACGAGGCGCTGTCGGCCCAGTGCAGGGCCGTCATGGCGCCCGGGGACCTGGCGCACTTCGTCCGCTCGCTGGTGCCGCCGCACCACCACCCGCACCACCCCTCCCTGCGCCACAGCTTCCTGCCGCCGCAGCCGCCGCCGCCGCCCGACGCGCCCGACGGCGGCGCCGAGGCGCCCGTCAACGTGAGTGCGGCTCCACTGGTGGCTGGGGAGGTTACTAGGGTGGTGACTGAAGAGTTGACTGTGGAGGTGACTGTGGATGTGGCTGAAGAGATGACTGGTGAAGTGACTTGACTAGGGTGGTGACCCTTGAAGAGGATTTCGAGTATGAATCAATTTTTTTCGCCAACGTAAGGTTGGATAACATCTGGTGAAGTGACTAGGGTGGTGACTGGGTAGTTGGCTAGAGATGTGACTGGGTAGGTGGCGACGTGACTGGGGAGGTTACTAGGGATGTGACTGGGAATGTGACTGTGGATGTGGCTGGGGTTATGACTAGGTAGTTGGCTAGGGAGGTGACTGGGGTTTTTACTGGGTAGTTGACTGGGGATGTGACTGGGTAGTTTGACTGTGGATGTGACTGGGTAGGTGGCTAGGTGACTGGGGAGGTTACTGGGGATGTGACTGGGAATGTGACTGTGGATGTGGCTGGGGTTATGACTAGGTAGTTGGCTGGGGAGGTGACTGTGGATGCGACTGGGCTGTGTGTTGCAGGAGGCGAGCCTGCCGCCGGCGCTGAAGAACGAGCTGGTGGTGGATCGCCTGGCCAACACCCAGCCCCGTCCCCGGCTGGAGGCGCTGCGACAGGAGGCGGCGGAGCTGGAGACGCAGATACGGCAGCTGCAGGACTCCCTCGACACGCTGCTCAGGATACAGCAGAGGTGCGTCCCTCCCTCTCCCTCCGCCACCGACACCTGGGTGCTACTGTTTTCCCAGCGCCTCGCACCCGCTGTCACCTCCAAGTGTAGGAGACTCCATTTAATGTTTATTCACCTGACGGCACCCTTCAGGAAAGTGCGCTATTGCCGCTTTCTTTGCCACAGTAAGAAACTCTTTTGTTTACATATAAATATAAGCTCTGCAGGTATCATGCATGAGTTCCATATTTACTGTATTTAAGCACCCTTGCGTTGTCTTTAATGTAGTACAACTTTCGTGGTGATGAAATTAACGTACTATCGTTACAAATAAAAGTTTATCTTACAAATCTAAAGTATTTTGAACTAAAAATTTTGTCTAAACCTATCCAAAGGTATCAAAGCAACATTACTAGCATAAATCAAATCATTCTTTACTATTATTGTCAATTTAATGTTTATTCGTTCCATTTTAAAACACAAAAGTGGTTTTGGATATTTTTTATTTTATTTCTGCCTATAAAGTGTTTTTTTATTTGAAAAGTGTTTTCTTGCTCTTTTTTCCCTGCGTTTTTTGACACATTCCTGAAGCGACATCTGTTCAATGTCAGATTTATTACTTTTGTGGGAACACGATGCCGAAGCAAGAGTTCTAAATACATCCTGTTTTCCTTTTTCGAATTTTTCCGATTCAAAAACCTCTGTTTTATGCATAGAATACGAATGATTTCTCATAGCCGTTGCAGTTCTTCCTTTTAGCGAACATTCATTGTTACAGGGCTTAAACGTAGCTCGTTCAGCGTCGGAAAGTGTAAAATAACTCAATATTTCTATAGAATTTGATTTACTCATCTTAACAACTCCCTAAATCACACTCTAATATCAGAATTCACTTGTTCCTGTTTTCGATCCCGACATTACACAAACTGTCGGCTTATTTCGCATGCAGACTGAGACTCTCTTCTGCTCTGTCCAACTCTTCAGCCATACCATCCTCTGCATGCTGTGTACTCCTGCGCAATCAATGTAGGCCCTGGCATTCGGCATGTCTGTGCACGGGATTTCACCTGGACCTAACTGAGCTAGTTTTAAGGTAGGGGAATTAGTCATGGCTTCAATCACTGCCGCGGCTGGCCAATCCCCGCACAAAGCACACGATGCATGTGACCCTGCATGGCTAACCCCCAGCATGACTTGGCGTATAGGCTTCGGTCTGAGACGCACCTAGGTCCCTCCCTACCCGGACCCCTCCTACAAATACAATTAGTTTTCAGTCAGGCTAGAGGGGGGAAAATTTGATAAATGTGCGGTGGCTTCGCCGGTAGTACCGGCGGGTGCCGCTAGAGCGAGCGTCAGTCGTGCCAAGCCAGGTTTGTAGAACTGTATATTCGCGCCCGCGAATGCCCGAGAGTGGAGTCTGTAGCGCGTGACGTGGTGCGGCTTGTCTGCGCAGGAGCCTGGAATCCAGCCTGTTCAACAAGGTGAACGAGCTGCAGGAGGACATCAGCATGAAGAGGTTCGACCTGCGCGTGGCGCAGATTCACCTGGGGGCCGTCAAGGCGCAGGCGAGTCACCTCGGCCTCCCCGCACGGCTTAACACCCGTCGTAACTTTGAAACACTCAACATCGAGCCTGTAGAGTCGCAGCTTAGGACGGTCATGGCTTAGAAAATTCTGTATTGGGTGTTTATAAGTCGAGTGTTTCTAAGTCGAGCGTTTCTAAGTTGAGTGTTTCTAAGTCGAGCGTTTCTAAGTTGAGCGTTTCTAAGTCGAGTGTTTCTAAGTCGATCGTTTCTAAGTCGAGCGTTTCTAAGCTGAGTGTTTCTAAGTTGAGTGTTTCTAAGTCGAGTGTTTCTAAGTTATGTGTTTCTAAGTCATGTGTTTCTAAGTTGAATGATTCTAAGTTGTGACAGCAACACCTTCCCTGCTAGCGCGCTGAACACCATCCCCGCCTCGCTGTTTACAAACACCAACCAACGTAATGCTTGCGTAGTGGAACATACGAAAAATTGTCCAAGATAAAAAAAAAATATAATCCAACTTAAGGGAGGGGGGGGGGGGGGTTGTAGAAACTAAAGACCATTCATTTAAAAATTAAAGTCTATATACCAAACACCAATGACTTCACTGGGGGAAACTATTCGTAGCAGCCAGACACGCTCTTCGTCGGGAATTTCATCAACAAATGAATGTACAATTATTTTTCGAAGACAATATATTTCTTATAGCCCGACAAAAATTTGTCACGGCCCTGAGAATTGATGAAACCAAGATGGCGTATTTTAGTTCCCATCGCCCTCCTTAAACATAAACATGCAAAGTTTTAGACGCAAAGTACAAGTTATAAAAACATATATAATTAAGTGTTTGTGGTTGCTATTCAGCAGGGGCGCAACAACTAAATTTTCAAAGGGGGGGGGGGGGGGGGGGCAATATACCTTTTTATAAAGAATCATCGATCCCCCCCTATTGAAGCGGGGGCTCCGGGAAAATTTGTATTTCAAGGTGTAAAATGGTGCTACGTATTTAAGCAGTTTTATTATCTAAAAATTGATTACACAGCTAGTGGAAATAACGAAATTATTTATCCGACTTGTACAGCACTTTCTTTGCCCCCGTTTTCTCCCACTTCAAAAATTCAGAGGGGGGCAAAATACACTTGCCCTCCCCCCTCCCCCCAAACTGTTGCGCCCCTGCTATTCAGGGTCCACAACGGAAGTTTTTTTTTTAACTAGGCTTTGCTTTTCCCTGGATGGTCGTACTCCCGTTGAACACTCCCGTGTTGCGGGTGGCCTGTCCTCCCGGCAAGGCTTTTTAACAAGTTTCGCGCTCCTCGGCTGACAGTGGAGTGGTGGGGGTAGCCACGTGACTTCACGCTGTCCATCAGCAAACATGCCGTCTCTGCAGCCATTTCAAATTCGTAATGTCTTCATAAAATGAGAGTCTCATTTTACGAAACCTTTTCCACGCCTTTTGACCTGATAATGTCTTACCTATAAATCGATGAACGCCGGCTGCACGCACGAAAAAATTGTCACGTTCCGCCTGAGCCGAGCGTGCAAGGAACCGGCCAACCACCCGTGCGAGGAAAATCTTCTATAATATCAAACAGGTTAAGGCGGGCTTTTTTAATTAATTGTTCGTGATTATATTTAAACATATTATTTAAATTAAATTTGCAAAAAAAAACTGTAAATAATATTAGAAAATTAAAAAAGTATGCCATTTTTCATCAATGTTTTCTTATGACGTTATCACGTAAAGTTATCGTCCGTAAACCGACTACAGACAAACCCCTCCCCCTCCCTTTTTATGCGATCGTTTTAAAGCCCTTTATGTACAAGCAGCAGAGGAAAAAAATTAAACAAGGGTTATTATTACGACAGCTGCTATCTAGAGGGCGGGCCCAACACTATGTCTCAGTCCGCGCAGTGCGGGGTCGGGCTCCGACTCGGGGCTCGAACCACGGTCGGCGGCGCAGACGCTGTTCTACAGAGGTCGATCGTTGCTGGGGCCTCCCCCACGACGTGCGAGGGGAGTCCCCTTCGTCCGGTCCCCGCCCCCTTCTCCCCGCGCCCTGCCCCAGTCATGTGCCGCTCAGTGTACCCGAATTACTGTGTCAGGGAAGTTCCGCTCGGGTGCACGAATGTACCCGAATTTAGGAAAAAGAAAAATTAATAGTAAACAAAAATTTGGTTGTCTGTAAAGTCGGTTTACGGACGATAGTTTAACGTGACGTCATTACAAAACATTGATGAAATGATTGCATACTTTTATGAATAAAATTGAATCATTTCTATTGAATTATCACTATTTTGTATGGATACAAAGGAGTGAAATGAAATCTACATTTTAATTGATAAATTTACTTTTATTTGCACTCATTAATTCAAATATGTTTATTACTTTAACGAAGAGATTATTTTAACTATACCTTTTATACCTGTTTGCTATTTAACTTCTTCCAATCTGTGTTATTATGTTAAGGATAGGACGATGATAGGAAAAGTAGGAAACGAATAGGAGTGTTTCAATATTAATGTGTCTCGAAAAAGTCAAATCGATGGTTGTTCCAATCGAGTGGAAGAGAGATGGATACGGCGCAAGCGTACAATGAGCGTAACGGGACACAGCGTAACGGGACACAGCGAAACGGGACAACGTGCGTGCAGCCGGCGTGCAGCCGCATTCATCGATTTATTAGACGTTGTCACGTCAAAACATGTTCTGTATAATTTAGTATGATATTAAAATTTTCTGGTATGCTACACCACGAAATATGTGGCTAACAAAATATAGTGAATTAAGTTTCACATGTATGTTTGCCTGATAATAGCTCAATCAGTGAAGCTGTGTTAGTAAATATTATGAAAGCTGCACTCTAGCGGTCAGGCTCGGAACTACTACAAATAACCGGGTCTCGGTCGCGGCAGTCAGCCGGGGAGAATGTTCGCGGAGCGCGCGGGAGGGGACGTAGTGCGCGGCGCCGCCGCTCGGCGCGCCAGGAGGGCGGAGGGGCGTGTCCTCGGTGCGCATGCGCAGTGACCCGAGGCCCGGCCGGGCCCGCGCCCAGTAGCCGTCCGGCCGCCGAGCTGTCCGCACGCCCCGCTGCACCATGGGCTGGCTCACGCTGCGCGCGCACCTGGTGAGACCCTGCACTGACTGGCGTCGACTCTGGTTACCGAGACTGCGACCTTGTCCGCTAGATAGTAGTTGCTGACATAACTACATTAATTTATTCAGTGGCGTAGCCAGGATTTTTGTATGGGGGATGTTAAGAAGCCTGGCCCCCCCTCCCTTTCACCGTATTAAAGCGGGGGGTCCGGGGGTCCTCCCCCGGGAAAATTAGGATTTTAAGGTGTAAAATAGTGCTATTTTAGCAGTTTTCGGTACTTAAATTTAAATATTGTAATAGTAAATTTTTATTAATTTTTAATATGAAATTTGTTTGAATGATGAATAAGAAATTTAATTAAATTTTGGGGGCTAAGGAGGGGGGGGTTTGAACCCCTAACCCCCCTCCCCCCTGGCTGCGCCCCTGGATTTATTAGGATAAGTAATGTATAAGCTATTATAAGGCAAACAAACCCGTGAAAATTCACTCTATTTAGGTAGCCACTAATTTTGTGGTGAGTAATACAATGAGTTTTCGCACCTCCTACTTCTTTATTTATTACATGGCGGTTTATTACAAAACAGCATTAAGTATTTTCGCATCGATTAAATTAGTTTGCGCCGCAAAGGAGATAACTTAATACAACAACAAAAAAACGTATTAACTAAAAAAACTTTGTATGAGAACCTCTATTCCGATTTTTTATTTGCTGGTAGTTATGGGCCCGCCCAACAGATAGCGACACATGTCGCGTGAAACATGGTTTCAGTTTCCACTGTAAGAGTCGCACTTCTCTATTTCCCTCCTTGTTATGTAATCAGTTCTCTCACAGTTCACTTTCTAGCTGGTTACACTTCACATTTCGTACTCCCACCAAAACTATATTTGCATTCCGTAATCCAGAACATGCCGGACTAAAGACCTTTCGCTGCTCCAACATTTTGGTGGGCTGTGCTGGATGTCGCTCTTCGCCAACGTTTCAGCACACCTTTCAGTCGCCATCTTCAGGGTGCTAGCAGTGAACTGTGATGAGCGACATACAGCCGTGGCTCGAACCCGGAGACAGTTGCAGCGAGTGTCGGAGAACTGCGTCGCCGACATTCTTTTACCTCACTGCAAACAGGTCACTGATAGAACTACTGCATATCAGTGAAATATAGCTGATCTAAATTGCTACAAAATTGCTTCACAATAGAGCGAATTTTGAGTCAAAATATAACTTATCAAAGCACTTTTCACGGGGTTTATTTTGAACTGAAAACTGAAACTAAATTTGCTATGTGCAGTGTGCTGCTACCTGTGACCAATGGATCAATTACATCTGCCATGACGCGCAAACAGGAACCAACTGCAGGTGGTTGGTTTGCTGTAATGTCACATCACGAATGCTACTTGGTTATTTGATATCATTAACAACCCTGTCTTCGTTGCTGACTGGCTGACATCGCAACAGTAGTGTAGTTTTCTTAATGAAATACACCGTCATTCTAAAAGCTGTGGAGTCAGTGACAAGCCTGGTGTGTGTATTGGCAGGAGCTCCTAACATGGCAACACTGACCAACTTGCAGCCTTTCATTAACACAGAAATTTTCAGTGTGCTTAGTTTTAACATAATTTGCTTTCAAACTAAGAATTTTTTTTAAAATTTTTTAGATCTGTGAATGAAGTCCATACCATGAATTAGTGATGTTTTCACAGGTTCATGTGAGCCATTAAGTTACCATTTCACACAATTTATTCAATTAAATAAATTTATATTTGTTGTCTAATGAACTTAGCTAGACAATCATTTACTGAAGTTTACTCATTTACTCTTTAACTATGTACTTACTAACTAATTTATTCATTAAATAACTTGTTTTTCGATGGTGAGCCTTGTGCAAGGGGTAGATTGTTCCAACTTTTAGCTCTGCATTGCAGCAGGCATCATTAGGGTTGAAAAAAACCGCAACCCTGAAGATGCCTGCTGCAATGCAGAGCGATACGTTGGTATGGTCTACCCCTTCGACGGGTCTCAGCCTCGAAAGTCATAGTAGTTTATGCTAAGGTTCTCCTTTATGGGGGAAAGTTTGCAGTCCAACCAATAGCAGGTATGCCCAGGCGCAGGGCGGTGCTCGAACTCGCGACCTCAGAGGTCAGAGGTCAGAGGTCAGGCACGCTTGCCCCTACACCACGGAACCCAGCGCTGGTTGTGGTGTTGCTACACAGTCATTTAGTCTAGCACTGCTCAGCCATTTGGTCTAGTACTGCACAGTCATTTAGTTTAGTACTGCACAGTCATTTAGTCTAGTACTGTCCAGTCATTTAGTCTAGTACTGCCCAGTCATTTAGTCTAGTACTGCCCATCATTTAGTCTACACAGCCATTTGGTCTAGTACTGCACAGTCATTTAGTTTAGTACTGCACAGTCATTTAGTCTAGTACTACTCTGTAATTTTATGAAAGTGAAGCAACTCATCGTCTAACAGTCAAACGGTGTTTAACGTAAATACCAAAATAACGACCTGAAACAAGAAATACCTCTTTAAACTTTCAGTTGAACGTTTTTTAAAAACAAAAAAAAAAGTTCTTGCATTCCTAGTTACCGGAATTTGGAAAAAAAGGAACACTCGAATCAGCCAAAACTCAACAACTCAACACGGAGGTCGGGTGGGAAACAATTATTTGTACCTTTGACTGTGTTTTCAAAAATCTCTCAAGAGTAAAGTGGGTTTTGCGTCATTATGAAGAAAAATGAAAAATGAGAAAAGGGGGGGGGGGGGGGGGGAAGAAAGCCACAACCGAAATAAAATTGAGAAACACTGTGATATCTACAAAAATGTCTACACGAAACCTGAAGGTAAGGCAATGCAGTTGACAGGAATGCGCTGAGGGCGTAGGCATACAAGCCATTCAACATTTTACAACTTCAGGGAAAATGTATACTTATGGTAAAGGCAGATTATCATTACTGACAGTAAAACAAAAAAAAAAGAGAGCTAGTCTTTCATTACTCGCCAGAGCTGTGTAACATACAACATCGCGGTAACGAGCAAATTCATGTGTTCTCGTGTTTAAAATACAATTACTAGAGACCGGAAAAATTCGCGGGTTCATTGACATTCAGGATAGACTCCAATATCCTCTGCACACTCGGGCAAATGCCAACTGTTCATTGGCTGCTGACTTGTGAGTCGTCTCGACTGGGTGGCCTGTGATTCGACACTTCTATGAGTGAGGGTCTCTAATTGGCCCTCAGTCCTCCAGATTAGCAGTGGACCAATGGCAGAAGTAGCACTTAGGTAAAATTATTTGAATTTTAGCATAACACGAAATGAATCCGCGAATTTTTCAGGTCTCTAATCAATTACAATACGAAATCGAACACGAAAATTAACGTACAATTCTTTAAAATACTGCCGAGCGTGATAATATATATGCAAATTGTGTTTTCAACTATATTTCTTCACGCGAATCACAATTTTCCGCATTCGCAGCTAGTTTTAGTTGCCGGAGCAACTACGTCGATTATCGAATCATTTTGTTTGCAAAGATTTTTTAACCGTGTACAGTAATGAAAGAGCGCCGATAAAAGTGAAAAAAAAAAAAAAAACTTTTAAAAATATATTAAACCACGGCTTTTTCCCTGATTTTCGACCAGGAATTTTATTAAAATACTGCCCATCTGGTTAAAATTCATTGAACAGTTAATACTATAAAGTTTCCCTTTGTCTTTGTGAACTTTGGTTCGCGCCATCTGCCACAGATGGCAGCACCGTGGTTACACATTTCCGTTCCGTGCGACTTCCATTTCATTCACGAAATCACTCCTACCAAATGCCTATACCGAGAGATATAAAAATTAAGACGGCATTGGAGAGTTTACTACGCATTGGTTTAAAACAACGAGTTACAGATTCACAATGACAATTGCCACTTACGTAAGCAAATATTGTATAAACAATTGCGATGCTAGACACCGCGCTGCTAATGATTTTTTTTGCAAAATTTCATTACTAGTACTACTACAAAAAATTATTTAAAACATATATTTACTACCGTGTGAAATCAATGCGAAATAAATGTATCTATTTACAGATTAAGTCTTGATACAAATTACCAGTCGAAGAAAAATATAGTAGTTGAGACATGCCTAAAACAGTAGTTAAAAGACTATCAATAAACGATTTGAAATCAACCCCCGTATATTTAGGTTATTATATACAGTTGCCAAATAACTAAAACACATTGGGAAATTCGCTCTACTAGCCTAGTTGTTAATATCAGTGTTAGTTGCTTGTTGATACAGGATGTGGGCGAGGCAAGGATATTTTTTGTTACGAATTTTGCTTTGTATTAATGCTTTAATTATAAAACAGTTTATAAGTTTTGCGTAACAGTGCAAGTTCCGAGTGACTTTTTTATGAATGGTAATCGAAAAAAAAAACCTTTTTGCAAAGTATCTTAATGATGAATTATTTTATCGTTATATTTTATCTTAAGCCAGATAAAAAGTGAGAATATTGAATCTTAATCACCTCATTTATACATTACATTTTTTAAAAGCACATTCTAACGTCATGGATATGTATATCTGAATTTTTGAATGAAAGATAAAGTAAAGTGAAAGAAGAATTTTAACAGGGAAAAACGTTTAAAATAAAGAATAGATCTTATGATAAAAATAAAGGTTCTCCGAGTCTAAAAAGTAGGTATGTATACGACTCCCAGCCTTTGTGAAACCATCCATACAATAATTGGGCTTATTATATAATTGCCATCCACCTCTTTCGTAATAGGGAATTCTTTAGAAATTTTTCTGTACAAACAACAAACAAAGACGTGCGTATAAAGAAAAAAAAACTCCCGTTTTGTTGCATTTTTAATGGAAACAGTTCATTATTTCCTCCCGCTTTGAAGATCGCATTACGAATTCCCTTCGAAACGATTCCTGTCTGAGAGAAACTGGCCTTGTTTCATCTTGACAATATTGTTTTATTTTTATTTATGCTGAATGCTTGTTAACTGATGATGATATATTGACTGTAGTGTAGTCTCCCCGTTCTCCCTCCCTTTTTCCCTCCTCCCCCCCCCCCCCCCCCCCCAAATCAATCCAATTTCTTTCCACATTTTTAATACAAGGACATGAATATGCTTCATGGCCCTTCAGGCGGTGTTTCGACCGTCTGCTAATCGGTCGGCGCCAGCTATCAAGCAAATCACTGTGGGGGTGTTTTAACACCAGCTGTGCCTGGGACTTCGTTCGCTGGGGGAATGCAGGTGTTCCTCTGACATGCTTAGAGCGACGCGTCCGCAAACAGAGGACAGAGTCCCGAATGCTGTGAGAAATTTAACAGACGCGCGGAATTTTTTGAAAAGTGTATTCCACGCGCAAACACGTCTCCGATATAGTAGTTCTGTTCCATGGTACAAGTGTTTAAGTTTGCTGGCTTTGACACGCAGACAGATTAGATTTATTAACGCCCTCCCTTCATCTTTGAATATATATACTGTATAGAAGTCGCGAGTGGATAGGATTTACTCTACGTTTTTCAGAAGCGTATAATGAGCAGCTTGGGAACTTCACCGCTGCAGTGCGCTGCCGTAACGCCCTGTATCGTCTTAGTTGTTATTTACACGTTAGAGCGCAGCGCTGTCGCCCGCTGTCATTCCCCGCACCCCTCATCCATCATTCACTGCAGCTCAACGTCGTTCAACGGGAGGGGGAAGGGGTGTCTGAAGAGTTGGACACTTGTCCGCTAGGGACCACCACAAGTCGATGCCCTAGAGATGGTGGCGATTGCGGCGGTGAATTAACCAACTACCTCAAAACCGTATTAGAATTTTTAACCTGGGCTGGCGACTTCTATACAGTATATATATTCAAAGCCTTCACCCACTCTCTCATCCGGGAGTATTCGCCATAAATCCGTGCCCCGCCGAGAGAAGAGAGTGCTCAATTGAATTACCGGGTGGAAGAAACCCCTCTGACGTGTCGCGACTGGCAGGCTTCCCCCCCCCCCCCCCCAGGGCCGGGCCCCACGCTCAGTAGGCTAGCACGAGGCGGCGGCGTGGGACATCGCGTGACTGGGGTCCATGTCTGCGAGACACCTGTCCGTCAGGCGGGAAGCCTTCTTTTCACACACGAGAGAGACAAACACCCGATCCTGCATCTTCGGGCTTTTTTTTTTAATTTTTAATTTGGACAACTCATGATAACTAATGGTCAATTATTTTAGGTTAGCTACATTATAAATACTTTGAAACATTGTGTGTGAAAAGGTTGATTTGGTCAGGATAGCTACATTAAAGATACTGTGAAATCATGTAAACGGTTTCCTAGCCCTGGATAGTCTACATATTAAAAAGTTATTTGCTGAGCAACCTTCGGTGGAACTTCGGGCGTGGCTCTCTCGTCTGTGAAATGAAGGCTTTCCCTCCATCAGGTGCGTGGCTTCGGTCCAGTGGCAGCGGACAAGGGAAGGGCGCGACGGGGAAGAAAAAAAAAATCGAAATTTTCACTACCTGGCACTCGTTCTTTAATTGATTCGTGCAAAGGTTGAATTTTGATGTAACACAGTTCCTTGGACACACGCCATTGCAGTTGTGCAACTGTTTGTCAATCAGCTGGTGTCATAAAGATAGACGCCGAAGATGAACCCAAACAGGTGTTATGGGCAACACAACGACGACAGCAAAGACGAACACATACAAACTTAAATATCAGACAGCACAAGAATTCCGTGCAAGAAATTTTAGTCACGAAAAAAATAATAACAGCACCGATGAACACAGTGGGCTAACAAGGGCGAGACGGTTTCAACAATAACAGTAAACGCGGACGGACAGCAAAACCTGGACAACGCAGAAAATGTACGAACACGACGATGAAGATGAGCAGGTATTGTGGACAGCGCAACGACGAGAACACCGGCGATCACGGTAGGTTTCCTATGACTGTTGCGACGTTGCCAGACAGATTTCAGTTCCTGTCATCAGGCACGAACAGACTGATATCAGGCACTGAAAAACCTGGCGTTGTTTTTTTTTTTTTTTTTTTTTTTTTTTAATGATTCGTAATGAAGGGAATTGTGGTACATCAAATACATTTCTGGTAATTTACCGTTACAACGTTCGGTTAGTTTAAGGTTTTGCTACATTTTATAAACTTTTTAAAAATGTGCGGACAGATGGTTGCGTAAGATAATGTGCATTTGAAACACCGTGTAATACAGTGTAAAGTATGTGCAAGAAGTAAGAAGTCTTTGCCCTCGCTCGACCGTCAACACTCCGATGTCACTGTGCAGTTACGAACAGAACGCGAGAACAGACTAACCACAGCGTTTTATCGAATGCTACTCACCAACGGGCGTCACTCAGGTTTCAAAAAGGGCGCTGTGCGCGCAGTTTGCTGAGGCCCGACCAATTGCAATCAGATGAAGATCGCGGGTGTGGGTGGCGAGAGTAGTTAACGAAATGAGGCCGGGCCCCATCAGAGTCCCAACTCCCAGTGCAAGCATCAACTCTTGTTACCTCCCACAAGGTAAACACTTGCCCAGATGGGGCCTAACCTGCATATTAAATTCAAACAAACGGATAAATCATATGCTGAAAGTGTAAGGTGACAGAACATTGACCAAACACACAAAATTAGTTCCAAATTGTATTGTTAATCTTTAACATATCTCATACATAACTTCCAGTACAAAAATAGTTATATCTGTGATGACTAGTTAGTCCAAACAAATATTATAATTTACACACAACAAATGCTGCTATATCTAACTTTATAGTTTTCTTTGGTGTAAACTCTAGGCTAGAAAAGCCAACATTTATAAGCTACATTTGAATGCTTAATATCTTTACCAATATTAAAAAATATATTAACCATTTAAATTATTAACTTTGTCCCTGGGCCGATGGCATGCGTGTGTTTGTAGTTTGCTGTGGCCGACGTTCCGGCTTGCCTTGTCCCTCAAAGGCGCTTTACAAGTACATTTTTGAAATCAAATCATTGGACAGTCAGATTATTTTATCAGTGAAATAGAATAATTACAATTTTGCAAGGGATGTGACTAAAAATAAGCATGCGAATTCAGTATGACGTTCCCATAAATAGTAAATAATATTGTACTGGTTTAAGTTCTAAACCCCAAGGTGATATATTTTGCCTAGCTACATTCATCGACCTTCATATAAATAGCTTTAAAGGATTCTGTTGTCTCCAGTGGGACTTGGATATTCCCGAACGCATCCCTGAAATGAAGTTCCAAACTTTATACAGTCTGTCCATGTAAGAATGTTCCAGTCATAAATTTTAATGATATCAACTGCGAACGTTGTAGAGTTTTGGTTCAAGGTCGCAACCAAAGAGTAACTCAAACAGTTTCAGATAAGCACATGCGCGAGTACTGCTTTGTTGTTTTCTCGCTTGAAGCGCCACTTAACGCAAATTAGCGACTCCTGATCGTCAAGCGTTTTGTGGTCTGCAATTTGCTAAGAGTAAAGCTGTAATTTCAGTCCTCCCCATTGGAATCTCTTTGCACGACAATGGTTTAACGTTGGATTGGTCGTAATGGTTGAGACGACAGAGCTCTTTTTCGTTGGCCTCCACGTTCACCTGACATAATACCATGCGTTTTTTTTCTTTTGGTGCTTTATAAAAGATTGTGTCTACGTTCCGCAGCTACCTAATGATTTGCCAGAGTTAAGACACAGAATTGAAGAGACTATTGCTTCCATTACTCCGGACGTGTTACCCAAAGTGTGGGAAGAATTGGATTTTTAGGTTGGGTGTGTGCCGTATAGCTAAATGTGCGCATGTTGGACATTTGTAAGGAAAACTAGGTTAGTTTCCCATCAATTTGATGCATGATTTGATGCAAATAGTCTAAATTAAACTGTCACGAAATACCATTGAAAGTGGGACATTCTTTTATGGGCATCCTGTGTGTTTGCGCTGTTGCACCGCCTCGCTGCGGAAGGGAACGGTGTTCCATCGCGGGATCCTCTTGCCCGGTGTGCCCCAGTCACGTGGGAGGATCCATCAGTGAGGGGCTGCTTGATTCCCGGGGGGGCCAGACATTGCACCACCCCCCCCCCCCCCCCCCCACGAATCTACGCCCATGCTAACGCGAATTGAGTGCATGGACTCATGTGTTACACAGTTTTAAACTAAACGCTTTTGCTGTCGTTAAACTGTATATTCGAAAGAAAACCTTCGTTAATAAATAATAATAAAAAAACTCTTCATCAAAATCAAATTATTTTGGCTGAACGAATTAAATACTAAAACATAAGACTTAATGAGATAAACACTACACACAGACGATTAATTCAAAACTGTATACTATCTTGCATCGGAGAATTTTGATTTAATGCTGTTTCAATGGCGTATGTCCAAAAAACTGCATTAAACCATTACTGTATATACCGCATGATTTCATGCTAGAATTGAGTTATAAATTGGCTTTTAATTTCCTCAAAACTATATAATAAGGACTTGTTAAATTGATAGACCTATTTGAAAACAATTACCTATAGTCATATAATGAATATAGTTGAAGTTAAGGGCAGAGCAATAAAGGAAGATTGCTGAGGCCAGTGCGTAGCGCGGCACTGCGTCGCGGGTTGCGTCCGCCGGCGGGCAGGGGCGCGCGGTGACCCGCTCGAGGTATCGATCCTGCCACCACCCCTCCTGGCCCCGGCTCATCCTCGGCCGGTCGATGGCGCGGGTTCAGCGGGTCACGCCGTCTGCCGCACGTGTCGCCTGCTCCCTCCCTCCCTCCCACGCTCTCACCCTCTGGTGCCGGGCTCTCGATGCTTTCAACAACAACAACAAATTGGTTGTCTGAAGTCGGTTTACGGCCGATAGTTTGTCGTGACAACGTCATAACAAAACATTAATGAAATGATTGCATACTTTTAGGAATACAATTGAATCATTTTTATTTTAATAATAAAAGAATAAATACTTGAAATTATACTAGTAATCAGATTTTTAAAATGCAAGAATAATTAACCTTTATTGCCGAAATTGTTTTTGTAATAAGCAATGAAAACCACATTAACTTTTCACTTCACTTTATAAACAGTCGAGTGGAAGAGAGATAGATACGGCGCAAGCGTACAATGAGCGTAACGGGACACTTTTTCGTGCGTGCAGCCGGCGTTCATCGATTTATTAGACGTCACGTCAAAAATAAAGTTAAATATCTTTGAGCCATGTTTTTTTTTGGCGTTATAACGTCTTATAAGTCGATGAACGCCCGGCTGCACGCACGAAAAAGCATGACTCATTGTCACGTTCCGCCTGAGCCGAGCGTGCAAGAACCGGCCCAACCACCCGTGCGAGAAAAATCTTCTAAAATATCAAACAGGTTAAGGCGGGCTTTTTAAACTAATTATTCGTGATTATATTTAAACAAATTATTTAAATTAAATTAAAAAAAAACTTTAAATAATATTTGAGAATTTAAAAAGTATGCAATTTTTCATCAATGTTTTCTTATGACGTTATCACGTAAAATTATCGTCCGTAAACCGACTTTACAGACAACCCCCTTTTTTTCCAACACAATTTTCCTGGCTAATAAATCACAGGCAATTTTAAAGTTGCGATTACATCTTGTTACGACTATTCAGATTTACAAAATGTAATTCTAGGATAGTTTCACTATCATGAAGTCTACTTTGGCACATTAATATGCTTGGCAAATCTCCCCAGATGTTCGCGAAAGTTAATATTTACGAGCGCATGTTGCCACATGTGGGTCGCCATCTTGACGGTTTCGGCTCGTGGCTGTAGCATTTTCTGCATGAATGCACACTGTATTTTCAAACTTTTAAATTTTCGTTGTGTAATGCGCGCTTATTTTATTGCATTTCTGGTGCATACTGAAATTTCACTTTTAAACTCGCTTAAAGAATTATACATAACCTCAAAAACGCAGGCGTTAATAATTCCTGTCTAGGGGTAAATGTCACACTGAGAAATCAATAGTAGCATCTTGTTAAACAGAACTATGGTAAGGTTTTAAAAAGAGGAAATTGTTTTATACAGTTTTTTCCCAAAAATTAATACATTAGTTTATTTATTAGGCTCGGCATTATTCTAAATAATTCTACATAAACGTTCGTGTCAGAGTTTCGTGTTATAACATTATTTGCAAAATGAGAATACATCAATTTGCTTTTTACCGATGTTAGATGTTTACACATTACTGACGAGTACTGTAAAACTCGCTCAATTTTTTTTTAATAGTTATACTTTTTCTGTAAGGAGGTATTTTGGTACCATGAGGGTAAAATTTTAGTATGCGACAGAAATGCACCAAAATACGGATGCTACAGTAATTTGGCAGGTTGAAGTGCATACTTAGCATTCTCTTTGGTGAACATCGAGGGAACTACTAAGCGTATTTGAGTGCTTAATAAAACTTTATGACAGTTACACTATCCCAGAATACTCTTTGTAAACTTTAATACCAATACATAATCGCCACTTTGAAAATACCTATAGTTTTTTAACCAATAAAATTGTGCTGGAACAAATATGGCGTCAAATATAGGTAGGTAATAATGTGTTGTTTCCTCTACTTATGCCGCTGTTGCACAAAGCCTAGTTTTACTCTTTTTAAAGTAATATCGCCGCAAAAAACTTTGCAGGTTAATTAAATAAATAAACAAACACTTTACTTAGTGTGAAGTCTCGAAAGTGCAAGCCGACATAAGGGCAGCGTGCCCGTGTGTGGTGCTTGTGACCGGACGTGTTGGTTGATTAATTTATTTAATTTAGAACTAATTACAGTTTTCACTTCATTCATTGTTGCTTTACCACTTCTTTTTTTTTTCCTTTTTCTTTTTTTTTTCTTCCCCTATTTCAACATGTGAGATGTATCTACTGCCGAAGACTACGTAGTTTTAAATCTCATTGTTGGCGTTCGTGGCACAACGACGCAACACGAACAACCAACGTACGACATCCATGGTTTATGAAGCTTTTCACGCAAATGTTTGGTTCACGTTTGTAAAGCACAAGAGTCTCAAGACGTCCCCACCGCCCGCCCTACAACGCGAAATTGTAAAACTATAAAAAATAAATATATACCCCGGGTTTCTTTTGATATTTGACATGAAAACATATGAGTGTCAATGATTAGATATCAAGAGTTATTTTCTTTCACCGTGCTGAAGTTTAACACGTGAAAACTTAATGTATGTAATAAAAAAAACAACATGGGACAATGTCATAAAGTTTGCCTCTTTAAAAGTTCTCGGAACATTTCACTTGAAACATCGAAGGCAGAAACGCAAGACAAAAAGCAAAAAGTTTAAGCTTGGTCAATGCTTACGTTGCTGTTTTTTTTTTTTGCGTCTTGTATACTTTGTAAATTATTTTTCGAAAACATTGTTATTTTCCTTGCGTGACTTGCGTTCTTACGTAGTTTATTAACATATGACCTCCCTGTTTTTTTTTTTTTTTTTTTTTTACGGGTGAGATGCCTGGGCGGGTGACGGGACATTTAATTTTGGAAAAAAATAGTTTATTAAAATGCATTTGCAATTGTTTTGTAAAATCCACTGTCATAATTATATGAAGAAAAAAAAGTCTGAAAAAAATCACACACAGTACAGCGGTACTATAATTTTAACGCAATACATTTTAACAAACAAAAATTAATTGAACCGATTTCATAGGTTAGGTTTGGACTTGGGGGTAGGTTTTTTTTTTTTGTTTACTCTCCAGTTTTTTTTTACGTTTGAGCGAAAAAAAGAGGAGGGGGAGGGTGGTGGCAATAGGACCGTCACTGGTAAGATGATGTACCGTCGTAGATTTTGCATATCTGAATATTGACTTCATTGTTGCAGATTTACTCACACTTGGAAAATGTTTTCTTTGATGGTTGTGAGAGTCGTAATGCGACCCCTGTCTCACATGTGTGCGTGCAGAAGGAGCTGTTCGCGTCGAAGGTGGAGGGCGCGTCGGACTCGGGTCGCGAGCGCAAGATGTCCTCCTCGTCCACGGGCAGCATGAAGAACAAGTGGCTGAAGGCCTTCAAGAGCCTCAAGACGTCCTCTCCCGCCAACGGGGCGCCCAAGGAGGCCGACAAGTGAGTGTGCGGCGCCCACCCTTCCGTTTACCACCTTGCAACTAGTTAAACAATCTAACTGCAGGTAGTTTAATATTTAATTATTCCGTTGTCAAGTTATTGTTGTTTTAGGTAGGTGCCTCCGGACTGTCGAATAGGAGGAAGACCTTTCCAGGGCCTGGGCACCAGAGGGGACCCAGTTATAAGTTAGGCGATACGTGCAGATCACGTTTGCAGTCTGGCGCAAATCTCTAGTATTCACGGAGGGATTGCGCGGTAGGAGAGTTTTGCACATGGGTTTTAACCGACACAAGTCATCTCCAGATAAGGTGCTTTGTATGTTGCATACTGCCCATATTTTGGCCTGTATGCATACAATAAGCAGAAAATATTAAAAATATACAGAAAATTTTCCATGAAACATTGTTTTGACGTTTATGTTTATCATCCCCCGTTTCGCGGTCACGATTTTGCAAGCGCAAGCCAGCCCCCACAGTGAGGAGTCTCTTAATTCCAGGGGGGCCGAGCCCCCCTTGTCCCTCTGGGATCCCCACCCATGTTTGCAGTTATAGCCACGGTAAAAATTAGTCATTAGAGTTTTTTAAAATTGTGCATTTTGAAAAATTGTGCATTGGAGAGGGGGAAGACAAAATTATTTGACTCAGGCCCTTAATTTTTATCGATGGCCCTACTGCAGAACTACTATTTTACTACCTAGTGGTCGTGCCAAAGGACTTGTGGTGTCTCTGTTGTGCACACTTTGGTCACAGCTGAATGAATTTGAGACGGCTCTCCTTAACCTCTCAACCTAGCCCTTCCCCCGACGCTTCTGAACTGCGTTGAAATGGCGTATCCATTTCCCTATGGCCATAGGGAACTCGTGCAGTAGTCCAGCCCTTTACGGGAGTACATGCCAGTAAGTCTGCACGTTAGGCCATTGCATTATTTAGGTAACTGAAGAATCTGTTGGGATCCCAGGGTATTCCTTTGGTTACACAGTACAAATGAATGAAAATAATGTAAATATGTGGTGTCATACAAAAACCTTAATAATTTCTTGGATATCAAATTTTTTGGTTTGAAGCTAGTGCTAAAATAAAACCAACAACATAAATTTCAGTAACTGAAGTAAAATGGTTGTTAGTTGAAATTACAGGGACGACTCCAGGAAGATTTCTAGGGAGGGGTTATCGTACAAAAGAATGGATGCATTTGCAAAACATGATCTGATTGGCCTTGGAATCTTTACAAATTCAGTCTCTCAAATACTGAACCTTAATAGTTTCATACAACTTTTTATAAAAGAAGAGTCACAAATGAATGCATTCTAAGAATACTCACAACATTAATAAGGAAAGAAACAAATTAAGAAAACTATATATGTTTATTCCAGACAGTTGGGAACAGCAAATTGTAGCACAAGGCAATTTGATAAAGGTCGTAATTGCGTGGGTGTAAAACTTTAAACAAAATACTACAGCATAGGTAAACAATCACAAACAGTTTACTAATATAAGAAAAGCCTTAAACCTGTAACAAGTACAATAGTACAAATATTACCTAATGTTTCCAGGGGCAACTCCAGGAAGACTTGTCAGGAGGTGCTATTGTACAAAGAAAAGATGTGTGTTGGAGATTGGCCTTGAAATATTTACAAATTTAATGCCCCAAATACTGAACCTTAATAGTTTCATACAACTTTTGTTGAAAGAAAAGTTTGATATATAAATTGAAGTGGTATGTAAGTTAACAATATACCTTCGAAAATAAAGCAAAATAATACTGTTCGGGCTTAGGAGTGGCTATCGCTCCCACCGCCCCCCCCCCCCCCCCCCTTCGCGGAGCTATGATTGGCCTGGTTTTAGCATTAATTGTGAAAACTGCCCTTGAATACAAAAAATTTTTAGCTATTTTTGCAATATTCCTACACTATCTGGTCACTGTACACTTAATATCCTGGGCGTGTACAACAATATCCCTAAATAGCTTCTTTATTCTTGGAACCATTTTGAGTCTGGAGGCAAATATGAGCTATAAGCTACAAAACCAAGGTTTTTTTTAAGGCACATAACTTCTAATTATACCCTCATTTTATGTAGAATTGAAATTAAAGTGGACTGTGAAATAAATTCAGTATTATAAAATTTAAATAATAAATATATATTTTACAATTTATGCCATGAACTCTTCTACAAAATTAAGAAGTAATGTGCTACAGTGATTCATTGTCACCACATTTAACTTTCAATGTTCAAGAGCTGTTGAACACTCAGCCAGGTATAGTTACGTTAAACACGTAAAATTAAGCTTAAGTTTTAATGGAGTCACTTTTGAATCTCATTTTGTCAATTTATTTTAATGAATTTACTCAGGCAGCTCTGTTGTGTAGCCTCAAAAGGTTATTGGGTTGCGAAAGAGGGCTACTGCTTATGTAGTTTGTAGCATTGTGTTTGGCTTTTCTGTACAGTAAGTCTGATACAGTGGTTCTCCGATCAACCTCCCCCCCTTCCCCTTTTTGCATTTGGTCGACTGCTTGACAATGCTACTGGGCAATAATGGTGGCTGTAAATTGTTTTACTTGGAATTTTTCTTTGCACTTCAGCCGTGACAATTAATATATAACACTTGTTTGTTAAAAAGTGTTTGGGTCACTCAACCTTGAAGGTGAAAATTAAAATACCTGTAATTTTCCACTGCAGAGAAATGACAGAAAGCAATGGAAGGATGGATATGAGCACCCGAGGAGAGCCCATTGGTCATATCAATGTCGATCGCATCTTCCGCATGCAAAACATGTGGGATTGGTTCTTGTGTAGTTCAGAATGCAGGAGTGGTTTATAAGTACCTACTTCAATTTTCGAACCTCGGAGATTCAGTTAATCTACCAAATGACTCTTTGGTTTTGAGTCGTACAGGTTTTTTTCTAGAAATTTATTCTAAATTAGATAAACTATCCGAAAAATAAAAACCAAGCAATCCTTAAGGGGCCCGCCTAGTCGGGGGTGTATGTGTGTTAGTGAGGTGGGATGATAGTTCGATGCTCGCTGGTGCTTCTAGCGTGGTGTCTCCAGTGAGCATAAGGTAACTATGATATTTGTCCGGTAATTATTAGATGGCGCAGAAAAATAAGATAAAGGTGTAAATGCAAGGCCCTTGAATGGTTTCAAGAATGTGTACTGGGCATTTCATGTCTATGAATTATGTACTTAGAAAACACACAGTGTAGCTATTTTCACTCTCCTAAAAATACAATTTGAAAACGAGATACGGAAATGAAAGTACCTACTTATGTGTCCTAAGCATATTTTTAAATGATTTTCGTAAACAGGCGTTACTCTGATATCTTAAGCATTTTTCAAATCACGTTATTTTTTCAGAAGCTCTGTACACTGTATGTGTTCCCGGGTAGGTGGGGCCCTTAAGTTAATTTCTTTATGCCTAATTATATGGTAAGAGAGAAATATTGTTTTCTATGAAAATATAGATGATAAGTAGTTCTTAGATTTATAAACATATCTATGACTGATGCATACATATTTGGGTAGCTGTAGCTAGACATGCAAACCATACTCATATAAGATATTGTAATAAGTAACTATGAGTTAAGCACTTAGAAACTCTTACCTTCTGCTATTTTTCTGTTAGTCAAATAAAAGTCTTAATTTAACCAGTTTACAGTTTAAAAATTAATTCATTTTGTTGAATGTAAATTCACCATAATCATAATTAGGTACGCATTGGTCTCTGTTTCAATGTCCTTACCGGAAATGAGAAAAAGGTAACCTGACATTTGTTATGCAGTGTAAGTGTAGCATGAATGTTTTCCCCTCATTTTCTCCTATTTTCACCCTGTGTATGTTAATTCAGATAGTTGGAAGAAAAAAAACCTGTCCAGTTTATTTCCTTTTTGTTTGTTAAAATTACTCTATTTGGTTTTGTAATAAATACATATTATATAGCCTATAGATTTGAAGTTCTAGGTAGGGAAACATGAGTGTTTATTTTAGATGTATAGTTTTTTTCATGTATGTCATACAGGGGCACATCGTGAGTGTAAGTACAGCTTAATGCAGAGTGATCCAGAATTTGTGCAGTTGTTATATCCGTCAGTATTTTTTTTTTTTTTGCAAAATACTGCAAAATACAAAAAAACATACCCACACATTTCATCCGTGTCTGTAACAGATGTGGCTCAGATAATAATGCAACTGTTAATTTAAATTTCACAAATTTGGCTTTTTAGATTAATTTTTTAGTCATGTTACATAGGACCATTTTAAAGCATGGTAAAATTTGAAAAATTAAATTAACATCAAAAAATTTACATACTTCACCAGAAGCTGTAATTTCAAAATATTTAATATAATGATGCATATTTTTATTGGGGAGTTTAGTTGGTTTTGAACATGAACATAATCATTATAAACATTTTTTGTACTAATACTTTGATTTGAATTATTTAAAACAGTTTGAAGTGCTAATTTTGCTAAATGTGTTTGAGATTAAATTTGATGTTTTTCCTTACAAAAAATGGTTTAAGTGTTTAAAAACCATGTAGCACATGTTGAAAAGGAACGGTCATATATTTGATTTAGTTAAAACTGTTTGGATGTAGACATAATTATTTCACACATACGATTTTTGAAAATTACTAAAATTATACTCGAATACTGAAAATAAATATTTAGTACATTAAAATATGTTATTCTATGTGTGATCATCTATGTTGTGAAATGCCACTATGTTAGCTGGTTAATTCTTCCCACCTGCGTACCAGGTGGGTGTTTGCATGCGTGAATCTTGTCTGTTTCATCCTCACAATGTGCCAATCAATGCAAATAATTTTATACATTTGGAAGCATGCTAAGTTTTTAATTGATAGGAAAATATAGTCCTGGAATGGTTTTCACGTTTATTACGTCTGCCAGTGCTTTGACAATTAATTGTTTTAAAAAAATTTACTTCATAAGTGCCACTTTGAGTCATTTTTATCCTTAGCTTAAGTGAATCATCATTTGGGAGTCAGATTTTGAAGTGAATTCCATTCTACTGGCATAGTGATTAAATTTTACATGAATAATTAGAACAGAGCTTAACTTTAGTGTGCCATGCAATTTAAATTTCCTCTATTTTTTACTTATGCCTTGAATCAACTAGAATTATAGTAAGTTTTAATTTAGAGTAATAAAAAAAACTTTTTCTTTCAGCTTTGCTTTTGTAGATGATTAAATTTTGAGCATGGGTTTGTAGATAGATGAATATTTTTAGACAATATTCTGGAAAATTTATACTAACTACATACATTAATGCTTATAAATAGAAGTTCTTATATTGTAAAATGTGTTCATGTAAATTTAATAATTTTTTTTTTACCAAACATTTTTCAACTAACATTACGTTCAACTTTTCTTTCTTGCAATTCTTACACTTCATGTTTTAGAACAGTGACATGTAATGATTGTTAATAACGTTTCTCATTCACTTTCTTCGTACTAATGCTGTTTCTTTTGTTCTGTTTCCTCGTGTCTGTGTCTGATTATTGGCTCCCCGCCCACTCCTCTTGTTATCTTCACCTCTGTTCGTTCCGACAGCCCGGCCAACAGAAAGAACCAAATGTACCACGCCGTATCGACCATCATGAGCATGAGGTAATTCCCGAGCTGTCGCCCCTGGTGGCTCGGAGACGGAGCAGTTTGGATGCGCTCGCTCTGCCTTCCGTGTGCTGTGCCTTGCTGTTAACGCCCCGAGCAACCTAGCGATGTAGATCGTAGCGTCTTGTCTGTTCCCTCTGTCTCTTTCTGTCTGTTCTCCTTACCACTGGTACTAGTTGCTGTTCTTCTCACACTTTCCTTCAACCGTTTCCGCACTGAACTGCAGTTAGTTAGAAACATTTTTCCTTGGTTTGTGGTAGAGTTACTTTCTCCCAAGTAACGTCAATGTTTTATTAAAAGGAACAAAAAAGTACAATAATATTAAATCACAAGTAAATAAATGTATAAAAAATTTATTCAGAGAATGTGTCACACATTTATGATGATTGATCCCTAAGGACATATTTATGCGGTTTACTAGCATTAACAAGTGAGATTTTTTTATAAAGCCTTTTAATTTATCAAAACTGTGCTGTTTAAATATGAGTAGGAGTTTTTTGGTTGTTTTGTGAAAACAGTTTCAAAAGTACCAGTGACATGACCATTGTATCAGGTAAATTTAATTACTCTAGATAAGAGTTGTCTATGGATTGGGAACTCCAAGCAAGATCGAGCAGAATCAATCTCATATAGTTAATTCATATTACGTAAGACTTTGCTATGTTGAAAACACTTTGTACGTCCTGCTTTCAACTACTATTTTTCAGGCCTTAAAATGAGCATTATTTTGTTTTGTCTAATTATGTTTATTCATACCTTCATGGAAAGTAGCTAACGAGAGAGTTCAGACTGTAAATGTTTAAAAAAAAACTTTCGTTTTTTATTCTATTAACACAGTTTATTGTTGGAAGTGTGTAACATGAATATTGTTGACCTAAAAATTACAATATAATATTTTTGAAAATGTAATATAAATCAAAATTATGTAGGTACGTGCATGCATGAGTTATTTTCTTTTCTGCTACATATGTAGTGATATTAATTTACATATATTTTTTAACTAATATTTCCTTAAATATCTTCAATTTCCTATTAAATTTATTGCTTTTGCTTTTTTCCGCAACTTATAAACCATCTTAACATTTTATTTTAAGAATAAAGAATGCATTTCAAATGCTCTACCTGGTGCAGTAAAAGCTTAATGCCAGAGTGTTTGTTGATTATTAATCCTCCGAGATGTAGCGTATTGTTGTGTTCTCTCTCTTGCGCAGCGAAAGGCTAAAGTCATCTTGCCGATTACATCCAGTCAGACTCTCCTCCATGATTCTGAGAAAACTTTTTTTTTTCTGATGGCAGTGACTTTGCAGGGTCATTACTCTGTATTTCCTGCTAACATCTCCCCATATTGTTATCGTGTTCTTCAAACCTGTAAGGGCAGCTTCTTTGAAACATCACCACAATATGTTTTAGTATCATTTTCAAGTTATCTCCTGGTATCATGGTTATAGAATTTTCATGTTGTCTCAAAAGCATCTTAATCTTGGTAACGTCTTACTAGCACATTGACAGGATTACTGTTTTTCTTGGTAATACAGTAGCATTATGTTCTTGATGTTCCTATAATTATATTCTGGTGGTCTCAGATACATACATACATATCCATGTTATGTCTACGTGACGTCTTCCCCATGGAGTAATGTTGCCTTCATCGAGCCCTGCAGACTAACCTTAGCTACATTTAGAATATTTTCTGCAGCATTCCCATGCGTCCTCTTGGTAGCATTGTGGTAGCATCTTCATAACACCTGCAGGTTGAGGTGTTGGTTGTTACCGTAACACTGTAAACAGGCTGAGCTAGCTGATCAGGCATGGTCCTAGTGGTAATATTACCAGCTAATTACCATCATCTGTCCAGGATGCAAACACGCGTCAGTATGAACACTTATCCCGCAAAATATGCTGTAATATTTAATCACTCATGCTTTTAGGTGTTCATGCCTTTAATAACACCTGTTTCCTTAGTTTATCAATATTACAAGTATCTGCCAGAATTTTCAGAGCTAACAATCGCTGAAAATAAATCTATTAAAAGTTTAGGGTGTGTCTCTTGACTTGACAATGCCACATTGATACCTCAGACCTGTGTAGATTTGCCAGCTTTGTAGTGTATGTCAATATATGTGTATACTGTTTATACTCAGTAGATATATTTCTGTGTATCAGAGACAGCTTACACTCGTAGATATTTTACTCAATTTGAATAGCTTTTAAACGGTCACTGGGTGTACCAAAGCGGTACCACATTTTTTTAATCCGCAAAGTAATTCTTTTAGTTGTGTTTACCACAGTTTTCATGACTTGATGAATTTTCTATTTGTACACATATTTCAGAATATTTTATTTTTGATTTCATTAGTATGTACAGTGTTATTAGAGGTAAGATTATATGTTGGCTTGCGATAAAACTGAAGTATCGCCAAAATGGAATTCAATGTATTGCATACCACCTAAATGCGAGGAAATAATGTATTTCATAAAAATTCATTTGAATGACCTAATTTTGTCCATTGAAATATAAAATATAGTACCTACATAAGTGTTTTTTTTTTTCAAGTTTATTGAAAAAGTAAATTAAGTAAAAATGTTTTAATTGAAAAAATTAATTGACAGTTAGCAAATAAAAGTGGTCAATATCTAATGCCATACACATGGGGCAAAGGCCTGCAGAGATAGGTCGCAAGGTACAATGATCCGTCGCATCCATCTGTTAATCACGTGACCTCAGGCCAATCAGAAGGCCTGAATAATCCCACCCGGCCGTCCATAAATAGCTTCCCAAGTTCTGATTCCAGATGCATTTATTACCTCCAAAATGTTAGCAAGTTATTGCTGGCAACCTTTATTATTGTAAAAGGTTTTGAAGTTTTTTTATTTGCGTAGAAGATTCCTTTAAATGTTTTTTAACTAATGCTTTAACTAATTTCGATGTTTGATACAAAACTGACGGAGACATATAAGTGTAATTAATTAATAATGTATGGTAATTATATGTGCTTAATTTTCATGATTGTCAATCAAATCTTATTGTACATCAGAAATTATCACTACTTTTTAAGCCTTCTAGTCCGTTGGCAGCATCAAAATGGAAAAGTATTTGATGGTCGTGAACCGCTGGGCTTGTTGACAGACGGACGGCGGACAGACATGTGACAGACGGACGCGATGTATCATCGAGAGTTTAATGCATAAGAAAATTTGGGCTTCTAACATTGCTAGTCATCATTTTAGCAATATTAATAATAATGTAATATTAGTGAAAAAAAAGGTAGAAATCAAATTTGAATCTGTGTCAGCACAAGAAAGAAGTTAAAACCATGCAATCAATCAATTATTAGTTTCTTCTTACTGATCTAAAGTTCTAAATGTTATGTAGGTTTAGTAGTTCCAATAACATGGTTTCTTGTTTTGATACATAAAATGTGACGCATGCCTCATAACATTCATAAAAATAAAACAATACCAACAAAAGTAATATATTACTGTTTAATTTTTTAATAATTTTAAACAATGCAGTCAGTTTAGTCTTTCATTTTCAATGAGAGCATTAACTAATTAACTATGCAGATATTTTCTGTGAATAAAATACTTCCACTAAACTTTTATATGTAGTGATTTACCTAGAGAATGTGGTGATTTGTCTCATGTCATCAATGTTGTAGGTGCTTCTGCAAAAAAAAAATCATTGTTTGACAATTTTGTGTTCCTTGTAGTTATTAACTGCAAATTAACTTTGCAAGTAGACTAACTGTCTTTTGACTGAGCTAGTTGCACAAATGTATATACTGTACGTTGACATTGTTTATAGCGGTAAACAATTATTAGTTTTTGTTGTGTGTTTGTTTTGCAAAATATTCCATAGAAAAGCCACTAACCTTCAATTGCACAGATATGTTTTCGTCACAAATGCTTATTTATTAATAATAAGCTAGTCTAATTTTTTTTTTCAATGTTAATGTTACCACAATGATATTTTATGATGTGGAATTTTTATAATGTTGTACTACTGGTACTCAAAAATTTTACAGTCAACTTAATTTATCTTTAACTATGTACTCTTCAGATTTTTCTTGGCCAACGAGTAAAGGCACATGTGTTCCAATGTAGTAAACCATTACTGAGCAGAATGTCTGTTCAATTATTATCTACAATATTTGTAACTTTGTTCTCTGCAGTATTGCTTCTAAATTATAATGTAAATTATACTATTTAGTCGTATATTTATGTGCATTTGTTTATTATTTTATTTTATCCTTTTCTTAGTGATAAATTTATTTACTATGTGATCTGAGGTATGAAAAATTAAAAGTTTAGTTTAAGATGCCTAAGGTTTGAGTAGAAATTTCTTTAACTTGGTTAAAAAATAAAAGGAATGCCATAGGGTTGTCGCAAAAACTTGCCTTGTGGTACTTCTGCTCGCCTGCAAGAGATGAACCTCGGTGCAAGGTGCCCACTGTTGTTTGACCCACGAGTAGGGACCGGAAAAATTCGCGGGTTCAATGACCTCTATCATGGACTCTATAGTTCTACGTACACTCATTCAAATGTCACCCACTCATTGGCTGCTGTCTTTTGAGACGTCCCAACATAGCAGTCTGTGATTTGATGCTGCTTTAGTTGAGTTTTTGTCATTGGCCCAGAGTCATCCAGGTGAGTTGTGAGCCAATAGCAGAGGCAGCACTGAGGTATAACTATTTGAATTCTAGCCTATAGCGAAATGAATATGCGAATTTTTCCGGTCTCTACCCATGAGTGCTCGTACCACTAGGAGGTGTGCGTACCACTGTGTCTCTTCTTAGTGAAAGTGGTCAGAAAAATGCGTTGATGCAGGCGCTTGCTGATGCACTACTTCTTGGAGCAAGTGCTAACAGGAGTGCACCGCTGCTGGGTTGGAAATGTCGGAGCCGGCTTACGGACGTTAATTCTGGCAGCGTGCTTTCAAAGGTCTGCCTGTTAAGGTGCCCGCCTGGTTCGGGGGTGCATTAGTGTCGGTGAAGCGGGATGATTAGTGCGACGCTGGTGCTTCTGGCACGGTGTCGCCTCTGAGCTGGCGTGCAGTCTTCTCGTGCATGGGGCATTTTTGAGATTTCAGAAGTAACCATAACACTGTATGGCGGGGAAAAATTAAGATTAAGGTGTAATGCAGGTTCGTTGAGTGCTTTCAAGAATCCGTACCGGGTGTTTCATGCCTAAAAAAATATAATGAATAAACATTTTTGAGCCACTGTCACTCATCTAAAAATACAGTTTAAAAATGAAATACGGGAACAGAACTACTCATCTGACCTCAGCGTTTTCTTAAATGCTTTTTGTAAACAGTCACCACTCTGATATCTAAGCAGTTTTAAAATTACGTGTTTTTGATGTGAAAACTTCTTTAGCCGCGTTGAGCGATTTTTGGTAGGGGCAAAACTTATGGGTTCGCATCACCGACATGCTAGTGACGTGTTGCGCCAGACTGGCGAATCGCAGCGGCCCGTGTACGTGTGTACGCATATATACACTAATACATTGTATATACTAGACTGTATCATGTGCGTGTTGGACTCTATTTTCGGATGGGTAAAATCTTGTGAGTTCGCATCACCGACATGCTCTGGTAGCAGTAAGTGAAGTTAATTTGACCATGTGAATACATGACCTAGGTCTGACATCACTGGTAAGTCATAAAGCTAGGTAATGAAATTGTTACGTAAGTTTTACATACCATTGACATCTGTTGTGACTAAAAAAATTGTATGTAAGGATAAATGACATCATGCTGACATCGTACTGAATATAATACCAAAATCATTTTCTTACGTACATTTGACGTAGAAATGATGTCATATTACACATTTAAAAACAAAAGTTTTAAGTTTTCACTTCTGTTGACAGTCCCCATGACTGGCTATTTTTTCTTCTCCTGAAGCTTTGTGCACCGCGAGTGTGTGCCCGTGCAGGCGGGTATCTTGACATGCCTCCTCAGTGTCAGTGCTTGTAGGTGTGCTCACTACAGCGCCACCTTCTGGTGCAAGCGCTGACGCGCAACTCCTCGGTGCAATGCGCAGGCGGAACGGCAAGGACGGCGCGGGCCTGCAGGCGGCCGCCACGGACGCCAACGGCCACGCCTTCCAAGAGTACACGTACAAGAAGATCACGCCGTGTGACGTTTGCTCGCAAGTGCTTAGGGGTGAGTGGGCCGCACCCGCCCTGCTTTGTTGCAACCGTTTCGAAAGGTTCAAGTGTTGTGGAGACTGTAGTGTCTCCGTGAATCAAGTTGATGTGGACCGCGAAAACCTTTGGGTAAGAAAAATCTTTGGGAAACACAGCAGACGTAGTAAAGAAAACAGTCTCTGGTTTTCAGTTGACCCTATGGTATCTTTTTTTTTGGGGTGATGTTTTTCTAGCTTTACTTTGGTGTGGATTTTTTTTCATGTCACTCCATGATTTGTCCAACCAATAATTAAATGTTTTTTTTGAGTTTTGTTACTTTTAGGTTTTCAACAACGCTTAAGCAAATGTTTGCTCATCTTGGCTGGTAATGTCTCTGAAAAGAACTCTAGCTTTAATTAAATGTATCTCTGGTTCTATTACTTCACTCTATTTAGCATTTATAAGGTCTAAATTAGATTACTGTTAAGTAGTTTAGAACAATATTAATACATCCAATTGTGACAAATTTGAAAACATTCAAAACTAATTAATTGAGCTTATCACTCTAAAACATTTGACCCAACCTAATTTAGTTTCACTTGCTAAATATAGAGCTTGCTTACAATCTCTCTTCATTAAAAATTGTTGTATGTAGTTCCAAATTAAATTGTAAATATATTCTTGACAATATAGGACTTAAGAGTTCCCCGGTTTCATAGTCACCTTCTTTCAACTTTGTGTACACTCAACAAAAAAATATGATATGTTATTTATATTGATTTCAAATTTAAAAAAAAATTAAATAAAAAACAATTATTAAGCTAATATATTTACCTATTAAAATAAAAATTATATTTCAAGAGACCCTATTACTGTATCAAGCGTGCAAACTTTTTCGTTATGTAAACCACTCACCATTTATATTCTTAAATCAACCCTTATCATTCAATTATTCCATACTTTTAATATGTAATGATATCCTGTCAAGAATCTCGGTGTTCTTAAATTATTCTGTTAGTTTTGATTAATAATTTTAGAAGGGTTATCGTGTTTATATGTTTTTTTATGTGCTTATTTGTTTGTGTCCATCGTACAATGTGTGTGTCTTGTTCTTGTTTTGTGTTTTTATATTGAAGCATACTCTATTATTCTTTCGACTGTTGTTGTGCTTGGTACAAATGTTGGGTTGATTGAGACGCTGCTGAGTAGTTGCAGTGTGATGGCAGACAAGTGCTGCCAGGTACTCCTCCAGGACGTGATGTGATGTGATGTGTCCTGACGAGTGGCGGGCGTGTGTGTGCGCGGCACAGGGCACACGCGGCAGGGCGTGAAGTGCCGGGTGTGCAAGATGAACGCGCACGTCGACTGCCAGGCCAAGGTGGGGCGCTGTCAGCCCAAGTCCCGCCTGCTGCGGCGACAGAAGTCCACCTCGGAGCTGGAGACGCGCGTCGTCGAGACCCAGCCGGAGGAGGAGAGTGAGTCTCTGCTCCACTCTCTCTCCCACTCACTCCCCCCTCTTTCCTCCCCCTCTTCACTCCCCCCTCTTCCCTCCCCCTCTTCACTCCCCCCTCTTCCCTCCCCCTCTTACCTCCCCCTCTTCCCTCCCCCTCTCCACCTCTTCCCTCCCCTCCCCCTCTCTTCCCCACCCACCCCTCCTCCCTCCCCCTCTTACATCCCCCCTCTCTGCCACTTCCCCTCTCCCCCCTCTCCTCCAATACCCATCCCTCTCCCTCCCCTCTTCCCCCCTCCCCCCTTCCTCCCCCTCCCCCACTTCCCTACCCCCTCTCAACCTCATCCCTCCTCTCCCCCTCCATATCCCCCTCCCCTCTTCTCTCCCCCTCTTCCCTCCCCCTCTTCCCCCCTCTCCCTCCTCTTCATTCAACTCCCCCTCTTCCTTCCCCTCCCGTCCACCCAACGAGAGACAGCTGCTTCCCCGTTCCATCTGCAGACCCTCCCTCTCGCATGCAGGGTGTCCAGGTTCAGGAGAGTCAGAAGAGTCAGGTGAAGTCAGGAAGATGTATGCTTCAGCCTGCCATCAACCAAACCATGAATGCATTTCCCCCCCCCCCCCCCCCATATTTTGTTTTAATGCATAGTCAAAATGCACACTATAAAATAGCTTAGCAATGTTCTGTTTAAAATAAAGCAAGTGGAGAGAGGAGTATGCCAGCTATGGGGAGGCAGGTTTTCCTTTTTTTTCCCCCCTTCAGAAATTAAAAAAAAAAGGTAAATTATTTTAAAAAAAATAGTAAGTGAAATTTAAAATGTTGGTCATAGAAAATTTTTATTATAGATTTTTTTGTGGACACCCTGCAGTGAAATTACTGTTACTTTGTAGTTCATAAATTTGGCTACCAAATGTTTTCTAAGTGTTACCTTACATTGGGAAAATATCATGCAAATATATATTTTTAGTATTATAATGTTCACTAGGGTAACATATTACACTCACGAAAATCATTTATTGAATATATGGAGCCAAAATTTGGGACCAAATACCAAATCCGAGGGAGCTACCATGATAAACTTACAGGTATAGCCCGTACATGACGTAAATGTAAAGAAAATGAAATAAAGTATTTGGTGTCTGAGATCGAGCCTTAAGAAATACAGTTCACACTTGCAGTTGTTTGACAAAGAATAAATGGTACAAAACAAACATAAATCATATAGATGCTACATAGTTTAATATCAAGATGCTTATAGGTCATGAAAGTAATGGAAATCATACAAAGGTAATGAAAATTAGAAACTGATTTTGAAATAAACAGTAGTGGTGCTTGAAGTTAGTCAACTTTAATTTACAGCAGTTTTACTAACTTGTATTTTATTGTTAATGTCGAACATTCAATATAAATAGTTGGAGACTGTTCACTTAAAAAAATTGGCAATTATCTCAAAAAATGTTTTTAGATTTTTTCCAAAAAACAAAATGACACACATCAGCATGAAAAAATTTCTATTGTGTATATATTTTTATTATATACACAAAATTAACTTGTGAAATCAAAAAATTGTGAGAAAATTTTATTAAAAGGTCTTGAAAAAGTTCTAAAATTGGTTTTTCTAGATAAATATGGAATTAAATTCAAGATTATGGCTAATAAAAATGAATGATTGCCGCCTGTAGGTATTCACATACAAAATCTTACATGTGCATTTTTTAAATGGTTGATTTAACTTGCTCGTTTTGCATAGAGACTTAAGGCAACAGTATTACTTGGAATAAAGCTCTGCGATTGGGCCACGACTGGGTACAATGCGGTGTGAAACTAAAGCGCTCTGATGAAACCCATTATGACCTGTCATGTCCACCATGTTTACCGCTTGTTGACGTCCGGGGAAGACCGGTGGGTCGTTGAGCCGTGACCACTGTGTTGGTAGGTCCCAGGACTCCTGTGAACATTAGTGAAATGTTGTTCGCTTCAATAACTTGAACAGTGCTTGGGTGTAAATACAGATTCTCAACTCCTTTTCTATGTCTTGTTTGCTGTGAAGCATTTAGTTTTATAGTGATGTTCTGACGATTCCTAGCAACCTTATCTTTTCATGGTCTGTCATTATAACTACATGGTCATCAGTTGAGTCGATTCTTAAGCTACAATTATTCTGAAATGAATTGCAATCAACAAATCAGAACTTTAAACAACTAATTTCTATTCTCAACAAGTACTTTATCTACCTCAATTACCTAATGTAAGAAATACTAGGTAAACAACAAATCTACACAGAAAAATGCTCAGCTGTATACTAAACTGGAACTACTTTATACATACACGCACACACATGCTCACTCTCACACTATCTCACTCCCACTATCTTACTCTCCGGTAACACAAAAGTTCAGGATGATTCTTCCTCACTCCTGCGATACCATTTGTAATCTTACCTTTGAAAGTAAACCATGCACTATTGTTTCCCGTAAATTCACATTCACAGATAAATTAATTGGTAATCATTATCTATGGCTATGAGCTGTGGACCTTATTGCATGATAGTTTTGATGAATTCTGTACATGACACTTGTGTAATCATTAAATTGATATGAGCATTTACATGGGAAATTATTACTCAAAATTACAATAGGTTACTTGAGAAAGTTTTGTTATTTGTTGAATTTTTCAGTATATGACCGGTTGTTTGAGCGTTCCTCTACTGAGACGTGTTCGGGCAGCAACTGCGCCTCACCATGTCGTCAGATAGGTACACTTGCTGTGTGGCAGTTTGCCTGCCCGCTTGCCTAACCGTAGCATCGTGGTCGGCAGATCCGTCAGTGTACTGAGGGCGAAACAAGTTGGCTTGCTTCAGCTGTCGACATATTTATTTTGATGAAAAGTAATCTTTATATGTTAATCAACATTTTTAATCTAGTTCTGCTAACAGATTTTTTAAAAATTATATTATAACCTATCAGTATTACTTTTAAAATTCATAAAATTATATTGAACAAATATTTACGTATCGTGTGAAACCGTAATCATGTTTTATAGACTTGTGTATTGTACAATGTGTACCAATTTATGACATGCAATAGTGACGGAATAGTGGCCTAGTGGATCCCTTAGCTGAGATATCCACTAAATGTGCATAACAGTGGATGTGGCCATTTTTGGTCTCTCGCAAGGGATGCATATGCATACATACCTACATGCATCCACTAAACCCGAGTTATCTACGGATATGACACTCGCATCCAGTGATTCGTCCATTCATCCTTTACCTACGGTCTTGTGTTTAATTTAGTTTGTACATAATATTAAATATTACTAGAGAGTTTTGGCTTAAGAATTGTTCGAAATGTAAATAGTGTAAGTTACAACTCAAAAAGAAACCAAGATAAACGTTTAATAAAAGTATTGCCGATAGGTTAACTTAAACTTTGGTGCATTTAATACTCGTTTTAATTATTTTTAAAATTTTTGACTTAATAACTAAAGTTTTATTTTAATCGCTAACCATCTTATAACATTCATGCTGCACTAAATTTTTGTAATTCTTATTACTTACGGTCAGTTTTGTTTACATTTTATATATATATCCCACGACTTAAAATGGCTGCAAGCACATTGGTACAACCAACTGTCAATAGGTAACGTCAGCAGTAAATGTATTAGGACATTATGCATCCCTTAGGAACGCGTCCTTAAATTGTGGCTGAATTCGCTTAGAGATGTAGGGACGTGTGAACTATGGCTGTATCTCTGTGTATTCAGAAACTGTCAGTGTTTCCTGAAACTCAGTTGATGTTATCAAGTTAATGTAAAGTACTAGAAAGTTTAGGTCTTTTGAACTGTAGGACTTACTGAATCAACTTTGTTCAAATAACTATCTAATAGTATTTTTTTTTATTACAAACCAAAATCATAAATTTAAATTTAATTTTGTCTATTTTGGTGGAAGGCATAACACCAAGTTGTCCACAGGTCGTGAAAGTCGAGAAAGAGTAACAAAACTGAAGGAACAGTCACAAAAGTCAAGAAAGAGTAACAAAACTGATGGAATAGTCACCAAAGTCAAGAACTTTATTTCCCAGCAGCCTTTGATGACTGCGCCCTTAAAACATGCGGAAACCATATCTGAAAAAGTTTTAGCTTTTTAACAGGGAAATCACCACTTTCTTGTGTCAATAGATCAATTTAGTTCATACAGTGGAGTCTTAATAATCCGAACTCCGGTAATCCGAAAGTCCACTTAATCCGAAACCAAAAGTCGAAAAGAACTAAGAATGTAATTAAACCACAGTGATACTAAATAATACATATAAGGAATATTTCTGAACGTTCAAAGATAGACAATGTACTGAAATAATTATTACTGAACTACATTGGTTTGAAAAAATATATTATATTTTTTTGTCAAAGAGAAGGCCAAATCACGCCAGCGCATCAGAAAAATGCACCTTATAAAATAAACTGTTACATCACATGTAATAATACATAATTATACAATTACACATTATTATGATTTTAAGTTTATTTTAAGAATGATTTTTTGATCTAGAAAATTCATTAATCTGAAAAGGGTCTGGTACCAATTGGATTATCAGGACTCCACTGTATTATGTTTGATTTTTACTTATTATACATAAAAAAATTACCCTTTGACATAAAATTATTGACATCATCCAAGGGCTACGCCCCTGCTAAGACCGATGTGACCCTTCAACCATTGGCCAACGCTTCTTTTCCCCTCCCCCTTCTCCGCTGCTACAGTATCTTGTGTGTACTTGAATCCCGTGGCAGCGCTTTGGTCCCTTATGATGCCGGCATGATTAATTGTTAATTGTTTTTCTTTTTCCTCAAATTGTTTTACGTTTGGTGGATGGAGCTACCACTTCTAGACTGGCTTTTCTTTTTAAGTATAATGTAATAAATATCCAGTGACCCAAAATATTCCGAGCTATTCCGAACCATTCCGAAGGAGGCTACATTTAAATATTTAGTTTTTGTTAAAAACAAAAAATGGTTACTTTATGTTATTGTCTGCAGTCAGTAGGCTGATTTAAATAAGGGTTTGAATATATGTTCATTCTTTTTCCTGGTGTCACGCTTTTAAATTGTATGTAAGGGCAGTCGGCCGGGTGCGACGGAGTGACCTGCCTCTAGGGCGCGCTGGGGTGAGCCCAGTCTGTCGCCGTCCCTACCGAGGTAGCGGCCCCGCCGCCTTCAACTTCTGCTTTTCCCTGGTCTACGTCCATCTGTTACTTTAATTTATATAAATCTTTTTTTTTTAACTTCAGGGCTTACCTTGGGCAAAAGACTGTTTAGCGTAATCATTATTTAGTTTGCTTGCCGAATATTTTATTCTAACTTTAGTCTAGCACACATGGTGCCCGGGACTTCTTATTCTACCGTTTTATAAAGAGTGGAGGAGAGGAGCCTGTGTTACTTCTTGCCAGATAGCAACACATTCTCACTGTTGACAATGCTCCAGACGTCTCTTGGGCTTTCGTTCTGTCACGTGTCTTTGGGAAGATCTACATACGTGGATGAAAGTCCTAGAACTGTCTGGAATCTGAGCACCACCCGCAGTAAAAAGTCAGGAATTTTCTCCTTGAGATTTTTCACAGAAGTATTTTCAGACAAGACAATCTTCAATACTTGAATGGGCTTTAATCACCACTAGTCCAACCCTTGCTTTGCAAGCAAACAAAAAACTCACGTGACCAACACAGAACTAGAGAGTTTAATTGGCTCAGTTATTCTGACATGCTTCTGCTATGACAATAGGCTGTTTCGTCTATTAAAGTGTGGGTGGGGAGGTATTTGCACTTCCTGAACTGGCTTTGTAACTGAAGAATGAAGTATGCATGTGTTTTAACACTAAAATATGACGAGGAAACTTGTAATTTGACTGGATATACGCAGTGCCGAACGATGGAGCTCCAACCAGGATGCCTGCAGAGTGAGTGGGAGTAACAGAGCGAGGGAAGCTTTGCATTCTGGCACAAACGATACAATTACTCTGCTTTACCTGACGGTACCAAAGCTTCATGTATTTGAACATTCTTTTATTACCTGACAATTTTTTTTATATCACGGGAAAAGGTAATTTTAAAAAGTTTTACATATAGCTCTAATTATTATCAGAGATGTGGATTTATTTCAAAAAGTTTCTGCTTGATTACATTGATTATTTTTTAAATTTTTCATTATACGTGCAAGAATTTTCTGCAATTGTATTATTATGCTATACATACTAATTTCATATCGTACTTAGCTATAATAATTCTATGTTTGACTAACATCTGATTAAAAAATAATTAGTTTACCACCTTATTTAATTAGGAGAGAATGTTTTCAAAAAAGCTAACATGTTAAATTACTGTTTCTTGTTTTAAATTCTTAGTTGGGTATTTTTGGTTGCAGATATAATTAACTTGACTCATTGAAGTACATATTGATGGTGTATAAATATTATAATGCATTGCAGGTATAGGGTAGATATATTCAATAGGTATAAATCCTGAACGTCTATAATGATACTTTGGGTTGAGCTTCTGGTTTGGTAATTCGTAAGTATCAGGCACTAAAGGTTCGCAAAGGCAGGACCGTGATTGTGTACTAGTTGACGTCCGACAGTGAGCCTTCATGCTTCGATGAGCAGGTAATGGTATTTTGTGTGGTTTTGTTAGTTACCCTTCCCCTGCATTAAACACTTCAGAAGTTAGTTGATGTGTTTACGAAGCCGGTGGACACGGAACATCATTGTTGGCAGATATGCATGCATGTAGGGCTACAGTGTGTGTTGTTAACAGATGTGTGGACCCGCGCCTGTCCTGACCGTTGCCTGTGTGCCGTGTTGCAAGCTGTGTGTCGTAGCCGTGTGCCCCCCCTAACAGTCTCGTGGTGTGCTGCCCGTGTACTAACCGCCGTGTGTGCCGTCCCCCCCCCCCCTCCCTCCCTCCCCCCGGCCAGAGTCCCCCGAGGTGGACCTCATATACCAGGTGCTGAAGCAGGCGGGCGAGATCAGCGGGCGGCGGCCGCACGAAGCCGTCGCCAGGCCGCGCCCCGCGCCCGACGCGCCCAACGGCGGCGGAGGGGGGAGCGGGGGGAGCTCCGGGGCCTCCAGCGTGGGCTCGCTGCACCGGCGCGGCGCCGCGCAGGCGCAGCTGCGTGGGGCGTCTGGCTCGCTCGGCGTGGCCCCCGCCCCGCATGCCTCCACCTCAGGTGTGTTCGCTTCGTGGTCCCTCCCCCCGCCTGCTCGCCCCGCCCACCCACCCGCCCTCCCTCCCCTCGCCTGCTTGCCGGGCTCACTCCTCGCACCCTCGCAGCCGGGCTCACTCCTCGTGGCTTTCTTTAATACAGAAAACGAGACAAGGTTAGCAAAATCCAAAAGATGTGGAATTTCAAGACGGTAACTCAATACGAAACAACGTGGAAAGTAACTGAACGGGAAATAAAACTGGAGGAAACAACGTCAAAGTTACTCGCAACACCTTAACTGTTCTTGATGACGTCACAGAAGGCTAGTGTTTCAGGAACTACGATCCATTTCCGTCGTCAGCCTTAACAGTAGGTATGCTGCGTTCCTGGTTGAGGCTAATTTTTAAGTGTTTAGCCGTGAAGCGTGCAATTTATCTGTGGTATGGGAAATAGTCAGGATAGTTTTTTTTTTTTTGATAGTGTTTTTACAGTCCACCTTCACCTACTACTAATTACCTTTCATTGAAAGTTGACATCCCTGCATATAACGTGTTTTTTTTTTATTTTAAATCCGTCCTCGCTTTCACCAGCGGCCTTCTCTTTGCCGCTGGCTCGGGAGAGGCGTGAGCCCGGCCTAGCTTTGACCCTCGACGCGAGCACGGCACTGCGCAGCCGGCGGGACCACGACTCCCTTCGGAGCGCCTCCAGCGCGGCGCTCCCTTGGGGCCACCGGAGTGCCGTGCTTGCGTCAGGATCCAACCGTCCAGTAGCGTGTTTGCGTGCATATCGTGGTGTGACCCTGACCTGTCGAGTCCAGCCTTAACCGCAGCATGGAGCAGGCGCGAGTCTTCCCCTCGTCCGTAGCGTTGTGCACTGGCCTCTGCCCCACCCACGACGTGCAGGGGGGGGTTTCTCTCTGCCTCGGAACCCAGGGTTGTGGGTTTATAGTAGGTGTTATTTTAATGCCAACGATACTGATTAGTTCTAAGCATAAAGAATCCAGGTGTATTGGACTGTGGGAACATCATATTTATGGTGGGAATAAAATTTGAATTAAAACATAAGTATATTCTCGAATATAATTGTCAAATTTGAATAGTAAGAGTGAGAGAGTTTTTTTTTTTTTTTTTTTCATTTGAAGTCATATTTTAACTAGTACTTATACATGGGTTGTGGTGAGACAAAAAAATATTTGGCGTGAATGATTACAAGTACCTGCTAAAATTAACTCTGGGTTGTTACTTAAGGCCCATTATTATATTTTAACTGTGTACTCTTACTCTGTGGTGGATATAATAAAAAAGGGGGGGGGGGAATATCCCCTTCCCCCTGAATTAATGAAAAACGACACATGATCTCGGTGAAGGCAGCATGTTATTTTGGGTGATGCAACATTGAACAACAAACCACTCGGAAAGCTGTGCATGTTGAGAGTGATAATGTAACTGTCCAACCCCCTTGTTGACTAAGTTTATTTAGTACAAAACTTATAAGCGAGGATTAGTGATTTGAAAGTGATTCAATAAGAAATGCACGTAAAAAAAAATTAAAACAATATTTCTTATCCATGCACTTTGGTACAATTTTCTGTCCGGAAATGGCATTCCTTGAATTTCAATTATTAAATGATTACTTTTTTTATTTTTTGCAATTAATTTTTGGTTAAATGCTTCTTAATTCGATTGTATTTTGGTGCTATATGGTGCATTAACTTGTATTTCAGTGTTATGCAGTATTTTGACATGTTTTTCGGCATTATTTCAGTTTTATATTATACCTAATTTATATTAAATCTAAATATTGGAAATAGTATATAATAAGTATACTAAACTATAAATTTATATTTTTGAAATTCTGAATATTCACATAAGCCTAGGGCTTCCAAGTAGGTATTCTTGTAGACTACTTGAGGCTATGCGATAAGCCGGTTAGTATAATAGCCGTCATTCTGTGCATGCCTTCTCGAATGAGGTTTATAAATCTTCATAAATAATTTGAACTGAAGGGTTGGCACAACTGCTGGCCCTGGGTCTGTGAAAACTCTGGGCGGCTTGGCTCCCCTCTGTCGTCAAATGGCATCACATTGTTTTAAAACTTGTCTTAGCTTTGTTATGTGAAGTGACAAGATTTTGTGGTCGAATCTCAATTAAATATCAAAAAAAAAAAAATGTAAGTTTATTGCTAGATAGGATTAGCAATTTTTGGAAAATTGTCTTTTTAGGAAATACACAATCAAAAACTGAGAGAAAGCACCTCTTTTAACTTAAATGGTACAATATGCAGTACGCGTTCATTAAGTGGTCCCGATATTATTTATATCATCCAAATGTAAAATCCCAATTAAAACCACATGATTTTTTTTTTTGTATTTTATATTACAATATTTTTTTTTTATCCAATTTTCAATGTAAGTATTTTGTGAGATTACTCCGATTAGTTTATTTCTTGGGTTTTGAAAAAATTTATCCGGCCTGTTTTTTTTTTTTTTTTGCAGCCAGTTAGAAAAAAGATATGGAAGTTCTTAAAATATAATTAAAAATTAATTTTTTAAGCCACACAGTATTTACATATATAAGGATCCAATTTATAGTTTGGTGGATCCCACTTTATTTTAGCTTTTGACTTTAATTTCAGTAAACAAATTATCTTGCATTAAAATTTTTTTGGGCTTAGCTAGGTGCAAAACAATCTTGTCTGTAATTATACATGCATGTAAAAATTTGCATGCAGTAGTTCTCTTTCTTACCAGTGCACTACATTATGTGCATGTGATGCAATTTTGTATTCACCTAATTTAATTGCAATTTTGTGTTCACTTAATATATATAAATAAAAATGAAGTGAATTCATATTTAAAAGTTTTAAAATCATATGATATTTTCATTACTCAAAGTAAAATTTTAAATTGGAACTAAAGCAATTTAATTTTGAACTGTTAACAACATAAATGTTTGTTTTTAAGTAGGAAATACTTGAACGTAAACAATAATTGTACTTGTTTTTTTGGGCCAGTTTGAGTTCTTAGATTTTGTTGGAAAAATAGTTATAATGAGAACTATTAAAACTAGGCTCTGGACTATACTATTATATAAATACGTATTATTATGTTAAATATGTGTGTTGGAATATGTACTTACAATCACAGGGCCAAAATTTTTAATCTGTCGCTCGTAGAGTTTATTAAATGAGTGCGCTACACTTAACAACCTAGCGATGACCAATCTATTTTAAGACTGTGATCATCCACAAATTGAGCTGAGACCACTGAGCTGCTGACTCAAACACAACTTCACACTGTGTTGCACTCATTGTGATTCGTTTCATCGAAGGCGTTAAACTCAAGTTTTTAGTTTTCCAGTGTTAGTAACCATTGTTTAAAATTATGCATCTCGCGATAATATAGCGGTCTTATTCATGTTATACGTACAATATTTAAATGAATGCACCTGACATTATATAAAGACCAAAAAACAATTTTTTTTTCATGTTTTAACATTTTTATGGTGTTTTGTACGAACTTAAGCCGCAGTGTTGCTGTCACTTCTGCTACCCAATCCACAATTCTGTTAAGCAAAACTAAAACATGATCGAAGTTGAGTTGTACTGATTAGTCCATAGACCAATCACCACGATTCGAGAATTCGGACTGACCAATCACGAAGCTACCACTGCAGTATGACTTTGTTTACATTTGCTTACCAATTTGGCTACTCGGAGACATTATCTCGCTCGTCGCTCCGTGCGAAACTTCAGACAATTAATTAGCTTCGATGGCACGAGCGCTCACAATTTTCTCGACTTTGGGTATTTATGGAGACGTATTAAACTCTGCTGTTTTTCATGTCTCCCAATCAGAGTAGATGATGGAGCCAAACAATTTTCAATCAGTTGGTTACTGACTGAAATATTAATTTTCCATTTTTGTCCCAAGGGTGAGGAGGGTTTGATCAGATGGAGATGACAACGACAGGTTTGGACAAACTGATTGCTTTTGGTAGACGTGGGCGGCTGCTTTTCAAATGCACAGGAAATGTGTAGATGTAGGCTCCAGACCACTCGGTTCTCAGAGACTCGTTGTAGCTCCACTATCACCGCAATGGGATTATGCCTGTGTGGCAATTAGCCAACAGATATTCTGCTGTCAGAGGGTTCTCTGGCAGGTACAATGAGGCAGTTCAAGACAGGAGGGAAAAGAGTTTTTGGTATGGTTTGACTTGGTGAATACATCTTAAAACAACAAAATTATTACTGATTATTGATGTACAGTTAATTTTTAATTTTTATTTTTATTTTGCTGTAGAGATATTTTTATTTATGACTGAAAAAAAAATGTAATTTAGAAAAATTTATTTTTACAGGTTGTTTTAAATTGAAACATTTTAGAAGTCTGTGAGTTGTTGATTGCCTTGTTCTTTTCAAGCACTCCTACAGAAGATGGAAACGTGATTTTCTCGCTTGGAAGGGTTCTTCCAGAAGTAGCTCACCTCCGTTGGCTGAATCTTGTGTTTGCTAATGTCACTCCTTCTGCATCACAGACGTCTAATTTAAGGAAACAAAACGTGTTACATTTGTTTGTTTACAAGCAAACAAAGAACTTGTATCTTGCTTGGTATTGATAATTCATAACTTCCTGTTGTGAGTGGGGCCAGTGTCCAAAAATTTAAAGCACATGATTGAAGGGTTTCCATTAATTTTCTTCTTTTTTTACATTCTCTATCTAGATTGTAATAATTTAATCACTCAAGTTGGAACAAAGTGTTGTATTCTTGGAAACATTTTGTATTTACTCAGTTAAAAGCATAGTTACTTGGCTATGAAAAAAAAGATTCTTGTATCGTTGGGTACATGTTGTAATTTTGACAAATACCAGTCAGCATTATGCACAGAAAACAGTTTGTTACCTACCAAGTGTTGAAATCATCAATAAATCAGTTAAGCATCTGTTCTGTTGGATTATGGATATAGAAAATTTGCGGTGCTGTTTTAATGCAGTAGTGCCTCAGTGGAAAAACAGGATCTGGGCCATGACAGGGTCTTTTTCTAGCTTTATGTATGGTATGAGGTTTAACTCTAGCTTGCGAGGCAACAGCACTCCTTTACTATGATATCAGGTTTTACTGTAGTTTGCAAGGCAAAAGCATACCCTGAAATGGAAGGCACCCCCTTAACATACAGCAAGAAAAATTTTTTGCAGAATAAGAATAAAATAAGGATCAGATAAAGTAGCATATCAATGTACTAAGTTTGTGCTGTTCATTACATTATTTGATTTAGAGCACAGAAAAATATTGCAGTGTTATTTTTTATTGGCAAAAATGTTTTATAAATACAGCATTGTATTTTATATTTTTTAACTTTTGTGTATGTTCTATGAATTAATTGATTGTAATTTGGTTATTTTTAATGTACTGCAGCATTGAAAACATTGGTTGATAAGTGAAAAAGCGAGAAAGGGAAAGTTTTAATTTTGTCTTCCTTTTTTTCCCCCGCCCCCTCTGGCTGCGCTTTTGAAATTTATTTTCCCCTAGCTTTGATTGTTGCAACACTGGTCTTACTTAATAGGTTCTCTATTTTGTTTTTGCATGATGGAAGCTACATTGGCTACCTGTTTGAAAAGTGAAAATTTTTGCTGTTTCAGTGTATTTGCAGTTGAGTGTTGTGACCCAGTTCTTCTTCCCCAGCCTTCACTCATTTCAGTTTCTGTTTCTCGTTGTGGTGCCCACTTATCTGGCCGTGTTCGGGCAGCGTTCCTAGCTCGACCTGCAGGGGTTGGCCACACTTCGGGACGGGAACCTCGATAGAACGACCGAGATCAGATCCTGAAAACTAAAGCATCCTTCTGCTTCCCTGCTTGCTTGCTCGCTCAACACGCAGGTTGATGGGGTCCCGAAACAGCCTCATCGACAATGTTTTTTTGAAGTGAAATTTCTTTGGGCGCAATGAGAGTAAAATTTCAAGGTCGAATTTTAATGGAACATTTTTGTGAAACATTTCTTACGCAAAACGGACAGAGAATAGTGTTACATGGCCGAACAGCTATAAAGAGAGCACTATGCTATATATGTTGCTGGGCTTTTTTTCGTTCTTCTCTTTCGGCAATGATTTGTACCCCCCCCCCCCCCCCCCCCTAAAAAAAAGAAAAAAAAAAGAAAAAAAGACATAGAACCGAGAGTGATAGATGCACGAAAGAATAAGACAGAGAGTGTGCACATGCGCTTGTTTCAGAAAATAGATATAGGTATCCTATACAGTCAGCTGCGAGTACCTGGAATTTTATATTTTTGCTACCAGTGCGCTCACATTCTTCCTTGTTCAACCAGCAGCGCAGAGAGCAAAGTTGAGACAGTTCCTGCTTTTCCTGAATAGATAGCGCTACGTGTTATGAATTTCATATTTCGTTCGGAGATTTGGCATTCTCCAAATAACAGAATTGTTTGAAGAAACAGTAACACTCACAGATTTTTTTTAAAAAATTGTGTTCTTCCTCTCGCTGTGCCGTTTTTCTCCTTACAATATTCTTATGAATTGAGGTTTGAATTGTCAAAGAAGTTTCACTTCTATCACATGTACTGAGTTACAAGTGTTTTATTTATTTATTTTTTTATTTTTAACTGATGGTTTTGTGGGCATTTGAAAAGATACAACTTTTGGCAGCTCTCGGTGATAACTGCTAGGGAATAGATCTGAGTAATTGTCATGCTTGCTCGTTTTTATTGTGAGAAAGGGATAGGCAGTGGAACATTATTCGGACATAATCTTTTTCATAATATTTACAAATAAATTATTGCATAAATATAAACCGTGCATTCTTTTTTTATGCATGTCTTTGCTTTCTCTATTAAAAACTTAGTTTGTATGAGTACTTCTTAAAGATGTATAGCTAAAAATTTTCAAAATAATATTCAAATACCTAATAAAAATATTTTTGAGAGTATTTAGTAATAAAAAAATGTAGTTACATTTAACATTGATGGGTCAACATGGTACAGTACCATATAGCTGGTTTCTACTTCAAACTTTTTAGCATACTGATAGATTCTAAATTTGTAAACTATCATGATAGCTGAACCTGATTCAATAATGCCCACACTATTCATGCTACCGTACAACTATTTTTCATTATAATGTATAGCTCAATTTAAGACATTACTTCCTTTTTTTTTAACTTCAAAAACACTTCAATGCATACAACAAACTGAAATGGCTAATGGGTATGAATGAACTTGCATTATCATCCCAAATTTGATGGTTTATAATATCAGGGTTGACTTTTGTATTTGTGTAAATATTTTGCTTCAATCTGTACTTGAAAATAATTAATGTATATATATTTTTAAACTGTATGATTCTTTGATCCTGGTTCCCAATGGAAAAAAATGGATGAATCAGATTGACCCATCAGTAATTGTTTAATACTAGTATTTCAATTGCATGTACCTAAGATTATTTGATGTGAACACATACTATGTGTGTAAATTTGTGTCATATAAACGTAACTACTAACTAATTATTTTAACGTTGATGCTGCAAATTTTAATACATACGCAGTTATAATAATACACTGCACGGATCCAATTAGAAATATTCTGCAATTACTAATTACGTATGATTTCCGGTCTCAAGCCACGTGGGGGAAGCGCACGGTGTTAGAATACTGATGGTTTGATAGTAGCGAGTTTCTACTTATCGGGGGAGATGTTAGACATGATGTTCAGTCACGCTCACCGTAGGATATGTATATATATTGTCTGTTGGTGAAGTTGTGTAAGGTAACCACGGATCACCCACGGAGAACTAGTGTCAGCTTTTCACGGATGTGGCGTGACGACCGAAGACCCGTGGCCGGGGCGTGCGCTCGGGGGCGGCCGGGGGCTGAGGCGGGGCAATGTTCTGTGTGGCAGGTGGCGGAGGGAACCTCCCCACGCCGACAGAGTCCCACCGCCGGCGTAGGCTGTTTGCCGGCATGAAGAGCCTGTCGATGCTGGGGGCGCGAGGCGGGTCCCCCAGTACTGCCCGCTCCATCTCGCTGCCAGAGAGTAGGCCCTTCTTCGTCTGTCTCTCTCCTCCTCCCCTGCCCCCTGTGCTGGACCTCTCCCCCCCCCTTCCCCCCGCAGGTGGCTGCAGAGTAGCGCATGCCCGCGCCGCGCTTGTAACTGGGAAGACTTGTCGCCACCATGGCCAGCCAGTGGCACGGCAGTTTAAGGATTTCGCTTGTTAAATGGTCTCTGGGTCGGAAGGTCAAAATATAATGTATTTGTCTTTCCGCACGAGCAACGAGTGACTTTTAATTCATTTACCTATGCAATATCATAGTAGTACAAACGACATAGGTCATTAATACGAAGTTACGATTTGCTTACTTAATATGTGGTTTGATTTTTTTACCTTTTGAACAGTTACCTTTTAACCTGAGACAGTCCAGTTATTATTTTCCGACTAAAGTAGATTCTAAACACCTATTACATCTATCGTTATGATGTTTCTTAATGACCCAGAACTAGTACCAGGGTCAAAAGGGTATGGAGGTATCAGGTTACGAAATTACATGCGGGCTGCATGCCAGCTCCCCATACTTGGAAAATGAATGAGGTACTTAACTTCAGTAGTGGGTGGCATATCGCCAGTGGTCTCAAGTAACACATACATTTTCAGTGAGAACGAGCCAAATGGTGTTTTACCGGCCGGTCATTTCAAGACTCTGAAAACAAAAAACTTTTCAGTATTGGATTTCACTGTAGCCTCACCTGAAATATATTGTTTTCAGGAAGGACCTTAGCAATCCTATTGAGTTGAAATTGTCAAGTGTCTGACATCAGAGAGTGTATTCTGAAGTTAATATTTGAGCCTATAAATACTACAAACAAGTTAAAATTTCAAATGTCTACATTTTAAAGTATGATTGCAAGCAACAATTCTCTTAAGATATCTCATAAACCCAAATCAGGCATTTGCTACGGCTTCATTAATTAACTTATCCATTGCAAATAGCATTTACAGTATTTATCTTCCCAGTTACAAAATGTTATGAACCACATTACTAATATATGCATATGGTGTTCTGTGCAGTGTATGCACACAAATGCATGCAGACTGAATTTTTAGACTATGTTGATTGTAAATTTATTTAAAAAAAGTTATTGTTATTTTTTTTTTATTTTTTAAATTATTTTTAATAGGAATAGTCTATCTAATGTTTCCAAGGATTATTATATTTTTATTTTTTAAGTGCACAATTTGGATTAATGAGTGTTTAAGTGTTTACCACCCTAATGCAGCCATCTCTCCTCCTGACTGTGCCTATTTAGTAAGTGCTGGATCTCAGGACTTCGTGCACGATGGATTATAGAGTTACTCCCAAAGCTTCGTATGTGCTTTCCCTGCTTGGAATGATTGGTTTTTCTTCGTTCACTGTACAGGCCATAATAATGCACCAGTTTTTACATCTCATGGTTTTTGATAAGAGTCTTGAAGATCTGTTTGGTGTCATTGTTCACCCTTGTGTTTATAATGTTGCCTGTCCTGCGGTTCTTGCTTTCTCGACGTGGTGTTGCAGGTTGCCTTACGATGGGGCAGTGGTTGTGTGGTCAAGTTGTGTTGTGCTGCCTTCACCCGTGTGCTGAGTGTACCCCGATGCGCCGTGTCGCGTCGTTGTTTCCGCTTTATGCCGTGTTGTTTAGTCCCCCGAGAGTGTCGCGCTGGTGGCTGTCTCCCGAGTGCTTGCCCCCTCCCTACCCCTCCCCCTGTCATGCACTCTTCGATCTAGGTCTACTGTACGTGGTTTGCTGTCGCGATTGGCTGTTTTAGCAACCGTGGCAGGCATGTGTGATTAGTGCTAGTCCTTTGCTTGATGTGATTATTTTCAACAGTCTAACCGCTATTTTATTTTCAAAAAAAATGTATGGAACACAATATTTTATGAACATCAAAAACTAACCTTATAATGGTGTGTTTATATTTTGTGATTTATAGAAATTTGGTCACTGATGTTAATTGGCGAGCATGAGTTAGTTATACGTGAATGAGTTTACAACGTAATTACAAAATAAATTGTAGTTTGAAAGTAATGGTAGGAAGCTAATACGATTCAAATATTCCATGTTATCCAGGGACGGACAGAAATAACCATTACTTCGTTTCGAAGTGTAGGAACCAATACCACAGTAAGTTCTTTTCCGAGTTGGACATTAGTTATGTCTTGTGTTTGCAGAATGGTAGAGAACAGTGGCTTTGTTTAGCGTAACCGCTGTGTGAAGTGACGGAAGCTTTGTGTATTTTGATCTAATACACTTTCTTGACTGTTCGCATCGCATGCAAACAAATCAGAACTGCTTTGGTAGCCGGTTAGTGCCGATGTGATGTGAAAATAACAAGAATTGTACTGCCATTGTGTAGTGAATTGTTTTAGAATTCCGAACAAACATTACGTTACTTAGAAAAGTAAGGAAGTTATTTCCAACAATTATATTATAACGACAACTAGGGTTAGAGGTTTTTTTTTAATTGTTAGGTTCAAAAACTTAATAACAAAATATTTAGAGGTACTATCATTACAGCCTATTTTGGCTGTGTGATATGCAAGATTATGACAAAATAAGTAAGCCTATATGCTGAGTCAAACATGATAATTTATGATCATTCCTATGTTTATAACATACTACATATACCATGAAATGAATCAGGATGCATTATATTTTTATTTTCTTCATCGATCAATAAAAGCCACTTAACTATCTTGACATTGAAGTGCTTCAAGATTCCCTGGAATTTAGCACTAATACAATAAAAGCTTTGTTTTTTTTAAATTCAACCTCACCTACACTGACTCACAAAATTACATTGTTGTGTTTCCTTTCAGCATTTCTAACGATGTGACTGTAATCACATTGTTACGGGTGGGAAAACAGGTCCTGAAAGGATAGGCCAATTTATTGATTGCAGTTTTTTTTTAATTGCTGATATGTACACTGTTAGTTAAATTACAACAGTTTAGATGTATGTCCACACACTAATCGCACTTTCATTTAGTCAACAATTTACTCTCCCTGCTGGAGCTCGGTTCGACTGGCTCTCTCTGCGGACTCTGTCCCAACACACTGCCTCGCGCTGTTCACACGTCCACCGCACATACAACACCGCCCGGATTCTTCGGTCCCTGATGCGTCAGTCTGTGCACACGAAGCCTGTTGTTCGTCACTCGCTAACTGAGGGATCACTCGTCACTCGCCCTCTTCACTCCACTGCTCTCATCAGTCTCTCGCTCGCCGTGTTGCCACCGGCCTCTGTCGTTCACTCTCCGGACATCGGCGTCATCTCGCATACCTGGGACGGTCCCGTAGTGCAATCAAGGTCGACTTAACACTTGAAGCTATGGCGTCCTAGTTACGCCACGTTACGTGGACGGGGCTCTGGGGATGTGCCGAACCCTAGAGATGGACGGACAGGCGCCGCTCTGATCGTAGTGACGGGCGCTACCTGTTTGGGAGGTGAGGACCCTCCGCTGACAGGCCTGCCTCGTTGCCTTATCTCTAGCATCCTCTTGACAATAACATTCAATTGGCATAGGGTAGGTTGAGAAAACCAGATAGGAGCGTGACTTACACTGCAGACATAAACATGTAGGTAATTTGGACTTTGCGTGAAGCTAAACACAGACTTTAACTTTAAATAAAGTATACAAGAACTATGAAAATTGCCGCAAACTAACACACTTTATTTTCTTGAACTGTCATTATTTAAGAATCTTTGTAGAACTTAGCTAACTTAATGTGTATGAGTAAACTGTCCATAACAAAGTTAGATTAGTTAGTGGAGGCTTAGCTAAATAAATCCAATTTCCAATAATGTATTATTTAATGACATTACTATGTTGTTAAGTATCTGTTAGGCACACAAACATTAACTTGAAGAAATTTATTTTGTCACAGACTTTCAATTTATAATGAAAAGTTGGAAAATGAATGTTCCGTGTATTTCTGTGTCTATCTCTCTACCACCGTTTCTTATGATCTACCCATCTTTTAGTTCTTCAGGGAGTTGGTATCAGATTTACGCAATGAAAACTGGTAAATAAATTAGTACTTTCATATTTATTTATTTATAATGTTTTGAAAGTTGTGTAATGCAGAGATACAAGATGACCAAGTGAGTGTGTCTACGAGGCAAATCACTGTAATGTTTGATTGTATGACTGCTGCTGTCCTGAAGTTGTGGCAATACAGCTTCAACTGCGATTTTTATTGTAGTAGTACTTTTACCTGCCATATAAATGGTGGAACAATTTCCAAAACTGTTTTGGATTTTGTTTTTGAAAATGTCTGTGTTTGTATACTGAATGTGGACTCGCGTTGTAAGGTCTTGTCAGCTAACACAGCTCACAAAAGTAAGTCCTGCGGTCATATTGGACTTAGTGAGAATTTACAGTGTTGAATTGCCAAGTGCCACTTGTTTCGGAGGTAACATTTTGTGTCTACTTCCACCACTTTGAAGCAGTTGAGTGCAAGCATGACTGAGGGAACTGAAGTTGTTACCTTCCCCGTTGCTAAGTGAAGCTTGTGGCTGGGGCTTTGCTGGAGAGGAGTCTGTGAGTCGGGTAATAAACTGTGTTCAATTTGTGATGTTTTTCAGGCAGAAGCCCTGGGATCGCATCAGGAATGAGACCCTTCGGACAGCCCTTGTGTCTCACGGAGACCATCAATGAAAACAGTTCACTTAGCCCCGCCAGTCTTAAGAAAAACAGATATAGCAAATAAGCACACGACCTCGCGTTCGTTTTCAACTGCAAATGAGACAGGACACACCGCACCTTGGAAAGTTAATGACCGTATTGATTCTTTCCCCAGACTGTGCCTGCTGAACACAGGGGAAATATATATTTTTTTTTCTCGTGGTTCGGGACAGAGCACAGCCAATGCCATTCCACGTATGCTTTGTTCTTTCGAGTGACAGTCTGTGTGCGTCTTTTAGCGTAGTTTGCGTGTCTTCCGTTAGCGCCTTCTCATCCTGCCTGGACATAGTTGAGAAACTGTCCGTGTACCTCACGCAGTGTTCGTCGTAGCTCCTCCCCCCGTGTTACAAAAGTATTTTGGCCTCGGTGTGCAGTCGTGCACTCGCACACAAACAAGACGGCCTCGTGTAAAATCCAACCGAGCACAGCTGACGAGTCCGCCCCAGCAGGTACAGCTAGGCGCGTCCTTGTGAGGGCGAGGAGGCGCTAGTCTCGTCGCGGGCTGCGGACAAGGTAACTGGTCCGCGCAGTCGGTGTGCCCCCCTCTTCCCCCGTCTCTTGACCACAGCCTTGCGCAGACTGGCAATCAGGCCTTCCAGTCGCTCGCGTGAAGCGGAGCGACGGAAACTGTTAACATTCGACCTCCAGTAATGGTGATTGTCTGAAGCCTTGCATGTTCTCCGGAGTTGAAAACCTCCGGTCTCTCTGAGTGTCGTGTACATCCTGTTTGTAATTAATTGAAAATCATAATGTTATCAAGACTGCTAACTTTGTTCCAACTTAAAACTGTATGCTTTTCGTAACTTTGAACCATGTTTGTTTCAAAACCATTACCAATCCTACAGTTTAGGCTGTCTTTTTTTTTGTGTGGATTATAAAGTGTTATTTTAAGTTTTGTTTTGTGGAATTTTTAGTGACATTTAGTTCCCCACCTTGTTGCAGGTGCTTCCTGTGTAGCAAAAAAAAAAAGTTGACCGACTGTTAGCAAACAGGTGGCACTTTCTACGTAACGGTAACAGTAAACCTCAGCAGTTTTGACACAGAGTAGCTAGGCCAGACAGCATGCCATATGTGGCTGATCAGATAAAGTGTAAGTAAGGACTTTTGGTCATACATCATCAACTAGCAAATTTTACAGTCACTTGCCACGTCTGGTTCGAAGCCATTTCACATGTCTTCCCGTCAGCTATCCGTCTCTGCATTGGTCCAGTCCTGCCCTCTTTTCTACACACACACACACACACACACACACACACACACACACACACATTAGCTTCACAACTGTGGCTAACACAATCCTTGCAGCCCTTTGCTCTTTTACAGGAACTTAATGCTATTCTGCCAACCATATGATAAGATATGAATGCAAAACTGTCACCAACAAACTAAATCATAACCATTGTTTATGTATTTACCAAACTGGCAATGTGATATTAATTTTGACCACGATATGCTCAAAGGGAAATCACATACTATACAGTAGAACCTTGTTAGTCCAAAACCCGCTCGGCGAAAAACCTAAATAATCAAAACTGAAATTGACAAAAATTTAAAATTACGAATGTACTGAAATGAGTAAATATAAATTACAAACTCGGACACAGATTTTTAAATACGTAGTGTACTTTACAGATGAATGAAAATAACCCAATTACATTTACTGACACCTGTTTTTAGATGATCAATTTACAGTACAGAACATAATAGTACCACTGAAATGTTATTTGCAGAATACATATGCGTATTACAGTATAATGTAATGTAATACTGTACTGGAATTAAGTTTTTGGTTTTCTGTCGTATTTAGGTTTATGATGATTTAACAGTGAATTAACCCTGTTCATCAGGATTTTTGCCAGTCCGAACTGGTCTCGGTCCCAATTAGATTGTACTAGCGAGGTTACACTGTATTTGTTGGCATTTACTCAGTCTAAGTTATTTGTACACATCTTGTTGATAATGTGAGGAGTCTTACTAGCTAGCGCTACGACGAGCCCAGTGACCATCTGCATCATCGGTGCCCTCTTGTGGCGATGCGCTGTTGTGAAACGTGAGTTCGTGCTCAGTTCCTTGGCCTTGCCAGTGGTCGATTGCCCTTCAACAAGCACCTCGCCACACGCCGACACCATCCAGGCAGCATTGCAGGCGTGTGTGCCTGGTTTACTTAGGGCCCCGTCTCACACATGGCACGTTGATTTTTCGCGTGTTTTTTTGGTCATTACTTTGACTCAATAGCTACTTCTAAAATTTTAACTCTTACCTCCCTTGCATTTGTTGTTTCTGCCACAGATATTTGCTTGGTGCAACATCATGGTTGTGTTATAATTACGAACACTTGCGCACCTTGTCACACCCATGACGTTGCAAACAGTGAATATCTGTTGGAAATATTTGTAGCAGAGCAACAAATGCAAGGGGTATATCCGTTAAAATTTTATAAATAGCCCTTAAATAAAAGTAATAATTAAAAAAATGAATATGGGTTGCTATACCAAACATTAAACCTCTCCAGGCAAACGCCAGAATTGTTTATTACAAAACGAAACTGCCGACTCCTTCCCCGACATCCGTGATCCGTGTCTCCTTGTGTCACCCGTCTCCAATGACCTCGCTGGCGATGGGAGATGAACTCAAATGAAAAGCAAACTGCACGTGGCGATGGCCCGTAACTCGGGCCAGTGTTTTACCGCTCGGAAAGCCGGGCAACGCCTTTTTTTTTCTTGCTACGCGGGCGGGCGTGCGACGGATGGCGGGCGTGCTACAGCCGTGCCCGTCTCTCCGACTGTTGTGGTGCTTGCAGCCCCGCACAGCCCGCGCCGCCAGAAGCTCAACCTGCGCATGAAAAGCTTGTCCCTAGATTCCCCCGAGTCGACGGAGCACGCCCAGCGACGCAGACACGCCGCCGCAGACGCCCAGGGCAGCCACTCCTCCTCGCGCATCCAGTGTAAAACAAAACAACCACTCAACCAGTTGTCGTCTCTCTCTCTCTCTTTAAATGTCTTTTACTTTTTCTTCTTTCTCCTTTCACTTCTTTTCGTGGCCGCTTCAGTGTGTCTCGCCATCTGCGTCTCCAGGGTCAACACATCTCTGGTCTGAAAGTACTAAATTCACGAGAGCCAACAGTTTTTTTTTGCAATTTGGCCATTCCACGAAAGTGCGACTGCACTTAAATTTTTTTTTTTTCACTCCCTTTGTAAGTGTTCAAAGGCAGAATGTCGACATTTGCACGAATGTTTTAACTTCAAAAATATTAACACACTGTCCCACATGCCATGTTTTCTTTTCATTTAAATTACATATATAATGGCTGTAATTCCCGTGAAATTTACCACGATAAGTCCCTTGCATTTTATGTTTCATCACAATTTTTTTTTTTTTACCAAATATTTCCTAAGTGTTATCCGAGAGCAGTGAAAAGTTACGAATGTGTTTGTAACTATGATCATGTGCTTGCGTAAAATTTTACGTGTCACAGATAGCGTTGAGTAAACATGTGGTGGAAAAAAAGTGAGGCCAAACCACAAATTTTTTTAGCAAAAACTTCAGGAATAGCCTTTAAACCAAAGTAATGACACAAAAATTACAAGTGAACATGTCATGTAAGACTGCACCTTTAGGTCTATTAAGCAAAACAAAGCAAATTGTTAATTTATAGAATTTCAGCTAGTATTACATTTTTGTATAGTTTTTTTGAAAATCTGCATGCTGTGTTGACCCTGGAGGGATTTTGCATTTTCAGCATCATGAGAAAAAAAATTTCTTCGTAAACTGCACAACTCGGCTCTTGCCAAGATCTTGATGCCTAATTTCATCGTTCTATGAAATTTTTTTGTTTCTTTTTTGCAGCTGGCTATGTGCATTTGTTATATATGACTTTAACTTCTTCAGTGTTCCTCTTCTAGTTTGTGAATTCTAAATTTGTTTTTTTTTTTTTTAATTCTCTGAAGAGAGACTATCGAATACCGCATTCAACAGAATATAGGATGACTGAATTCTAGAGGACCATCAAATATGGTATTTTGGTTGAAAAACTTTCACATACCATATTATTTAGATCTGTAGAAGAAAGGACAATGTTGTTGTGCTCTGTTGACATAAATTCCTAATTATTAAATAATAAATTAATTAAAATTTAATCAAGTTAACCACATATTTCCTATTATGTCAGAAGACATTTCAGTTTAGTTTTTCGTTAAACAAATAATTATTTTAAAATGAAAAATATTACCCAACTATTTTTTTTTTTAATTTTTCTTACCCAGACTAAGTTTAAAAAAAATTATTATGTTATTAGGTTGCAAAAAAAATAATGGATTGATTTCATGCATGAAGGAAAAAATTTTTTTTTTATATTCTGATGAATACGGTAACATAAATGTTTGTGACTTTCAAATGACTTAAGGATTCTCAAAAATGTACCTTTCTTGTGTATAAAAGACATATCAGCGAAATATAAAATAGTATTTACAAATATAATTTTAGACAGTACAAAACTCATCTACCTAATTCTGTTGAGTACTGCGTGGCTGCTTACTCACGAACACTGGAGAAGTATAAATACAGAATATGGTTATTTTTGTACGTAAATACGTATACGTTTTCAGACTCCTGACGTAAGGATCCTCTTTCTTAAAGTCATTCATGATTCCGCCTTAACCTCCGTCCCTGAAACTCGAGGAACATGTATGCAATCGCTACAACAGCACAGTCGCAGATGTTAGGAAATTAAGTAAATGTACAGTGGGACAAAGGTCGCTCCCCTCCAGCGAGCCCCCCCACTCCTCAATGTGTTCTCTTATGCTCAGGTGAAGAGCCGTTGCACTGTCGCGTGGGTTCGTTAGGACACCGAACGTCTGTGTTTATCCATGACGGTCGTTGCTGGTCAAGTATGGAACACACTCGTTCTCCCAGTTCCCAACCACTAAATTATATTTTTAATTAAAATAGAACTTAAAACCTAGAAAACCTAAATGTTATAATTTGAATGCATTTAGTTCTACGATCCCGTAGCGCTGCCGCTATGTTACCCGTGAGTAGTTCCCGTTGATAACTGCCGTAGAGAGTGGTCTTCTTGGTGTGCCGACACATCTGTCCATCTTACATGGCAGTTTGTAGTAAAGTCAATCTGTGCAGGACCTTTTTTTTTTGTGGAAGAATTGTGTATCACCGGCAGAAAGGCTAAGGGGCAGGTTCCAAAATGTGTTTACTGGACACTTCATTTCAAGCACAATAAATCATAATGTTGAATAAATTTTTGCTATTAATGGTGTCAAAGTTAACTTCTTGAATTGTCCTGAAAACAAAAAAATTACTGAGTTGTTTTTTTGTTACAATTATTACCTTCAGTAAAAAGATGATAGTTATGTTCAAAATACGTAAATTACTATTTTTTTTATTAGATATGTAGTAATTTTGCTAATTCATTCAGCCGTAGGATGAACTGTAAATTTTTATAGTCGATTGTTTGCCAATTGGAACACACGTCATAAGCCCGGCACAAAAATGAATTTGCAAAATGTTCGGGAGTTTTGTCCGTTTTCAGCTTTACTTGCGGTAGTTTTACTTTAGTTGCTGTAACATTTTATCCAGGAATGGATCACCAAAATGATCATATCTCTCTCTCTAGAAGCATGATCTAGTGTAAGCCTCAGCGGATTGGGAGCTTGTAGATGCGTGTGCGTGCATGGTCTTGCAAACTGGCATTGGTAACAGTGATGGTGCTTTGTGGCTTTGTCTGCAGCAGTTTGTAGTCTGTATAGTAATTAGTTTTTATTATATTAATAACTATTTACATTTTTTGAAATTATTTTAGTTTCATAGTTTGAAAAGTAGTAAAATATATATATATATATCTTTGAAGAAAAAAAAAATGTTTGCAATTCAAGCTTAAAATTAATTTGAATCCTTCTAAAAAAAACTTTCTTTAGTTAGTATGCTACCTTGACTTGGTGCATTTTAGAGCAGGTTAGCAAACTTTGGAGATTTTTTAGTTTTGCATTTTGGTCTTGGTTAAGTGTAAATAAAAATGTACACAAAAAAGGTTACTGTCATATGATTTGTGTATGTTTCGATTTACACTTGTTTAATAAATTATAATAATCAAAATAAAAATATTTGCTTGTGCTAAAATTCAACCAGTGTTAACGGCACATGTTTACAGGGCCATTGAGAAAAATCAAAGAGTTGGGTGGCAAATTATTTTATTTATTTAATGCACAACCTTTCCTACCCCCACAAAAAATTAAAAATTATCTAAAGACTGTTGAAGTTTCTACAGCCATAGCTGTAAAAGTGATCTGTGCTTATCACCCCTATGGATTCAATCAAATTGTAATTTTCGTCCTTTTAGGGTAAAACTGAGCATTAAAAAACCATCTGGGAACTGAGCCGGGGATTCGGCCCCCACTCGCTCGATGGCCCTGGATGTTGTGTCCATGTCCCCCCCCGATGCAGCGTGCAGTGTAGACGTAGTCAGGAAGCGAGGGGAAGCGAGGTGAGGGCGACGGCTCGCGGCTTCACTGAAAGGCACTTGTGTGTTTGTGGGCGCCCGCACGCAGCGCCCTCCAGCCCCGTCCACAACCGACGCCTGCTGTCGGCGCGCAACGTGCGCATGAGCTCGGTGGAGCTGCCTGACGACAACGACAAGTCCCTCTCCTCGGCCAGCACGTCGCCCTGTCCGTCCCCGGTGAGTCTCCCGGGCGCACGCCCCTCACAGCGTGTCTCCTACGGGGCGACTGAATTCTTGCCCATTGGAAGGGCAGCCCATCAGGATTTTTCTGACAGTGGTTAGTTTGTAAAGTGACCTAACCTAACCTAACCTAACCTACCTCCTTTTTCGACTGAAATAGTAAAAAATGTCCTGAACTAACCTAACCAACCCAACCTAACCTAAACTAACCCAACCTAACCCAACCCAACCCAACCCAACCCAACCCAACCCAACCCAAAGCTCTCCTACGAGCTTCAATCAAACCCAAACCGCCGCTACCAGCAGAGACTGTTAAAAAATTTGCTTGAGGACCTATAAAAATGATCTAACCGCTGTAGAAAGCCTAAAGAAAATTAACCTCAAACAGCTCCATTTAATTGAGTGATGGGAAAGAATTCACACTGTAGAAAAGCTGGAAAAAAAAAATCATCCAATAATAAGACTGGGCTAACTGGAAACAAATACATAAGAGTTTTTTCTTAACTGAGGTTCACATTAACTCGGTTAATCGAGATTCTAATTACTAGTGTGTTCCTTCAATGTCTTTAAACCAGTCTCTTATCATAATCACGAATTCATTTGAATTTGGAAACCTAGTATTAGTTTTTATCATTAATTAAATGTAAGAGAAACATACAGGATATGTAGGCTATACAAGTTCTTAAAATGTTCCAGGAGTTTATAGAAGTTTTCAAAACATTTTCAGAAGCAGTAGATACTTTGAAATCTACCTATGCCTGTAGGCTGTGCCAAAAGGGATTTTTTTTTTTTTAATTTTGCTGTTGAAGAAAATGTATTGGGATCAATTAAGGTTAGCAATTTAAACGAGAGAATGTTTTAAAAGCTGGAAAAACTTCCAGAAAACTGGATAAACTAATCTTCTACCTAGCATACTCTTCCTGATTGGCCAAACCATCAACCAATCATGGCTGCCCACAGATCGGCTGTGAACGGCTGAGTCAGAACACCCTAGGTCTTCAGTTGTTTATTGCTTTTGAAGATGGCTGCAACATGGCAAGCCGAAACACCAGGTACATCAAATGGCCAAGAATGTTTTGATCACCAAACCAACCAAGTGGACTTGAAACTCAATTGCTGTGATGCTGTGTTAAGGGGATTGGTGCACCAGCATCGTATTAAAAAAAACAATATATTTGTTAATGATTCAGCTACTAGAGAAGATTTGAACCATTCTGGTGTAAAATTATTTTTTTAATTTTTTTATTTTAATTAAGTTATTGCTGATTTTCGGGAATTTTTTAAATTCAAGCTTTATTAATAAACTATAAAGAATTCAGTGGTAAAACTTTCGCAGATAAATTTTCAGACACGGGAGATATGACTGTGACCATTATTTTATCTGTAATCATTATTAATTTAACGTATTTACAATTTGAATTTTAATGAATGAGCTGCTACGAAATTGCGTGATATTCATTTGCGAATTTAATAACATTCGCGTTTTCATTTGTAATTCAAACGCCAATATATCTGTCGGCTGAATGATTGACTTTATTTTAGTCTTTAGCTTATTGCAGTCGGACCTAAAGTAAAAACGTAGCTGTAGAAGTTTGAGCAGCGTGCAAGCTCGGATACGAGAAATTATGGAGCGCGCTGGACAGTAGTGACACCTTGCGACAGTTTCCCGAACTGTTTGCAGCCAGTGTTTTCTCTCGTTCCCACCCTGCCTCAGCTGTCTGCTGTTTACGAAGGGGAGACGGGATTTCGCGCGAAACTGATATGAAGGTCAACGTACTCATTTTCAGTAGATAAGAGAACGTGTTTGGTCTAGCTCGGCGTATAATTGAATGGTTATTCTCTGTTATTATTTAACACAGTGATTTAGCTAGATGTTTTTTGTTGTAAGCGTGAGATTTATTCAGGAATAAAATGCCGAAGAAACCTCCACCAAGCATAGTACACAAAAGAACAAAACTATCGAAAGCCATTAGAGCGCTTAGAAAAAAGAATAAAGAAAGATAAGAGATTATTTTATTATAGCTTTTTTACCATACATTTATTTTTCAGAGTTGCGTATGTACAACGCGATGGACGCGATGCGACAACATAAAGATGTGTAAAATTGTAAACATGCTTTTTTTTTCCAGCAATGCGTGAACCATTCATAAACTATACTCAACATGTATCCGTATGATTACGTTTGAATTTTTTTTATGACAGGCATCAATGTTAACAAGTTTATTAAGCCACAATATACTTTTTTTCAGAAAAATAAGTGTAGCAGAAAACACTCAACATAGTCTCACACAAAATCAGTTTACATGAATGCAGTTTTAAGAAGTAAGCTACGTAAATAATAGTTAAACATTATTTAATATATGCTGGTAACGTTTCCAAAGTATCAGCTTCGCCTTCATTCACGAACAATATTCGTGGCCTTATTTATTTATTTTGCTGGCGTTTCGTTGGTGACTGTTAGGACTGCAAAATTAGTAAACATTTTTCACCCTATCCTGAGTTAAATCTAAGTGTGCGCGGTTAGATGAGGACCTAGATGTGTCTCATGCTTACGCCTTTACACTCTACACATGCGGGTATTAACCATGCGCGTAAGGGCGTGTTGCCAATGACCTGTACGATAGTCAATCCTCTACGGACTCGAAAAATGTCACCTGCTCATTGGCTACTTGACTTGTGACAACTGTTTGTTATAATGCCTGTGATTCATCGTTGATTTTGTTAAGGAGTTTTCAGGGATTCAGAGCCTCCCATTGAACTGTGGCCGAATTGAAGAAGCAGTACAAATGTTACATGCTTGAATTCATAGCGAATGGAAACCACAAATATTTACTGATGTAGTGGTTGGTAAAAAAAAATATTATTCGTATCGCGTCCATCGCTTCGCGCCATGGTGGCTCCTATATTATATGGATTTACAAAATATAACGATTCATTTACGACACTTAAGATAAGGTGTGTAGGATTTTAAGAATTCACTTGAATTAATATTTAAGAACATATTTCAGGATAACTTGTGAAGACGCTCGTACAGACGGCACCGGTTGTGATGATTCATTGTTAGGGACACCTGTATTTCGAGAATACATTTCGTGTCAAGGTATTTCACAAAATGCTGTAGCTTTTCTCCTGTGGTTATTGGCTGAGAGCGGTGAGAGGTGTCGTCCCGCTCTTGACGAGGCCAATGAGAATGTGGTCACAGTACTGCTGCACCCTCACAATTTGCCTTTCCTCTTATAAAAAGCTACAGTATTTTGTGAAATACCTTGACACGAAATGTATTCGCGAAATACAGGTGTCCCTACTCATTGTTACCAGAGCAGGGGCCATCTCGTGTACACGAAGTGGCATGCGAAACCTCAACACAACTCGAAAATCAGTGAGTGTTACATTGAAATGTGTCCGCTACAAATGTTCAGGAATTATAATTTTGAAATCGAGTAGAAATATTTCTGCAATTAGCATTAGGTATATTTTAATAGACATTGAAAGCGAATCATTAAGTAGCTTCAAAATCCAAATACCGGAATACAGATAGTCTGTAACAATACAGACCTCACCGACTAGATATGGTCCAGATTGTTAATACTAACACATTTGAAAAAAAACTGACTAGTTAATGAATATGTTGAAATTTTGTAAACCTGTTACTTAAGATGATTGGTGATGTAATAATGTCTCTTGGAAACTACATAAGATTTTAACTGCTTTTATTTCTCCATAAATTCGCAAATCACCATGGCGGCCAATTTACGATCACGATTTAGTTCTTAAATTTTAAATTAGTTTATTTGTTGAGAGCCTGGTACAATGTATCTGACCACTAAAGCGATCCGAGCCGCGTAGTGTATACTACTGCGAGGTTGCAGAAGTAGGCTCGGGTCGGGACGAATTTCGCTGTGAAGAAACAAAGGTTTTTAATACATAGAAAATTATCCCAAAGCCGAAATTTGTACAGTAGTAGAATGAACATTTATTAGTAACACGTCAAAAGTGTAAGTACTGCCGCAAACCTTGTGTGTCACACCGAAAACGAGTAGTTAAGTCCAAAATTAAATTTTTTTGCAACGATCCACAATAATGGATATTGCAAATGCAGTTTATGGAGTAGACCTCAGTATGGAACCCAAAATAATCTAGAAACATTGCCCTATCTGAGGATAGTGATAAAAAGCACAAAGTTTAACATGTTTCTATAAAATAGACCTTTTAAATCATTAAAGTTAACGAATTCACTTTCATTCAATTTTAAGGAAATATAAATACATCTTACATAAACTTAAAGAGCCCAACGTGGAAATCGCTTAAAGTAATCGTTGTTGCATATTTATTCATCTTTCAATTGGTATATTTTTTAAGTGTCTCATACAATTAGTCTGACTACTAAAGCGATCCGAGCCGCGTAGTGTATACTACTGCGAGGTTGTCGAAGTAGGTTCGGATCGAGACGAATTTCGCTGTTAAGAAACAAACATTTTTAATACATGGAAAATTATCCCAAAGGAAAAATTTTGTACAGTAGTAGAATGAACATTTCTTAGTAACACGTCAGAAGTTTACCGATGAAACTTTGTGATCACACCAATAAATGAGCAGTTGAGTCCTTAATGATAATTTCTACAATGATCCACAAAAATGTTTCGTAAATTTAATAACTTTAATACTTTTTTAAGTCGGTTCTCATTATGGCACCAAAGTAATATAAAATAATGTCCTACATGGTAACTGTGATAAACACCTCAAAGTTAAAACGTCCTATTATTAAATTGGTAATTTTAATCATAAAAGGTAAGAAAAAAAATATATTTTTTTATAGAAATTTGACTACATGTTACATAAATATGTTGAGCGTAACGTCAAAATCACTTCATAAATATTGTCTGTGTTTTTTTTTTTTTTTTAAGGTTTAAATGTGTATATTTTGAGTGTCTGGTACAATAGTCTGACCACTGATGTATTTCAAGCTGCGTAGTGTGTGTGCAGCAGTGTTAAAGTCGCTCGTGCTGGGACATTTTTTGCTCCAGAAAACTAAGGTTTTTAATGTATGGTAATTCCAGACTGAATTTTACTCTGAAAGAATAAAAGTTTCCTAACTGCAAGTGATTTTTGCTGCAAACGTAGATAAAAATCTTCCAGGATGCAATTTGCATAGATAAAAATGTTAGTATGATCGACTCTTTAATTTCTAAATTATAAATAAATAACAATAGAACTTCCCGGAAAGTTGTGATAAACTGACGATATTGCGCGAGTAGCAGACCCGTACGTGACTACAGAGAGAGGCTATTTTCCTTGACCGTTAGGATTTCTGGGACGAACACCCTCTCACAGCTGGGGTCATAAAATACGGTCAAACTCTTGCAAAAACATCCACCACCGCTCTTTGCCACTAGCAATTCAACGAAGTAAGCTAGGCGCAGCACTCCAATGAATTAACTTAGAAAAAAAATTACTAAATATGTAATTCTATCAATACATTTTACAACACAACTTATGTATTATTTATTTTCTGGAAAAAAATAATATTATCATCCGAATTATGTTATAAAAGTGACAAAACTCAATAAGCACATTAACGGTGTATCGTTTTCTTCAATTGTTATATAGTAAAATAATTTCATACAATTAAATATATATATATATTTTATAATATAGGCTACATTAAAATTTTGCACAGTTCTGATCTAAAATAATATAATGTATTAGAAATAAAAAATAATTATATTTTTTGGTATTAAAATAATTTTTAATAATAAAATTTTTGTAACAAAATACGAACACACATATATAAAACCAGAGGTCCTCTAGAATTTTGATTTACAAGTTCCACGCAGAAATTGTTTATTGTTAATTTTATTGTATCAAAAATGATTCATATATAAAAAAATAATATGTATATCTCAATAGATGTAACATGAATACACCCTATCATATGCATTAAATATATTTTAAGTAATCCATAAATAAGACCAAGTTTATTGAGTGTCGCAGTACGCAGCGTGTTTCAAAGCCCGCCGGCCGTGAAAGATCAGTACGGCCGCAGTACACTGCAACGCTCGGGCAGCTTTAATGAGGCAACTAATTATGCTAGACTCTTTATAAATATACTATATTAAAGCTAAAAGTATAATTTAAAACATTTATTTAGACATTTTTTCGCATTGGGCTCTTCAAATCGGTGTAAATCGTATTTTTATCTGGGTGGCAAAGATAAAAAAAAATATGTCTTGAATTAATCGCTTTATATCATATATATTAAAAATTTAAATTTTTTCTAACATTAATGGGTGTATTAAAGTTTCTAGATTATTTTGGTAAGTTTATGGACAGTCTAAATTAAAAACTGTATAAATGGGTAGCATTTTAATGGACTGATGCAAGTTGCTGTCACCTAGGACTTAAATGCAAATTTTCGGTGATAACGCACAAGGTCTACAGCGGTAAACTTTCGGTATGTTATTAAGCATAGTCAACTCTACCACAGTACAAAAATTCAGCTTTGGACAAATTTTTCACAGGTTGTCGTGGTTTCCTGGAGTAACATGAAAGTCTACGCGGGGAAGGGCGGCTACCTGATCCGAGAATGAAGGATAGGGCGAGATGGGAAGCGAAGATAAGAGCTGGTTGGGTGTCCGTGTTGGAGAGAGAGAGAGAGAGAGAGAGAGAGAGAGAGAGAAAGAAAGAGAGAAAGGCGATATTGTGGAAGACCTTCGAAAGATTCCCGCTAGATGGCAGGCCTCAGAGCTGCAATATTCGACAACCTCCCCTCACAGAAGCTCTCTCGCCACTAACTTGCCAAATCTCACCCGCTAGCTTATATACGTGCTGGCTGGCCATACAGTAGTAATAAACAAGCATTTATGAAACACTTAAGCTCATTTCCAACAAATTCTGACGAATGACTGTTTTTTGTCCTGCACCAATCCCCTTAAGCCCACCGCACACGGTAGAATATTTTCTACTAGTTTGCTTACTAGAATGCTTACTGGTTTCTGTACTGTGTAGGCTACAAGCTGAAACACTAGGTGCGCTACAAGTTTCTGCTGCACACGATTCTAGCTGCCTTACTAGTTATGTTAAGAGAATATTCTCCACAACAAATTTTTATTATGATAATTCACATTTTTTACTGCATACAAACAAGGCTCATCTTTGTATGCATTTATTAAAACGAGGAGTTGGTCACTATTCCACTTCTTTCCGTCCGTGTTTATCACGACATGCGCACTTAAAAGTGTAAACAACCCCTCATGCTGTTTTCGTGAGCTCTGATTGGCCACTCCTTAAATATTGGAACACACCAAACAACGAAAATAGGACGCAGTCTATTACGCAAAACCAGTAGCCCAGCTCGTACAGCTACTAGTATCCAGTTTGAATTCGATGGGCTTTAGTCTGGGAAACTATTCCCGATACCTAATACTCCTTACTATAACAGAATCCAACAGTTTGTTTTATACAGTTACCCCAAACTTAGCCTCACCCACATATGTATTTACTGTAATAGCTATGTTTGTTTTGTTTCAGAAACCCTACCGTCTTTTACCGACCAACCTTTATGTCGTGCTGTACAACTTTAAGTCCAGACAACCAGATGAATTAGATTTAAAGTAAGTAGGGAATTAGTAGTAGCCATGTTTATTTACGATTTCAAATACATACTTGAAGAATTGTTTAAAGTACAAGAATATCTAGTGTTACATCCTTACTTTGTGGTGTATTTTTATCAGGGACCAGAAAGTTACTTTTAAAAAGTAACTCAGTTACAGTTACAAATACTCCATTGGAAATGTAACCCTGTTACAACTACAAGTTACACTACTGAAAATAAACCAGTTAGAGTTACAGTTCTGAGAAAAGTAACTATAAGTTACTTTAACAGTTACTTTGTGAAAAACTAAAAATGTGATATGTAATATTGTTATAATTAAAAGCTAATAAAACATATTGTGTTTAGTAAAGATATATGTTTATTTAAACTGAGAAATTTTAAATTAGGTCTTAAATTACATTGAATAATTAGTTCACACTACAAAATAATAACACTAATAGCAAATCACCACTTTTTAACCACTGCTTATTGATCTTGAGTAGCAGTTGCTTCTCAAAATTTGAATAGCTTAAATTGTCTCTATATGGGCGTAAAACTAAACTTGCACAGCTGAACAACCTTCCAGCTGCAGCACTTGTTGGCATTGCTGTGTTCAAATTAATGAATAGTTTTTTTGATTTGAGGATAGTCATTGAGTGAAGAAATGTCCTTATTCCTACACCCCAAAAACCTTTGTAGCTCTTGTTCCCAGAATCCTCCACTGGGCTCCTCTTATTTAAGCCAAAGAAATCCTCTTCTTCCTTATCACTCTGTCTCTGACCTGGACATTCCAATGCAGTCCTCTGTAAAAAACTGGGCAAATGATGCTTGGCTTCATCATTTTGTCCTTCTTCTAGCCAGTCAAGTTTGCAGCACCATAAACGAGCACTTCGCAATAAGGTTATTTTAATTACCCGACCGAACTTCGAAATAATTAGAATATGAAGGCCACGGCAACGAAAGTTCTGGACTGCTTTCTCGGCTTCGCGCTTCATTATATTCTGTTATTTCTTTCGCGCATGTGCACAGGTAGGTTAATTAATTAAACAGCACAGCAGTAAACCCGCATTTCGCAAATATTAAATAAATGACAATCAAAATACGAGCGCAGGCTAGCCAACGGCAGTTTTATAAGTACAAGCAATACCATCGCAAATAATACGCTTGTCGAGATTTTCGTTCTGGGATTGAAAAAAATCAACAAATCGTTGTTCGTTCAATGAGAATTACATTTAAAAAATGTAACGCAAGAAGTAACGACAATTATCGTTACTTTAAGGCGGAAAAATGTAATTCAGTTACAGTTACAGTTACTGAAAACTTAATATATTGCGTTACCATGATCGTTACCATGAAAAGTAACTGTTACAAATAACGTCGTTACTAGTAGCGCGTTACTTCCAGTCCCTGATTTTTATTATGTATGTCAAACCTGACCATATTATGTACTTGGACCTCGAATTATTTTTTAAATTAAATTTTTCATAACAGTTAAGTTAAATCTCATTTGTTGCCATTTAATACATTTCCTTGCAGTGAAAATCGGCAAAACTTGAATCGGGCTTGAATATATATTTTTGCTCGGGAAATCCAGGACAAACCAGCGAATTTTTAAAAAGCCATCGGGAATTATCTGTTTTTTACTAGCACAGTTAAGAGAGCTAAGTTGAAAAATTTACACTCAGTGCCTATGAACTGTAGCACTTATACACCATTTTTGTGTGCTGTTTATCTACGGGCGAATCTCCGCAGCTGATGTGCGTGACATAAATAATGAAACCTAGCTTGTTAAGTTTATTAGATTGACCGACTTTGTTTTTCTTTTTTTTTTTCAGTGGTGCCTGTTTTTAAATAATGTAAGTTAGAACCTGGAATTTTTTAAATTCAGAGCCTTTAAAAACCTGGGAAACAACCGGGAATGTATAATGGCACAGTGTGGACGGCGACGTGACGCCGGGACGGGGGACTGCAGGGCGCGTGGTTCCCGCAGGGCCGGCTACAAGGTGACGGTGATCGACACCACGGACCCCGACTGGTGGAAGGGCAAGTGCCTGGGACGCGTCGGCTTCTTCCCCTCCAAGTACGTGACGAAGCTGCAGCCCGGGGAGCGGGCGCTGCAGGTCACACACAACCTGCAGGTGTCGGACGGAGACAACGGGCTCATGCTGCTCCGCGACCAGGTGACCGGGGCGGTGCTCCAGACGCGTTCCTCCTAACTGCGGGTAACAGGCCGCCGATAACTAGGGACAAGATTACACGGTCAGTTAACGATGAAACCAAGATAACGGCGAAACTGAATTTACTATCTATAACATTCGTCTGAAATAATTTTTCTCAATATGTGATTCTCGTTAAAGGTCAGACAGTTCAAAATTGAAATTTTGCCTAACTAATTGTAATTTTGTTACCCACTAGAAGTTTTTTATCTGGGTCTGCTAATCTAGGCAGATCATACACAATTGTTTCTGTAATCTCATTTTAAATTATTTCTTCAGTAAAATTTTCAATCAGTAAAAATGGCAAAATTTAACATGGGGGGAGAGTTGATCCCAGGGGGAAATGAAAAGTCAATACACCACATAACACCGAAATACAAAGCAAAACATGAAATGCAGCGAAATTCACTTCAAATACCTCATTTCGTCTGTTAAAACATAAAACTGATTTTATAAATCTCTAATTTATAGTATAAGGTACTAAGTTTAAAAAAAAAATTATTTAGATCTTACATATACACACATTTTTTTTAAGTAAAGTAAAGTAAACATGGTCTCTAGCTGATACCTACAGACATGGCTAAAGGCCTACAGAGAAATATGTGGTTTTGTGTATTTAACATTGCATTTTTTTATTCATATTAATAGTATTGAAATAAAAAGATAGTAACAAAATAAATTTTAATTTGAAAAAATATAGGACTTTCTCATGAACTGAAAAACATTGCAGAAGAATATTAAATTATTGATTGCAGTTTTATTTTACTTACTCTTTATCAATATATTTATGTAGTATTGTTTTTTTGGTACACATTTTAAGCATCTTACCACAAATTTTTGTAGCAGATGATCAACGTTATTGTGCTTGATATGTACTTATTATTACATATGATTAATTTTTGACGATTAAGACAATAGTATCTACAATTTTTATTATGAAATTTGCATAGGTGCATATTTATTACAGAATAAAATCTTGGCTCTACCTGTACTTGCAACTACAAACAATTTTGAGCAAGCGAATATCAAAACATTTGTCTTTAAGGATTGCATTGACTCCGAGCTAACACACGATCACACGATTGCAGATTGTGATCCAAGTGGGAGAAGAGCTGGACGGCATGGTGATGATACGCAGCGGGGACAACCGCCAGGGGGTGTGTCCGCTCAAGTTCCTCCAGGAGGTGTGACACACCGCAGTCGCCCTGTGCCGCCCCCCGGACGGCGTGAGCAGCCCTCCCGTCCCGGCGGGGGCCGTGCCGAGCCGGAGCGACATCGAGAAGCCGCGGCCCGCGGGCGACGTCAACGCCAACATCCTGTCGCCCGACCACCCGGGCAAGTGCGGCTCCAAGACGCTGTTCGCGGTCACCAGCTCCTTCCGGAGCCGGCTGGAGGAGGCGCGGGCGCGGGCGCTCTTCGTCTCGTCGGCCGCACGGCCGTTGGGCCTCGGCGCCTGCCTCCTCCCGCCGAAGAACGTCAACAGCAACGGCCGCGCGTGCCTGGCGCTGGGCTCCCAGGCCCGCCCCCTGGCCGTGCCGGCGACCGACCGCGACAGAGACCCCCTCGGGCATTTCTACCACCTCCCCTCGCTCGCTCCGTCCCCCAAGAACAACAACGCGAGGAGCTGCAAGTATCTGGAGCGGCCCGTCGACAACGCGAACAGCATCAACAACAACAACAACAACCCCGCGCCGTATTCCGAGACTCGCGACGCGGCTGACGAGAACGGCAACCGGCAGGTGAGCGACAACCGCGAGGATCTCGTGCTCATGCAGGACGACTCTCGCCGGCCCGTGTACGTCCTGGCGACAGCCGATTTGCCCTACGGCCTGAAGGTGCCCTTGAAGTGCGGCATCCAGTGAGTCCGGAAACAATCTTCAGCGAAAAGATTTTTCGCCCCTGTGCACGGAATCATCGAAACAAAAGTTCTGCGTGCCTTCGCAAAGCCCTTCGTGACATTCGGCACGCCGCACAGGCAACTAGGGAGTCGACGAGCTCACAGCTCGCCTGCTCCGTACCGTAGCTCTGTGTCTGTCCGCAAGTGTTGTTGATGTTTCATTGTGTCTGAATGTCGTCAAGAGATGCACGCCACTAGGCGCTCTGTATCGGTAACGTAAACTGTCTCACCATGTAATTTATCTGTCATGCACGAGGCGCATCGCAGATGTAAGATTCGTCACTACACCGTAAAGCTGCCCTTGTCTTCTCTGAACACGTCCTGAAAACATTTTTTGCACCAATACCTCACAAGTCTGTACCAAAGCGGGTAGGATGTAGGAATGTTAGCGGAATGTGAAGTGTCGCTGTACCCAAGTGTGTGATGTATGTGGGAATGTTAGGAACATTACCTTTTCGCAACAGATCCTGTAGCAACTTTTACATGAACAAAGGTATTGAATTTGCTCATATATATATATTTTTTTTTTCAGATCAATTAATATAACACCAGTTTCACACAAATGTAAACTGACCCAGCAGCGTATTAATTACCAAATCATGTATAGTTTATATCTTCACACTCTGTTCATAACACAATGAATAAGGCAAGCGTGTTCACACAGCGTAATGTGGATGCGATAGTGTGAGTGAAGAGTACGGCTCCTGCATGCTACAGTTACACAACAATTCTGCATGTTTTTAAAGTTACAGTTCTACTTCAATCATTGTGTATGGATATTTTGTACTTGGATATATGTTGCATACCTTATACAGTATTGCAAATCTGAATACATATATTTTACGTACACCTTCTATACACTTAGCCGAAAAAAATTCTTTTAGTAAGTCTGTCGCTTATTGGAGTTAAAGAACCAACATACGGAGAAATTAAAGTAGGAAAATGGAAATGCAAGCAGATATACACTATCTAAAATATATTGCAATTTAAATTACTGTGTCTTGTGAAGATAAAAAACTGTTGTTTTAAGTTGGATGACATGTATAAAATTGTGCGATCAAGAGCTGTGATAATTACCTTCCAAAATGTTTTGTGCTGATAACTGATGATTTCTTTATTCTGTTTCTAGGGTTTGAAAATGTTCAAAACATTTTTCTTCCTTGTCTAAAATTTTCCAGTTAATTTTTTTTTGCATTGGCACTATATGTACTATTTATTTTGTTTTTTCATTATTACTATTATTTAAGGTCTATTTCTGAAATTTGTAACGATACCTTCCTTGCACTCATTGCTCTGCCACTAATTTTTTTTAACAGTTATTCACAGAGTGTAAATAATTTGGTGAAAAAAATTTGCATGAGTGCAAATATTTGTGCGAAATTTTTAAACCTATTCCATTGCATTTCACTTAGTTAATATATGTTGAGAATGTGAGTGACAAAACCACAATTGCAAGAGAGGTGGGGTTGTAAAATTTACAGAATTAGCCAAGTAATAATAATAAAGTTGAGAAAATGAAAAGAAAGAAAAAGAAAGAACGAACATGACGTGTGGGACGGAGCTGTAAAGGTTGGGTTTGCCTCTCAGCTTGAAGAACTTCAGTGTGATAGCCATTTAGAAACTGTTAAAGATTTAAAAAGAAAGGTGTCCAGTAACAGTAGGCATTTAAGAACGTCCACACTTTCCTGGTGTAAATTTCAACAGCGAAATTATCTGAAGTGGGTGTTTTTACAAAAAAATTAATAATGGCAGCAAAGAAAATCCATCTGTAAAATGACAGGTCATGGTTCTCGGAGAGTCACTTCAGACGAGAAGGCTACACGTCTGTTCAGTGCCTTGGGCGGTGATGATGTCTGTGCCACTCTCGAAGATGCTGTTTGTCTGGACTCAGCCAGGGGGTTGCCCCAAACCTTTCACACACCTGTGTCGACGTATTGAAATTACAGTAGGTTTGTTTCTTCGTTTGCGTCACTCGAGAGACCCCTGATACGGAACATTTTTTTTTTTCGGAGCAAGCAAAGGATGGCCCGCGCTCGGTGGAAAGACTTTTGCGGAGTGGCTGGGACCTAGGTAACTACTGCACGAGCTACATGTTCATCGTAGGGACCACTATCGTAACTGTACATAATCTCCCTTCCCCGCGACTTCGTTGTTCGTCCTCGGTTTTAAATCCATTGATTAGCAAATCGTACGCTTAACAGTGACGGTGCACAGATGTTGATTACAGTTTATCAGTAGTTATACATTTTTCTAGCGGTTATTCAATCACAAGTGTTATTTCCAAAGTTCACCGATACATACTTCACGTACTTTCCTCAGAATACTTTACTGATTTCTGATTACTTGAGTTCTAGCTTGTCATGTTCAAGTAAGATAAATTAACCATAATTATATCAAAATTTAATAAATCAAAATGTATCCCATTCCTTAATTCAATAACAAAAGTAAACATAAAATAATAAAGAACCATGGTTTTCATCCATATTCACTGTCTCACGCAGAGCAACTAGGAGCAACTATATGTATTACCATTGCTTGAATGTTAATTTATTGGTAAATATAGTTCATAGTGTTTTTCTTTATCGCATCTGTGCACTGTTACGCATCTAGCACATCCCACACTGTGCCCTTTGTTATGCCATTATCATTTTTACATTGTGTAATTTTAGTTGTTTGTTCCTGTGTTAGTGTTTCCATTCATTGCTGTGATTAAAAAGAAAAAAAAAATATTGATGAAAATGTGAATGAACATGTATTCGTTCTTAGTGTCAATTCCAATTGTTGAAATGTTGATCATTCAAAGAAATTATAATCATGAATCCACCAATTCATCAACTGTTCTGTTTGAGATATATTGTATGCTCTACTATTTAAAAATATTATGTATGTGCATATACACGTGTATATAAGATGAAAAAGTAAAATTTAATGTCGCTTACTTAAAAAGACACTACTAAATATGGAGTACTTATGTTAAAATGTGTACTTTAAATAAAATTGTTGTCAGAATATTAATCTGAATTTTTTAACTATGTTATTTCTTTTCAGTAACCAATAACCATAAATTGATGGATTCCACCTGTGCTTTGCACATGAAGTATTCAGTGTACATGTCTGGGGAGCCAAAAAATTGGTAAAGCAAGAAATCAAACAAAATGTGCCAGTTTTAAAGTTTTTCACAAAATTACATTTTTGTAGATACGTACATAAAGTTTGGTACGAAATAAGACCGTATTTGGTTTTCATTACTTGTTACTAGAATTCGATCAAATCTAACAGATTAAGAAAAACTAAACCATAACTAAACAAAATTAAAATACATGCTCAACCTATTGTGTCTAACAATAATTTACCAACCTCTTGCTGATGTTGAAGACAATGGTTTTTAAAGTATCTTCGTCCTATAATTTGTAATTTCGTAACAGAAGAGACAAATTTTGATAAAGAGTATATCAATATCTTGAATGTGATATTATTTTATACTTCATTACAATAGTGAAGTTACCCATTTCAAAATATCTACGGGGTAGGTAAAGCCTCTCTCTGCTGTTGTAAAAAAGCAAAAGTAAAGTATTTCTCATATAACATTATCAAGAAGGCAATATCGCCAATATACCACCTCTCCAAAATACTATTGTGAGAATGTTGAGTGTTTACAACAAGCACAAAATTGCGACAGTCGTGTCTAGTGTGAAAAGACACTTACTTGCTTGCAAGAAGCAGGTTTAGTTAGGTACACTTGCAAATAGAAAAAATAAAAACATTTGAAAAATAATTCAACCCCGAGGCAGTTGAGCCACAAACAAGTCATTTCATTTTTATTCTACCAGGGAGTCAGAAACAAGGAAGAGGTATATACTAGTTCTAAAATACCCAACAGATGGCAGCACCTGCCTAAAAAGAGCTCCTGGCCAGCCAGTTTTATTTCCGTTCTACCAGGGAGTCAGAAACAAGGAAGAGGTATATATTAGTTCTAAAATACCCAACAGATGGCAGCACCTGCCAAAAAACGAGCTCCTGGCCAGCCAGTTTTATTTCTGTTCTACCAGGGAGTCAGAAACAAGGAAGAGGTATATATTAGTTCTAAAATACCCAACAGATGGCAGCACCTGCCTAAAAAGAGCTCCTGGCCAGCCAGTTTTATTTCTGTTCTACCAGGGAGTCAGAAACAAGGAAGAGGTATATACTAGTTCTAAAGGACCCAACAGATGGCAGCACCTGCCTAAAAAGAGCTCCTGGCCAGCCAGTTTTATTTCTGTTCTACCAGGGAGTCAGAAACAAGGAAGAGGTATATACTAGTTCTAAAGGACCCAACAGATGGCAGCACCTGCCAAAAAACGAGCTCCTGGCCAGCCAGTTTTATTTCCGTTCTACCAGGGAGTCAGAAACAAGGCGGAGGTATTTTTATAATTTCTGAAAGGCTCAAGCATCTGACCAGGTAGTTAGTTATACATGTAGGAAGTAGAACATTAGCTTTAAATTACTCTTTTTATGAACTTGCTTGAATAAATGGCTTTTATTGCTAGTCTTTCTGTTCATTCCACCAAACAGTCATAAGCTAAGAGGTTTACCAATTATATTTTCTATAAATTAAGACAGACATGGTACCTGCCCAACACATGTAGTGATGTCAGCCAGTTTTGCCAGAGTAGGTAGGTTTTTCAGCGCTGCAATCTCCTATTGTGTGTTTAAATATGGACGGAACATGATTGACATGCCTCCTGGCTTTAACGATGAGGTCCTGGTTGCTGTGGCTCGCACCCAAGAGCTGCAACCGTCACCGATGCCCCACTCGCGTGCAAGTAGGCGACAAGCTCCCACGCCATTGGTAGTCTGGGCTTCGAGTGTGCACAGAATTTCATTTATTGGTGGGGGGTAGGGGGAGGGGGGGGCTGTTTGGGAAGAGGAGGGAGACAAAACCACTTTTCCCAAAGTTCTTTCCATTTGTTGGTGGGGAGGTGGGGATATATCCTCCCCACATGCGACCATCATTCGTCCTGGCTGTGCATGTACTTTTTGCCACAACCCACAGCCTTCTGCGTGGTCAGTATTGTTATAACGTAGGTAGCCATGACCCAGTGGGTGAACTACTGGGTAGGGACGATGAACATGATAGCACAATAAGTACTAAATTATTTCTGACTAGTGTAATTTGGCATCCCTCATAGTTTGGGCTCCTGCAAAAATTATAAAAGATAACATTTTTTTTACATTTTATTACAACAAGAGATTTAATTTCCTGTACAGATTAACAGGTTTTGTACTTCATTCACTAGAAAATTAAGCAGGAATAGAAATATGTAGTGTCCACAAAATTCATCAAGGCACCATTTGTGTTTGTTCAGCAATGATTTTTTTTAAAGTTGGAAACGTGTAGTAGTATGAAAGAACTTTGATTTAATCTCATTTCCTGTTCATTCAACTTTAATCATTGTATTATTAAGTGAATCCATCAAATGCATGCACCTTGTAACTTACAATACGAATTCTTTAACTGTTCTTAAATAGCACATTCATTAAAAAAAATTAACATGTCTGGTATTTCACACCTTAGCAAGGAACAATTCCAGCATTACTAAGAGCAATTGATCATGGGTAGAGCAGCAGTGAAAATAAACAAGAATTAATTGTGGACTTAATGAACATATTTTTTTTAGATGCCAACATAACAGTAGACAACAGAGATAATGACTGTACGGGCTTGTCTAAAAATATATGTACCTGGGACGTAGGCCTAGCAATGCATTCAGTGTTTCAACTGTGGTAAAACTCAAAAGATTCTTAAAATATTTGTCTTAGTCCAAACTGCAACATATTATTCCTTTATAATTACAGGTGCTGGAGATATTCCAACTGCATGGGTATTAAGAGACGTACCTATATCTACCCAGAATTGGTGGCCACTTCTGACATGGTGAAGTAAACCAAATGCTCACACCATTTAACAGTATTTTTTAATGAAGCTAACAAACCAACATACAAATGATAATAGCACTTTGAATGTAAGTACATAACCTAATCTAACAAACATTTGAAAATGGTTACCAGTAAAACTACTTTTGTTTCATTTTAAAAGCTATTTACTAAATTTAATATAATAAAGTAATTACATGTTCTTAACACATGCATAGAGACCGGAAAAATTCACGGGTTCATTGACCTTCAGGATGGACTCGAATATTCTCTGCACACTCGGGCAAATGCCAACTGTTCATTAGCTGCTGACTTGTGAGTCGTCTCGACTGGGTGGCCTGTGATTCGACACTTCTATGAGTGAGGGTCTCTAATTGGCCCTCAGTCCTCCAGATTAACAGTGAACCAATGGCAGAAGCAGCACTTAGGTAAAATTATTTGAATTTTAGCATAACACGAAATGAACCCGCGAATTTTTCAGGTCTCTACACATGTATTATAATTCCAACCAAATGATACCATTTCTAAACTGGATATCACCAACTGGGCGAGATATAATCATGTCATTATGCTACCACGACATAAGCTCCAATTCTCCATCAGGTTTACTTCACACTTAAAAAAAAAAAAAAGTCAAAGATTAATACATTTTGTTTCAGGTTGGAATTTTTACATTATTTGTCAGTTACCGTCAATCCAAAGTAATGAATACAGAATGAGCAGAAATTGTGGGGTGTAAATAAGAATGTTTACTTAATAAAAATCTAGGAAATCTGTAATCAGTACTAGTTTAGTTAAACGTTTTCTATAACGAACCAATGTATGACTATGTAAATTGTGTTGAATTGTTTATTGTAAAATGTTTAATGACAGCAAACTTTAGGCAAGCACTCACTTGTTTTTGTATCTATATAACTGCTGGTTTTAAAAAATTTATCCCCTTCAGTTTATCGTACATTTTCTTTATTAATTAACTTTTGTTTATGCAAACTAAAAACGTATGCATTTGCATTGCATGCTTTTCTTAGAATGATGAAATTTTGGGTAGTTTAGTAATTTTATAAACATTTTTTTTTTAACTAAAATGTGTTTTCTCTCGTATTGTTTTGGAATCTGTGAATCGGCAATAGTAAGTTGTACTGGCATATCAGCGTATCGGCAAAATTTTGTGAACTGATACAGCTCTAGTTAGACATGCTTATTACAAATCATTATACTGCAAAAGTGCATCACATATCAGTCAAAATGTCACTGTTTTGATAAAGTAAGTATCACTGAACATGCAAGAGTTATATTTGTTCAAAATGGTGTTATCTTTATGAATAATAGGAGTTTATAAAAAATTAAGCCTGTGGAAATATCAGTTTTTTAGTTTGAATTGAGTTCAAATACGAATATCAAATTATTCGCGAATATGAATACCAAATTCAAATAGTAAGAGAGAGAACTAGAATTCCACAAAAAAAAATTTTTCTTTACATCATATAACAACTTCTGGAGAATTAGGCAAATAATACTTAAGTGAAAGACTGTTTAAGTTAAGTTAGCTGCAATAACTACATGAAATAATATTTTTTTATATATATATTTGAGTTGCATTTGTTATGTCACAGATGTATAAGCTGTTGAAACTATGACGATTACTTCTTTTAATGCCCATCTCAATGGAGTGTCCGTGTTTTGTGATGTTGTAATCCATGGTTGATGAGATGACTTTTATTTTTTCCTACTTCTGGTGCATGTGACGAAAAGAATAGTAATAATATTTTGTTTTCAAATTTTAAATGTCAAATATGCCTTTTTTGAATTGTTTATGCAATTTTTTCAGTTACTGTTTAGTAAGAAAGTAGCGAAAAAAAAACAACCTTCGAACACTTGTTGCATGTTTTAAACATCGCTTATTGTTCAATTTTTGATTATGAAGTCCCATTAAAAATAAAATAAGGGTATTTATATTGCACAAATGACTTCATCTCAGCAGTAAACGTTGGTATATGACAAACTCACGAGTTATTCGTAAGCAAAGGAATATTCGTTATTTTGAAGTGTAAGTATTTGAGGTAAAATGGAATATATATAAATATTTGCCCAGGCCTATAAAAAAATAAACACTATAACACCAAAATCTTTTGTTTTAAAAATTAAATTGGGTTAAAATTAGAACCATAAAATATTGTCTCTACTTAAAGTAAATTAAGTTTGAACACAGTTCTAATAAAGCTAGCAATGAACACACACCATTCATAAATGCAAAAAAAAAAAAAAAAAACCTAAAATACAGGAATGTTTATAAGCAGATGTGCTTCTAGAAGCTAATGCTGGTACATATTCACAAAACTCTAGTCATTCTCGTCTTCTATGATCGGCTGTCGCTTTGCGCTGCTCCTGACGGCTCCATCGTCGTCCGAGTCAGAGTCCAGGAATCTCTTGGTCACCTTGCGAGAGACGTCTTCGTCCTCGTCTCTCGGGGGCGGCGAGACGGCGGCCTCCGGCTCGGAGTCCGAGGACTGGACGACTATCTTCCTGTGCTGGCGGGACTTGCCCCCCGGCCCCGCCGCCCTCTCTCCGCTCTCCCCCTCGGAGGAGGAGTCCGCGAACACGCGTTTCCTGCTCGTGGCGCGTCCACCGCGAGCAAACGTCTCCACGTCTGCGGACGTGCCCGGGTTTTCGCCTCTTGTCCCTTCCGCTTCGTCGTCCTCTTCTCCGATCCCCGTCTGTTTCCCGGCCCTTTCGGCAACACCGTCCGGTGGTCCACCGTCGTCCGCTCTGCTCGCCGCCGGCAGCAGGAATTTCCTCAGATGTTCAAACTCATCACCGCTCGACTCCGAATCGAGTCGGTTGCGAACTGGCTCGGCTTCTGCCGCGGCTGAACCTTCGCAGTCCTCCGTCCCTGCAACAAGCGTGTTGTACCGGTCAAATTCAAAATGCACTACATTTAAATTTGCAATTGCTTTCTTCTGCAGATTTTGAGCAAAGCAACAATGCTGACTCAAACTAATTTCATTCAGACCCAACAGAATCCTACAATAGAAATATTATTGTATTTTGTTTGAAGAAGTGTAATGCAAATATATTCCTTGAATGATGCCTGTTTGTAAATTCTGGCTGGGATTTCATCTTACAGCATTTTATTTGCTTTATGTTTTTAAAAGGTCAAAAAGTAAATTTTAAAATTGCTTTGGGAAAAAAATAATGTTCTATTTTTTTTTTACTTTAAAACAACGGTATTAAAAAAACAAAACAAAATGTTAACAATAAACACCGTATCTCACACACTTTTATGCTGCTATTTTATTTTTTTGCTAATTGTAAATGTTTATAAAATGGGACTTCTATGGAAACCCAGAAAATGAGCTTCTAATGTGTCAATGTTATTAGATGCAAAACACTTTTTTATGATGGAAATTTCCCTGATTTTCTACATATAGCAGATAATAGGTAGAAAATATCTTAAACAAAAGTTAACAAAAAGTATTTTACAACTGCCTTACTTGTTCACTACGTAAGTTAAACATCCTTAGAAATTTTATTTGACAATATAAAATGGACTTCTGCCAAACTGCAATCAATTATTTATTTTATTTATATATTAATAATAAATGCTGGGGTGAAGAAGTGGTACCTTTGTTTACTCATTTGGCTTTTCAACTATCTTGAGTAGTGACAAAATAGTGATTGACAAGCCGAATATTCATAGAGCTAACCTGGTGATAAATTGGGGGTTTGTATAAATTATGATTGCATTAATAAACATTTTCAATACAGATTTCTAGTGAGTAGCGAGAACTTCTTGTAAAATGTTCAAATGAGTGAAGGCACAGAGGAATTTAAAAAATGATCCATTAAAATATTTTTCAAGCAGAAAATGAAAGTACATTAGAAGGAGACTAACCATCTTAATTTTGTCTCTGGGATACCAAGGGCTTACCTTCAACCTCCACTCCTAGAGCAATGCTGATGACGTTCGCCCTCACCCGCAGGTCTTGTGCCGTCATTGATGCCGGCATACGCCAGTAAACACCCTGCAAGTACAATACCAACTATGATGCATTGCCACGGTTATGCTACCCACCAACTAGTTTGTACGTTCATTTCTAAAATTTTCAAAACAAAATTTCCGTGGCAGTCAGGGTTTTTTTTGTGTTTAACAAGTTCGCAGTCATCATCAGTTTCCATCCTGTGGCCAGGTCAACAAAGAGAAATGCCTTAATCTTCCTCTGTCATGCCACCATTCCTCTTCCTTCACTTTGTTCCATTCTTCTCCTCTCTCATTCACTCCTCTAAAAACTTATCTTCTGACCTCCTACTGGTCTTGCCAATAACAGCACACACTTACAAAAAACTTTAATGATTATTATTTCTCCCATTCAACCCTGTTTTATTTTCAAATCCACACCATCGAAGTGCAGATACCCGCTCTTCTTACAAAAATGACAATGACTTTACACTTTGACAAACTGAGAACGTTGACATGAAGGCCTTTTAATCTCATCTGCAATGCTTGCACCGTAGGCAGGTAGGGGCCGGAAAAAAAATATTAGCATCTATTAACATGAAATTATAATTTTTAATGCAACCTATTTAAAACTTAGTATAAACTAGAATAAAACAAAAAAAATTGTTATTTTACTTAGAAAAAATTGGTTGTCTGTAAAGTCGGTTTACGGATGATAGTTTAACGTGACGTCATAACAAAACGAAGATGAAATGATAGCATACTTTTTTATGAATAAAATTGAATAATTTTTATTAGAATTATCACTATTTTGTATGGATACAAAGAAGGAGTAAAATGAAATGTACAATTTAATTGATAAATTTACTTTTATTTGCACTCATCAATTCAAATAAGTTTATTACTTTAACGAAGAGATTATTTTAATTATAACTTTTATACATGTTTGCTATTTAACTTCTTCCAATCTGTATTATTCTGTTAAGGATAGGACGATGATAGGAAAATGAGGTAAACGAACGGGAGTGTTTCAAGTAGTGGTGCACCGATATGACTTTACCGATTACCGATTCGATTACCGATTATGAGAGCAATAATCGGCAGATACCGAATCAGTTACCGATTATAATGAACAAATTTTTTTAAGTGTAATAATGCACACAAAAATTTTTATTCCCATGTGAATTTAATAACAAGATTAGGTAAAATTGAGAATACAGTTATAATAACAGTATAAAAATATATAGAATACACTATTAAGTCTTTGCAAAGTGTAAATTAAATTAACTTCTATTTAAATATTTGTTATTGTAAACAACTTGAACTACAGTCTAATAATTGTAATTTACAATGGGTAAGTTTTTGTTGCGGAAAACTAGGATTATTATCGACTATCACATAAGGTTGCATCAAGAAATTACCGTTTAACAATGTAAACATGCTGCTTTATTTTGTTCACTTGAGTTTATAGAAAAATGTTTCCACACTTCACTTTTTTTCTCCCTACTTGCCATCTCACTATAATTATATAAAAATGACTAAAAACCAATTCTAGCACATGTTATTTTATTTATGTTGACTGAATATATAAAATTATAAATACTTTTTCACTTTTCACGTCACATACAAATAACACAACAACGGATAATGTTACCAAAGACGCCTATAACGAGTTGGTAAAATGACCTAGCTGGTAAAATGCAGTGATAAACTCTAGAAGGTATCGGGACCACGATTTTGAACCGCTACTACGACTCGAAAAGATCGATTGTCATAGAATCCACTGCAACTGTTTGTGGTATTTTGATTGCGTGCCATCTATTTTACGTCTCTGGCTATAGGTAATGAACAAGGCCACTAAACAAACAAAAGACGAAACGTAAATAAACGTGCAGGAAAAATGTATTTTTTATTGTTCGAGGCAATGAGATTTATTAAACTTAACGAAATATCTGCAATTATGATATGACGGAGTTACATGAATTTTGTAATATATATAAATATTACGGTATTTCGTCCTAAAATGTGTAACAAAATATTACACGGTAAAAACCTACTTAATTACGCCGGGACGTAAATAATCGGCAAAGTAATCGTTAAGATAATCGCCGATTACGATTAATCGGTATGTACCCATAATCGCCGATTACGATTCATCGGTATCCGCATCGGTGCACCACTAGTTTCAAGTTTAACGTGCCTCGGAAAAAGTCAAATCGATGGTTGTTCCAATCGAGTGGAAGAGAGATAGATGCGGCGCAAGCCTACAATGAGCGCAACGGGACAATGTGCGTAACGGGACACTTTTTCGTGCGTGCAGCCGGCGTTCATCGTTTCATTAGACGTTGTCACGTCAAAATTGGTAGTGAATGCTTGTTTCAATGGACAAGGAGTAAGGAGTGGGTTAGTGGAGAGACTTGTCTGGCACGCACCTCGGTGCTGAGCGGCTGCTCCAGGCCGAGCGCGGCCACGGCGCGCAGGAAGCCCGGGTCGTCCATCGCGGCCACGCACGGCTCGCTGAGCGGCAGCACGGGCACGCCCTCCAGGGGCCGCCCTCCCCCCCGGTCCGCTGCCTCCTCCAGCAGCGTCTCTCGCAGCCAGGCGGCCGCCTCCTGCATGCCTGAGCGCCGGTGCCACCGTGAACACTCTCCGCCGCCGTCTCTTGTAGCCCACACGCTGCTATATACTCTGCTACACGTCTATACACTGTCATACACTATTATATACTACCGCCATTGCGGTAATATTAACCCTAAATGGTAAACAAATACATAGTTTTCGGTTCGTAAATGATAAGAAATAACTATGCAAATAGTATAATGGGAAATTAATTTACCGAAAGTACCGTAAATATACGTGGAAATTGATACTTAGGTAACTGTCAATGTTTATAAAACTTACGCTCTTTGTTTACTTTATTGGTATATTTTTTTTCGTGTGTGGTTAGTTTTAAATGATTAAATCCTATTATTTTTCGATGAATAATTGAATTTTCTTCCCGAAAAGTACCGTAAACAAACATGGAAAGTTGTTAGGTATAGCCGTATAGGTAATTATTCAATGTTATAAGTTTGCAGTAGGAGACCAATGATCGGCTCAAATAATCGGCTACGTTTTGCCGATCATTATGATCGGCAAAATTAACAAAATCGGCCGATTATTACGATTGGGGATCGGCATCGGCCCAGCTCTATCAGATACCATAAAAAATACTTAGTATTCAAAGGAGTCGATATTCGAGGTAAAAGATTCAAAGAAAAATATTAGAGGAAATAAAGAAAACTAAAAATTCCAACACTGATAACCTCTTAAGTTTACTACTAGGTTATTCTGCTATACTATTTCCCATGATATTGCAATTTAACATGTAATTATACAAATAAATTTACAATATATATTGATTCTGGAAAGTTAGTTTGTGAATGAAACATTTAAAGGGTTGAATGAATGAGTTGTGCATCAGTTTATTTTTGACCCTTCAGATTTAGATTTGGATTAGAGGGGTATATTCAAAGTAATCTTTGGGATTCAAATTCAAGTTTTGGATTAGAGGAAATTGGTATATGGCCCATCACTAATATTAATATATCTGTACCTTGGAGGCATAAAACACAAGGCAAGTCCACATTTGGGCAAAATTTGAGCACTGCTGTTTCACGTTATTTCTAATGGTATACAACACTAATATCTACGATATATCAAAAATTCACATATTTTGGGTAAAAAATAGTTGACTAAATAAGTGAGGTTAGTTATTTAAACTGCTCTCATGAAAATTATGATTTATGTGACATATTGTTCTATACCTCCAAGGTACAGGTATACAAGTTTACCCTTTTAATAAGTTTACTCTTTTAATAGGTCTAAATTTCAAGTACCTTGGAGAAACTTCTTAAAAGATATTTATTGTAAATAATTAAGTGATAATTACTCAGGTTAAATATATAATTACTTTTAAATACAACAAAATCATTTTAATAAGTTTTTTTAAATTGATTACCTTCTCGATAAATGTTCAATAATTCTGCCCTTAATCCACGAACATATATGATTTCAATCTTTTAATTTTCAAGATAATCTAATTTTTTTTATTCACCTAAATAGAGGTCAACCTCTACAGTTTTATATCCCTCCAATGAAAAAAAAAAACATTTTTCTTTTCCCCTCACATTAGAATCACTTTAAACTAGAGGTGGGACGATACCTCACTTTCGATACTCGATTCTGTATTGTTTTTTCAGTTTGATACTTTCGATACTCCAGGGAAAAAATATTTTCCCATTAAGTAACAATTATTACAAATAACATAAATTAGTTTTAAACTATATAAATTCAATCTAGCATACCAGCACAATGTCAGATTAAACTTAAATACATAATGTGTAAATAATTGCATTATATTGATGAAAGATATGAATTCATAATTTCATTATATATACATATAATAAAACCACCAGAATTGTAAAATCAGTCCATAATCAAGAAAAGCTGACATGAGAAACAGTGGCTTTACAAAATGTTATGAAGTCCTTTCTTGGAGGGGGGGAAAAGTCACCAAGCCTAAATTAGAAATAAAAAATATTAGCCTACTGTAAAAAGAAAATCAGAAACTTTTGCTTGTTTGTTTCATTTTACAAACAACTTTATGCAACACAACAATTTTCAATAAAATATTAACTTGAGAAACGTAAAATACAAAACAATCCGATCGTAAGAAAACAATAACAAACGGGCATATTCAGTTCAAAGATTAATGTGCACAAAATATGAGATCCGTGCCTTGGTACAGCGCATGCACCATTTTCATAATCATTGCTACTTTGTGCCAGTAGTCTCGCTTGGTGCTCACCATAGATGCTACTAGCGAAGTGCACAGTCTTCCTGATACTATCCATATCTATGGTGCGATAAAGTTATTTTATTATGTTTGCAAAGGTAAACAATGAACGTTTTACAAAATAAAAGCATTAAAACGTAGTTTATCAGGAGGAATATAACTAAAAAAAAATTGTGAATTTTAGGACTTTTCCGCTTCATAAAAACGTATGAAATGGGAACTTAATGATTTTATAAGTGTATGTTCCGGGAAAGTAAACCATTGAAAATATTGTACTTTCGGCAGAACCAAAATTAATCGGCATATGACACGGGAAAATGTATGAAACGGGAACGTATCATCGAGGTTCTACTGTAGTTGTATTTTGTACGATGGCGACTGAAAACTTAACTCAATACAAATGAACAAGCATTCCGGTATTGAAAAAATGTATCGAACTTACAGTTTCGATACGCAATACTTTGCGATACCGTCAAGTATCGAAGGTATCGAGGTATCGAAGTATCGAAAATCCCATTACTACTTTAAACCATTCATTTTTCAACATCGTTTACTGCCGCAAATTCTTCTCGCAGAACCTATTGACATTCTGCTGTACAGCTGTCCGTCTGTTCGGCACAGTGCACAACTTTTGAATTTGTAATTCTTGATTTGGAACCTGACATGCATACTGGCATGAAAATAAAACCATCAACTCTCGTCTCCACTGGTGTCCAAACTCATTCACTCGGTGTGAAGTCAGCGCAAAGGTACCTGCTGCGATGACGTTCTGCAAAGCGGCAGACGCCTTCTCCCGAGAGAACTGGACCGCCGGGGCAGGTCTCTCCCGGACTCCGCCGGGCTCACGGGGCGCTGCCTTGCGCCACCTGGCGCGCCGCGCCACGGCGGTGTGCTTCTGCCCCCGCTGCGTGGCTCCAGCCGGTCCAGAGCTGCCGCCGGAGTCGCTTGAATCGCTGCCCGCCGAGTCGTCCTCCGAGCCGGCTGACGGACAAGAGGAATCATTCGCCAAGGACACGGCTACAACCCAGAAGCCAAGCTACTTCAGACAATGGCCGTGAAAGCCTGCAAACATTATAGACGAGAGCAATTGTCGCAATTAACTGCACGTTTTAAAAAATGACCTACTGCAAAGTGCTACAACAAAACACCAAACAACTCCCTGTGTTTCTATGTTTAATTGCTTACTACTCTAACATCTAATATTCACACAATATTTATCAGGAAGCTAAAAACTTTTCAATAATTTCCACAAGTATTCGGTGGACAGCTAATTATTTTAACCAGCCCAAGTACCCAACGTTGCCCGGGTATTCAAGCAAAGAGAAGACGCTTCATATGAGAGAATCGTTAATTTTTTTGAAATCTCAGGTGGACAATGGATATTCCTTTTATTTGGGTCCAAGATAAAATCTGTAAAATTTTACCAAGCTCAAATAAAATAAAAATATTTTTAGGGTTTTTTTTAGAAAGAATAATTCTTTTTTTATATATTCAAATTCTTTTATTGCAAAGCTTGAAGGCAAAATTATTCGTCATTTGTCCGTCAAGAGATGTAGGCAGCAAGTTTCCTCTTATTTTAAATGTCTAGTCTTCAAAATCTTATCAAGCACCAAAGTTCTGCTTTACAAGTTGGAAAAGGGGGATGAAGATTTTTATTTTTTAAATCTTATGTAGACAGTGGACTTCATCTTGTTTTGAATGTTAAGTGTGTAAATCTCGGAGTAAAAATGTAAATATTTTTTTTTGACGTGATAACGTCTTATAAATCGATGAACGCCGGGCTGCACGCATGAAAAAGGCATGACTCGTTGTCACGTTCCGCCTGAGCCGAGTGTGCAAGAACCGGCCAACCACCGTGGCGAGAAAATCTCCTCTAACATCAAACAGGTTAAAGGCGGGCTTTTTAAAAAGCAGCAATTTTAAAAAAATTTGATATGACTTTACCACGTAAAATTAATCGTCCGTAAACCGACTTTACAGACAAAACCCCCCCCCCCCCCCCTCCTTATTTTGTACACACGTAAGGCATCAAAAATCCTAATTGAGAGTTGGCAAAAGACTGCTGGAAATTGAAGTTTCCTGGCTTACAGTGCTATCGGCACAGGGCCGGCGCGTCCATATAGGCGAACTGGGCAAGCGCCCGGGGCGCCAAGTAGCTGGGGGCGGCGCAGCACGACACATAACAGCTGATATAACATGTTTAACGATTATTGAAACTAGATGAAAATGTATTTTTGTTAACAGTTTGGAATGTTTATATTGGTATAAGTAATTATATTTAAAGTCCACGGTGTATGATTTGTAATAAGTAAAAAAAAAAAAAAAAGCACAAGCCTGCTTACATTTGATTGTTGACAAAATCTTAGGCTTACGTGATGTATTTTGAGGCAAGGAAAATTTTTTTTGGGGGTTTCCGGCAAGGAGGGGGGGGGGGGGGGGGGGCATTAAGGTGTTTCGCCTAGGGCACCAATTTACCTTGCACCGGCCCTGGCCATCGGTGTTTAGTTGATTACTTTAAAAAAAAAACCTTTGTTTCGTAGTGGTATTTCCATGATACCACTTTATATAAATATGTTACTATATTTGCAACGTTCCAGTGTTATCGCCGAAATACCTCCGCGCGAGTAAGCCTTGCGCTGCTAGTATCCGGCGATCCCGACAAGAACGAGCAACATTGGCCGCTTTAATTTTGTTTCCCTTAAAAAGTTACGCAACAGACTCTAACTTATTTTTAATATATTTCCGTGTGCCTCAAAGGGTTTTAAAGAGACTGTCACAATGGTACTCACCGTCGAGTGCGTGCCTGGACTTCCCGGAGCGCTTCTTGCGCAGCTCCTTCCTGTCGCGCGCCAGACCCAGGCCCAGCAGCTTGGCCACGACCTGGCTGCGCGGACGCTGCACGGCCAGCGCTCCCGCCACCTCCCCGACCGGGTCTGCGCGTACGACAACACACACGCACGCCTCTCAGTTCCCCTCTCTCCCCGCGGTCGACACAGCACGGCGGAACCTCCTTACGTGCCTGACAACACCCTTCACTTCGGTAACTTAGGTTTCAAGTTTCTTCGTCGATACTTTTTCAAAGGGGCCATTTTTTTAAATTTTAACTTGATACCTCCCTCGCATATCTTGTTCTGCCCCAAAAGTCGTGAAAGTGTGATACAAACCTTTTTACACCCACAATGTTACATAAAATAAATAGCTGAACAAGAAATGCTAGGAAAGTAACAAGTTAAAGTTTTAGAAATAGCCCTTAAATAAACGTAATCATAAAAAAACTTTAAAAAAAAAATAAAATAATGTATGGGAGACCAAGCCTTTACACTATGGTGTGTGTATGTCACAGGTTTTACCCAAAGAGCTCTGTGAAGATGTTATTCTTCGCCAGGTATGAAAATATGTATTACGTTTATCACTATCTTACAATGTCATTACATAAGATACAGTAGATGTTTCCAGTAAATCAAAAAAAAAAATTGTGATATCTGCTAATTTAGTGGGATTTCTTTAAAAGCATACATTTTCTATTTGTAATGAAGGTACTATATTTATTTGAGACACTCGTTAACTTGATTTGAACCTCTTTAATACAGGTACCAGTTGCTAAACTGCTAATATAATTGAACATTTTATAGGGACTCTTAAAAATATAAATAAAAACAGCATATTTTAGAATAGGCAAGTTATTTATGGTAAGTTACTTTTTATATTGAGATTTCACTGTAGCATACTAAACACAACTTAATATCGTTAACAGTTAAAACTAATATGCAAGTCATAAATTATAAAATTGAAAATTAAAAATTGAAAATAAAAAATTGAGAAATCTATTTAGTTGTCACAATTTAAACCTTGATTACTTAAAATTTCTATTAAAAATTTAAAAAAGATATGAATTATTAAGTTCAATAAAAAAATCATCTTAAAACAATTTTGAATCTCAAATATAAAATTTTTATCTTAATCCATCCAGTCTTACAGTTTACTTGGAATATTATCGTTATCTGGAATACCGTTAATATAAATAATGTTTCCCCCCCCCCCCCCTCAACATTCGACACGGCGCTAGAAGCACCAGCGAGCGTCCCTGAACGGGTGGACCCAGTTAAGCCCGGGGTGTCACGGGACGCCCGAGCACATGACCGCTGCCGAGAAGCCTCACCTGCAGATTCCCGGAACTGGCCGAACAACTGCGCCAGCTGCTCCTCCTCGCAGGACTGCCACTGCTTGGGCGGTCGCTTGGACGGGGCCTGCCGACACACGACACTGTTCTCTTGAAGTAGTCGTTACCGAGACGTTCATGATCCCATTCATCCCTCCATGCCTCGGCGTCGTCCAGGGACTACGCCGCCCCCCCCCCCCCCTCCGTGAAGCCCACAATCCTCTTCCCCCTTTTCACTGCCCTTGCATTGCACGTTTAGCACGAGACATATTGGTTGAGGAGGTGGGGGAAGGGAAGAAAATTAGTATTAGCGCCTCGTACCCTAAATGTTAATGAAAGTAAAATTGTAATTAGGTAGTTTTTTTTTATTCTCAAGGGCTAGGGAACCATGTGGGAGTGCATGGAGGTCTGGAGGTGTGTGGGACACCTGGAGAGCCCACATGTAAGCATTTCCGACGTTGAGAGCGGACCAGGTCTGTTGCAGAATGCATTGCTGCGAGGGGTCACATCTGATTTTTTTTTCCGACACTTGGGCTTATCACGCCCTCAGTCAAGTGTCTTGGCTGAGCCCGTGTCACCCTTGACCACATGGTGACGCCCATAACGATACTTCGATACAACAACACATTCTCACCGACTTACACCCAGTGACCCCGTATCAACCTTACTGTTTCATACCTTACGCAACAAACATGTCTTGTGATTTCCAAGACAGCAACTTTTGTTGGAACTTGAAAGAAATTTCAAAATCCACCACTGGCTTGCTGGTGCTGTTGTGCCCTTACCATTATTCCTTAGCTGTCATTTATTTATATATATATATATATATATATATATATATATATATATATATATATATATATATATAGACACACACACACACATACACACACAATGCATACAATTTTACCCTTTTACTAAACTTTTGCTGGCAGTCTAAATTTTTAAGTACCTTGAGAATTTTTTTTAACAGAGATTTACTGTAATTATTATTGCTCAGAGAATATATGTTTCAGACATGCATTAATTTTTTTTTACCAAGCTAACTTTACATTAGTTTCATCAAACATTTTGACATGTCCAATTGCAACCAACATATGAAAATGCACAATTGAATGAACGGTCACCTTTGAGTTGACCACGATGCCCATTTCTTTGAGCTTCTTGGTGACTCCTCTCTTGGACCGGTCCTTGTTTATCAGGTTCTCCATTATCCAGTCCACCATTCCTGCGACCCAGACACCACAGTCTAGGAGCACAGCTCACACACCTCACCTTGTTGGAGATATACTCTGAGGATAAAGTTTAGTTTAACTTATTTATAAATTGCATTATACTTTAAATATTGGATAAAATTGTTTACAAGAAAATTTTCATACTTAGAATTCGATACGTATGTATAACTGAGCGGTCAAATGCTTTTCTTTCAAGTGAATGAACATGCACATGATTCGTGTTGTCTTGTGAAATAAAAAAATTGTGCAACATCTAACCTCGGTAATGAAGAAATTTTTTTTAAATTTATTTTTTGTCTTATTTGAAGTGACAAAGTTACACTTAACCACATACATACCTCATAATAAATAAGTACATGCAAGATAAGTTTAATTAAAACTATAGCCAAGAAAAATGAAAATTAATCACAAAATAGAATAAAATAAAAACTAAATTCACAATATTACTAGCAAATATAAAATAACAAAAAAAACTAGCATATAAGATAAACATGATTTACCTAAGTATAAAATATTAAATATTGATGATTTTAAAAAATCTATCTCTATAGTTGTAACGGTTTAAAAATAAAAACTAAGACATAACAAATTTAAAAAATACTAATACATTTTCTTATAATAATTCATTCACAGATTCACACACACTAATGCATATTCAGTCGCACATTTCTGACACCACAGCTAACCTGATCATCGGAGCTTAGCAAGTACCGGAATACATAATATGTTTTTTAAACATGGAAAGGGAATTTTAAGTCTGATTGACTACGGTGCTTCGTTCCAGGCACGTGCAGTAGTTACAGAAAAAATATTTAGAGTACACAGCTGTCTTGTGTTGGGGGATGAGCAAAGAACAATTACTCTGAGAACGTGTGCATATACCATGACATGAACCGAGGTAGTGTCAGCAAGATATGTCAGGGCCTGTGTTATTAATGTTTTCTTGAACAGTAAAAGGCAATGGTACTGTCATCTTTTGTTAAGTTTTAGCCAAGACAGCCTATTGTAATACAGGGATATATGCTCATGAATCTTCAAATTAAAAATACAACGGATTCACAAATTTTGAATACACTGAAAACTTTTCCATTGCACCTCGGTTCAATCACTATGAACAGTATCACAGTAATCAAAAATCGGGTGTATGAGAGACTGAATTAAATATGTTATAACATGAAAATTGAACACAAAATTTCACGTAGAAATTGTTTAAGATCAATCAGAGTACATGTAAATTGTGTTATCAACTACATTTATGTAGTTTCCACAACTGCCGCTATAATTCGCTGCCGGAGCAACTACATTGACTAACAAATCATTCCAATTGCAAACCAAAAAAAATTACAGATAAAAGTGAAAAAGAATTTAATAAATTCTAAACCCCAGCTTTGGACCAGAACTTGAGAGAAGGAATTTTATTATAATACCACATAACACATCTTGTTAAAATTCATTAAACAGTTAAAATTAAAAAGTTTTCCTTCGGCTTTGTGAACTCTGGTTTGGCAGCACCGTGATTACACATTTCCGTTCCATGCGACTTCCATTTCATTCACGAAATTACTCCTACCAAATGTCGTACACCGAAAGCTAAAATGTTACACGTAATAAAACATCCCATGAGTTACACAACACTGCCTTTTTAATCTATGTATTAAGGTTTAAACACTCTTTCAATATCAATCTTTCTTCAAATAGAGGATAGGTTTGCCACTGTGGCTGCTGGAAATGATCTCCACAAGAGGCATACCGGCAGACGATCCCTCCTGCCGGCCCATGTACTCATCGTACAGTCTCTGCAGCTCGAACTCCTCTTCCTCCGTCCACGCCATCTTGGACGAGTGAGTCCTGGGGGGCACATCGCACACTTCTCAACGACCAACAAACACAGAATGTAAACGAGACAAAATTTGCACAGTAGAAAATACCTATATTAGCATGGGGCCAGGGCAAGTGGTTAAAAAGTTCAGATAACAACAGCTGACTTTTGGCAGAGTCAAAGATACACATTTATCTCCCAACTTTTGTAATTTCATACTTCGTTTCCTGGCTTAAGCGTCTGATAATATATATATATATATACACACACACATATATCTTTTTATGCTGACTTTTAAAGTATAATTGTACAGGAAAGACAAGGGAACACAAAACGTTAAAATTATTCAATATTAAAATTCTGAATCAATCTGCAACAGTAAGGATAAAAACGATAAGATACCAAACCTGTATTAACAGTCTCAGTTTCAAAGTTTGGGTTTTTCAGTTCTGGAATTGGTGCACTACAATGGAATTGATGATAAAATGAACAGTTATACCAATATAGGTACGAAAGGAAATATAACCAAGTTGTTTAGTCAGTTGCAAGTGATAAAGCACAATGTAAAATAACATCTGAATTAATGAACTATGGCTTAACGTCTTGATGAGATCGTGATCTTTAAGAGACAATGAGAGGATTAATATTAAAATTAAAATTAAAATGGGTGTGGGTAATCACGTACACATGTTAGAAGTTATACCTACTTACTTGGCTTAGTAAAAAAACTTTAATTCTGCACGAAAATAATTAATAAAAATAAAATACTAAAAGGATTGGAGTGATACTAAAAATACGGTTGGTAAATAAAAATTCAATCAAATTTTAACAAAAATTAAATAAATACTCAATATTAATAAAAACACATCTATAAAATTAATTATTTAATTTAGTAAAATAATTGATATATTAATTAATTTTAATTATTTATAAAGTAATAATGTAATAATTTATAATCCAAATAAATTATACATACGGTAACTAACGTAACAAACACTCCCATGAAAACGTCCAGGAGACTACTAAACCTTTCACAGACACTCCCTACCAGCGACAATGGAAGCTTACAAGCAACATGACATAACCTAACTTATATAAATACACTTTAAAATATTTATTAACACAATTTCTATCACCTATATTCTCAATAAAACAATGTTTAAGTATATAATTTAAAGGCATATATATAATTTTTATTTGTATATAGTTGTTTTTTTCACTCTGTGAAAATTTCATAGCATGGTGTGCAGACAACGTAGAAATTTACTACCTAATTTATTCATAACTTCAATAAAGACTGATGAACTGCGGTGGGGAAAACTGATACGAGCCACCAGCCCACAGCAATGTTCACAACAAGTGGCCCTGCCGAGAATCGAACTGGTTCCCTCAAACAGGGACCATCATCCGGAACTGCACTCACTGGGTCGAGTAGCTGCCGTAGCCGTTCTCGATCTCGAAGGCATCGCGGCTGGACTTCCAGAACAGCAGCTCCATGAAGACCTTCTTGTTCTTCTCGGCCACCTGGGCGAACTTCTGCAGGACGAACCCTGCGAACTTGGCCAGCTCCTGGGCCGACAAGCAAGAGAGCGTCGCGTCAGCGTGTGGTACACACTAGTGGAGTACGTACACTGAGCAAAAAAACCATTCTGACACGTTTTTGAAGTTTCGCTAATGCAGCTAACGACTGAGCGAGGATGTCAAATAGTATTTCAACAACAAACTTCTTGGAAAAGATTCCCGCTTCAGAATAAAAATTATTTAGTCAAGTTATGGCATCGCACAGTCACACAGCAGAGTGTGGTGTAATGGGTAGGGGCAAGTTTGCACGGTGAATAGGGATAAAACCGAAACAACACTGCCAAAAATGTCAATATAACATATGACACAGAAATACAATTAGCACCACAATGTAACTAAAAACATGAAATCAATCGGGAACTTGGCCAAACTTAACTGAAATAACAAAAATTTTCATCTTCTATCATGGTAAATTCATTGAATGTACGTAGTAACTTATTTAGCATTAATTTTGTACCAGAATGTATGACCTAAATGGAGTGTAAACAAATTTATATTATATTGTTTAATCTTTCATCTCTTACATATGAAGAGAAAAAAATTTAACAGAGTAAACTTCAGAGTTTATCAGCTTAAATTTAAGTTACTTTATTTCCTCTAATATGTTTCATGGGATCTTTTCCTCGAATGCTAAGGATTTGATCGGCCCATCCCTAGTTAATGAGTCAAATCTCGGTCTGTCAAAAAAGTTGTTGGATGAAAGGAGCATGGGCGTCGTAACCTCGGGGGGGGGGGGGGGGGGGACAAGGGGGGACACGTCCCCCCCCCCCCCCCCCCCAATAATAAAAGCCTCCAATTTCGTCCCCTCCAATAATATATTTAGTTTCTTAGTTATATTAAAAATATGATTTCCATGATACAGCCCATATGTTGCGCATGGTGCATTTAGTCCAATCGTGGTAATGTGAGCATTTTTTAATTAGATCTTCGTGTAAAATCAAAATCAGGTCCGATACCGAATACAGATATGTTAACTTTTTTTTTACAAATTTTTTTCTCTGAAAATGTTTTTTTAGAAAAAATAAATTATATATTGCAACCAACTATGATTATAATATTTAGGAAAGAAAAATGCCTAAAAACCACCTTTTTGCACCTTTAAACCCCAAATTTTCCCGGACCCCCCGCCCGCTTTTTTTTTTCCCAGGGGATGGATATCCCTCAACAACTAAATCAATTGAAGTCCCCCCCTTGCGACGCCCGTGAAAGGGGCGGAAGGCTGCGCACGGCACCTTGTGCTGGGGGTGGCGCGACTCGAAGACGCGCTGGAAGGTGCGGAACAGCGACGCCTGGAACAGCATGGCGGGCATCTTGCAGTCGAAGGCCACGCGGTGCAGCATCTTGGCCGCGCAGTGGTTGGTGTGCGCAGAGTTCCTGTCGAACTGCGCCAGCAGCAGGCAGCACGCGCTCATCACCTTGCTGTGGGCCAACCTGCGCGGACAGACACGGCACGGGTGTTGCCACGGCGTCCCGGCACGCACGGGGTCCAGGAAGCCTGCCCCGGACGGTCTACCTCGTGAACCAGCGCATTTTGAGTTTCCAAACAACTAGAACAGCCAACAAGTTACTGGTATTCTTGTCATACATAATGGAAGAATAATCAGCTGTCACAATACCATGCAATTTTTTTCCTTTAGGGATTTATAAAAAAATTGTGTCTACGTTCTGCCACTATCTAATGATTTGCCAGAGTTGAGACACAGAATGCAAGAGGCTATTGCTTCCATTACTCTGGACTTGTTAACCAAAGTGTGGGGAAAATCTAACTTTAGGTCGGATGTGTGCCGTATTACTAAAGGTGCAAATTTTGGACATTTGTAAGAAATACTAAGTTAGTTTACCTTCAATTTGATGTATGATTTGTTGTAAATAGTCTTAATGAAACTGGGAAATCCTTTATGGACGTTCTGTACATGACAACGTCTAGGGAAGTGGGAGGGGCTTACCCCCTCCTCTTTAAACTCACACATGGCCTCCAAGGTTTCCGAACAGGTGGCTCGGAAGGTGTCTGCAGTATGCGTGAAGGGTGTCCTACGATGGAGCAGGGGCGCATGGCATGGTTGGAGAAAACAGGAGTATCCTCAGAACACTCCCAAAGTCGCCCATGTTTCCATCGTGCAGCTGCTGGGTACTGAACCCATACCACCACCGTGGGAGGGGAGAGATTAGCTGGTCAGTAGACTACCCACAGCTACAGTTTCTTATTTATGTTTACAATTGTTGGAGATAGGCCCCAGCAACTGATCACTGAGAAAGAGAAGGATGTGGAGGAGGGAGGAAAGAAAATTAATTAGGTTAGGGAAACTAAATTTTTTTTCTCTCTCGAATATGTGGTCTAGAATTAACAATGCGTGTATTAAGGAAAATATTATGTTATTTATTGTACTGGAAACAAGTCACAAAATATTTATTATTTGGAAAATGACCTTTCGTATCCCTGCCTGAGACAATCAAAGTTTCAGGCAGACCTGATAATTGTCGGAACCATCCTTGGTGTCACCAAGCGCTGTTGCAAAAAACATAATGCCGACTGCCTTGCAAATCACTCGAGATAAAGATGGCGAAGCTACCGAACAAACCTCCGTGCAAAGTCCATGAACTTGAAGTCTTGCTCCACCAGCCTTGTGCCCATTCCTTCCTCCTCTTCATCGTCATCATCTGATTCATCGTCATCTTGCCAAACAATTCAGAACAAAATCATTAGATCAAGGGGAAAAAAACTTAAGAATGGATAGATTAATGAATTAATGCTTATGGATAAATTAAGGGGACTGCCTAGGTCAGGGGCGTATCTGTGTTAGTGAGGAGGATGATAAGTGCGACGCTCGCTGGTGTTTCTATAGTAGTATTGCATCTAAGCACAAAGTTGTGGACTGACACACAGTCTTCTCATTGTGCACAGGGCAAATATGATTTATGAACAGCATCCACAACATTATATAATGGAGAAATGAAGATAAATAATGTATTAAGCAAGTCACTTTAGTGCTTTCAAGAAACCGGATTTTACACGCCTAAAAATTATTCTGAAAAAAAATTTTTTTTTCAGCTGTTTCCACTGTTATAAAAACGAATACACAGAAACAGAACTACTCATTCGCCCTCAACGTATTCTTAAAGCTTTTCGTAAAAGGAAACCACAATGATATCTTGAGAAGTTTTCAAATTTTTGAATTCCTGCTCACCGTATGTGTTCCCGGGTAGGCAGGGGCCTTAAGGTCTCATCAACATCAGGAGCACAACGTTTAGGAATTACAAGCACTTGCTCAACACAGTACATACAAAGTGAAACACAAAAGTATTTACTGTCATTTTGTGCGGCACACCTGAAAATGAATGTGACTGTCTTAAAACCACAGGCAAAATTGCATTGTTGTGTTTATTGATATTGTTGGTGAAATTAAATTTTTATCACGGAATGTTGTACACACTAATTGCCACATCACTCACACGTGTTTCATTTTAAGATGAATTACTTTTTTAAGCATGTACACTACTGCAGCAACAGTCAGACGCATGATTTCTATTCAGCAGATCAGCGAATGAAAAAAATTATTATTGCTTTGCCATTAAATTGTCCACAACAGATCTAACAAATTCTTTCACACTATGAATTACAACTCTGTAATGGTGATTTAACACAATATATAAGACATACACCATATCAAATATATGTATTTGTCAGAGGTAATGAAGTTGACTACTTTATCGTCATAGTCCATTCGGTCTAGCGTGACTGTCAGCAGGAAGGATGATGATGTCTGATGGCTTTGAGCTCAGAATAAGTGATAGGTTTTGGTGACCTGACTGATGCAACGATAGACAGCCAAAAATCAAATTGTTAACCTGTTGGCAATTTGAATATTGCACTTTCTACGTAAGACAGGGACTCTGTGAGAAGCAATGCTGAAACTAAGCTCTTTTTTCTAATGATTTTTCGCATTCTGACAGTTTTACTACATGCATTTATAACTGTACTTAAAATTGGATGTCTTGAGGTTTTTTTTTGTCTGTCAGACCTAAAAGTTTGGCTAGTATTTGGTTTCATTTGCACTTGAATGATTTATTCATGAATAAATTTGAGATGGATTAATGGTTAAATACTATTGACTGAACTTCTAATATTGGTAAGCTGTGATTTTTGAAAATGATGAAAAGTTACTTTCTCATTTAGAAGATTCAGATGCCTTTTGTTGTTGACAGGACACTTTACAACAGTATTGTACATATACCATGTATTATGTTAAATCAATCTTTCCATAGCAATAATCATTTAAAGAACCTGTATTGGTGGTTACTTAATAAAGGATAACAATTCTCCTTACCATTGTCTTCTGGCTCTGGGTTTTCCACAGTTGCTGGAACTTCATTTTCAGAACCTGGAAGTATCACACATGCTTTCACACATTCATACCATACATTTTACACTCAAGAGTCTACAGTTTGTTTTAACGAAAATAAAGTAAATTTTCAACCGTTCAAACTTTACACATTACTTAAGCATAACTTAACAAGGAAAAGTTAAGATATTGGGAGAGCATGCAGCAAGAAAAACTCAAAATACATCTGGTGACACTGCATTTAACATTAAGGGATCTGTTTCCATAAAACAAAAAAATAAACAAATAATGTTACTTGAGAATCATGCATGTTAGATAGAAGGCCGTTTAACAATGTTATTTCAATTTTTTTTTAAATCAACCAGGTAGAAAAGTCCCCCATGGTCTTATAAGCAAGACGTGCAGCTAAAGGATTGAGTAGTGCTGACAAAATGATAGAGTGGGGAAGTCGTCCAAGTAGTGAGCAGACAAGTAGTGTATTTGGCTTCTGTTTATAAATAATTTTCAGGTGTATCAGCATCTTATGGTAATTCATCCCCTAAGGGGATAAAATAAGAGACATAAGTTTGTATAGGAAGTATGTCACATTTAAAACTAGAAATGTGAAATTCGGTGTCTAGGCTTCTGAAGAACTTCATGAGTACATAATACGGGAAATGTCACAGATCGACCTGGAAATAAAGTACGAAAGATGCATAGAAACTGACAGGGAAAAAGAGATTAGAGACAAGTATGTTGAAACACATGTATGCAATAAATTATTGAAGTAATAACTTTAAATAAATATTCTTATTTGGTGTGGGCGATGGTCCGAATACATATAGTCAAATTGAACTTTTTCTTCTAAACTGTCTCCTTTGGTAGCACAGAATAAGAGCACTCGTGACATTTGCTGTTTCCGGTTCCTGTTTCAAAAAAGGTAAACAGAAAATAATGGACAAAGTGGCAGGAACAGGAAGCCAAGCAGACCAAGACGAACTATTGATTAGTGCTGTCCGTTTGCGACCGGCGTTTATTCAAAGGCCGAACCCCCTCACAGCATTCACAACAGCTGCGTACTCATTATTTACAATGCAGAAAACAAACAAAAACAATAAAAAGAACACTTATTTTGGTGCTATATATTCACTGCGCTCTGGCAATCAGTAGAATCAGTCATCGCAATATTGTGGACAGGGCAGTTTCACGTGCGACAATGTGACGTCACTCACTTTAGGACCAGGACACGGACAGTTGTAGACGGGCCTTAACAAGTACAAGGTGACACAGAACAACAGGAACCTGGTTCCAGCAGGACGGCGCGACATCGCGCGCTGCAAGGCAATCAACTGCAGCCGTGCGAGAATTGTTCGGTAATCGTGTCATCTCAAGACTCGATGACGTTCCTTGGCCCCCCAAGATCACCGGATTTATCAGTTTGTGCTGTTTTCCTGCGGGGCTGCCTCAAGAGTCAGGTACACACGACTCGGCCAAGGACGCTGGATGAATCGAAACAAAAGAATCGACGACGAAATTCGTGGCATCCCAGCTGAGATGTGGCAGCGATCAATGGGGGGACCTCAACAACAGATCAGAAGAATGTACACGCACACAAGGACGCCATCTGCAGAACGTAATTTTCATTGTCGTAATTGACAAATTGTTTTGTTTTTTTCCTTAAACGGCAAGTTGTAATGGTTCAATTACTGTTCAATTAAATTGTGTGGTGTTGCATGTATTATATTTTTAGTGTTTGCCGAAAGTTCAAGGATTTCTGTGACACCTTGTACCTACAATGCAGGGGAGGGAGGCTACCCACCTCCCCCAGCACGCGCTGCAGTTGTGTCCGGTCAGCGCTACGGGAGGGGCGCAGACTCGTGTGACAAACAGCCAATTACAAGAGCGCGGCGCTCCCTCGCCTCTACGAGGCAGTAAGTCTCCGGCGTGCTCGGCCATGGTCGATAACTATCGACACACATCGACCGGCAGAAACCGGACTGCACTCGCGGCCCTAACGAGCCAACCCCCTCCTCCTCCCCACCCTTAGTACAGGGGTCGTGGATAACGAAGGAGAAGGAAGGGTCGTATCTGGACTGTTCCACGGTCACACGGCAGTTCCATCAGATTCAAAATGGCGTAGTCGGAACACTTTCAAGGCGAAGAGAAAGGGATGGCGGGTAGGTTGAAACATATGCCGTTTCCGAATAAGAATGATGTCCCCTTCGCCGATGCAGTCTTAATCAAAAGACCAACGGCTGCTTTCGTGATAAGCTAGCCGCGAATATATGTCCGAATTCTTCAGATGCTCACAAAACTAAGAAATGCTTTTTCTGCAGTCGTTTGTTTGTTTGCGTTTAAAAAAAATTCACGCGCTATTTTTTTCCCCATTATTTTAAGTTTTCACGTGTTGAAGCTGATCATCTGACAGCAATACTGATAAACATCACAGCAGTTGGCTGGCTCGGCAACTGACTACCACTACATTTCTACTCAAAGATGGCGCCACAAACCTCAAGTCATGTCAAGGCATAATTCATATTTCCCAGACTTTATGTACCTTGTTGCACCCACATATTTACTTACAGTCTGTAAGCGTCGCGAGGAAATAACTTATTATTTCCCGCAGGCGACTACAACTGGCATGATAATCACACAAGTTCAACAAGTGTTGACTTCAAGAAGCAGCCAAAGCTAAGTCCTGTGCTGTGTCAAACAAAAAAAAAAAAGCAAGGTGGAGAGGTCTGATCCCCCTTGTATTTAGTGCCCTGTACATCCCAGCAAATCTTCCCCGTAACTATCAGATAGGCTCCAGTGGCATCTATCAGCGAATGAGGCACTTCGTCAAATTACCCCCGCGGCACAGCAATAGACATCGACCCTCGCGGCTAAGCTGGGCTGCAGTAGAGCCCGGACTTACAGTGGACACACAGAAGTCAGTGTTTGAACGCCCCACGTGCTCGTCAAATGAATTTTAGAAAATTACTTTCTTTTTCTGGAACACGCGTCCAAGTCATCCCTTACAACGGGACTCAAGCGGAAATACTTATCTCGGCACGCAAGACGCACATCTTCGGTGAACAAGCAGGGCCGTAACTAAGGCGTTGGGGGGGGGGGGGGGGGGCAGCAGGGCTTGTGCCCCGGGAGACACATTGAGGGGGGGGGGGGGGGAGGGGAGGAGGGCGCTAAACTGGCAGAGTAATATTTACTTGAATACCGTAGTGTTAGAACACAAAAAAAAAAATTGGAGGGTAGTTGAGCTGTTATTTGTATTGAAAGATACATACGTGTATATCGTCAAATATTTAAAGCAGTTTTTTTCTTCGCGTATTAGAAATTAAATGAATGCAAATAAATATATTTCTTTACAATCTAAGTTGAATCAAAACTATTTGGAATAGTGGTATTAAAAATTCACATTCATTTCAACTTGTATTTTAGTATAAATGCCTGTCTGGCCATGAGAGCGTGGCTGCATTTTTATCACGATCTATCTGCAGTAGTTCCAGTCTTTCTTCCAATAGCAGTTTTGCTCCTCTGTGATTCCTACGTAGGCATGTACAATTTGACATCAGCTTGTTCTCTTGTGTGTTCATGTATTCATATCTGCTGTCCATTCCTGGAGTTTTATTGAAGTGACGTCTAATAAATCGATGAACGCCGGCTGCACTCATAAAAAAATGTCCCGTTACGCACATTATCCCGTTACGCTGTGTCCCGTTACGCTCATTGTACGCTTGCGCCGCATCTATATCTCTCATCCACTCGATTGGAACAACCATCGATTTGACTTTTTCGAGGCACATTAAACTTGAAACACTCCCATTCGTTTCCTACTTTTCCTATCATCGTCCTATCCTTAACAGAATAACACAGATTGCAAGAAGTTAAATAGCAAACATGTATAAAAGTTATAGTTAAAATAATATGTTCGTTAAAGTAATAAACATATTTTAATTAATGACTGCAAATAAAAGTAAATGTATCAATTAAATTGTAGATTTCATTTCACTCCTTCTTTGTATCCATACAAAATAGTGATAATTCAATAAAAATGATTCCATTTTATTCATAAAAGTATGCAATCATTTCATCAGTGTTTTGTTACGACGTTGTCACGTTAAGCTATCGTCCGTAAACCGACTTTACAGACAACCAATTTTTTTTAATGTGTAAAATATTAGCTCTCGGGGTAACTTATGACATTCGGTGGGACTAACTTCGTGAATGGAACGGAAGTCGGATGAACGGAAATGTGTAACCATGGTGCCGAAGACGTCAAGATGGCGGAGCCACGCGCAGCGACGTAACCCCGCACACAGCGACTTTCGAAAACATCAGGGAACACATACCAAACGTATCGGTGTTCCCAATGAAACTTTAAGATAACGAAACTACCCTGGAATATATTCGGTAAACTGAATTAGTAACAGTAAAAAGTAATCCCAAGTTTTAAAATACTTAACAAAAAATGGTATTACAATGATTATAATACGTATTCTCCAAACAAAATCCCAATAAACTCGTCAGCACAGCGGTACAGCGTGACTTTTGAAGCTCAAAAGCGACATTTTGACGTGGTTCAAACCGGGTCACTGGAATTTTTTTTTTTTTGCCTTTTTTACTAACACAATAATATAGTATTATGAAATAACACTGTTGAATCAGTTCAATAGGGTTAAGGTGGCTTGTAGAATTACATTTACAGAATGGATTTCCGTCGTCAAGGCAAGACCAATTTTACAAACATATACTTAGTGTTATAGTAAGAGTTTTAAAATGTTTCACGTTTAATATTTTAGTAATACTTTAGAAGTGTAACTTCGAAAGTGTGCGGGAACTTTATAGTATTAACTGTTTAGTGAATTTTAATAAGATGAGAAGTATTTTAATAAAATTCCTTGTCGAACATCAGGTTCAAAGCCAGGGTTTATTATTTTTTCAAGTCTTTTTCCCTTTTATCGGAGCCGATTCATTATATTCTTTGAATTTTCGCTCTGCAAATCGAATTGATTCGATAGTCGACGCAGCTGCCCCGGCTGCATGGATCCAGCTTCCAACAGCGATCCCTTGGTTATCACCAGTTCGCAGCCATCTGTTCTATAGCATGTCCCATCCTCCGATTGCAGTAAGGAATTTAATGGGCATTTTACTCTCTTTACAATGCACGATATTTGCTATATATTAGCGCAGCAGTCGTTCCAATGAAGCTCTACTGCCGGATACACCCAAAGAGCACAACAGTTTTGGACACATCTTTAGAATGACTTGATGTAAGCTTTTGGACATACGCCATTGCTGAGCGTATGTCCAAAAGCTTACATCAAGTCATGCACTCCCATTGCACAAATCTTTCGAAGATAACATCTTTAGAATGTAATGAAAATGTTATACTTTGGCTATATGAATGCAACAAACAGAATACACGGAAAAATTTCCATAAAGTATAGTTCTGACGTTTGCGGTTATCAACCGCGTTTCACAGTAGCGATTCTGCAAGCGGGCTCCATTGGCGTGGTACGGGGGGAATGGCTGATCCGATTCGGACGAGAACAACCAGCGGGGGAAGGGGGAAGGGCAGGCGGGTAGCCAGGCGATGCTGTGGCCATGCGCTAGATACGATCAGGAGGAGCCGCTAAATCAGAAAACCAGACACGGGGAATCGATAGCGGACTGATATATGACGTGAGACGAGGGAAACTTGCTAAGGAATTGGACATGAGGAGTTGGGGGGGAGGGTTAGGTCCCGCGGGAGAAGCAAGTGGCCCCAGGAATCGAGTAAAGGGACGACCCTGCACTGACCAGTCGTCGTGAAGTATCTGGGAGGGGGGAAGAGAATAAGAGAGAGAGAATGAGATAGAGAGGAAGAGAGAGAGACTCGTCGCCCGCCCGGCGGCTCGTAAGTGGAATTAGGCCCCGCCATCTTGGATTTCAACGTCTTTTTTGCTATAATTGAAATTCTGAAATATTTATCCCAATTATTGTCATGTCAAGGCATCTCCCAAACCTTCTATACCTTGCTGCTACCGCATGTTTACTAACAGTCTCTTTGTCTGTAAGTGCCGCGGGCTATCCCGACAATCACGGACACCACACCAGTTCACGAGTGTTGACTTCAACAAGAGGATAAAGCCAAGTCCTATGCCATGCCAAACTAAACCAAAAGAAGGGGGTTTGTCTGTAAAGTCGGTTTACGGACGATAATTTCACGTGATAACGTCATAAAAAACGTTGTTAAAAATTTTTATACTTTTAAATTTTAAAATATTATTTACAGTTTTTGAACAATTTAATTTAAATAATTTGTTTAAATATAATCACGAACAATTAGTTAAAAAGCTCGCCTTAACCTGTATGATATTACAGAAGATTTTCTCGCACGGTGGTTGGCCGGTTCTTGCACGCTCGGCTCAGGCGGAACGTGACAAGTCGTGCTTTTTCGTGCGTGCAGCCGGCGTTCATCGATTTATAAGAAGTTGTCACGTCAAAAGGGAATTCAGCACGGAAGCTTTATTGCAAATGGTATCAAAATATTTTAAATTGCAAGATAAAGAGGCCTAATTCGCCTTAAGGCTCCGTCTGTGTCGCCATGTTGATTATTTCATTTCCTAAGTACACAACACAGAAAATACACTAGAGACTAATACCGGACAGCTATATATACTAGCAACACAAGGAGTGATTTTGGGGAGGGGGGGGGGGGGAAGCGGAGAGTTAAAGTAATCCAGCAGCAAGAGGCGTGACAATAAAAATATTTTATACATTTATTGTTAGATTATACATTGTATCATCTGGTGTCATACAAGTGTCAAATAAAATAACGGAGTAACCTATCTGTAGAGAAATCCAGGTCTGAGGACTTTGTGGTACAGTCTCGACTGGTTGAAGTGAAACTTGTTCCTAGGCAAGGTTAAGTCGAGGCGATGAATCATCATAACTTAACGAAATATGCAACGCTCAGTGTTAAAGGCACTCGAAGTCGAACAATGACTAAAGGAGGGTGTCAGACAATTGCGGGTTTCTCGTCGCTTGTGTTTTCACATGAGCGGACCTCCATTGTACACCGGTTTTTTTTTACTGTTCATGCGAGTCATTAAATAGTTGATTTTATCGTTAATAGTGATTCTGGAAATGTGACGTTCCACCTCTAGAGCGCGTGGCACCACGCACCTATATATTTTTAATATTATTTTTTTTTTTAATTGCGGGGAAAATATTTCGAACTAAATGAATACAACGGAAAAAATTGCCACGCGTATACTTCCCCCCACCCCCCACCAACGATTTAAAAAAAAAAAAAAAAAGCAGTAGCTCTCAAAATTACAAGATAAAAATATTTATACAGTAAAAAAAAAAAATAAAGACTTTTCCTTGGCAAGAAACATCCTGTCAGCTCAAAGAAGACCAAGGGGAGGGGGGGGGGGGGGACTCTCGGTTCGCTCGACAACGCCGCCCTAAAACACCGTGGAAAAAAAAGGGCGGCAAATGAGATTAAAAGCCTTGAAGAGCGAGGGAACCGTTTTCTTTTGTTTAGCGGTAAACAACACCCTCCCCTTTCCCCGCGCCCGCCTGGTGAACACCCTGCGGAGAGCGCGCCAGCTTCCGCCACGCTCGGAAGCTCAGCTGCAACGTACCGGGTGTCTGGAAATAGTCTACCTGGCGAGCCGATTTCAAAAATATTTAAAATAAAAAAAAAAAAATCACTTTAAATAGAATGTTATTTAAACGTTTAAATTATATCACGGGGTGATTATAAACTCGTCAAAAAAATTCGGAGATCAGTTAAAAATAATTAGGATGAATGGGAAATATTGGAGTTCACAGTAGGGAATTTCATAGTTTGGTAAGTTTAATCGTTTCCCTCCAGACACGAGACCACACCGTGTCCTGCTGTTCGCACGGCAGGTTGCATTCTGCCCCTGCTCCGGCGAGCCGGCAACACTGCTCGTTGTGTGTGTGTACGTAAGCTAAATATATATAGGGTGTCCGTGAAAGACCGCACGGTTTTTTTTTTGATCAGGTAGAGAATAAATTTCTGAGACAGGAAATCTTTGCCGATTTTTTTACGTGACCCATAGGTAATTAGTAATTAATTGAAATAGTTAACCAATGATGAGCGCGTACATGCTCGCTTACTGCTGCTTGCCCCCTCACCTCTCTCTCTCTTTCTCTCTCTTTCTCTCCCGGTAAGCACAGTTCCCCCACTCTTCTTCTTTCTCTTGGAGCGCGCTCATAATTGGTTAACTATTTCAATTAATTACTAATTACCTAATGGTCAGATCAAAAATCGGAAAGACTTCCTGTCTCAGAAATTGTCTCTATCTGACCAAAAAAAACGTGCGGTCTTTCACGGACACCCTGTATATATAATATTGTAAGAGATGTGGCGATTATAACGGTAAAACCTCTGCAGTGCCGATATCCACGTGATTTAGGTGGGGCCGTTGCCCTTGAACTGAGTTCAGTGACGGTAAACTTAAGTTAAAGACGTCAAGATAAAAAAAAAGCAAAGGCCACTGGAAATCGAAACTTCGCAGCCTCCAGCACCGTATCAGCTGATTTGTTCGCGAGTTCCGTTTCACGTGGAGTCGCTGGTCGCCACTTCCCGCGTGAGCAGTAGTCTTGTTTCCTCAGCTCTCGGAATACGGCGTTTGGCGCGAACCGAAGTTCACAAAGCCAAAGGGAACAATATATAGCGCATATTAACTGTTTAGTGAATTTTAACGAGACGGTCAGCATTTTAATAAAATTTCTTGTCAAAAATCAGGTTCAAAGCCGGGGCTTTGTTATTTTTACAAGTCTTTTTTAGCTTTTATGGGAGCAGTTTCATTACATAGTCGAACATTTTGCCCTGTAAATAAAATGATTCAATAGTCGACGTAGCTGCTCCGGCAAACGAATTCTAGCGGCGGTCGCAGAAACTAAGTGTGAGTCACGTCAAGAAATGCCATTAAAAACACAATTTGCGTATATTTATCGCGCTCGGCATTATGTTAAGGAATTCTACGTTAAAATTTCGTGCTGGAGTTTCGTATTATAAAGTGTATTTGCAACACGAGAACACATGAACTTAGTCGTTACCGAGGTTCGCTCACAATTCTTTTTTTAATCCTCTGTCACAGTTTGCAGAACAGCTTCTATGATACTTTTTCATTTTAATTCACGGACACGGGAACAAGCTTTAAGTACTTTTAGTCAACATTCGTACACTGGTGTGACAATTTATTAAAGTTGAACGCGCCCACTTGAGAATATCACTTTTTTTTCTCTTCACCTCCCAGCGCTCACACACGTAAGTTAACGCATATACAGGCTGGGTCAGAAATTCTACCGACAAACTTCTTCCGTACGTTATACGCGAAAAATGTTAGTTGTAAACGTCTAACACGACTAATGGTCTGAAGTACTTTCCAAGGCTTTCACACGCCGTTGAGGTTTGAGCTGAGCAACTTCTTTGTTGCAAATGAGCGTCTGGGTAGTAATATTGTATTAAATTTATATTAATAATTTTTTTAATGATTTTTAAAAATTTTCCCGATTTTCTCACATTAAAATGACGGATTTTCAAGATGGCGGACATGACGTCATACTAGGTGACGATATATATCCTTTGACATAAGTGGTGGGGGGGAGTCAGTCTGCCAGCGGCTTCCTTGGAGGAAGGTTCGGTCACCATTTTTTTTTGCCCTCACCGGGTTCGAACCGAGGACTCAGAGCTCCATGTCGTAAAAGTATGTTATTTAAATATTTTTATTAAATTTTAATTAATTGAATTTTTTTATAAATTTTTTTCTTTAAAATTGGATAGTAAATATTTTCAAGATGGCGGCCGTAACGGAAATTGCAACGGTGACGTCATAATCCATGATGACGTCAGAGGCTGTATACATGGATGCTTAAACCTCAATATGGACATTTATAGCCGCTGGTATTTTTAAGGGCTAAAATGGGAAAATTTTCCTCAAAACAGGAATTTTTGAGTCATTTTGAGTTATTTTTGAGGAATTTTGAGGAATTTTTGAGTTCAAGATGGCCGCCGTGACGTCAGAGCAATCGGTCATTGACCCGGCTCCAGCTCCACACCCAGAACCCGTGTCCCAGGACATACCAAAATATACTACTAACGTCTAACACGACTTATGGTCTGAAGTACTTTCCAAGGATTTCACACGCCGTTGAGGTTTGAGCTGAGCAACTTCTTTGTTGCAAACGAGCGTCTGGGTAACGTGTGATGACGAGTCTTATCACTGGCGGTCGTCGACGCCACGATGAAGACAGCCGCGACGTCCCTATGTTTGCCGAGGCAGGGTGATTCCGCAGTGGCTTACCACTGGCTTGCGCGGGATGAAGGTGGAGCACCCAGTCCTGGACAATCCCCACCCTGGCCGGGAGTCGAACCCGGGCTACTTGGCCCACCACCAGACACACTAGACACACTAGACACTAGAACACGTGGGCGGGTGTCGGAGGCAGAAACCACTGTGTCCACTTTTGGGCAAAATGCACGTTTGACAAAAACTGAAGACCACAATTTGACGTTCTTTCCAGTGGCATACAACTCTGATATCTACGATATGTCAAAAATGCACATATTTTGAGTAAGTTAGGCACTATTTAAAAATTCTTTAAATTGCTCTCATGAATATCTAAAAAAAATTATACAACCACCGCAAAACTTGTCGCTGTTGAAAATATACTCTCATCCAAACGCTCAGTGTTACAGCTTTAATTATTCATCTATTATTTCAAATACACCAGTTGATTGTCCAACTTCTAAGGTACCCTTGGAAGGACTTTAGAACATAAGTCGCACATGCTTACACCTTATATATTTCACAATGAATTTGCAGAAGAAGTTTGCTGGAGATATTCTGACTCAGCTTATATAATTATTTTGTTAATGCACCTACATCTAAGTCGTCGAACCCACGACCCCTCAAAACGATCGTGACCGATGACCCGAATTATATATATATATATATACACACACATATATGTATGTATAAAAATAGGCATACAATCTTAGGGTGCAATGATTTGTGTCATGTCACACACAAAAATAATTCAAATTGTAGCAAAAATATCCGAAAACTTAGATATGTTGGGGATTAACCCCAGTTTTCAAATATATATTACTTCATTGAATTTAGGTTTACATCAAGAGTTTTTGACGCCCATAAAGGACGTCATTACTGTTACCACAATCCCTACTTGAGTTCCTAATACAAGCTACAATTCCTTCGCACGGGTAGGCACTACCCATAAATTAATTATACAGATAAGTGGTATTTTAACGTCCAAGTAGAGGCCATTACAAATGAATGAAGGGATCGAAGGTTGAGATGAAGTAGCGACAGGATTCGAAACAGCCAGGGATTACGGAAGGGGCGGTGAGGAGGGGAGGGGGAGGAAGTGAGTGATCTGACCAACTCAACCGCCAATATTATACCGAGCACAACAAGCCTGCCAGGGAAAACACCATCATCAACTCGGCCGCGGGGCAAGCAAGCGAGCGAATCAAACGGGCGACCCCGCCGCCGACGCGGGAGGGGAAAGGGGAGAGGGCAGATCGCGAGATCAAAGCGTCGGAGCGGAGCCCCGAATCACCGCCGCCGCGCGCCGGGGTGGAAGAGGGAGGGGGATGTGTTCGATCGACGGACCGCACACGCGCTCGCGCAGGAGGGAGGGTAGAGCAGGGTAGGGGAAGGCGGCACAGCTGTGCGGGCCCGAGCCAGCAGCGCCTCAGTCGCTCGGCTGCAGTCCTGGGGCTCGCAGCGCGCGAGGCACCGCGCTGCGACGGCACGGCATGTGAGCGGCGCGGCCATGGCCGGCCTGCTGCTGCTACTGGCGGCGGCGGCAGGGGTGGCGCCCCTGGGCAACCTCTCCGAGCTGGCGCTGGCCGGCAGGGGGCTGCCCGCGGTCAGCAAGGCGTGGTTCTCCGGCCTGGGGCGCCTGCAGTCTCTCGACCTGTCGCGCAACCTCGTGGCCGACCCGCCCGACGACGAGGCGGGACTACCGCAGCCGCTCGCGTCCCTGCGGCGCCTCAGCCTCGCGGGCAACCGGCTGACGAGGCCGCCGCGCGGGTTCCTCGCCGGCATGGCGCAGCTCCGGGTGCTCGACCTGTCCTCCAACAACATCTCCTCGCTCGGCGAGGCCTCCTTCTCCGGGCTGCCGAGCCTCCGGTCGCTGCACCTGGCCGGCAACCAGCTGCGCGAGGTGTCTGCGCCGGCCTTCAGCGGCCTCGAGGCTTTAGAGGCGCTGGACCTCGCCTCCAACCGCATCTCGTCGCTCGGGGACCGCGCGCTGTCGCCCCTGCGCGCCGTGCTGCTGCTCAACCTGAGCGGCAACTCGCTGGCGGCGCTGGCCGAGCGCTGCTTCGCGGGGCTGGCGCGCCTGCGGACGCTCGACGTGTCGCGCAACTCGCTCTCCGCGCTGTCCCCGGGCACGCTGCAGCCGCTGGGCGGGCTGACGGAGCTGCTGGCGGCGGGCAACCCCCTGCGCGCGGGCCTCATGCTGGCGGGCACGCGCCTCACCACGCTGGACGCCTCGCGCGCGGGTCTGACGGCGGTGCCCGCCTCGCTCACGCGCTCCGTGCGCGAGCTCCGCCTGCACGGCAACTCCGTGTGCTCGGTGCGCCGCGGCGACCTGGACGGCTACCCGCTGCTGCGCGCGCTCGACCTGTCCGCCAACCTCGTGGCAGCCGTCGAGGACGACGCCTTGGGGCGCCTCGAGCTGCTGGCCTCGCTGCTGCTGCGCGACAACCGCCTGACGGGGGTGCCTCGCAGCCTGCCCGCGGGGCTGCTGGAGCTGCAGCTGCAGGGCAACCCCGTCCGCAGGGTCGCGCGCGGGGACCTGCAGGGGCTGCAGCGGCTGCGGCGGCTGTCGCTCCGGCGGTGCCTGGTGGAGGAGCTGGCCGCCGGCGCGCTCTCTCCGCTGCAGGGTCTCCGGGAGCTAGACCTGTCCGAGAACCCGCTCCATGTCCTGGCGGGTAGCTCGCTCGCCGGCCCGCTCGGGCTCAGGGTCCTGCGGCTGTCCCGGCTCGCGGTCCTGCAGGAGCCGCCGCAGAGGGGAGCGGACATGTCCTTCCCGCTGGGCGCCCCGGAGCGGCTGGAGCTGCTGGAGCTGGACGGCAGCCCGCTCCTCGCGCGCCAGCTGCTGCTGGACTCGGCGGCGCTCGCGGCCTTCCGCGCGCTCCGCGAGCTGTCCCTGGCGCGCGCCGGCCTGACGGGGCTGCGCTCCGACCTGCCGCACTACCTGCCGCGCCTCCAGCTGCTGCGCGCCGAGGGCAACCCCTGGCACTGCGGCGCGGGGCTGCTGTGGCTGGGCGAGTGGCTCCGGGGGAACCCGCCCCCGCCTAGCGCGGGCCCCGCCTGCGCCACGCCCGCGCGCCTGGCCGGCCTGCCCGTCGCGGCGCTGCGGGGCGGCGACGTCGACGGCGATGCCAGGTATGCCCCCGTCCCGGCCGCGGGTCCCCGGCCAGACTCCCAGACCCCTCCGAGCCTCTCCGATCCCAGTCCGCCATCACCCACAACGCCAGAACCCGTTGTTCCTTCAACGCCTCACGCTGAAGCCAGCACCGAAACATCCAAACTCACAGCCAAACAGAAACCAGTTTTCAAAATACTCATCCTCACCGACAAAAATTCACCACCGAAAACTTCACATATACCAAGTAACAACTTGCGAACATTAGAAACGCATCAAAATTCCACCAAAAAAGTCAGCAAAACGAAAGTTACTGAAGGTAAAGATAAGTTTGTTTGGACTAACTCTGCAAGGAAAATACCAGACCACAGACCGACTAATTCTCAAAATAGTGCCAATGTAGCCCTTCATTCAATAATTTACAAAAATAGTTCCAAATTTATGTTCAGTGACTCTACCTCTAAGGTGAACATTTATAACACTACGTCACAAGAAGATAACGCAAACGTTAAAAATGTACCTTCCAATAATTCATTCAACATCCATTTTAAAGAAGAGGTAAGAAATCTTTCAAAAGATAAAACAAATTACAGTTCTGTTGATAAACACCCACTTTCAAAAATTTTTAAATTTAATGATTGTTTAGGAAGTGGACTAAATTTAAAACTAAACTCAACATCACTTGGGAAAAACATCACAGCAAATGTGACACACGGTGACCAGAGTTTTAAAGACACCAATACCCTAGTTGAAGATTTCTTTAATACTCACGACAGTGGTAGCAATAAATCGGAGGATTTATACTTCATGCAAGGAGATGAACCGACAGAAAACAGCGAATCTCCACCTCCGATGAAAAATTCCACGCGTGCGGAAAACGAAACCGGCAACACGATGAATTTCGCGAAAGCAGACATGAAACCCACGGCATTACCAAACTGGACCCGTGCCAGCTCTGACCACGCAGAGCTTGGAGCAAACTCCAAAACGAATTTCTCAGAGCAAGAAAATCCGGAAGCGTCGACAAATCACACGGACGGCTACGTCACGAACACCTCCACGCTGATGACCCAACTTCCCGCGACGGAGAACGCCACCGGATTGGTCGAGGGACAAGAGGGTCCCACGCTCCCGGGCAAGGACGCGCTGTCCTCCGAGGAAGGGGAGCCCCGGGCGACCGGATCGCACCCGGGGATGTTCGTGTTGGCGGCGGTGGCGGCCCTGATGGGGGCGACGCTCGCGACAGCGCTGTCGCACTGCGCCAGGCGCCGGCGACACACCGCGGTCGAGTACAGTCGCCAGCAAGACATGGAGGTGCACAGCATATCCGGCGTCGGCGACATCTGGTGACGCACGCCCCTTACCGAGACCCTCGGGAACGAACCGCCGACGACAGACGTTCCGCGCGCGCCGGCGTCGACTCCGTATCTGTGATGTCGCGAACACTTCCACGTTGACTGCGACCGTGTAGCTGTTGAGGGGAGCCTCTTCATTATAAATGTGCCAACTGTGAGTCCACGATGCTTAATAACCCCCGTCTCGTAGTAGCAAACATCATCTTTTCCTTGCAGCACCATCAAAAACTTAAGTGTGAAAACGCAGCTCTGTCTAGTAAAATCACATGCTAGAAGAGTGTGTATATGACTAAGACAGGCCGCAGAAATATGGATTAACAATGATTTAGTTTATAATATTGTCTAGTCAGGGTATGGCATGACAAAATCAAACTGTAAAAAACAAATTATGAATTTACAAAAGGTAAAACTTAATGAAAACCGTAAGTAGTGTTGTTAAAAATATACTACAACAGACTGCCAGCATCATTTAAGAAAGGATATACGAGAACACTTCACAAGGAAAATATAAACTTCCAGTACATTTCAAATCACATATTTTAGTATGGAGCAATAACTCTCAAAAGGAAAAAAAAATGTAATTCTGTATTTTTTAACTGTAACATAATTGCTATTTTTTAAAAATTAAGAAAAAAAAATATTGGTTTATTCATCAGACAATATGGCATGTAACAATATTCACATACAGGTACTTGCTAAAATTAGATATTTCTAATGAGAGGTTTCTTTTTTTTTATGAGAGAAAGGAAACTTGAGTACACATTCAAAATTGCAATGTGAATTTTAAAAAAAAAACTAAATGAGATGAGTATTAATTAGAAGTATAATCTTTTACAGTATATTTTTTACAAAGTTTGAAAGATATTTTAAGCCTCTGAACATGTACATAGTTTATAGGTTAGTAGTAATATTTCAACACAGTCTGCTCTGCAAGTAAAATATCCACACAAGTGGATTAGGCTGCATCAAAAACTAAGCATGTATGTACTATTACTTGAAACTTGAATACATAACCTAGATTTAAAAAAAAATTACATAAAGTTCTGAGAAAATTACTAAGCAAAAAAAATATCAAATCTTTAAAGCTTAATCTCACTCACTAAGTTAAATATTTCATTTTCTTGTTGTTGCTGTTAATTAAGGACTATTCCTGTAAACATAACACAATAGGTATCTTGCAAGTTATGTTTCTTTCCTAATTATGTTACAAGATATTTTTTTTTAAAAAAGTAAAAGTCAAGCAAGTGATCTTTTATTGCTTAAAGATAATACTTTGTAAATATCTGATGACAAAATATTGAACAAAACATAACATGTTAAGGTGCTATGATAATAAATTTCTAGAAAAAATCCCTCAAATAATAGACACAACAAAATAATTAAATGATAAACATGACGTGAGATTGGGCATTAAAGTTGAAAAGTAACTTACACTTAAAACCTAAAGCTTAAAAATAAATATTACATCAAAATTCAAACACAGTGTAAAACCAAAGCCTCAAATGCTAAGAGAACATTTAAATGAGATTTATTTACTATTAAATGACGGAATATGCTTCAGTGCATTTATGTCTAATTTCACTAAAAGGAACAATTATTTTGTGCCCACATTTTTCAAACCAAATATTAAAAGCAGTTTTTAAAATAAATGCATAAAATAGTCTGTAGGAAACTTTATAGATAAGGAAGTAGGCCAAATGATTAAAAAAAAACATGCTATTAAAGTCAGTAGTTTTAAAAATAACCACTTTAAAAACCAAGAAGTAAATTCACGTACTTGCTCACAACTCTACACAGTTTCCGAAGCTGTAGAATGTTTGCAATTCTGAGACTCATGCTGATTCTGACTTTAAATAATTGACTAAATTTAGTGGTGATTATCTGCTTTTATTTCTTCCTTCTCGTGGGACTATCAGAGCAAAATAAGATGATTCGTTACAAAGAATGATCATAAATTTTAAAATTATTTATTATCTAACAGCCACAGAGAGTCCATAAAAAAAACCAAAATTGAATTGAAATTTTCATGCTCCCCTTTTAAGAATGGTAAATAGGACAGCTTTGATATTACGTTCAACTAACAACATTTATTATTTCAAAACGACGTTCAGGAAACTGGAAGATAATTTATTAATTTTAAAATAGTATTTCTAAATTCCTTCAATGAAAAAAAAAAAAAAAAACACTAACTAAAAGCTCATTAAATAAATTTTCAGCAGACAGTAAACAGAAGACCAAATAATTTTTATCTTTAAAGTGTTATCTCCACTATGAATTATACATTCTTAATAGGGATAAGCCAAACACATCCTCGAATAACATCAAATAACTAGTATTCAAAGGATTCAATATTCAAGAAAAAAGATTCAAAGAAAAAATATTTGAGGAAATAAAGTAAATTAAAAAATTCAACACTGATAACATCTGAAGTCACTTATTCCGGAAACTTAAGTTTGTGAAACAACCATTTAAAAGGTAGAATCTTTCAACACCATAGTTAATATTTTTCATTTATTGTACATTATTTTATTTTTGACACTTGAAACCTAGATTCAGATTCGAGGGGTATATTCAAGGTATTTTCTGGGATTCAAATTCGAGATTAGGATTATAGGAAATTGGAATTTGACCCATCACTAATTCTTAAAAATCTCAGGAAAAAAACTTGATATAGTACCAAACATAAAATAAAGGCAAAGTTTGCTTTGTTACCAAGTGTTATTGTAATTCCAATAACAAACATTTGAAGTAAAATTTGTCTAATGTCAATGATTGATTGGCTGTTATGTTTAATTGCTAATGATGTAATATATATTCCCTATGTAATGAGCTATTAACTGATGTATTTTTTCTTAAAATATAAAGCCATCATTAAAACACATGTAACACCACCAACATTTAGAAACAACACCAAGCTAAAATAAAAATATTAAATATTGACTTCATGTCAATACGTATAGACATATTGTACTGGAATCCACACAAAAGATAAACATGTTCACCATCAGGAAAAAATTAAAAATAATAGTAGCCTACTCTAATTTCTTAAGTACACACACATATGTGTGTCATTTTCTTGCACATCAGGCTGTGTTGTAAATTAAATAAACAGGTAAGAGTGGAGAAAATTCACACATACTAGTGAGTGTTGTGTGGTGAGAATGTAATCCACTTTCTATTTTTTACATCCAGAGATTGATAATGATATTGATATGAATAGTGTTTCTAATGGTAGTTATTTGATAAAGTGAACGGAAGAGAGATAACTTTTTGCTACAGTTCTTGTAAGAATGGTATGAAAAAAATAAATTTCTTGTTTCTATTTGCTAAAACTATGTAAATTTTGATTCTATGGAGCAAATATAGGTCCGGTATCAAAATTAAAAGTGTGTTTCATTTCAAACACCTTCATTTTACTATAAACATTACAATGTATATTGTAAATTGAAATCATTATTAAAATTCTGCCTCATAGACTAAAATTTTTTTGGCAGTGGTTATTTTATTAAAATTTGAACTTACAACTATACCGTCATAAGAAAACATTGATGAAAAATTGCATACTTTTATGAATTGAATTGAATTATTATCACTGAATTATCATTATTTTGTATAAAACAAAGAATGAGTTAATTGAAAACGTCATACGAGTCACATGCGTCACAAGCCGAACGCTTAGGCCGATCGTGCCTCTCTATCGCTTGCTCCGCGCTCTCGCTTGCACGCTCGGCTCAGGCGGAACGTGACAATGAGTCATGCTTTTTCATGCATGCAGCCGGCGTTCATCAATATATATAAGACGTTATCACGTCAATAAAAAAATTAAAACATTTTTATAAGACTCACCAATTTATAACACAACTAGCAATAGAACTGCGTCACCTAAACACTTGCTACCTTGACTAGCAAAGTTGATGAAGCATCTCTCTTACAAAACTCCAAATATTGGCTTGAAAATCAACTCAACACCCAGTGGATGTCTCGTCCAACAATGCCAACATGACCACATATCTTTCATGATTACTTCACCACATTCTGGAAAAGTTTGAGGCTGATTCTCGATAACTGCAGTTCTCTCACCAATTTCATAAATGATAATACGGTTTTAAATGCAATATTTTTGCACAAAATTGACCTACAAACATCATTCAAAGGAAATCAAATTCAAACAAGCAACATTACTATTTTTATTGGTATCACAAATTAATGACAGATAAAAAATGCTATGTTCGTACAAATATTACTAAATTTTTCAAAAGAATTGTTAGGTAGGTATAATATTTTCAACAAATCAACTGTTTCATGAAATATTATGGATGCAAAGAAAAGCATGCTGAGAGTATTTACAATTCACAGCTTAGCTGCAAATAGGTAATAAACCTTCTTACGTTCAATTTAGGCATGTGTGAAACTTTGGCTAAACAAATCAATCACGGCTCGTTTTAATAATACATTTTACTTCACCAGGAAAAATGTTTTTCATCTTATTTGAAGCTTTGATTGCAATGCAAAGCTTCGCGACTCAATATGAAGATTTTTGCAAAGCTTTGAAACCTTGGAAGCCTAAGATTCACTGAATATATTTACTTTTTGTTTTTGTTGTAACTATATGTTTTGCTTGAATAAAATTGGTTACCTACTTGTAAAAATCAAAAAGTGGCACTGCATTTATTTTTATGAATGCTCAATACTAATATTATGCATGTTTATTTTATAATTTTTATTGAATGATGTTATAAATAGGGCCCAATTGGTTAATCACTCAATCAGTTTAAACATTAAATTTGTTTAATTTATGTATTTTATAAAATAGTTTTAGTACAGCTTCGTTGAGAACAATATTTTCAATTTGATTTGACTTAACGAATATTTAAAACATTTGATTTTTTATTTGCTTTGCATCTAAAAACTAGTATTTGCACAAGCCTAGTTGAACTTAACAAACCTGTAGCCAGAATTTTTAAGAACAGACTTATTACAGGGGTGCAACAACAGGGGGGGGCAAGGGTATTTTGCCCCCCCCCCCCCCCCAACTCCCTCTGAAACCTTGAAGTGGGGGCAAACAGGGGCAAAGAAAGTGCTGTATAATTAATTTTTAGATAATAAAACTGCTTAAATAGCACCATTTTCCACCTTGAAATACAAATTTTCCCGGGGGAGGATCAATAGGGGGGATCGATGATTCTTTATAAAAAGGTATATTGCCCCCCCCCCCCCTTTGAAAATTTAGTTGTTGCGCCCCTGACTTATTACGAAAGCACCTGATTCTTGCTGTGCCACCACAGAGTGAAATATTGCTTGGCGCAGGCCAAGAGAAGCCAGCTGTTATCAAGAGGACTGAGAACCTAATGCTTATTGTAATATATTACGCAAGACCAGGGTTTCCAGCATCGAAGGCAAGTTTGCCTATTAGTATTTAGTAATGGAAATTGAAAAATAAACGTACAAAAAATTAGGCTACTTGGTCTTGTACGTGTTAAGTACCAAACATTACTAATCAAATTGTGATCTAAACAATTTTTAGGTGGCTTTTTATAAGTAAGTTTCTCTCAATGTGTGTGTGTATGAGAGAGAGAAAGAGAGAAAATAGAAAGGAAGGAATAAAAAGAGAGAAAGAGTGGAAGAAAGAGAAAGTGATGAAGAGAGGAAAGAAAGGAAGAGAGAGAAACAAAGAGAGAAAGACTGAATTCATTTGATTCAATCTTAGAAAAGATCCTAGGACTATAGCAGTGATGGACAGGCGGGAATGGTTTATCTGCAGTTTAACAAAAAAAGAGTTGGGAAGTCAGTTTTAACGGCAAAATTGTTTACATTTGTTTCTGCAGCGTAGTAAACAAAACAGGTGCCACATCATGAAGTAAAGTGTAGCAGAACACAAACACTTCTGGTGTTGGGGGGGGGGGGGGGGAGGGAGAGGGGGTTTTGCAGGAGGGGAAACACACAGGCGAACAACAAACGTCAGGCAACTCCGAAAACAGCTCTTCCTCCATCATGCTCCTTTCCCTTCTAGCTTCTAACTATTCAGACTCCACGCAACAGCAGCATTAGTACTGTACGGCGTGCTGATTTAGGGCATTTATAAATAACTAGTGAACCAATTTTAAATTTTTTCAGGTTTTTTTTTCTAACATGATACAGCATATTATTTTTGTATCAATATCATAGTTATTTATATATATGAATTATAATAAACAACTTAAACGTAACACATAATAGACATACTATTCACAGTAACATGCTAATTATTATGAACGGAAAAAAAGAGGCATTGAACAAGCAAACGCTGCTGGAAAATAAAGTTTGTTAACTTTACGCACAGTTTGCAACTAGTCGCAATCGTGCCCGGCTAAGAAAACCGTTCCTTGCACATACAGAAGAATACTTGCACATTCTCTCGTCGACCGTTGCAAGTAAGTAGTTGGGTGTGAAACACTGTCGATAATTATTAAATTACTCGAAAACACTGAATGGTTGAATTTCAATAAGAGAGTTCGAATTTAATATCGACTTTTATTCTTTTCCTGACGAAAATACATTTGCTAAGCTGCAGAACGGCACAACCTCTCTGCCCAGCCCGCGAACAATGACTGGCTTAGACAAAGAACAGTAAAAAAATATATTGGTAACTTCCCCGAATAAGATGCCTTCCTAATGGCTACAAATATTGTTCTAACAATTATTAGTCTGTCATTCCCCGATGAGAGAGCCTGCCCACAGTCCTGGCGAAAGTCTCTGTCTTTCTCTAGTGAAGGATGCGGTAAATATCACACATTTCGGTACCTCGGCATCACGCATCTTTCTTTCCTTCTTTCCCAGACACCACTGTCTCACATTATAGGAATGTCCCAAACACAACATGACATACACATGTAAAATTATAGCTATAAAAATAACATTTAAATGAAATAAAATACTGAAAAACGCACACACTGTACCCTAGCCAATCTTGTGAAAAATTAATAAAAACATAGTTAAATGGCCTTTCTGAATGAAAAAATTAAATGTCAATAATTCTTACAAGAACATTAATAATAATAATAATAATAAAATACAAATATGAATAACTAGGTCACTATGACCTAGAAGCTATATAATCAGCTGATCAAAGTGAATGACAAAAGCATAACCTCTTTTCCCTCTCAAAAAATATTTATAAAAGCTGAGTATGGCAGGGTCTTAGAATGTTGAACATTGCAGTTTATTTTGGAAGCTTCTTCGTGACTTTCTGGAAGCCGCTTTAATCCCTTCAAACCTGCATAAAATTCTAGATCTACAATAGAACGAAAACGGAGGAGACGGATCACGTACACGGAGACGGATCTCGTGCAACGACGCGTGGACGGAGACGGACCCGCACGGATTAGCTCTGCAACGCCGAGACTTTTCTGTTCACGTTGCTCCGTGCGACCAATAGAAGCGCGGCACTTGGCAGCGGTTATAGCCATGTTCGTTCACGTCCTAAATGTATCAAAAATTGTTTTAAGTTAATAATAATATCTAGTGTTATATCATTACCTTGGACTTTTAACTTTGATTACGTACGTAAATTCTGCCCGTGCTCTGAAATCGAAACATAAAATTTTTTTTTAAAAAATTAAATCAATGTTTTGTAGCCTTGGATTGCTCTCTCGTCGGTTGCCGTTTGTTGCGTCTGCGAGCACCGCAGAAGCAGCGGGAAGCACGGCGCCACAGCGCGAGCGAGAGAGCGATCACCGGGAACGGGAGAGAGCGATCACCGGGAACGGGAGAGAGTGATCACCGGGAACGGGAGAGAGCGCTCACCGGGAACGGGAGAGAGCACTCACCGGGAACGGGAGAGAGCGCTCACCGGGAACGGGAGAGAGCGCTCACCGGGAACGGGAGAGAGCGATCACCGGGAACGGGAGAGAGCGATCACCGGGAACGGGAGAGAGCGCTCACCGGGAACGGGAGAGAGCGATCACCGGGAACGGGAGAGAGCGCTCACCGGGAACGGGAGAGAGCGCTCACCGGGAACGGGAGAGAGCGATCACCGGGAACGGGAGAGAGCGATCACCGGGAACGGGAGAGAGCGATCACCGGGAACGGGAGAGAGCGATCACCGGGAACGGGAGAGAGCGCTCACCGGGAACGGGAGAGAGCGCTCACCGGGAACGGGAGAGAGCGCTCACCGGGAACGGGAGAGAGCGATCACCGGGAACGGGAGAGAGCGCTCACCGGGAACGGGAGAGAGCGATCACCGGGAACGGGAGAGAGCGATCACCGGGAACGGGAGAGAGCACTCACCGGGAACGGGAGAGAGCGCTCACCGGGAACGGGAGAGAGCGCTCACCGGGAACGGGAGAGAGCGATCACCGGGAACGGGAGAGAGCGATCACCGGGAACGGGAGAGAGCGATCACCGGGAACGGGAGAGAGCGCTCACCGGGAACGGGAGAGAGCGATCACCGGGAACGGGAGAGAGCACTCACCGGGAACGGGAGAGAGCGCTCACCGGGAACGGGAGAGAGCGCTCACCGGGAACGGGAGAGAGCGCTCACCGGGAACGGGAGAGAGCGCTCACCGGGAACGGGAGAGAGCGCTCACCGGGAACGGGAGAGAGCGATCACCGGGAACGGGAGAGAGCGATCACCGGGAACGGGAGAGAGCGATCACCGGGAACGGGAGAGAGCGCTCACCGGGAACGGGAGAGAGCGCTCACCGGGAACGGGAGAGAGCACTCACCGGGAACGGTGATGAAGATGTCCTTCAGCAGGAGCAGCTCCTCCTCTGGAGCCACGTCGTGCGAGCCGAACAGGTCCTCCTCCGGCCAGATCTCCCTGCGACCCAGCAGTCACCACCTCTCTCGGAACTACGTCCACCACCAGCAGCGGACTTACGAATTTTCGAGGCATAGCCTGTAAAGTTTTTCGCCGCCCCATGCCTCTACAATTTATCATGTCCCAGATTATTTTTAACAATCCAACAATTTCGCTGAAATTGCACATAAGATAATTTTTTTGGCCGATTACTGGTTGAGGGGCGGCGAACTAGCTGTTTTCCTCTAGAATATGGAAGTTTGCTACACGGATTCACGGAACGTACAATAAGGGAAGGGGGGAAAGTCATCGGCAAAATTTGTTGCAGACTTATATAATCTGTAAAACATCAGAAAACAGAAAACCGTCATGGAGAAATCTTTTTGATTCCTATGAGGTAGCCGCCCCAAAAATCTGCCGCCCTAGGCTCAAGCCTACTCAGCCTGCTGGTGAATCCGCCACTGTCCACCACACCACCATGCAAACAAAATACAGTATTTCCTACTGGCCAAACTCTGTGGAATTAATTGTTAGGCACACAACTTCACGGTTTCATCTTTAGTTCCAATTAATTTTTCAAAACTTAAGCTAACCTGCACACCCTAGTACTTCCATGCACACCCTAGCACCCTCTTTATGAGGTATTGGTGTGCATGTCACAACTGTAATAATAAATAAATAAAAAAAAAAAATTATTTTCATACACTGTCCTTATTCATATAAAAATGTGTTTTATTCAACCTACATATATGAAGGAAAAAAAAAAATCACTACCTATTTCAACCAGATATTCATTTATTGACTGATACATGATGCACTTTTGCAATAAAATAATTTTTAAGACAGAAATACTCAGATAAATGAAAATAAATCGGCCTAATCTTTGCGTGTTTTAAAAACGAGCCAACATCACTATGTAAAAAGTATTACTATTGAAGATATGCAAGATAAAAAAGAATTTAAAAAAATTAATTTAATGCACTTAATTTAGTTCATGCTTTTTCGTAAAAACTCCATGCTAAATAAATTGCTGTCATGACTTTACTCAATAAAAGATAACATTTTTTTTTGATTTGATTTAAGTTTTGTAAAATTAATTGTTGAATTGGTGATTTTAGTTGCATTTTGGATCTAACTGGTGTACGAACATACTTTTTGGTGTTACGTGGTGCACTGGCATGCTTTTTGGTGTTATTTCGGTTCTATTACTATTGAAGATATGCAAGATAAAAAAAATTAAAAAAAAAATTATTTTATGCACTTAATTTAGTTCATGCTTTTTCGTACAAACTCCATTCTAAATAAATTGCTGTCATGACTTTACTGAATAAAAGATTACATGTTTTTTGATCTGATTTAAGTTTTGTAAAATTAATTGTTGAATTGGTGATTTTAGTTGCATTTTGGATCTAACTGGTGTACGAACATACTTTTTGGTGTTACGTGGTGCACTGGCATGCTTTTTGGTGTTATTTCGGTTCTATTACTATTGAAGATATGCAAGATAAAAAAAATTAAAAAAAAAAATTATTTTATGCACTTAATTTAGTTCATGCTTTTTCGTACAAACTCCATTCTAAATAAATTGCTGTCATGACTTTACTGAATAAAAGATTACATGTTTTTTGATCTGATTTAAGTTTTGTAAAATTAATTGTTGAATTGGTGATTTTAGTTGCATTTTGGATCTAACTGGTGTACGAACATACTTTTTGGTGTTACGTGGTGCACTGGCACGATTTTTGGTGTTATTTCGGTTCTATCATAATTCAGCACATAATCTTGTCCCAAAAAAATGTACATTTCAAATGCTACAATAAGTGCCTTGCATTTTTTTTTTATATAAATCATTCAGAACATATTTCAAATATGTAATTTTTTTCCCTTCCACAACATTACCGTATAACAAAGTAACAAAGCCAAACATTCATACTGGGGCTAAAAAAAATTTGATAGCACCATTTTAGAGAGCATTAGATTTCCTAAAATATTTTTTTTTCTTCTTTCAATCTTCAGACTTTCAAAAATCTGGCAATTTCAAAATATAAAAAATCAAAATCATAATATATTTTTTGAACATTTACTAATTTTTTTAAGTAAAAAATACAACTTGTCAAAGTTCACACAAAACTTTTCATGTAATACAGTAGTTTTTTACTTTGGTAAACCCAGATATGAAAATAAAACCAAGAAGGATTTGTAAATGACTAAATGTTATAAAACATTATTTAAATTGAAAATTCTTTGCAAGGGGAAAATTTAATAATCTAAATCTACACTGAGAGTTCTAAAATGATTCAGTAAAACCCAGTAATTTACAAGTTATACATGCAAATGTTGGCTTAAGTATTGCTCAAACAAAGAACAAAAAAAATTTATTATTTAATATTGCATTGAACATAAATTTACATTAAATAATGTTAGGTCCATTGTGTGATACTCCAGATTAAGTGACTGATTAATTTACCAATTGTTTTACTGAAAAAAAATTTGACACATTTTAAGCTCTTTTATTTATAATTAATAAATAAATATTAGATATTAAATAGTTAAATACTACATCCAAAAAATAAAATAAAATAAGAACGCAAATATTTGAGATTATCTTAAATACCACATTTCTTTACTTGACTGCAGCCATGATTTAAAGTATGACCTTGGTCCTATATCTCAATTTCACCTCGATTTTAAAATTTGTGTGCAAACCCTAGAACACTCAGATTTTCACTGAGCTTCATTTCCATCAAATTAAAAATTCAATTAATAGAATGTTTTTAAAAGGAATGATAATAATTGTTGAATTCACCAAAAAAAAAGGGGGTTTGAATGTAACTACATACGTACATAAAATTGTTATTACAGAAAACACTACTAACCTGCACGCCCTGAGCGTAGCAATCGCTTCTTCAAACTTCCTCTCTTTCAGGCATTTTTGAATGTTCCTCATCACATCCACTCTACGATTAGATAAGACAGCAAGAGTTTAGATCAATTGTACAACTAAGAACTAGGTAGTAGAGTCTTGGTCTCAAATTAAAGAACAACATACAACAGAATAAAAGTACAACTAATGATAGGTACACTAGAGTCCTGTCCTCCAAATTACAGAACAGACAACAGATTAATTGTACATGTAAGGACTAGGTACTAGAGTCCTGTTGGTTATGTCATATGGTCCAGTGCAAGAGAAAGCATACACACCTTAACAGAGTGAAATAAATTAAAAAATTAATAAACAAGCAACTTCAGGGGTTCTGGTCGGTAGTCACATATCACTATGCATAAATCTTTCAGCAATTAACTGACAAAGAATATTATTGTGATAGCTACTAATTAACTATGAAATCAAACCCTATTTAAAAGCTCAAACCTCTAGATGCTTTTAAGTTGGTTTATGTTTAAATTAACAATTTCAGAATAATTCTCTCTTTAAATAATATACCTTTCCTAAGATAATCAAACGAGGAAATACTATTTCTAATCTGTTATCAGCTTGGCAGATTCTGTAACAGGCTGTATTATGGAACGAGTCTATGATTTGGGCAAAAGTTTAGTCAACATTAAGGTCATAAGAGACGATGAGGGATGGTGAGATGATAATGGAGCCTTGAGGAATTAATTGGTGGGGGGAAATGGTATCACCCCCAGTAAAACCACTGGTTCACAGCAACGTCAGTCATGTTTCCTACTTACGAAAAATTTGGGCTTGACCCCGCATGTGATCTAACCACTCGTCAGGCGCGGTCCACCTAAAGTTTCTGGCGTGAGTATTCAGCACGGACGCACTTCAAAAGAACTTACTTCTGGTCGTCCATGTCTCTGTCCGTGACAGCGTCGAAAGGCACGGCCTCTGTGTTCAGCGCGCCACCTTGCAGCACGGCCGATATCTCAGGTGCAAGGTCGTTCCAAGCGTCCTCTGCCGAGGGCTGTGGCTCTGTTGCCACTGCTTTCTCTGCACCAATCACAGACCAGCCCCCATTATGCCAGTGCCGACAAAACTGAATCCTTGATAGTTGAATTTCTTTATGCTGTTATGAATTTTCTCTGGTGGATATACAAAAAAAAAAAAAAAAAAACAATATACATACACCTCATCATTTGCCTTTTTCTAAGGTAGTTTAGTTTAAACTTATGTTCTGCATATTACTTTGGTTTTGACTACACTGTATACTATACTCAATACTACATTTTGTATTCAGCTTTTACTAATTAATGATAAGTTACCACTGTATTCTAAGTGGCCCATGTCTAGGCCACAAGAAATCTACGGCTTTTTTTTTTTTACGTATTATAATTCTTGGTGTTCTATGTATTTTATTTTTGTAGTTATTTTATTGCAATTCTTAATTCTCAAGGGCAGCTCGAATAGGCAGGTAATGGTAATTTAATTAATCAAAGCAACAGCTGTTTAAATATGTAGATATTTATTTAATTGAATATTTTATTGGTGGTTTGTCAGAAACGATAAAATAAAAGTTGAGAGTGAGCAGAAATTGAACTACTGAGTGGGAGTTTCAAAACTTGTTGATGGTGCGGCGCTAATTGGACTCGGAAAGTGAACAGGGTGATCGTGTGCCGATAGATGGCAGTAATGTGTGAAACGAAGAGGGGAAAAACCTGGCTGATGACGCGAGCGTATGAATGGATAAGAGTGCAGACTGTACGACACGATCCGAAGTTGTAACTTACGCTGTTTTCTACGTTTCTTCCGTCGGGCCACTGGCTTCTGAACCATCACGTGGCCCCGGGAACAAAACTGCTCCAGCATCTTGAAGAAAATGTGCGCTGTCTCAATCAAATCTTTCAGGTACAGCCTGATGACAAAACACATGCAAAAAATTCAGGAATATAACAATAATTGCTGAAAACTAAATATTTTTGAGTTTACTATGACTACACTCATTAAAAAAATTCTATCAAAATATAAACTTTTGACTGGCATTTTCAAATTAACACATTTGGGTGAATGCTCTAGCTGAGCTCAAGCATATTATTTTAATACAATGAACAGAACTCAAGCCTAAATACAGCAGGCGTTTTCATGGACTGACGTGCTTGCTTGAGCAATCTTGGATTGTCACAACCGTCGTAGTTCGATTGGTTGCCACTTGAAGCACTGTGCTATACTGTTTTACGTGTGAAGTGGCTTCTGGCATGCAGCATCGAGCCACGGAAATAACAGTGTTTTTGCTGCGGTGGAAAATGGCAAAACGATTGTGTAAGAGTGACCAATTTTACAAGGAAGAAGAATTTTTTGCTTTTTCCGGTTCAGATGCTGACAATGGCAGTTCCTATTCTTGAAACAAGAATAACCAGCTGTAACCATTACATTTATAGGTGTGCCATAATTTAGGGATTAGTTATAACTTTTATTGTGGTGCAAGGAAAATTTAATTTTGTATTTTAAGTTGAGTTTAGTGACGAAATTTATGTGTTTGTCACTATAAAATGAAAACTGAAGTACAATATCATATATGTATTATTATTTACCTATTAACAAAACTTTATTATTTACATTTTTTTTTATTTTTAATGTACAATTCAATAAAATGATAATTTTAATCTTTTTTTAATGCAATTAGACAATTTTTTTAGTAGTAAATATTGTATACTTTTATCATAACATAGTATATTTGGATTTTATTTTTTTCATATTCTACTAACTCTGAAATCAAGTTTTGATTGAACAAATACCTTGACATCTTCACCTCATCAAAGTTGAGCAACAGCGTGAGAATCAGTTCTCGATACTCTATGACGTAGAAAACATTGTTCTTGATCACTTTCGATGAATTACGAACACTTTCATCCGGAGACTTGTCCATGGCCGTCAGTGTCATCAACAGCTCCTGAAAAAAAAAATGCATTATTTGAGTATGTAAAAAAAACATAAGAACACGCTAAATTACGATAAGAAAAAGCCACCTGCTTTGATTAGACCATAAAGACTATGATTAAAGCGCCCTAGCACCACACTCAATCTGCAGGTTGATGACGTGACAAATGGTGATGGCGGACAAGGTGAGGCCTGGCACGGCACGGCACGGCACGGATGACAAGTGACAGAGGTCAGAGTGGACACAACACTCGCCTGGTAGGCCTGGAGCGCCAGGTGCATCCGCTTGGACCACAGCCGCAGCTTCTTCTTGTCGGTGACCATCATCTCGTAGCAGTTCTCCAGCTGCGTCTGGACGAAGTGGAACGTCTGCACGTGCATAGTCTCGCTGGAACAGTCCCCCCCTTCACCGTCTAGGTCCAGCGCAGTGGCCACGCCAACACCTGGTAGCGATGTAATCTTTTTAGCATCGATATTGGCCGACGTTCCCGATTTTCTGGATTTTTCCACCCGATAACTTAAAAAACCCCGATACTCACGGAAAAAAAAGTACACTAATTTCGTCTTTTCAGGTGTCACCCGCATTATTTAACTCCGTAGGCATTTGTTTTTACTATATACTGGCTATATTATAATATTGTGTTAGGTAGTTCATTATTGAAAGACATAATTTTAATTGTGCTAAGCATCAATTTTATGCAGTAAAAAATTATTTTTTGTCATCTAATAAAAATCCTGATAAGAAATAATTATATTAGGTTTCTGAATCATTACCTAAAAATATCAATTTGCTTGTGATTTGCACTATGATTATTTTTACAGTAAGTATTGAATCAAAATTGTATTAGTTATCAAATCTGTTGAAGAAATGTATCGGTAACAGGATTGGTATCGGTTTTTATCTACACCACGATTCTATACAATTCCGGACAAAGTTTTTTTTTTACAGAAATACCAGTGAGAACATTTAACGTCAAATGTAAAAATGAAAACCGACGGTAATGATAGATTCTGAAGGGACTAAATGTGAAAGTCGAGCATTAACACGACCTGGCGGGCAATGTCAACAGCTGGAATCCACCCAAAATAATCCGAGCACCAGCGGCTCGACGGTGCCGGATCACAGAATTTTGCGAATCCATTTTCGCCTCTTCTTCGGAACGAGGAATAGTTGCGGACACACTTGCGGCCCGCTCGTGAGAGTCCGGCGGTCGTCCTTACCTGACGTACTGCACCTGGAAGTTGTAGTGACGGTTGAACTCCATGAAGAACTTCATGGCCCACAGGTAGTACGACTCGTCGTTAGCCTGCGTCCTCGCCCGAGCCAGTCCGTCCTACAAGACCACACGCCTGCGGATTGTCGAACACGTGTCCGGCGAACCAGAAGCCACCGTTCAGCAGCCCTGACACGTGTCTTCATCACCTCACGAATAGAGACAAGATTACATATATGGTGAACTGCGATAAAACCGAAATAACACGAAAAGCATGTTGTAGAGACATTGTACAACACCCAAATGCAAGTTTTATCATGGAACTAAGTAGCATTTAACAAAATCTTAAATTAATTCATAAAAAAATTAACTTTTAATGTTTGAAATTTAAGGAATATCTTTATTTCTGTACCAAAAATTGTACCAAAGTGCATGGATCAGAAAAATTAATTTCATTTCATTTTATGAGCATTTCTTATTGAATCACTTTTAAATCACAAACTCGCTACTTGGCTGCTGTGTTTTGAGATGTTACAACGTAGCAGCCTGTGATTCGATAAAGCTATGGTTGGGCGTTTCTCATCGGCCCAGAGTCATCCAGGTGAGTTGTGAGCCAACAGCAGAGGCAGCACCGAGGTATAACTATTTGTATTCTAGCCTATCGCAAAATGAATCCGGGAATTTTTCCGGTCTCTAATAATAACTTTATTGGGAACCAAACATTTTTTTGCGATTGCCAAAAGTTGTTAGTTAAAGAATTAGGGTCTGTATCATTGCACCTCTTGTTGCAATTGCTTAAAGATGTGAAATCTCATAAATATCTCGAGCCGGAAGCAGTTTCACCTGCCTCGCGAGCGGTGGGACCGTACCTTAACGGTGTGCATGAGGGAGTTGTACGCCCCGGTCAGGAACTCCACGCAGAACTCCTTCAGGAACAGGCGGATGCTGTAGGCCGACCTCCTCTCCGCCTTGTCATCCTTCATCGGCAGGCGGTTCCGGGGTCGCTTCTGCCTGCTCTGAGGGACACACAGGGAAGCTCGCGATGAGCTCGACCCCCCCCCCCCCCTTCCCGTTGCGCTCTCGCGGCAGACCCCGCATCCGCGCGCTCACCCACCTTCTCCAGGTCGAAGTTGAGGGACTCCAGCTTGTTGAGGGGCTTGTGGTAGATCAGGTCTTGATCGCTGATGGACTTCACGTCTTTCAGGACAAACGTGCCACCGAATCTTGAATGCCTGAGGAAGTAAAGGACAGTATATGAAGTCCTTTCCAACTGTAAATGTTTAAAACTTAAAATTAAAATGCAACACGTACACAACCATAGCTCGTAACACATTTGTCATAACCAGAGAAATCTGCTTTTCATCAAAATACCCACCAACATGTAAAATAACTGGAGAAAAAATAATATTCAAGATATATTGATTTTTCTTGAATCTAAGACACTATCGATTCTAAGATGCACCCCTCATTTAATATATTTTCCCTAAAAGAAAATGTATAGCAAGAAACATAAACTGCACTTCCATTTAAAACCAATAAATTTATTAAAGAAGTGAAAGTTAACTATATAGTGGATTAGTTCTCCAGTTCTTTTAAGTAAGTTCTCTAACACCACAGCGATAGTTAGCTGGTTTTGTGCACAGACTTCACTAGTGGACTAGTAATGATTCGTTGCTAAATTATAAGCATGGTGCACCTGTGATTATCACTATTTTTCTTAATTTTATAGTTTACTGCCTGCGTGAGATTCATGTGCCACATTCTGAAAAACCACCTTGGTAAAAAAAAATCTGATCTATTTACTCTCACAGAAATGCTTATCAGTTTGCCAGCAAATACGGAAGTTTATCAATATTATATGAACTGCATCTCTTTTTCAAAACTCTAAAACTCGATAAATATCAGTCTTAAAATTTTATTTTAAAAAAAGGGGGTTGTCTGTAAAGTCGGTTAAAGGACGATAATTTTACATGATAACGTCATAAGAAAACATCGATGAAAAATTGCATACTTTTTTAATTTTCAAATAATATTTACATTTTTTTGCAAAATATAAATATAAATAATTTGTTTAAATATAATCACGAAAAACTAGTTAAAAAGCCTGCCTTAACCCGTTTGGCATTATAGAAGATTTTCTCGCACGGTGGTTGGCCGGGTCTCAGACGCTCGGCTCAGGCGGAACGTGACAATTTTTCCGTGCGTGCAGCCAGCGTTCATCGATTTATAAGACGTTATCGCGTCAAAAAAAAACTCGGCACATATAAGATACTGTTGATGTAGCAAGTACCCCATATTCTGAGCTCGAAAAAAAGGTGCACCTCAGAACAGACAAAGCTCTCAGTTTTGCCTTTGAATATATATACTGTATAGAAGTCGCCAGCCCAGGTTAAAATTTCTAATACGGTTCGAGGTAGTTGGTTAATTCACCGCCGCAATCGCCACCATCTCTAGGGCATCGACTTGTGGTGGTCTCTAGCAGACAAGTGTCGAACTCTTCAACACCCCTTCCCCACCCTCCCTCAAACTAGCGTTGTCCTCCACCCACCCTCTACCCCACCTCTCATCCCTACAGATTTGTGACACACAAACTCCCGTTGAACGACTTTGAGCTGCAGTGAATGTTGGGTGGGGGGTGCGGGGAATGACAGCGGGCGACAGTGCTGGGCTCTAACGTGTAAATAACAACTTAAGATGATACAGGGTGTTACGGCAGCGCACTGCTGCGGTGAAGTTCCCAAGCTGCTCATCATGCGCTCCTGAAAAACGTAGAGTAAATCCTATCCGCTCGCGACTTCCATACAGTATATATATTCAAAGGTTTCACAAAGCGCACAATGGCCCGGGGGGGGGGAGAGGGGGGGTCCAGACCTGGAGCCGGCGTACTTCTTGACCTTGGCCAGCCGGTCCTCCGTCTCGCGCCGTCGCACGGCCAGCAGCTGCGTCTCGTCGCGCTGCTTCTCGGCCTCGCTGCGCTGGAGCGCCGCGCCGGCCAGCTCAGCGGGGCTCTGCTCCCGCATCATCAGCGACACGATCTGCATTCCACACCGCCGCTTCCACTACCACCTTCGCACATCACCACTGAGCCCTAGCTGCTTTCAGTGGCTTCAGATATACTACTTCAACATGCAGAAACAAGCGTTTATGATGTTCGCAGGCTTTCACGGCCATTGTCTGAAGAAGCTTGGCTTCTGGGTTGTAGCCGCGTCCATGGCGATAAATTCACCGACGTTTTCGGTCGACATTGCGGTCGCCATCATCAGGGGAGCAGTAACCTACTGCTCCCTGATGATGGCGACCGCAATGTCGACCGAAACGTTGGTCAATTTATCGCCAAGGACACGGCTACAACCCAGAAGCCAAGCTACTACAAGCGTTTATGTTTTTTTTATTTTTAGTCCAATTTTATTTTTAAAACAGAAATTTTCGATATATATATATTTTTTTTATTTTTATAAAAGCTGTTTTGTAATACTTACTCTACCAAAATAGTGGTAAAATTTATATGCTGCATTTATACGATAAAATAATTTGTAATACACTGGTCAAAAACAGAACAATAATAATTAATACGAGAGCATCAGTGGTTTAAAAGTCAAGTATGCTGATATTACAATTACAGCAGTAACCCCCCCCCCCCCCCCCCCCAAAAAAAAAAAACCCGAAAGTGTAATCGTGTTCTAGGGCTGGACCAATGTCAGGTAATGACTGTCTGGATTGTCATTCACTGCAGCTGACTAACAAACTGTAAGTAAAGTGAAAAACCTGAAGAAATCTTTTTTCAAAATAAAAGCACCAAAAATTTAAAATTTCAAAAGTTCTTTGTTAAGAAGAGTTACTTATTTTGATACCACAGATCTTACAATTATTTGAACGGAATAAAAGCTCAAAATTGAAATTTTATTTTACATTTTGTTCTCAACATCCAGGTGATTTAATATTAATGGAAGTTTACAAGGTTGCTTGTATTTTGCCAATTTGAATAAATGTTTCAAATCACTACACCCTTAGATAACCAAAAATCCAGCCAATAAATGCTTTATCCTGTACCTAGGATAGGTTTTTAAAATACCTCTTTTCATACAATGCAGTTCTGTTTACTAACAAATGGTGCTACAGCATAGTTTCATTTTAATTACCAGAATTACATACACATGATTAGGACATAATGGCTATGAATTCTTTGATAAAAAAAACAATAAAGTAAACATTATTTCACTTTCCCATAACTTTTTTTTTGGCAAAAATTAATGTATGTTTTACTATAAAGAAAAGGTTTTATCGGAAAGGCAAAACTCTACATTAGAATCGTTTCAGCTCAACAAGACAAGGAAGGTTACGGAAAAGAAAAAATTTCTAGAGAAGATGTGAAGTAAATGTATAAATTGTGTAAATGCATGAAAGGAAAAAAATCAAATGATGTAGAACAAAGTTTGCTGTTTCCACTAAAAACTTAAAAATTCAAACTTTTGCTGCTAAGGTCACTGAACTAAGGTTCCAGTTGCAGGCATGTCTGTGCATGGTGAACACAGTGTGTGACGCCACGCACTCAATCAAACAGAGCAAAGTCCGTCAGAGAACGAGGCTCGTAGGCCCGGCACGGTCCGGCTGGCGCACGGAGCTAAACTTCCCGAACTGCCTCTATTTGTCGTCGAGCTCTCGGGCGGGAGCGAGGACAAAGAGGGCCACAGACGAGGGAAGAAGGAGGGGAAGGGGGAGGACAGGAGAAGAGAAAAGGCAGAAACAGGATGCTTGCAAAACTTCCGCAACAAGCCAAATAAAGCATCCCAACCCCCCTTTCCACGGCCCATACACAACACCCCCCCCCCCCCTTCCCCTTCCTCCAACGTCTTTTAAGGAAGTTTGAGGCCAGCCTCTTCACTCCGCGAGATAACAAGTTGTCGACGCTTCGCAGCTTTGCCGCGCAACGAGCACTGAATGGCAGACAAAAGGACAGAAACTGCATGAAAAGATGTAGCTGAAGAGGAGAGGAGGAATCTGTATAGAATAAAAAGAATAAAAAAAGAAGAGGAAGGAAATCTGGAATGTACCAAGCAGCTTACCAAGTAATAAAAAAAAAGGTCGAAAGCCACATTAAAAAAATTAAAAAATATATAAACAACACTTGTGGGGATTAAAAAAAAGTTGACTAACTTAACTCTACACCAGGGCCACTCTAAGAACAAAAGAACTTGAGGTGTTTGCTCCTGTAGAAGAGATGAGTAACGCTTCAACCCAACGGCTGTTCCGACGTCTACCTGAACCCAGCTCTGAGCTCAATGCTGCCTGAGTTGCTTGCTATAATAACTGTTTGTGTTATACTTCACCTTAGTAAAATTATTAAATAGATTAACAATGGTAACTTATATCCACATTATGAATGTCATATTTATTCTTTAGGTATATCTCTATTTCGTGGTAATTTCTTTCTACCTTTTTTTACGTTAACTGTATCGCTTTTTCTAATAAGACTGTGCCTGATAGAATATCTGCATCGGATTTCATATATGTTTTGATTTCACATTTTTATTTTATTTTACAATTACATACTTCTTTATGTTTGTGCTGTCTATATATTTGTTTTTTATTTGTATAGCACCAACCTTTTTTAGGACTATGTCTTTTGGCCAGTATTACAAAATTTACAGTATTTATTAATTCCTACATGCATGCATCCATTCTTCACAAATTCATTGTTCATATATTATATAATTTTTTTGTTTATTTATATACAAAATAAATATAATAAATAACTAAATCTGAAGGCACAATCTAGGGTTGAACAAATACTATTGGTAGTATCTGCATATTACACTGGAGAGTCGGGAGCGGCAGCAGACAAGGGGGCGAGGGGGAGCGCTCACCTCCAGGATGTGCATGTAGTACTGGTGCTCGTGCTCCATGCTGGACACGTACAGCAGGAGGTCCACCATCCCCGACTCGTGCAGCGCCCACAGCACCTGGGACACTCGCACTCTCACCGCTCGGTTTCAACGACGGGCCAGTCAAACCCTCTAACACCTTCAACTCCTCAGCAGTCCAAGCGCTCAATATCCGAGGGAAAAGATTCATACATAAATTATTGAGGCAATAAAGTAAATTAAAAAAAAATTGGTTGTCTGTAAAGTCGGTTTACGGGCGATAGTTTAACGTGACGTCATAACAAAACATAATTGAAATGATTGCATACTTTTATGAATAAAATTGTATCATTTTTATTGAATTATCACTATTTTGTATGGATACAAAGAAGGAGTGAAATGAAATCTACAATTTAATTGATAAATTTACTTTTATTTGCACTCATTAATTCAAATATGTTTATTACTTTAACGAAGAGATTATTTTAACTATAACTTTTATACATGTTTGCTATTTAACTTCTTCCAATCTGTGTTATTCTGTTAAGGATAGGACGATGATAGGAAAAGTAGTAAACGAATGGGGGTGTTTCAAGTTTAATGTGCCTCGAAAAAGTCAAATCGATGGTTGTTTCAATCGAGTGGAAGAGAGATAGATGCGGTGCAAGCGTACAATGAGCATAACGGGACACAGCGTAACGTGACAATGTACGTTACGGGACACTTTTTCGTGCGTGCAGCCGGTGTTCATCGATTTATTAGACGTTGTCACGTCAAAAACAACACACACACAAACAGCTCGGTTCGGTTCAAGGGTGTCTACCAGCGACATGACAGTCAAACCCTCAAATACCTTCAACTCCTTAGCAGTCCAAGGATTCACTATTCAAGGGAACTTTGTACATGTGATAGAAGTGAAACTTCTATGGCAATTAAAAACCTCGACTCGTTGGTATATCGTAAGGGGTAAAACGACAGAAAGAGATAGATAGAAAGAAGACAATTTCCTACAAAAAAAAGGTATTAATAGAATTTAAAAAAAGTATCTAAATCATCAAAACGAAAACATTATATCCAAAATATCAGTTAAAATTTTGGAAATTATTTCGACATTTATGCTGATGTTGATATTATAGCTTTATGGAAACAAAATTAATATTATGAAACTAACCAAGTGTTTACACAAATCTATAGTATTTTAAAAGTCACTCATCTAACCTAAAAAAATCATTCAAATGTTGATTACTTAATAAATAACTTAATATATTTAAATGCCATTTTACAAAATGATTAGAAACAATGACCTATTCACTGTCCTTTTTGCATCAGAAATGTTTCAGAACAATTCTTCAAAAAAACATTGCATTGAAATTCAGCTTTGAAATTTTTCTCTCATAGTGCCCAAAGAAGTTTCACTTCAAAAATTTAACACTACTAAGCTAACCTCTGAAGTTTACTAGGTCAATTTTTTCTTCATACCTATCCTGTTACCATTCTCCAAGATATTGTACTTTTGAACATGAATGTATTTATATAAATAAAATTACAGTACACATTATTTCCCAAACTTTGTTCATGAATAAACATCAAAAGCGTTAGGATTTTGGATCCTTGAGACCTAGATTTGGATTCGAGGGGTGTATTCGAAGTATTCTTCAGGATTCGACTTTGAGATACCGATTAGAGAAAATTGGGAAATGAAAAAATCACTAGTGTTCACAAATACTGGTGAACCAGTTCCACAACTTTCTCAGGACCTTCTGATAACATTTTCTAACAAAGTTCCACTACATACAACACAGTAAGCAAAATTAAACATACTGTCCAAAACCAACCTAATATAATTCCCCTTAAAAAATTTCCAGCATGAGTAAGTTTAAAAAATTGAACTAGATACATAAAATTTTACCCTTTTGATAAATTTTCTGTTAATTATTAAGTATAACTTTCTAAGCATACTGAGAAAATTCTTAAAATTTCCTGCATATTCAGTTAAAAAAATTTAACTAGATACATAAAAGTTTACCTTTTTGATAAATTTTCCGTTATTAAATTTAAATTTCTAAGCATACTGAGGAAATTCTTAAAATTTCCTGCATAATAAGTTTAAAAAATTTAACTAGATACATAAAAGTTTACCTTTTTGATAAATTTTCCGTTATTAAATTTAAATTTCTAAGCATACTGAGAAAATTCTTAAAATTTCCTGCATAATAAGTTTAAAAAATTTAACTAGATACATAAAATTTTACCCTTTTGATAAATTTTCCGTTATTAAGTATAACTTTCCAAGCATGCCGAGAGTGACGGGAAACAGACTGCGATGAATGGGCACCTGGTCGTGGATGCTGGCGTCGTTGTCCGTCCTCCTCTCGGCGGCGGGATCCGCCGGCACCTGCAGCACGTTGCGCACCAGGATCAGGATGCGCTCCATGACCAGGCTGGTCTCCTCGCTGCGATCCTGCCACTCCTGTCGCCACAGCCCGGATCACAGCCTTCCTCGTGCCGTCCAGCTATAATCGCTTGTTACAAATTATTTTGTCACATTTCAGGTTAGGTTTTCAAATGATGTAAAAAAAATTCCTTTTTCTTTTTTGAAGTTAGAGGTAAAGTGTTTCACCGGGGTTTTTTTTGTTTTTATTTTTAAAATTCACAAGTTTATTTTTGAAGTAATTTTTTTTTTGTTGGCCTCTTTGTGTGGGAAGGCATGCTGGCGTGATTCTCCTTTGTTTTTTTTCCAATCCTGTGCAGCACACACCCGCGACCCTCAAGCAGCCTCGGGACACCCGTCTCACAGGCGCGTTACCGGTGACTTCTGTTCCGAGGCGGGGGAACGGATGGAACCTACTTTCCTACCGCTTACTTTCAAGTTCTTTTCTGTTGATAGATTTTTTTTTTTGACGTGATAACGTCTTACGAATCAATGAACGCAGGCCGCACGCACGAAAAAATTGTCACATTCCGCCTGAGGCCGAGCGTGCAAAAACCGGCCAACCCACCGTGCGAGAAAAATCTTCTATAATATCAAACAGGTTATGGCGGGCTTTTTTTTAACTAATTTTTCGTGATTATATTCAAACAAGTTATTTAAATTAAATTTGCAAAAACTGTAAATGATATTTGAAAATTAAAAAGTATGCAATTTTCCATTAATGGTTTCTTATGACGTTATCACGTAAAATTATTGTCCTTAAACTGACTTTACAGACAACCTTCCCTTTTTTTTTTAGCATATCTTAGGATTTCAGGGGAGAATAATTCTCCCTGGTCCCCCCGTCCTCATACGCCCCTGCACATTACCTATTCACCTAATATATCTTCCAAATGGTTGGGAAAAATTGATTTCATGTTGCTTGAGATTACATCTCATTAATAACTCATGTTTACTTTCCCGGCGTTCATACATTCATTCGTGCGGTCGCGTCTGACCTGCCCAAGTTTTCTGTGGCAGCGTGCCACATGCAGCTGGTTCACATGATAACACAGAGCACCACAGTACATTGCACCATACATTTGGCTTTACTCAAAAGAGTTTTAGGCAAGATGCAGATTAATGGGAATACGTTTTAATGTAATTTTGACAAATTTATTAAAAAATCAAGACTATGAGTTTAACGTATACTCAGGGCCAAACTTCTTATTTTCATGCCTACACAATTACATCATTTTGGGGTACTTTTCTTTAAGGCAAGCAGGTAGAACGAAATGGCGCCCGATTAAAAATGAGAAAGATAAAAAATTAAATTCTTGTTAATAAATAATTATTAGAGGTTTTTTTTTTATCTTCATGTTTTGAGTGTCAAATATTGTTCGTGCAGTCCAACGTGTCTGATCTCGGAAGTTTCAAGTTTGCCAGCTCTGGTCAGACACGACTGTGCCACATCAGCACCCGTCAGAGACGGACGCGACCGAGCGAACGCGTCAGAGGCGAAGACGACGAGAGGCCACTCACGATCTGCATGATCTCGCCCAGCCTGCGGTTGAAGACGCCCCAGACGGCGCCGTCGGCGAAGGCCTCCTTGTACGCCTGCAGGTGGCCGATGAGCTGCAGGTAGTAGTTGCGGGAGGCCTTGTCCTCCGGGAGCTCCTCGCGGTACAGCAGCAGCACCGGGTTCGTCAGGTTCACCAGCAGCCTGGGAGCATAACCTCCCCCACTGTAACTGAGTCGTGTATTTCCAAAACTGGCCATCTCCACAAAAAAAAAAAGTTTTGTTCTAGAAAATCAAATTCCATGGTAACCCACAGCGAAAAAGGAGCAGTTAATTACAAAAGCGGCCATATTCATTTAATAAACCGTCCTGAATGCCGCATCACGGAACTGAGTAAAACAGTTTCCCTCGATTTCTCGCAAAACTGTTCTGAGGGAGATGGCCATTTTTTTGGAAATACACGACTCAAACTATAGTCTGTCTCATTATTGGATTGCAGTCTGGAGCAAATGACACCCCTGTTACCCGACTGACACCACCCAGCTTTTTAACATTAACATTCTTAATTTCTATACTATTGATAATAATAAGATTCAGTATATTTTTAATTAAACTATTGAATTTTTTTTAGATCTTAAAATAGTGTACAATAGAACCTCGACTATCCATAACCCGATTAACCGAGCATTCGGTTAACCGGGTTCTCAATTAACAATTAAAAATACTCAGGGAATAAAAAAAGTGGGGGAGGAACCAAGACAGCGAAGTGTAATTCATTAGAGAAGGGACAAGAAAGAAATAAAATTAAAAACTACATATTAAATGTAGAATACGAACAGACAAAGAAACGGATTGGAATTGCCCGTTAAGAAGAAATACTATTCTGGTTTAAGCTGGATTACAAGTACGGAACAAAATTTTTGCTGAATTGTATAACCTAAGTATATTTCAATTTGATCGCCTGTGATTTTCGCTCATCCATGCTGACCTTCCCTCTCATTATCCGGGTTAATCAAGGTTCTACTGTATACTGACATGACATTATTATTACACTGTACATACACTCTTTGAAAGAAAACATAATGATTCCGAACACAATTTATTATTATCCAATTATTATTTATTTATTTATAGAAACTATTTGTGCCAGTTAGTCACTATGAACAAGAAGGCATTCCTTGGTCTTTTTCCGACTCGCCGAGTGAGTCTGTTCGACTGTGAGAAGTGAGACGTCTTAAGAATCAAGTCTCACCATTCAATTGTTTGCATTAGTTTTGAGATGCCAGAAAGTAACGTAACTTCCAATGCGAAACTCGTGATGGAAAAATACAATGATGTGCTTTTAAGTTGTTTTTGACAAAGTCCGTTGTAGTGTGTAATTGTAAGGCGATTTAATGTGCCAAGAGACATCCAATAATTGAACTTTAATTGCTTCATTTTGCTTACCCTGGAAGAAAGTTTTAATAATTTTCACAGCTCATAAAGACAAACAATTTTTTTTTGTAATTAATGCAAGTCAACTTTGTTTTCAGGGTCATTCACTGCCAGCTACCAACACTTATGAAAACCCCAGATAGAACTATGAGGTTTAGTTGCAGCATGGTTAATATGTCAATCTGTATTTATTTAGGTACAATTAAGTAGTGAATGGTTTGAAAAAATCCACTGTTACTGCTGACTTCCAAACACCCATGTCCCTTTAAAGTTTGTTGTTATAACGACAAAGTCATATAGTCAAATTGAGTCAAAACTTTTAATATCAAAAGATATAAAAAAAATTTGATGAAGAAAAAAGGTTGTAACCATTTTCAAAGTTTGGATTCCAAATATTCCTTTTTTATTCCTACAATCAAACCAAAAAAAAAATATTTTCTACGCGAACCTTTAGGCCTAGTAATCTAATACACGTCATAACGTAATCTGAGATTTCAGGAATTAAAATTTTTCACCTCGTAAACTCTGACAACGCAGAGCGAAAACCTTTGTAGCTTTCCTGCCAAAATTCTAGTGGTACCGACTGTCTCTAGTCTGTCTACCAACAGTAGAACACCCTAGATCCAATTATACATTTTAATATAATTTTATTTCTCAATAAACTTCATGATAACACTTTTAAAAATAAAAGAGTGCAAGACCACGGCTACAGGACGAGGCGAGCCCACCTCAACACGACATCGAACAGATCCTCCCGGCGCCAGTGATCCTTCAGGATCGGCAGCAGATCCGTCTGCAGCACCTTCGCCTCGCCCAGGTGGCGACGGATCTCGTGGTTGGCGTCATCCCGCCGCAGGTACCGGATCAGATCTTTCACTGTCTCTGAGAGAACACACACGAAAAACACAGTGAATAAAACTGATAATTTGCCGTTACCAACACCACAAAGCCATATTAATTTTCAGTTAGGTGTGTGGTCAAGGACACAAGCCAAAGAAAATTAAATATTAAATGTCCACTATCAGGGTGTCTACACTAGTATAACCAAACCCCTTATCCTTGAACGTGGTATGAAATGAGGCCGTAAGATGGGATAGTGATGATGCACAAGTTAATTGAACTCTCAGGAAACCAAACGGCATTTTGAAAGTGCCGACCTACTATTTTATGTTTTTGTTTCTTGGGTCATGCCCCGCAAAGAAAAACCAAAATGTTTATTTAAATTCTTACAGCAGTAATACTTCACCGTTGTCATTAAGACTTAAGTATGAAATTTATTTAACTTATTTTAAAATAACCACTGAGCTATAAAAATACCTCAGCACGCAATTATTTTCATTCAAATAATAATAATAAAAAAACAGATAAATACACTCACCGACACAATGAGCATCAACATAGTACTTGTTTCCGTCGTAATATCCCAAGGCATTGCAGGTTGCAGCTAGTTCGGCATACAATAAGGACGACATTCTGGGACCTGTTCAAATCCACTACGACGTTGATGCTTTTGAAATCTTGCTGGCCTCACGACTGATTCTTTCTTCCAGCAAAAACCATGGTTATTAAGAAAAGTATTCAAAACATTATTTTCAACACCATAACATATACAGTTTGTACACTTCACTCGTAAGCACAAACGTAAACAATAATTGATATCGTATTATTATTTACACACGCGCAATTCCTAACCTAAAATTTTTCTCGTAGTGCATTAAAAGGAGAAAAAAATCCTTACAGTCACAATGAAGAAATATTGTCTACACAGGAACCTCTAGGCCTAGTAATCTAATACACGCCATAACGTAATCGGAGATTTTAGGAATTAAAATTTTCTACCTCGTAAACTTTGACAACACCGAGCGAAAACTTTTGTAGCTTTCCCGCCAAAATTCTAGGGGTACCAACTGTCTCCAGTCTGTCTACCAACAGTAGAAAACCTTACGTCTGATTATAATTTTATTTCTCAATAAACTTCATGAATGAAAATGATCCGAAGCTGTTTAGATCTCAAATACCGGCATTTGTAACAGCAATTTCTCAATTTCTGCTCCTACGTCACTTCAGAAGGGCGGAAGTTATGATTTTGAATCAAAGTTATGAGTTTTTTAGTTACCGTGACAATAGCTGACTAGTACATATCATTGAGAAATCGTCAGTCAGTGTCAGATTAACGGAAAAATGGCATTTAACAATTTGGTCTGCTTTTTCACCCATCATGGAACACTTTGAGTGAATTTTGTTTATATGCATAAAATATTTGTGTATTTTATTTCGCTGATATAGTGTTGCTATTAAAAAACTTTTTTTTTTGTTCTGTGGATTCCACATGGAGTTGAATGCTCCGGGAGATAGGACAAGTCTATATCTTTATATATATATTTCTTGTGTGCGTGTGTATGTCACTGAACTCCTCCTAGACGGCTGGACCGATTTTGATGAAATTTTTTGTGTGAGTTCACGGGGATTCGAGGATGGTTTAGATTCACAATTGAATATTTTATCTCGATTCTGAGTTAAGAAAAACTAAAAAAAAATCACGCTTTAAAAGCAAAAATTGCAACGCATTATTAGAAGCCATTAAGTTTTGCTATTGTAAGGAACTAAGTAGAGAGTAAGAAAAAAATAAAGATCCTGACAGTTTATAGTGTCACCATATTTGTTTCAATTTTCAATACCCTTTTTGTATATTACAATTTAAATTGCAGAAAAAAAATCATGTTTCATAGCCACACAAATAGTGAGTGTGTGTCATTTCTCTATGTCCACGAGGTCTCGCCGCTACAATTTTCTCCTTGGGGCGAACCCGTCCGCTTAATTAAATAAACAGCTTTTATCGTTGAATGATTTCATGATTTATTTAATGAAAATATGCTCTCATAAAAAAATTAGTTATATAGACATTCAATAGGTGTCTTTCTCTCACTCTCTCTCTCTCTCTGAAATGTATGTAGCTTGCTCGCGGGTCAGTAATGCAGACAATCTTTACATTCTAGCTCGAGACGGAAAAAACAGTAAATGTGGTTTACAAAGACATTTCATGAAGTGTCTTCCCGTCATTACATTTGAAAGTAGAAACATATTTACTCAAAATTTAGGTAGTAACATATTTTTATTGCAAAGACTGAAATAGAGGTGAGAAAAATTATCATTTGTGAACATAAGAAAAATACTACAACTGTATCAACTGTTATGTTATAATGTTTAAATTTCTAAATGGTGCAAGATAATACAAAATTCCATGCGGAAAAAGTCGTGGGCAGCAGATACGTATAGTTATAGGTGTGGGGCTATGCATGCTGATTTTTCATATACTGCATGAATGCGAACATGTAAGAATAATCAATATTTCTTCATTGTGACTGTAAGGATTTTTTTCTCCTTTTAATGCACTACGAGAAAAATTTTAGGTTAGGAATTGCGCGTGTGTAAATAATAATACGATATCAATTATTGTTTACGTTTGTGCTTACGAGTGAAGTGTACAAACTGTATATGTTATGGTGTTGAAAATAATGTTTTGAATACTTTTCTTAATAACCATGGTTTTTGCTGGAAGAAAGAATCAGTCGTGAGGCCAGCAAGATTTCAGTACTTTTTCTGTCTGTCTGTTTGTACGCGATTTTGATGAACTTTTGTGTGTGAGTTCACGGGGATTCGAGGATGGTTTAGATTCACAATTGGATATTTTATCTCGATTCTGAGTTAAGAAAAACTAAAAATACACGCTTTAAAAGCAAAAAAACTAAGCATTGTTGATAATTAGCCTCCATGGCAACGGGCTTTTGCATTGTTGTTGCCTTCTGCGTAACCATGGGAAAGGTTTTTGGTAACGGCAGTGGCGTGCCCAAGAGGAGGGGTATGTATAATGAGAAGATACAAAATGTCCAGCGTATAAATACTTACCGCCATATCCATATCTCACAAAAAGTACATTTGGGCAGGACAATGTCTGTCGGGTCCGCTAGAAAGATATATAGAGAGATAGAGATATAAATAGAAAGATAGAGAGAGTTATAGAGATATACATAGAGAGATAGAGAATTAGAGAGATAAAGAGAGATGCTTAGTATACTTTTAAAAAATTACAAAAAAAATTGATTGAGGCATTGCAACGCATGCCGGGCATTATCTAGTATATATATATATATATATATATATATATATATATACACACTTACATACACACATACGTATAATACTAACTATACAATACAGAGTACATTTCATAAAAACAGTGGGTACATACAAATTGCATTAACTTAAATCTGGTAACAAAAGGAATAATAATTTTCCTCCTCCTCCCCTCCTCCCCCCCCCCCCCCCCAGTTTCTTGTTCTTGGTTTGCATGCTTAAAGTTAGTTTAACCATTGTTTAGTTTTCTTAACTTCTATTAGTTAAAGAATTCATTCAGAGAGTACCTAGGAAGGATGTGCAAACAGAAATTGTTTGGGTGTGTTTTTAATATAGGTCAACTGTTTATTCTTGTAATATGTTGTATGCCCACGTAATTTATGACTTTTTTATTTTTTATTTTACCGGTATTTGATCTGTTAACCTCAAATTTCTAGACTTTCTTGGGTTGTGTGTTTTAATATCTAAGCTTTTTTTTGTAAATGGGTTTTCTCCTTAACTATACTAATATAATAAAGCTGAAAGTCTGTTTGTTTGAACGCGCTAATCTCTGAAACTACCAGTCGGATTTGAAAAATTCTTTTAGCATTTGATAGCCCAATTCTTGAGGAAGGTTACAGGCTATTTGACATCAAGCTACGACCCTTAGGAGCCAAACAAAACAAAAAAGTCAGAAAACGCCAAGCAAAACGACGTAATAGAGTGGGCAAGTGGTGTGGTGAGGTGGGAGGTGGGAAACAATACCGGTAGTTCCATAGATATATTAGTATAAGTAATTTTCATAATAAAAGAAAAGTGATATTGATATCATTTTTAATTGTATTGACAAACTTTAATATTTTTCTGCCAAGAAAGCAATTCTTCAAGTGAAATAAATAGTTGATTTTTTGTTCCATTCAATTAAATCTCACTTTTACAGGACATTATAATTAGGCATATTATTATCAGATTCGCTATAATTATTTTAATTTGTATTATACATTAAAACATTAAAACAAATTCAACGGAAACAAAGTTATCTATTATTAAAATCTCAAGGATGAAATAAACTCTGACCGACACAACATTAGCGCAGTCATCTGGATTGGTTAGAATTGAAATTTCTGATTTAATGAAAACGATGACTTTGATTTACGCGATATTAGACTTTACTTCATGTAGCCCATAAACACTTTACCCTGTTAGTAATAAAAGTAAGTTGTCTTCTTGTTGAAGGGAAGAGAAACGAGCATTCTTCAAACTTGAATCATTTGTCAAAACTTTGTTGAGTATAACTTCACCTACTCGCTTTCCCGTCACCTCCTGAGCAATTAATCTCTTCACACTGTTCCGCCAAAGTGGCTAGGCTAACACGAGGATCTGAAATTTACCGTCGCCTTTATAATCATAGCATTACAGAGGAAAACACACGGCAAGTGTTTCCACGAGAACACGGATGATACATATTCCACTAAGAAGGTGACTAATTAATCGGAATTAACTATCTTATTTTGTTTCCAAAAATAATTGGTTGTCTGTAAAGTCGGTTTACGGACGATAGTTTAACGTGACAACGTCATAACAAAACATTGATGAAATGATTGCATACTTTATGAATAAAATTGAATCATTTTTTATTTTAATAATAAAAGAATAAATACTTGAAATTATACTAGTAATCAGATTTTTAAAATTTTTCAGATTTTTATAATGAACCTTTATCGCCGAAATTGTTGTTGTAATAAGCAATGAAAACCACATTAACTTTTCACTTCACTTTATAAACAGTCGAGGGGAAGAGAGATAGATGCGGCGCAAGCGTACAATGAGCGTAACGGGACACGGCGTAACGGAACAATGTGCGTAACGGGACACTTTTTTCGTGCGTGCAGCCGGCGTTCATCGATTTATTAGACGTTGTCACGTCAATAACTTAGATAACTTTTTTATTTTCCACTTATACACTGTTGAAAAATATGCAAACAAATGCAGACGTCGCTGAACTTACGATGTACAAGTGTTTTCTGAATTGTACCTCTCATTCTCTTGTGAAAGATATACACATGACATGTTCAAAAGAGAAGCCTTGAGATAGTCTAACAATTTTTTTTTTTTTTTTACTAGAGAGGGTCTTCGCAGCTGTTATTCTATTCTAATATTCAGTTTATACTAAGATCAGCGTGTCATTTGCAATCACATTTAATTATTATTTTTTGAACGATGTAAATTGTAAGCAAGCTGAAATGTTACTTTGTAAAGCTGATATACATATTTGACTCGTGCAACGTTTTAGTGTCAAAGTTACAATTTTACAAAAGGTTTAAAACTTCTTAAAATATTGAAATTCCATTTTATACGATGATTAGAAACAAAGTACATATACTCTGTACTTTTTCGCGTCTGTAACGTTTCAGAACAATGTTCCACGAAAACGTTGCACTAAAATTCGGCCTCGAAATCGTACTCCCATCGCGCCCAAAGAAGTTCCACTCCAACAAAACAACCTCTTTGCACTGGAAAGTTGAAGTCGACTCCGTGAGCAGTCGTGTTGTCATCCACGGAAGCCATTAGACTTGTGGCGTCGACACGGGTTTGGTTGCATTCGATTTGATCGTCCGTCGCTAGAGGCATGGCTACGTATGGCGGTGTTCGGCGCTGCGAGTCGCTGGAGCTGGGGGCGAGGCCCGGGGACGTGGCCGGCTGGGACGACGGCGCCGTGTCCAGGGACTTCACGGCGAGGCGTCGCTTCCTGCAGCAGGACCCCGTCAGGACAGCTCCCGAGGCCGAGCCGTGGGTAGGCAAGCCTTCATTTCACAGACGAGAGAGACACACCCGAAGTTCCCCCAAGTTCGTGCTCGCTTTTTTGTCTTCCCGTTCTATCTCATTGTATAAACCGGTGTGGCATTAAATTTTGTGGTCGATTAGGTTAGGTTAGCTAATTTATAAATACTTTAAAACATTGTGGATGCTTGGTTATATTAGGTAAATATAGCTAAATAAAAAATACTGTAAAATCATTTTATGGTTGCTTAGCAAATAACTTGTTAATATATTATTTTTGAAAGATTTGTGAAATGGGAGTGCATGACTTGATGTAGGCGTTTAGAAATACGCCATTGCTATGCTCATGTTTGTCTGTAGAAGAAAACTACAAAAAACACAAATGACAAAAACATAACTTAAGCAAAAAATTGTTGTAGTCAGGATATAAACACCACACAGTACTCCAAAACAGGAATATGGTCAACAAACAAAGAAAAACAAAGAAAAAAGGACTCACGAAACGAAAAAAAAAAAACTCAAATGATGACAGCACAAAAATACCGAACCCAAAAAATTCAGCACAACATTTGAAGCGAGATAAAAAATACAGCAAAACGAAAAGACGAAACAAACACAATAGTTTTCCAAAAAAAAAAAAAAGAACGAAAAAACCCCCCACAAATGATGACGTTTCCTACTCCAATCCTAATCCGGAGCCATTAGAGGAAACCTCAGCAGGGAACTATCACAGTAAAGGATCAGTCCCATGGTACAGTGCTTCCCCGGGCGGCCGTGCACCTGACAGCTGAGGTGCGCGGGGGGTGTTGGCAGAGGCTACGCTCGGGGGACTTGTTCGACGAGGAGGCGGCGCGCGCCCAGGTGCTGGCGGCGAGGCCTGCGAGCTGCCTGGTGCTGGGGTCCCGGGGCTCTGGTGCCGCTCAGCTGGCCCGCCGGCTGGCCGACCAGTGGGGCCGCGTGCTGCTGGGGCCCGAGTCCGCGCTGCTGTCGGCGCTGGACCAGTCCAGGTGCGCGCCTCCTCCAGTCTTGGATATCCAGCGGCGTAGCAAGCGGGTGGCAGGGATGACCCCCGCCAGGGGCGCCGGTGCAGGAGGGGCGCCGCCGCGACGGTTTCGCGTTACTGAACCCCTCCCCCCAAATTCTCTTTTAATCCAAGATGGGGCGCCATTTTCAGTTCTGGCCAGGGGAAGCCAGTCACCTTACCTTCGCCGGATTGGATATCCCAGGCCATAGTCCAAAGAGGGAGACTGTGAGACTATGTGAAGTAATTCACTGCAACCCCTAATTCAAAACATCTCCCAGGAGAGCGACCGTGAAACAAGTGACATTAGTGGAGACCGGAAAAAATTCTCGGGTTCCGATGACCTGCAGGATTGACTCCAATATCCTCTGCACACTCGGGCAAATGCCAAATTGTTCATTGGCTGCTGACTTGTGAGTCGTCTCGACTGGGTGGCCTGTGATTCGACACTTCTATGAGTGAGGGTCTCTAATTGGCCCTCAGCCCTCCAGATTAGCAGTGAACCAATGGCAGAAGCAGCACTTAGGTAAAATTATTTGAATTTTAGCATAACACGAAATGATTCCGCGAATTTTTCAGGAGTCTAGACATTAGCTCGTGTATGTAAATGACTGTGCGGTATATCCTTTAAGATCTTTAAATCCGGTAATGTTTCATTGAATTTAAGTGGACTTTTTTTCCCTTCATCATACCATATATACATGTAAAAAATAAACTGCGACAGAACAAAAAAACCACAAGGACAAAATCAAATTGACAACAAACTCGGGGTTAAACAGTGATTTTTTTTAGCTCAGTCAAATAGGCATTGTAAAAAGGGTAGAAACGAACATGAAAAATACAAAGATAAAACTGTACAATGCCATTAGTTTAAAGGGTCAGTTATTTAGGCCATAGGCATCTCCTTTAAAGATATGAATTGGTGTATTCCTATCCGTTAGCCTGGGGTTCACTATTGATGCATTGTCTTCTGGAGATTTAAACTAGCTTGGCTTCTGGGTTGTAGCCGCGTCCTTGGCGATAAATTCACCGATGTTTCGGTCGACATTGCAGTCGCCATCTAAAGGGAGCAGTTACCTACTGAGGTTGGGTAGGTAACTGCTCCCTGATGATGGCAACTGCAATTTCTACTGAAACGTCTGTGAATTTTTCGCCAAGGAAGCGGCTACAACCCAGAAGACAAGCTACTTCAGACAATGGCCGTGAAAGCCTGCGAAAAATTATTTTGGAGATTTAGTTGTTTTTGCACCGCCACGCTCTGACTCGGGCCGTTCCGAACCAGAGGGTGGCCAGGGGCCGGGTTCTGCCTCCAGCCCTGAGGGGGATCAGGCGGCCGTCGCCGGCCACGTGAGCAGGCGGCTCCGGGCAGGCGGCGCCGCGACGCCGGGCGACGCATGGGCGCTGGTCGAGCAGGCGGCACACGCCGAGGAGGTGAGGCACCGGGGCTACGTCCTCCACGGCGTCCCCATCACGCCGACCGACGACGGCGACGACGACGCGCCGTCCGTCGAGGAGCAGATGGACGCCGTGTTCGGGTGGACGCTCAGCCCCGACGTGCTGGTCTGCGTCGCTTGCCCCGACGAGGACGTAGCGCGCCGGAGGTCCGACATCAGGTATGACTTCCACTCCGGGCAGGAGGTCGATGGGACCCTCGACGCCGACGACTCCATCAAGGTCCTGTACGTCCGCGGCAAGCATCTGGAGGACGACCTCGGGCAGGACAAGCACCTGGTTCGTCTGCCCTTCGACTTCCCGTACAAGGTTGTGGACGAGCTGTCATCCTACAGGCGGCATGTCCAGCCCACCGTCGACCGTTACGTCCAGCAGCATCCCCCTGACCGGGTGATCAGGATTGATGGGAGGACCAGCTACAGTCTCACGTTCAAATGCGTGAAAGCAAAGTTGGACAGCATGTCTCTGGACAGGGTGTATACTGTTGAGAGGATGATGAAAGGACGCCAGAATATAGACTTCGCCGAGGACAGCGAAGAGTTCGAAGAGGAAGAACGCGAATTTCAGAACCAAAATATCTACGAGAGCATTCCCATGTTAATGGCTAAAAATGTTATAAGCCCCAGATTCAAGTGGAGGTTATCTCCCTGGGGAACTACATGTCCTGTGGCACTTTTCGAAGGCCGCTCCAAAGAGGGCAAGATAGAGCATGCGGTACGGTTTATGGACAAGTTATTCTTCTTGTCATCGCCTTCAGAGCTGCAAAAATTCACAAAAAATCCTCGCCTGTACCTCTCTCCACCTGCACCTCGTCCAACAGGAAAGTTTCTTGTCGTTGGTTCAGTATTCTCTGGAAAGACAACTATAAGCAATTTCCTCGCACAAATTTTCAGTTGTATGGTTCTAAACATTGATGAAATTGGACAATCTTTTAAAGAAGACGAATTCCGAAAAACTGCAACAGAAGAAGCACGTGGCAAGCTAAGAGAAAAATTGAAAATAGAATGGGAAGATGATGACAAATCAAGGCTAGATAAAATAAAGCAATGGAAAACTATGATTTTAAATCATTTGAATAAATTAAGTGAATATAACATGAGTTTACAGAGAAGGGGTACAGATAAGGAAGAAGATTATCGGACAGTTGAAAATATTGATCCATCAACCGACTATAAAAACACTGATATCACTCCAAACGAGAGCAACATTACTGATAGTTTGAATGTTCTTAATAAATTTGGAATACCAGTAGAAAATGACCCAAAACTGTTGAAAGAAGTTCTTGGTAATCCAGAGCTTTTAACAGATTACATTCCTAGTTATCTGGCCGCTAAAAAACCATTACTTGAACAATCGGGAGATGATGATTCGTTTATTAGTAGCTATGTAGATTATGCTGTTAAAAACATTAAATTGGAAGAATTGGAAGTTTCTCCTGATAAAATGGCTGTTAAAATTCTTGAAAATATTCGAAATGCTGAACACGAAAAACAAACTATCACTCACGGTTATGTTAAGGAAGGTGGCTGGGTTTTAGATGGCTTTATTTTATTAGAAGATTTGTGGCACATTTTAGAGGAAAACGAATGCCTTCCAGATAAAATAATATGTCTTATTGATGACGACCCAAACGAAAAATCTCTTCATGATAGATGGGAAAATATGAATACCGAAAACCGATTAAAATTCATGCAAAAGACTGTTAAATCTCCATCTTCAACTGAAAGCTCGTTGCTTCAGTCAACAGAAGATATCAATAATTATGTAAACGATCATGAACTTCAATCCTCTAGTGAATTTGTCGAAAGGTATCTCAATTCACTGCAGGCTTTCTCAGAAGAGTGGCAAGATTTTGTTAATTCGGCAAATATACAGGATAATTATAAAGAAGTAAGTATCAGTAACAAATCCATTGATCAAATAAAAGATGAAGTATTAAAATTTATAGAACACCAGTTCGTGGAGAAGCCAACAGATGTCGCAGACGACGATGATGAAGACGAGGAAGAGGTAGAATTGGATGAGACAGATAGAAAATCTGAAGATTTTGAGGAAAGTGAAGTTCCTAAAAATGTTAAAACGACGAATCTCTTAGGCGACACTGGAATGTACTGTCCGGTAGTATTTAATAAACATTGGGTTCTATACCCTGGAAATGATAATTTTAAGGTGAATTTTATGGGGAAAACATTCCTCATGTCAAGCGAGACAGCATTGACTGAATTTAAGGATAATCCTCTCCAGTTTGCAAGCCAAGCTAAACCAATTTTCAATTTACCACCTCCTCGCATATTAATAGTTGGACCTGTTGGAAGTGGTAAAACAGATATCAGGGAATTTTTAGCGCAGCACTTATTACTGGCCCACTTTGACTATGGAGATGTCATTAAGGAAGTTCTATTGCCCAGTGACATGCCCAAATTTGTCCGAAAAATAGACCAAATAGAACAACAAGATGACGAAGCAAGACAAGAAACCTATCCAGAAAATATCACAGCTGTCAAGGAATATGTATTAGATCTATCGCCTTTGCCAGAAGAAATGTTGGAAAGATTATTATATAAATTTTGGTATTCAACCCCACACCAGACGAAAGGTTTCATTTTGGAAGGTTTTCCACACCAAGAGAAAGATATAGATTTCATGACATCGAGAATTACAATCCCAGATATTGTGATCGAACTTCAGACTGACATCAGCAATGTCAAAAAGCGTTTACTTAACACTTACTTAAACCCGTGGCTGCAAGACATGACTAAGCGGAAGTTAGAATGGCAGACACAACTCCAGGATAATCAAGAACAAATAAAAAGAAAGAGGGACGAAAGAAGGCAAGAGTTGAAGAACGAAAGAATGGGGGAAGTTGTTAATGAAGACGGGCAGGAAGAAGAATCAAAGGAAGACCTGGACGAAGAAGTGGAAGACGAAATAGAAGGCATCTTGGACGAGGAGTTCCCAGAGCCGTCGACGACGCCGCCCGAGTGGGAGTCGACGGAGGAAGCCACGGAACGTATCCTCGAGCAGATCGAGTCCTGGTTCGACAGCGACTACGAGAACATCCAGGTCCTGAAGGACCTGGCGAGCGAGGCGAACATACCTTGGCGCGCCATCGCCACCGACAGGCACCCGGCACTGGTGAGGCGCGAGGCACTCCGCGTGGTGCAGCCGTTCGTGAGGAAGAAGTCCGGGATCATGTACCAGCCGGTCAGACTGATGCTGGACCAGGCAGAGAAGCTGCTGGAGTGTGGGTATTTCCTGCCAAGCAAGTTCTCCAGACAGTGCCCTGTCCAGCTGCGCGAGGGAGCCCCCTTGAGTGATACCTTCATCCCCTGGGAGCTCCGGAAGCAGGTCGTCCCTGCGGCTCTTAAAGGCCGCGTGTACTTTCTGAGCGACGACCACAACTTCGACTTGTTTTGCGCGGACCCTATCAGGTAAGCAAAGCACATGTGTTCTACCTGGGAAAGGTTCTTAAGTTATCGAGAAGTTATTGTTGCCTGGAACATTTATTTTACTCTACGGTGATGTTCGAGTTCTTGATTTCTTGCTGAAAAAATTAGTATTTGTTTTCAAGAAATCAATAATTTCTTAGCTAAAACAGTTTTAACACAAATATTAAATGGCTTCTCATGTCATAGTAAATAAAATTCCATGTGTGTCTCCAGTTTAAGCAAAGAATGATTAATATGAATGTACTTTCAAGATAATGGGGAAAATAGGTATAAACTGGTAACTTTTGTCATGTTGATTCCCTTGGGTGTGAAGTGTGCAAAGTGAGCCAAACTGTTTATGTGCTGGGACCTTCCAAGTAATATTACTTGCTCTATCAGTTCAAACAGTGTCTGAGTCCACCAGCCGTCTTGCCGGGCAGGTACGTAGACCAGGAGCCACCACGGTCTCCCGGGGAGCCGCTCCGCCTGGCCGTCCTGGGGCCGCCGAAGAGCGGCAAGTCGACGCTGGCGGGGCGCCTCGCGGGCAGCTACGGTCTCAGGACCGCCACGCTGGGCCGGTCCGGGCGATACGTGCTCGAGAAGCTGGGCTGGACCCGGCTGGCCAGGGAGGTGCAGTCCTGGCTGAAGGAGGGCGCCGAGCTGCCGGACCGGCTGGCCGTCGACTGCCTCCGGCTGTACCTCCAGGACCCCAGGTCAGCGCTTTTGTTTCCTTCACTACTGTAGATTTGCGGATCTTTTTATCGGAGAATTGACCTCAGATAAACTAAGAGTTCTTCGCAATTTCATAAAACGGAACTTTCGTAGAAAATAGGCCATATTTCGACTTCCGAGATCTTTTTCTTAGTGTAAACACACTGGCAAAAGAAATAAAAAAAAATTTGCAGGAGTCTTAACATGATTTTTTTTATGTTTTGCTAGTATGCCAAAGTCATGTTCATGGATTCATGTTCAAAGTCAATTATTTTAGTACCCATAAATTTACAAAGATCCCTGAATAATTTGTTACCAACGTAATTCTTCTTTTTAAAGTGAAAAATTTTAAGTGTAGGCAATTTTGCATGCCAAAGCTATGCACAGGGGCTTAGGGTGATAGGTAGAGACTGGAAAAAATTCTCTTTGCGATAGGCTAAAATTCAAATACACCTGTGCGATCCTTTACCTATTGGCCAAATTTTACTTGGAGGACCCTGGTAAATGAAAGACTCTGGACCGAAAAAGTGTCATATCACAGGAAACCCAGTCTAGAAAACTATCGAGTCATCAGCCAATGAACATGCGATATTTTCTCACGTATGTAGAACACTTGCTGTCTTATCCTAGGAGTCGCTGAGACCGTTAATCTTTCCGGTCCCTAGTGATGGGACACCCAATAATACAGCTGATCCGAATGACTTGGACATCAACTCGGTGTTCATAAACATGATTATGTCAAAGTGCCCGGATGGAATTGCAACCCCTCCTCACATAAGGGTGATGTGTTAGAAAATAGCCACAATGGACTCTGGCCCTGCATCACAAACATATGCACGACAAAGTTAAGAAAAAGGACTTCATACAATATAGTTAATTCCAAAACAAATTCAATCCACTGCGTAGCTATCAGTTATAAATATAAATTCTGTTTTTGGTGAACACATTATGTGACCTGCTGAATTCCATAACACTATATCTCTATTTTTTTCCTGTTTTTTGACGACTGAAATATTTGTGCATCAGGTAGGGAGTCATAGACGTTAGGCAAGGCAGTATCTGATTTTCTATTGGTAAAATAAGGAAATAAAATTGCTTCTAACGCAAGAGACAACAAATGCAATAATCCAGGTGTGGACATGATAGACTGCATGTGAACACTTTCTCAAAACCTCGAGATCATTTTTTCGAGTTATGTTTATAAGCTGGTCCAAAAATTTTTGGACTTTTTTTAGTCGTGTAGTTGAAATTTTGGGGTAATAACGACGATCAAACAAATGCGTATATAAAAACTTTGGACACACTTTTCTCAAATCACTTTGTTTAGTTAAAATATGCTGTTAGCAAATATTCATCATCAGAGTAGTAAGGGTAAATAGCAACTATTTTTGAGTAGAGTTAATAACCTGTGGATTTTTTGACTACTTTTTTCTAAGCTTTTCACTTTAACATGATGTCTTATTTTCACTTCTTTGCAGAAGCCAAACAAAAGGGATCGTGTTTGATGGCTGCCCAATTTCCCTGGACCAGATCGAAGCGCTGGAGCGAGAATCGCTGCAGCCACACTTGGTGATTCTTTTGGAGACGGATCTGGCGTTCACCATGGATGCTGAGAAGATCAGCAAAGAAAGGTACGTCTTTAGAGGCGGCGAGGCGTGCGATGCGCGTGCCAGAGTCGCCCTTAATGCCTCGCCTTCCAGAGGTTAGGGAAGTACTCAGATGGAGCACAAGGTCCGATTCTAGACGAGGTGGGTGAAGCCAACAAGGGAGGGGGATTTCAGTGTACTGCACGTGCCAATAGATGGCCTTTCGTTTTACAACTCTATCAGCTGTACCTGTATTAGGGGTTTAATTGGAGGAAAATGTCAGCTCATATCAACACATTCGTATTAGGAAGAATCGTTTTGGACTTTTAATATATATAGACATATTAACAAGTAATGTTTTGATTAATTTTTCTTCCGAACATCTTGACTGCAGTCTTTAATAAAAGCAGACTAGAACATAAATAACAATACATCATATAAAGAAAAAAACATCCCAGTGAGTGACATTTATGCAGCCATAGTTTCAAGTAATTTACCAAAAAATATCAAACAAATGAACGTACAAATATTGACACCAGCCTATTTGTAATTATGGAAATGAAAAATTAATGATCTCAGTACTAGAAACATCAAAGAAAAACATCCGCCATGAAGTAGCTTGGCTTCTGGGTTGTAGCTGTGTCCTTGGCGAATAATTCACCGACGTTACAGTCGACATTGCAGTCGCCATCATCAGGGAGCAGTTACCTACTGATGTTCTTACAAGTTATCCTGCCTTTATATACTCTTTTCTGGTTGGCTGGACTGCTTTTTCCAATCAGGAGCGATCTGTCTGATGTTGGATGTGGAGCTATGTTTTGGGGTTTTCTAAGGAAAGGAAAGGCTCTGATTGGCCCGCAGCTGCAGCCAATCAGGAAGCACCTCCCCTTTCAGGCGAGAGTGCATAAAGGCAGGATAACTTGTAATAACCTGAAGCCAAGCTACTTCGGGAAATGGCCGTGAAAGCCTGCGAACATTATTAAACATCCGCCATAGTAGTATAGTTTGGTTCCTCCGGCCACAGGCGCCAGGCGCTGGTGCCTGGTAACGACCGCCATCTTGAATTTCTGACATCACGGTGGCCATCTTGTATGACCTTGACCTTGACCTTAGACCATCAAAATTAGCCAAAATTAGTCAAAATTTTGCCCAAAATTCGCCAAAACTTCCATTTTTTGGAAATACTTTTTTGAGAAAACAATACCACTCACCATATTGGTAAGTGAATATCAGATAAATAATGGAGGGAAACACGGCTGATGCCCCAGTGTCTGGCAAGGGCCGGCAGGTGGAGGGTAAGAGGTCGTCGTGCGACTCGCAGGGAGTCCATGGAGTCCTGGAAGGCCGGCTACCCGCCGGCGCTGCTGGGGCGGCGCTGGAGGACGTGGGCGGCCGTGGAGGCGGGCCTGGAGGCGGAGCTGGGGCGCCGCTACCAGAACCTCGCGAGGCTGGACGGCCGGGGGAGCGCCGTGTGGACCCGGCGCCGCGCCGGGGACCTCGTGTTCGCGGCGCTGGCGTCCCTGCGCGACGCCTGGGCCCACGACGACCCCGAGGTGCCCTGCCCGCTGCGCTGGCTGGGGGTCACGCCGGCGCAGTTCGCCGCGCGCCAGAGCAAGTACGAGCCTCGCCCCGCCCCGCTCCGGAGCCAACTACACTGTAGGAGGTCCTCTGTCGTGCATGCAGGGCCTTAGAGTCCACGGAGGCTATTTTGCTAACGCACCATCCTCGTGTGAAGATGGGTCCCAGTTCCATCCGGGCACTTTGACGTGAATCATGTTTATGAGCGCCGAGTCGATGTCCAAGTATTCGGATCAGCTGTATTCTTTTGGATGTCCTGTCACTAGGGACCGGAAAGATTCGCGGGGGAGTGGAATACCTCTCGGCCAAGCGTAAGAGTCCATCATTTTTGGTATAAAAAAAAATAGCCTCTAAAGAATTTATTCTAACATATTTCTGTCGTCTTGACCAGTCATTACCAAAACTACGCTTGTTTCTGAGTTTATCAGACTCCAATGAAATCGCTGCCGAGAAGATTTTTTTAAGCCTGAGTATAAAAAAATAAATAAAGCTGGTTCAGGATTGAACAAACACAATCGGGAGTTCTCCTTAATGTTAAATATCCTTACGCCAATTACATAACATTTTAAGGAGGTGACTCGTGTTGAAAATGTCACCCAGTGGCATTGTGCATCGAGCAAGACCTAATAGTTACATGCTTTCTTCATGCTAAATATTTTTTCTAACTAGCATGAACATACACCTTTAAAACCTTAAGTAGCGAAACTACTTATCTTTAAACTAGTTGTTTACATAGAGTGTGAACACATTTAATTTTCCAGGTTTCAGATAGTGATTTTTATTCAACATTCCCTGGTAACTTATATTCAGCGTTCTTGGGAAATTCAAAGTAACTAACCATAACATTAGATGGCAGGGAAACGAAAATAAAGGTGTGATGCAAGTCCCTTGAATGCTTTCGAGAATCTGTACCAATTATTTAGAATACACAGATTTCAGTCATTACCATTACTCTCCTGAATACTCAGTTTTGTAATGGAATACGGAAACACAACTACTAGTCTGCCACCTAATACCACTTAAATGGTTTTCTTGGACAGACACCATTTATTCCTCGAGGTCATAAAAAAATTTCACAGAGATGTTTTGAATTGTTGGTTTCAAAAATTTGTAGCTATTCTTCTGAAAACTTAATATTTTTTTTTTCAAACTAAAATTTATATCACTCGAACTCATGAGTGGTGTGTCAATGGCGTGCGTGTGTCCAGGTTCCAGCAGTTGTAGTATGATAACGCTGAGCTTGTCTGTGGGCACATGGCGCGCGTGTGTCCAGGTTCCAGCACTACTGCTGCCTGTGCTTCCTGCTGGAGCGGCGGCTGGAGTCCAGCGGCCTGGAGCCGCCCCCGGACCGCGCCGGGCTGGTCGCCTGGCGGGGCCAGCACTACTGGCTGTGCGGCGACCACCTGCCGCTCTTCCTGCGCCACCACCGGCGCTACTCCGAGGCGCTGCGCGAGGCCACCTTCCCCCGGGACCTGCCCGCCCCCTGCTCCGCCCCGGCCGCCCCCGCGGAGGCGGGCCGCTGCCTCGTCACCTACTGGGACAGCCTCCCGGCCAGGGTGGTGCGCGACGGCTCCCCGGACCTCGCCGCCAGCTACCGCGGCCGGGAGTACCTCTTCTGCTCGCCGGAGTGCCTGCGGCGGTTCTGCCGCACCCCCTGGCAGTACTGCGACCGGAGGATCCCTGACGAGGCCCTGGGGGGGCTACCCCAGGTGTCGCCGGAGCAGCTGCCGACCCGGGGCTACCTGGAGCAGACCCTGGCGGGGGCGCTGCAGGAGGCGCTGACCGCCGTCGCCGCCACGAGGCCCAGGCACGGCGCATAAGTAGTTCTGGACGGGTCGTTGCCTCAACGCCGAAATACCACAACGCCGAACGTACAATAACGCCGAATGCCAAATTGACCGCAACGCCGACAGCTAGAAAACTGCTGTGTACCACAACGCCGAAATACAGTAAAACCGAAAAATGTTTTTGCGAGGAGGGGGGGCCACAGGAGCAACATGAAAAAAGAAACTGAATGAATTGGTGTCCTAACCTTACCTTACCTAACTTTTGTAGCAGTCCTGCAATTACATTTTTCGGCGTTAATGTATTTCGGCGTTGTGTTAATTCGGTGTTGTGGTACACAGCAGTTTTCTAGCTGTCGGCGTTGTAGTCAATTTGGCAATTCGGCGTTATGGTTTTCGGCGTTATTGTACGTTCGGCGTTGTGGTATTTCGGCGTCATGGTGCGTCCCCGTTCTGAACCCACCCGCTAGATGGCAGCTTGCATTATATATGTATTACTAACATAGCTGCGCTGATTGTGAGACGTTATGCATCAGGCAAACGAACCAGTGAATATTACTTCAATTTATTTGTTGGTGTGGCATACCAGACATTTTTCCATCTCCTACTCATTTATAATAGAACATGATTTTAATTTTTTTTTCCGCACTTTTCAAAACTATTTTACTAAGCAATTAGTAGTCAATTAGTTAAATTAACGTTATAAAACTAAAACTTTGGATTTGAACCTCTGCCCGAATTTTTTTTTATGTGAAACTTCTTTGGGCGCGATGAGAGTAGAATTTCAAGGTCAAATTTTAATAAAACGTTTTCTTGAAACATAGTTGTAAAATGTTTCTGACGCGAAAAGGGAAGAGAGATATAAATTGAGCACTATGCTATATACGTTGCTGGGCTCGTTTTCGTTATCCTTTTTGTGCAATAATCCGTCCCCAGCCAAAATAAAATAATAAATATAAATAAATAACCGAGAGAGGAAAGTAGAAAACGAAAAAAATAAGACGGAGAGTGTGCACATGCGCTTGATTCAGATAATAGATATAGGTATCCTATACAGTCAGCTGCCAGTACCTTGAATTTTATATTTGCTACTAGCGCGCTCACGTTCCTCCTTGTTCAACCAGCAGCGCAGAGAGCTTTATTGAGACAGTCCCTGCATTTCCCGCAGAGATAGCGCTACCTGCTATGAATTTCAGAGGTTTTGGCGTGTTTCAAACGGCATTATTGTTTTAAGTTAACAGTAACACCCACAGTTTTTCTTTATGGTGTATTTCAACAGTGAGTAGTATTTATTTATAAAATTGTCTCTTTCTGTCTCTCTGCCGTTTTACCCCTTACGATATACTTACAAGTTTATGTTTGAATCGCCAAAGAAGGTTCGCCGCTACCACGTGTACCGGGCCCAGCCGGCTGTAGGTGACTGGAGGGTCGAGGGTGGATGTTTCCGGTGAGGCCACTTTCACCCGTCAACAAAGGTGATATCTCAACCTCGCTGGTCGCCAGGCGTCTCGCTACCCTCCACCCGCCCGGCGCGGCCTTAGGCTAAGAGACGCGCATGCAGTCTACATCAGAGTGTTGCTCCGGCGCAGGCACCCGGGGGCGGGCGTCGCGGCGTCGGCCTGCGCCCACCTCGCGCTGCGCCTGAGGGCAGGCAACCCGCTGTCGTCTCCGGAGGCCAGGCGCGCCCACTCGCGGGCGCTGCGGAGGTTCGAGGCGCGCTGCGCCGAACTGGCGGGCGCCACTTCGCGCCTAGGCGCGGCCGGCAGGAACCCGCGCTGCCGCCGCCCGCCGCTGGGAGCGCTGCAGTAGCGCTCTCTCTCTCTCTCTCTCTGTCCTTGTGCAACTAACTGCCCGCAGGGAATAAAGTGTGACGTGCGAGAAAAACTCATCCTGCGTTGCAATCATTCCGTGTCTCCTGTTCCCACGCTGTCCAACACAACATGCTACTTTTATCTATTATGACCGAACTAACACTCGACATTCACAACATTTTCTAAAAGTGATATTCCAAAAAAAAAAAAAATACTTTTTTTAATTTTTGAAATTACGTTTAGTAGGTACTTTAAATATAAGAAGAGTTGGGCGGGGTAGAAAGATTCAAACATGTGGGGGATGTGAACTTGGGCTTTTCGGCCAGAATATTGGGGGAGGGAGGGCTTAGGGGGAACGGAAGCACATCTAGAAAAAAGAAACGTCCACCACGTTCTTCACCTTCCGAAGACCCAGTGTCTCGCCTCGCCTCGGCCGAAACCCAAGTGGTTGCCGACAGACTCCATATGACCCTACTCTGTGCGGGAGGGGGGGGGGGGTTATTCCCTGCCGAAGTCATCTCGTTTGAGGATAAAAGGAGGGGGGGTTGAAAAACCACGATGGCGAACACGTTCTTTTTTATTTTATTTTTTATTTTTATTTTTTCGGCGGGCAGGTTCCCCAGCTGACGCAGTGCAGTTGAAAATTTGAATGCCCCAGCCTCCCGATACCGCAAAAAAAAATTCTACCCTGACCGTGATGTGGAAGTCAGAGGCTGTCTGGTGATCCCCCCCCCCCCCCCTTTTCCCTAATATCGGCCCTTCGCTCCAACGGAAGCGTTATCGAGCCTGATGAATGGAACATGGTGTGGTTGGTGTGGTCATGATTATTTTGGGGAAGGGGGGAAAAAGGAGGGGGGTAGAAATCGCTCTCCTGTGTCCGCTGTCCCGCACCATCGAATTTTTATTTCATTTTATTTCCGGCGAGCGGGTAGAGTGAGTAGGGGGAGCGGGGCGGTTCTGGGACACAATGAGGCCGGTGCGCGCGGGCGAGCGGAAATTTGGCCGGGGAGACCGCCTCGGCTTGGATGTTCGTCCACGCAACTCAACCCCCCCCCTCCCTTTCCCTTCTCCCCAAACCCCTTCACACGACCCACCCCCTCCCCCCTCCGTGCAATCAACGACCCGCCCTGGGACAGGCGCAGGATCAACACGTGGTTCGCGACGGGAGATAGCGAACAACCTTCATCTCCAAAGTTTGGTTCGACCTCCGGCCCAAAACCGGCGGCATTCCTTCGTACAGGCAGTTCGCCCTTTCGAAATAAACCTTTTGGAAATGTCTGACAAAATACCCAGTCGAATTGGCAAATGAACCACGAGGCAAAACAAATTCACATTCATTATAAGTTTAATGCACCCTGCATCAAACACAGATCTCTAAAAATTGATAAAAAATTTATTTTTGTGACAATTTTAAATTTTCATACCATGTCCGTACGTCACCAACAACGTGCGTGATAATGTCACGTCGTGGCATGCTTCACGACTTATGCGTAAAAGCAAGAAACCGTGTTCTGTGAGTTGCTAAATAAATATAACATAATAAGAAGTAGTAACAATTAATATTTTACTCTCTGCCTGGTTTCAAAACATTTTTTATTAAATACTATTAACGTAAATAAAAATATCAATACACAATGTTGGAAACCTAATTCTTTTATAAATTTCTTTTGTCATGTTTATTTGTAGACATTTATCACTTATGAAATCATTATTGACTGTTATTGTTTACTTAAATGTTCTTTATGTATCCTACTAAATATATATTTTTTAATTTTTAAACTCTTTCATCATGCTTACAAAACACTTTAATCTTAAGTGTCAGCAGGAATTATTTCCGGGATTCTAAACTGTTTTTGTAAAGTAAGTTTTCAATGAGTGTACAAGTGTGGCTTCTTATAATCAGTTTTAGATCACGATTTAGGGTTTTGCCTAGGATTTCGAAATTATGTGGAGTTTTAATTTCTTATTTTTATTTTATTCCTTACTTACATAAGAGTAAGTAGGAAATGTTGAACAGCTCTTAAGGGGCCCGCCTCATCAGGGGTGTGTGTGTGTTAGTGAGGCGGGATGATAAGCGCGACGCTCGCTGGTGCTTCTAGCGCGGTGTCTCCTCTGGACTGGCGCGCAGTCTTCTCCCAGTGCACAGGACAACTGTGAAATTTGAGCGGTGACCGTAACATTATATGGCGGGGAAATTAAGATAAAGGTGTAATGCAAGTCCCTTAAGTGCTTTGTACTGGTTGTTTTACGCCTAAAAATTACTCTGAAAACATGCGTTTTAGCAATTTTTAACTATTCTGAAACTACAGTTTAAAAACATAATCCGAAATTAAAAGTACTTTTCGGCCCTCAGCGGATATATTGAGTATGTGTGCCCGGGTAGGTGGAGCCCTTAATACGAAAAAAAAAATATCAGCCACACAATTGCTATATATATATATATATATATATATATATATATATATATATATATATATATATATATATATAAAATTACTATAGACCTGAAAAATTCGCGGATTCGTTTCGTGTTATGCTAAAATTCAAATAATTTTACCTACGTGCTGCTTCTGCCATTGGTCCACTGTTAATCTGGAGGACTGAGGGCCAATTAGAGACCCTCACTCATAGAAGTGTCGAATCACAGGCCGCCCAGTCCAGACGACTCACAAGTCAGCAGCCAATGAACAGTTGGCATTTGCCCGAGTGTGCAGAGGATATTGGAGTCTATCCTGAAGGTCATCGAACCCGCGAATTTGTCCGGTCTCTAATAATTACAATTCGCACTGTCACCATGTCACCAGAACACGAGAGAGAGAGAGAGAATGTGTGTGTGTGCGTGAGTGTGTGAGTGTAGGTGTGTAGGTGAGTGTGTGAGTGAGTGAGTGAGTGAGTGAGTGAGTGAGTGAGTTGGAACTCGCAGTCGGCCGAACAGCGTCGGTGCGTTCAGGCGCGGCTCCAGTGCTCACGAGGTTTGCATACATCAGGGGACCGGGTTTCCGGGTAGGAGGGAGGGGGAGACGTACACTCGAATTTCCATTCGACGAAGTATCACTACGCCCGATCTACATTCCAATCGACTAAACAAAAAAAAAATTAAGAGTTCCAGTTAAGTAATTCATTATTTAAAATTCACTGACTTTGCTCTTTGTTTGGCAAAATTTATCTACCAGTTGCAGAAGTGCAAAATTACTGTACTCAAAATTGTAATTTTTAAGGGAACTTTATTAATTTTTTTAAAGCACAATTAAAATATATATATTTTTTTTTAATTTGTAAGCGTTTATTGGACATGCATGTGCACACACACACACAAAATTATACAATATCAGGTAGTTTCGTTTTTTCTGTTATTATGAAAGTTACATCACCTCTCGCATAACTTCTTCTCCAGGGGCATTACTGACTCGCTGGCGGGCTGCGGCTACTTGCCAGCCTGCTCCCAGGGCCCGTCTCCAGAAACTAACCAACAAGACTGATCTTTGCAAGCTCCAACAACCATCTGATTTCAAGCATTCCACAAAAGCACTTTCGTAAACTTGTAGTGACAACTGAATTTTCACACAAGTTTCACAAGTAGGAGAGTTGGGCAAAGTGGCCAGGCTAAGGTTTCGCTGATTTTTTTTTTTTAAATTGACTTTCAATAGTTTTAAAGACATCGAAATTAGTGGTTAATATAATGCAACTATCCTAGTACAAAATAACATTTTAAAATCACACTACGAATAAGTTAAGTATCTACCCAAAACAAATTCATTTTACAAAAAAAATTACACAAATTTTCACTTTGGCCAACATGGTCGGGCAAAGTGGCAACTTAACTTCAAAGTTAAAAAAAAAAAGTTATAAAAAAGGTCTGAACTTATAAAACAATGCATTTTTTTTAGAAAATTTCCCGAAATTTACAACACTTGCCAAAATAACTTGAAAAATAAATGAAATCTTTCCAAACTGCTATGTAAGAAGTTGGAAGGTTCAAAAGGTTAATTAAGGTAGCCCAACTAACGGAGGGCTCGTGTGGTTGTAGGGGAGGGACGGGTGCCTCCAGGAGGTGGGGTTCTCCCTAGGAATCCTTCCAGGGCGTCTGGCTGGTCCTCGTCTCTAGCAGCCTCGTAACACAACTGTATATAAAACAATGTCGACAAATATGCAAGTTGTACACAATCTCACGTGTAAATGTTTACAATAATTAATTTCGACACGATGGCAATTCGTAAGCCAGTGCAGAGGGCTGGAACAATCTGTCTATACCATGTCCTTAGCATAAGGACGTATCAACCACTGGCACAGCTGTTCTTCATCCGACTGCACGCCACGCGTGTAACGGTAGCTTCACGCTTGCTCCTGATTGGTCATCGTGACCACAGTACCCAGCGTCTCTGAGTGGAGGAAGCCCAGCATGTCTTGAAACACTGGAAAACCGCCTGCACGTGTTAAAAATGTTCACACAAAATTAATTTTCTTAAAATAAAAAAAAAGGCAAGACTGTTAGTTATTTAAGCTATTAGTGTTAAGAGATCTAGGTTTTGGAAAGAATATTTTTTTATTGGCGCCGTAATGTACAGAGGTGTAAAAATTTTTAGACTCAAAACAAGAAGTTTGATATTTTCTCATTTTCCTTACCCTACGTAGATATTAGAATCGCTTGAGTCATGTACTATTGACAAATTTACTCCATTCAATGAACGCAAAATACTAATGTACCTACTGTTCAATTAGTATAAAAAATTCTTAAGCTATACTTATTTTTCATTTTAGGAAAGAAAATATAAAAATCATCTCGAGTCTAACAATGCTCACTTCTCTTGTGTTATTTTCTAAAAGTGTCAGTATAAAAGTTTTTAACAAGATTAGGAGATAACAAACTTGGAAAGGCGTGTGAGTTTTTTTTTTCTCGACCGGGAATGAGACCGACGACGTCGACTGACGGGAAAAGGTTTCGGGGCGCTGTCATTTCGCAGACGTCGACGGCTCCAACTTGGCCGGCGGACACGAGCGCCGAGCAGAGACGTCGTAAAGCCTTTTGACCTGGATTCTCTCAGAGCCATCCACCTGGGCTGGGTGGTGTGGTGGATGATGGTGGGTTGACAAGGGGGGGGGGAGGAGGAGGTAGTCGTGCTGACGTGGCACGAGCCCTCCTCGCTGGGGATCTGCTGACACCCCTCATCACCCGGGCGAGTCGAGGGTGGGGTGGGGGTAGTTGCCCAGGTTAGCCCCCCTCCACCCCCGTCCCACCCTATGGGGGGGGGGGGAGCCAATTAGCGCCTCACCACCCCACCTCCAACCGACAGCAACCACGTGATTAACTGTTGCGGAGGTTAGCGGAACGACGGGCGATGCCTGCCTCCTTCATGCCCTTAGGAGTCGTCTGCCCTTGTTCAGTCACCGGAGGAGTGACCCTTCGAGAAAATAAAAACTACAGAAGGGACTTAATTGTTCCAGCGCATCATTTTGAGCGATTCTCGCACTGGAGAATATTGAATTTAAACAATTATTTTGGACACACGCTATTGCTAGAGACCGGAAAAATTCGCGGTATCATTTCGCGATATGCTAAATTTCAAATAGCTTTACCTCTGTGCTACCTCTGCTATTGGCTCACCACTCACCTGGATGACTCCGGGCCAATGAGAAACACCCAAACAAAGCTGTAGCGAATCACATGCTGCTACGTTGGGATGTCTCACAAGACAGCAGCCAATGAGTGGGTGGCATTTGACCGAGTGTACGTAGAACAATGGAGTTCATCCTACAGGTCATTGAACCCGCGAATTTTACCGGTCCCTAGCTATTGCTAGTTCGCACTGAATGTCACAGTTACGAGTCCGGAAAATTTTCGCGGGTTCATTCCGCGAAGGGCTGGAAAAAAAAAATCAAATACTTATAACTTTGCGACCCTTTTGCTATTGGATGACGGTTTATCCTGAACCACTCCGGGCCAATGAGAGACCCTCAGCCAAAGAAGTGTCAAATCACAGACAGCCCAGTCTGGACAACTCTCGAGTCAGCAGCCACTCAGAAGGGGATATTAAGAAAACACGAGTATAAAACGTTCAAAATAAAAAATAATAATATTTAACATTAATAGAAGCGTTTGTATAAATTTAATTATTTAATTTAGGAAAATAATATAGATAAATTATATGTTATCTTTAAAAGATTTGTGCAATGGGAGTGCATGACTTGATGTGGGTTTTAGGACTTAACAATGGCGTATGTCCAAAAACCCACATCAAGTAGATAAATTATAATTAATACTGAAAATCATTAAGTAGGCTTACTGTTTACACTAATTCGTTAATTTTAAGTATTTTTTAAAAAATAATATAATTTATAATGTAAATAAATTATACCCACTAGAACATAACCTCATTTATATAAATACACTTGAAACGGTTCATAAAAACAATTAATAATACTAATATTCACAATAACTAAATGTTTTTAATGATATGGACCACTATCCAATATCAATCACTTAAGTGTATGACTTAAAAGCACATAAATAATTTTTGTTTATATGTAGGTAACCATTTTTAGTCCCGTCAATTTTCGTTGCATGGTGCGCGCGCATCGTAAAAAAAAATTGGTTGTCTGTAAAGTCGGTTTACGGACATTAGTTTAACGTGACAACGTCATAAAAAAACATTGATGAAATGATTGCATAGTTTTATGAATAAAATTTAATCATTTTTATTGAATTTTCACTATTTTGTATGGATACAAAGAAGGAGTGAAATGAAATCTACAATTTAATTGATAAATTTTCTTTTATTTGCACTCATTAATTCAAATATGCTTATTACTTTAACGAAGAGATTATTTTAACTATATATTTTATACATGTTTGCTGTATAGCTTCTTCCAAACTGTGTTATTCTGTTAAGGATAGGACGATGATAGGAAAAGTAGGAAACGAATGGGAGTGTTTCAAGTTTAATGTGCCTCGAAAAAGTCAAATCGATGTTTGTTCCAATCGAGTGGAAGAGAGATAGATGCGGCGCTAGCGTACAATGAGCGTAACGGGACACGTGCGTAACGGCACAATGAGTCATCCTTTATTCGTGCGTGCAGCCGGCGTTCATCGATTTATTAGACGTTGTCACGTCAAAAATTCATTCTCGTCGTTTTATTTTTCGTAACGCGCCTAAAGAAGTGTAACCTCGAACATAAAACTGGACCTCTCCCGAGTGAGGTAGCTGGTAGCTTCTGGCGGGTGGAAGGGGGAGGGGGGAGTGTTCGGATCGCGAGGCCGCCGGTAATGTCCGGGCTGCGGCCGGGGGCTGCAAATAAAATAAAATAAAGCCCGCCGTAGCTTCCCGGTGGATCGCCGGGGGTGAAACGGCCTGGGAGGGGAAGGGTTGGAGCTCGTATCCGCTGCTGACTTGGCAACATCCCCCCCCACCCCCCCAGCCGACCGGGGCTCCTCCTGCATCACTAGATCAGGGAGGGGGTGATGAAGGGGAGGAGGGGTAACAGCATCCACGATCAGATAGCAGGCCAATCTAACCACTTCGGTGTTTCGCCGAGCAATAATAATAAAAAAAGAACACTACATCACCGTCGCTTTCTCTCTGGCGCAGTTGGCAGTTGTGCAGTTCGCTCTCGCCTCACTTGTTAAATTCCCCCCCCCCCCCCCCCTCATCAAACCAACACCTACCCGGACACACCACACACACACGGTGCGCAGAGCTTATAAAGAAACAACGCAATTTGAAAACTACTCGAGATATATCTCAGTGGGGTCTGTTTACGGAAAACATTTAACAATTAGCTGAGGGCCAAAAAAGTACTTTTGATCTCGGATTAAGTTTTTAAACAGTACATTTTAAAGAGTTAAAATGGCTAAAAGGCGTGTTTTCAGAGTAATTCTTAGAAGTAAAACAACCGGTGCAGATTCTTCAAAGCACTTAAGGGTCTTGCATTACACCTTTACCTTCGTTTCTGTGCTATATAATGTTTACGGTCACCGCTCAAATTTCACAGTTGTCCTGTGACGACGAGAAGACTGCGCGCCGGTCCAGAGGAGACACCGCGCTAGAAGCACCAGCGAGCGTCGCGCTTATCATCCCGCCTCGCTGACACACATACACCCCTGACGAGGCGGGCCCCTTAAGTGCAGGGTTCAAACCTTGACAAATTTTTCCGAGGCAGTTGCAAGCTTAAGGAAGGGGGGGGGGGGTTATAGACGTTATGGAATACCTCAGTTAAATGGGGAGTCCGACGATATATTTGAAAAAATAAAAGTTCCTTAAAAGATTATTTTAACGCATTTCTGATGTCTTTAAAAGTCATCAGAACTACACTATTAAAAATTTTCAACTTCAATTTACGAAGAACGATAGTTACAAATTACTCAGGGATCTTCGTAAATTTGCGGATTTCTTCGTTAATTTGCGGGCAACACGAATTAAGAAAGAATAGTTTAGGTAACAAAACATTAAAAAAACTGGATAATTCTAAGTAAGAACTCTCGTATTTTGTCAGTGCGTTTTTTACCTTTATTTAGAACGAAATTTCAACCCGGAAGTCGAAATAAGGCGTAGTGTCTACGAAGATTAAGTTATTTGAAATTACGAACTCTTCGTTTAGCTGAGTTATTTTTTTTTTGTTGAAAAGTTCATAAATTTAATGCAATTTCTAACAGTGTACGGAATATATTTCTGTTTTGTTACCTCTACAGTTTACTTTAATTGTGGGAGACTATGGGCTGTGTTAAAAAAAGGGGGGAGGGGGAATTGCCTCTTCTATAGAAACAGCCACTGTTTACGAGGTTCATAAAATCTTTTGAAGGTCTACGTTAGATCATCATTTTCCAGTAAAAGCACACACGTTATTTCACGTACGTATGTGTGTTTCAAAGATATATCTTGAAAAATTAAAAACAAAATCTCTTTTCAACTGTAGAGCTAAAATAACATTTCAGCAAACTATTTCCGAAAGACTGATTATATAAATTTGTAAAAAAGATTTCTAGGGATAATTCTGTTATAAAAAAATCTTTAGAGTGAAATAGAGACGTGCTGTAACATCAACAACAGTCAAAGAAATAGCCTGCAATGTGAACTATAATAGTAATTAAATGAAAATATTACAATTTCTGATGCTGTAAAAGTGTGAATATTGATAACATTCTCATACTTGTACTCATTCTTCGAAATTATAGGGAAACAAAATCTAAACCGCTAATAAATTTACCGTAGAAACTATTTGGTACAGGCTTAATCACTTAACAGTTACAAGCGTTGCAATAAACTGTCATACGGGGTATGACATAACGTTACCAAGTTTCCAATTTAATTTTTTAAAAAAACCAGTAATTGTTATCGTAATCAATCGGTTGAGCACAGAGCGGTGCCTCTGCGATATCTGCCCCTCTGATGCGCGAGTTTGCAATTATGAACAAAAACTTATTACTTCCAGTGGCGTAGCTAAGGTGACTGGCGCCCCTGGCCAGAATTGAAAATGGCGGCCCCTCTCGGTTTTAAAAGAGGGGCGGGGGGGGGGTTCACTAACGCAAAACCGTCGCGGCGGCGGCCCCCCCCCCCCCCCTGCTTCGGCGCCACTGGTGGGGGCCATCCCTGCCACCCGCTTGCTACGCCACTGATTACTTCCCAAAATTTTAAATATTTCTGGGAGGGGGAAAAAAAAGATGGTTAGAAGGATTCAGAGTTCTCGCGGTAGCATACCGTTTCGTGGGTCGGTACGGATTTGTTAGTTTGTCCAGAAGAGCGTGGTTATTATTTTGTGGGTCCCTTCAGAGATGCGTTGTTATTTGGACCGCGAACGTTCAGCAGTGCGGTAGCAGACACTCCGGCTGCCTGATGACGGAGGAAAAAAAGAAGGATGAAGCGGGGGAGGGGGGGGGGGGTGAAGAGACTGCGAAATAGCTTTCGCTCATTATACGCGGAGACTGAGGAAGGTTCGGCTCTGACTTGTTGAACCAGGGGGAGGGGGGAGAGATGGAGCCATTGTGGTTCCCCTGTTCGGCCTGCACGAGGGAGGGGGAATGTTAACGGAACGCCCTTTACGACTGGCCCGGGACTGTATTCAACCTCCCCTCCGCCCCTCCAGGCCTGGTATCATTCTGATTGCTTCCCCGCTCTCGTGCGCCGAGCGGAACCTTTGTGCCCTCACCCCTCCCCCCTCGTCATTCGCTGATCCGGGGGAGAGGAGCATTCTGGGCCTGCGCCGACACACGCAGCCTCGCGTTTGGGGCTTTGGTGCCGGCTACCTGTGGCTGGAGATCATTGTGAGGTACCTCAGAACAACTGGGGTACCTGATATCTTTGAATATATATACTGTATAGAAGTCGCGAGTGGATAGGATTTACTCTACGTTTTTCAGAAGCTTATGATGAGCAGCTTGGGAACTTCACCGCTGCAGTGCGCTGCCGTAACGCCCTGTATCGTCTTAGTTGTTATTTACACGTTAGAGCGCAGCACTGTCGCCCGCTGTCATTCCCCGCACCCCTCATCCATCATTCACTGCAGCTCAAGTTCGTTCAACAGGAGGGGGAAGGGGTGTTTGAAGAGTTCGACACTTGTCCGCTAGGGACCACCACAAGTCGATGCCCTAGAGATGGTGGCGATTGCGGCGGTGAATTAACCAACTACCTCAAAACCGTATTAGAAATGTTAACCTGGGCTGGCGACTTCTATACAGTATATATATTCAAAGCTGATATTAAGGGGCGACCCCAGTCACGGGTGTCTCTTGTGTCATCGAGGCGGGATTGGCTGGTGCTTCTAGCGCGGTGTCGCCTCTGAGCTGGCGCGCAGTCTTCTCCCAGTGCACACGACAACTGTGAGATATGAGCGGTGACCGTAGAGTGCTATCAAGAATCTCATCTCAACCGGGTGTTTCCTGCCTAAATATTATTCTCAAAGCATTAATACATTTTTTACGTGACAACGTCTAATAAATCGATGAACGCCGGCTGCACACACGAAAAAGTGTCCCGTTACGCACATTGTTCCGTTACGTTGTGTCCCGTTACACTCATTGTTCCGTTACGCTGTGTGTTCCGTTAGTACGCTGTCGGCGAGTACAGTAATAATAGGTTATGTTATAATTGACTAAAAAATTATGGTGAATCATATAATTGATGATAGATATTTGATTACAGATTATTTATATGAAAACATGTTCATAATTATATTTAAACTTTATAGCTAAACGCCAGTTTTTAAAATTAATTACAAGTCATCTACATGTGAACTGTTTCGTCGACTGTTTATAAAGTGAAGTGAAAAGTTAATGTGGTTTTCATTGCTTATTACAACAACAATTTCGGCAATAAAGGTTCATTATTCTTGCATTTTATTAATCTGATTACTAGTATAATTTCAAGTATTTATTCTTTTATTATTAAAATAGAAATGATTCCATTTTATTCATAAAAGTATGGAATCATTTCATCAATGTTTTGTTATGACGTTGTCACGTTAAACTATCGTCCGTAAACCGACTTGACAGACAACCCCCCCATACCGCCGGAGCAGACCTCGGACTGAGAGCGCAGGGGAGGGGAAGTCCTGATGGCCGTCTGCCGTGTCGAAGGGCAGTTCTCGTTAGCGTCCGTCCTTACGTCCTCCTGCGGGCAGCGGCGATCAATGGTCAGGGGAGGAGGCACGACTAACCCTGTTTGCCCGCCTCCGGCTGCAACGACTAGCGATATCCGACACGAGATAGTGGCTGGATCACCTGCCACACCGTCAAGTTATTTTTGTAAATACGATAAGTTGGGGAAGGCATTTATTCGCGAATAAACACGAACGCCTATTAGACTGCAACAAGGTATACGGACACCAGCGGCTTCTTCCTTGTGATTGGCGGCCGTCTGCGAGAGAAGTCGTTGCCTTGTTCGACCGAGCCACTCAGGACGCGTTTGCTTTCCGCTCTGAATTACTGTGATTGGCGTTTTAACAATCGTCGTGTACCTGCAAGAAACTCACCCAATCACGAAACACAGACGATGCTACAGTGTTTTAACTTTCAGCTGGTATCGGAATCTTTTCGCGAAATATGCATGGCCCTAAAAGTATGTGAGTGAGGGAATTGTGGAGTTCAGAAGTTGAGGTTGGTATGAAGGTGGGAAATGATGAAGGGAAGGTTGTCAGTAATGGGCAGAAGATACAGTGGAAATGGAGTGAGAGAATCAAATAGTATGTAATAAGATATGGTGAATAAAGACATTAAGTACAATGTCTGGAGTGAGTTATTATTAAGACAAACAAAAGGAACAGAACATGGAACATTTATTCATGTTAACTTACAGATGTACATTTACATGAAAACAATGTATCACTACAAAAAAAAGTGTTCGTAGTATTTCTGGATTCGGATTCTTACCCGGGAATTTATGCTTTGTGTTGTCCCAGTCTCCTACAATAGTTATAAGTTATTTGTAAACCGTTCCTTGAATAGATCAATTGCGCACATTAATAAACACGGTAAAACAAAATAAGATTCAATTGTTGAATCTTCGATAATATTTCCCATGGTTTAAAAAAAAAAAACGTATTTTTGGATGAAACATCAATTAAAATATAAAATCTTGTGCCAATTTTCGTCAGAAATATTCAGTATGCAAAAATAACCATATCCATGTGTTGTAAAAAGTTACAATATATTGCTTGCAGTATTACAAACTATTTCTTGGCAACTGATTTCAAAAGGATTATTTTGTATAAGTACAGAATTTTTTCTGCGTAGATACGAACGCTGTTATTTCACGGAGTCGTGGTATTTAAAGTAGACTTGAAGCACGTATACATCTTCTTCAAGTTGGTGATCGGACTGCTCGCCCTTGATGAACCTGAGTCAATTATAGATAGGGACCGGAAAAACTCGCGTTTTCACAGACTTCCAGGATACACTACACAGTACTTTGCCTAAGTGAGCAAATATCCCCTGCTCATTGGATGCTGACTTGTGAGACGTCCCATCTGTAGGGGCATGCATATTTCGCGAAAAGATTCCGAGGCTAGCTAAAAGTTAAAACACTGTAGCATCGTCTGTGTCTCGTGATTGGGTGAGTTTCTTTCAGGTCAATATCGATTGTTACAACACCAATCACAGTGAGTCAGTCCTGAGTGGCTCGGTCAAAGAAGGCAACGACTTTACTGGCAGACGTCCGCCGATCACAAGGAAGAAACCACTGGTGCGGGTATACCTTATTGCAGTCTAGTAGGCGTTCAGATTTATTCGCGAAAAATGCCTGCCCCTACCCATCTGTGTTGCGGGTGATTTAGTATTTCTCTAGCTAATGGTCTCTCATTGGCCCAGAGTCCTCCAGATAAACCGTGAGCTAACAGCATAAGGATCGCCCAGCTATCGCGAAATGAATTCAGGAATTTTTTCGGCCACTGGTTCTGAACAAGGAGAAGAGCCAATGAGTAGAGACCTGTAAAATTCGCGGATTCATTTCGCGATAGGATAGAGTCCAAATACTTTTGACATTATTTTGCTTCAGTGATTGGGCCACAGTTTATCTGAAGGACTCTGGGCCAATGAAAAATCTTTAACAGAAGAATTAGCGAATCACGATCATTCCAGTCAACAGGTGTAACGAGTCGGTAACCAATCAGCAGCTGTAATTTGCACGAGTGCATAGAGGTTATGGAGTCTATCCTTTAGGGATTTTAAATCGCGAATTTTACAGGTCTCTACCAATGATCACTGTCAAAAGGATTGATAATGTATAGGTAAGTGGAGTCAGCCTTGGGAATAATTGCGGTAATACGCACAGGTCAGAAAACTGTTGTGATTACAAAAAAATCGGTGGAATTTGTAGGTTAAAAAGAATCATTCACAAATAAATATTTAAAAAATGTTAATTGCTGCAAAACACTAAGGTAATGCAAATCTATGAATATCTGAAGGAGAGTTACGTAAAGTGAACATCCAAAATCATGCAGTAGCTCTGCAAAAATTCTCCGTGCTGGTCTTTGAAATAAAATACTCAGCATGGATTCCACGCTTCACCCCTCGATGTCAGCTCAAAATATAAATAGAAAAAAGGACCGATATCCCAAAATAAAAACCCTCTTCTCCCTCGTGTTTCCAATCAGATATTTCTCGGAAGATAAGAAAGCCCGACGTTCGTTATCTCGGCGATCGATTCTATTGGTTCCATTCCTTTTGAAATGCAAACGACTGCTTCAGTACTCCACGGAATTCCCCCGGGGAAAATATTCCTGTCTGTGAGCAGACGTACGATAGCTAGGGACCGGAAAAAAATCGCGGGTTCAATGACCTCTAGCATAAACTTCATAGTTCTACGTACACTCGGTCAAATGTCACCCACTCATTGGCTGCTGTCTTGTGAGACGTCCCAACGTAGCAGTCTGTGATTTGATGCTGCTTTAGTTGAGTTTTTCTCATTGGCCCAGAGTCATCCAGGTGAGTTGGGAACCAATAGTACAGGCAGCACTGAGGTATAACTATTTGAATTCTAGCCTATCGTGAAATGAATCCGCGAATTTTTCCTGCCTCTATCGATGCCACAACGTTTTGACACCCGACACGCCTCGAAGGGTTTTCGACGGGAAAACGCTTATGCGCCGCTCTTGCCCGACGCCCCTAGCCGGTGGATGTCCGGAACTCAATTTTACCAGCTGACGACTTTCGAGCGGAAAGCGGCAGATAACGTTTAGCCGAGCGCCCGCGCGGTCCTAATCTACCCCCATCCCCCAACCCCCTTACACAACACTCTTTCCCTGAACAGTTCAACCCCCAACCCCCTCATCATCTTCCCCAAACACCCTGCTTCAAAAGTTGTCCCGTCAGGACGGAGGCTGTTTTATATCATTAGGGATAGGAAAAATTCGCGGGTTCAATTCGCGACAGGCTAAAATACAAATAGTTACACCTCAGTGCTGCCTCTGCTATTGGCTCACAACTCACCTGGATGACTCTGGGCCAATTATAAACGCCCGACCAAAGCTTTATCGAATCACAGGCTGCTACGTTGGGACGTCTCACAAGACGGCAGCCAATGGGTGGGTGGCATTTGACCGAGTGTACGTAGAACTATGGAGTTCATCCTGCAGGTCATTGAACCCGCGAATTTTTCCTATCCCTATATATAATTTCCACGTCCACAAGCTACAGAGCTGCAGAGCTCAGTCACGTGACAAGAACTCACCAGCCACTCGCGTGTGAGCTCGACCGAACTACTATCAGGTGAACAGGTTTTAGTGAACACGTTCACAAAAGTGAAAGTGTTCGGTCACGCGTAGGGACTGGAAAAATTCGCGGGTTCAATGACCTGTAGGATGAACTCCATAGTTCTACGTATACTCGGTCAACTGTCACCCACTCATTGGCTGCTGTCTTGTGAGACGTTCCAGCGTAGCAGTCTGTGACTCGATAAAGCTTTGGTTGGGTGTTTCTCATTGGCCCAGAGTCATCCAGGTGAGTTGTGAGCCAATAGCAGAGGCAGCACTGAGGTATAATGATTTGTATTTTAGCATATCGCGAATTGAATTCGTGAATTTTTCTTGTCTCTAGTCACGCGGCAGTTGGTATGAAGTATGTCCAACTCCAAAAACCGGACTGTCTTCTGCCATCTAATGAATGTTTTATGAATGTTTATTTGAGCAATTATGTGCCATCAGCATAGATTATAAAACAATAAAATATTTACCTGTTGATCTTTTTTTTTGCGCCAGAAAAATTCTTCATCTTGCTTTTTTTTTTCCGCAAAGGACTGTTTATACTCTCAACACTCAACAGCCAATCAGAGGCTTATGTAGAAGAGATGTCGTTCTGAACTACTTTTCCAACCTGTTCAGGTTGAACGAGAAATGGCCTTGAGCGAAACATGTTCAGACAGTGTGTAACCGCACGCAACACAGTTTTCGAATGTTTTGTTAACACACCAAGAATATCCTTTCGAAATCATGTTCAGAGTAAGTGAAACACGCGCCAGTAAATTTACGAAGATAGCCATTAATTCGTAACGAGTGTTCTTCGTAAATTGAAAAAAAAATTTTAACGTGTACTAATGGCGTTACCTGGAGTGCGATGTGGCCAAATGAGGGTAATGACTAGGGGCCTGAAAAATTCGCGGGTTCAAAGACCTCTAGCATGAACTCCATAGTTCTACGTACACAGTCAAATGTCACCCACTCATTGGCTGCTGTCTTGTGAGACGTCCCTACGTAGCAGTCTGTGATTTGATGCAGCTATAGTTGAGTTTTTCTCATTGGCCCAGAGTCATCCAGGTGAGTTGTGAACCAATAGCAGAGGCAGCACTGAGGTAGGTATAACTATTTGAATTCTAGCCTGTCGCGAAATGAATCCGCGAATTTTTCCGGTCTCTAGTAATGCCTCGTGCGAGAGAATGAAGTCGAAGTTAGCAATTGCCAATTAACATAAAACAATAGGACTGTGTGACAGAAGTAAGTGATTACTGCGTCACTGAGTAAAGAGGATAACTGTCACTATGCATACCCGTCTCGTGTGCACATTTTTTTAAAACTTTGTAACGACGAATCAAAAAGCTTTTTGTTTTTGACAAAAAAAAAATAACACCATTGCTGGTTCATACCGTGTGCCATAGAGACACCTCAATTCCGTTCTGGACGTTTCTCTGTAACATCCAGCAATGTGGCCTGACCAAAAGACAAAAGTTTTTTTTTAAAAACTTCCCCATTGCAAAATATAATTCGAATAAAGTGTTGGTAACAACAATTATTGGCAGAGACTGAGAATATTCGTGAGTTAAGTGACCTCCAGGATATACTCAGCTGTCCTTCTACATAATGCTCGTTTGCTGTATTGGCTGGGTTGTTGTCTTGTGATTCGACGATCCTTTGTACCAGGGTCTCTTGACTGGTTTAGAGTCCTCCAGATAAACTGCGAGTCAATAGCAGAAAAAATAGCAAAGTTATGAGTAGGGGCAGGCATTTTTCGCGAATAAATCTGAACACCTATTAGACTGCAACAAGGTATAAGCACACCAGCGGCTTCTTCCTTGTGATTGGCGGCCATCTAGCGAGAGAAGTCGTTGCCTTATTTGACCGGGCCACTCAGGACGCGTTTACTTCCGCGATGAATCACTGTGATTGGAGTTGTAAAAAAAAATCGTCATGTACCTGAAATAAAGACACCCAATCACGAAACACTGGACGATGTTACAGTGTTTTGACGTTCAGCTAATCGAGGGATCTTTTCGCGAAATATGCATGCCCCTAGCTTATGAGTAGGGACCGGAAAAATTTCGCGGGTTCAATGACCTTTAGGGTGAACTCGATAGTTCTACGTACACTCGGTCAAATGCCACCCACTCATTGGCTGCTGTCTTGTGAGACGTCCCAACGTAGCAGCCTGTGATTCGATAAAGCTTTGGTTGGGTGTTTCTCATTGGCCTAAATTCATCCAGGTGAGTTGTGAACCAATAACAGAGGCAGCACTGAGGTATAACTATTTGAATTCTAACCTATCGCGAAATGAATCCGCGAAATATGAGCTCGCGAGCTGTTCCGCAGTCCCTGCTCATCACGGGCGAGTTACCAGCTCATCCGCCGAGCGACCAACGGCCCGAAAACGAAGACGCCGGGGTCCCCAGGGACCGCCAATCTCCAGCCTCCCTCCCTCCCGACCAATCAGCGCCGCGGGCCTGCCGGGCCAATATCCTGCCGTGACGTCACGTCCGGCGACCCGCGGCGCTCGGGGCGCTCCCCTGCGGCAGGTCCGAGAACTGACTGGACGAGTCAGCGCTGCACCGAGCAACCTCCACGCTCCGCAGTGCTTCCCAAGTCGGGACCGGACAACATTATTTTTTTTTTTATCTTTTCGTGTTTTTTTTTTTTTTGTGTTTTCGTCCCGTTTCAACTGTTGTGCTGAATTTTTTGGGGGTTCAATTCATCATTTGTGGGTGTTTTTTTTTCTTTCTCTTAGTCCATTTTTCTTTGTTTTTCTTTGTTTGTTGACCATATTCCTGTTATGGAATGTTATGTGGTGTGTATATCCTGTTGACAACAGCAATTTTTGCTTAATTTGTGTTTTTTTTTGTCTTTTGGTTTTTTTGTAGTTTTCTTCTACAGACATACATGTGCTTAGCAATGGCGTATGTCAAGAAGCTTACATCAAGTCATGCACTCCGATTGCACAAATCTTTCAAAGATAATATTATTTATTTAAAATGCAATTTTCAGATAAAATTATTTGAGATGGAATATTGGACGTCTGTATAAAGTTTAATGGAACAAATAGGTATATATGCAAACACCGAAAACTTGTCGCTGTGGTAAAAAAAATTCTTTTAAATAATGAAGTTTAACACCATTTCAAAAAAAAAGTAATGATAATTTTACAACGACAAGTTAAATTAAATATTATCCAAGCGCATCAATTGTCCAATTCCAACTTCAAAGGCGCTTATCAGCCATTCGTTTGAAATTGGATCATAAGCCATGTATATTTTTTCAATTTTTTTTTATTGTGATGAAATAAAACTGTAGCCGATGTTTTTCCGGTCAAATTCTGACTCACTCTGTATGTATGTATATACGTGTATACATAATACACATACACCTGCACTCTGAAAAACGTTTGTTTGTGTACGGCAAAACAAATATTTGCTTGCTGCAATAATATATTTGATTGGTTTATCCAAATTTCAGGAGTACCGAACATTAAATATATTCATACCAAATAAAATAAACTTCTGAGTGGAAGAAATTATTATTTTTTGGCCAGTAAAATATTGCCTACTGCAAAATATTTTCTTTAATCATCTTTAGTTGTTTATATTGCCAAAAGATTACAAATGCTTAGTTTAGTCAAACAAACCTTTATCTAAGCTTGCGTTACACTAGCTTATTGACTTGGTCTTACTTATAGACTTTTGATGAAATCATATGCCGAACTATGCGTGTATTTATATAACAAGGAGCTTTGAGCTGTAGTTTGAGAAAATGTGTAAATTAATCTTCACAACCTATTGTCGAAAACAATTTTTTATAGCACATAATTATATTTTTGTTGTGTTTTGTGATTGTATGGCACCATAGACGTTTGTCCCCTATGAAAGATATTGAATTCCAAAAATAAATCCCCACACTTATTTTTTTCCAGCTGGATATACCCTTGCCGAGATTATTAAGGAATCACAACTTTTGCAATATTCGTGCACGCCAGCTGTAGGGTTTATTTACTGTGGTGAATATATTTTTTCATTAAAAGATAATAATTTCCATATCCCCGCATGAATGTAATGGATATAGATATTTATCTTGACAAATACCACATTTCAGTAGTACTGTTTGCAGAAATTATATTTTTGTTTCAGGTACCAGATTTTTTTTTGCTTGTAGGTAAATAATTGAATAGGAAATTAGATTTTAAAAAATCACATTTAACATGGCTGAGTTTGCAAACATTCAATAAATCCGCTGACAATAAAAAAAAATGTTTATTTTTTTTAAGTCTTGGTACAACTCTGATCCCCTCGGGGTTATTTTTGGCACCCCTCACCCCTTCTCGCTCAGCGAAGCAAGCGCCCTCTCACCCCCAATTTCACCTCTCCCCTTTTCAACCCTAGGTTAATCAATACCAGGAATAGGAAATTGGGACATTACCGAAACGAACCGGGTAATCTGATTACCTGTTCAAATATTAATTTCAAATTGGAGACGAGAAAGCTTTAATTGAATTCCCGGCGCTAATACCCACCCTCCCTTTCCCACCCCTTTTCTTGTCTTGGTGTGGCGGCCTGAGTGTCTGTCGGGGGCATGGCCGCGCTGGTATTAAACAAATTGATTGAGTCGCGCACAACCCGTGAAACATCCGCTCGCTCGGCCATATTCGCCCCTCTGTTCACACTTACTTTGATTAACGGCTACATATTTTTTTTTTTTTTTTTTTTTACGGAATTTGCAGGCACCCGAGGGTAAATATACATCGGCAACACGGTCCGTGATTTATAAAACGTTATTGTTTTCTGCGCGGCTTTTGACGCGATAACGTCTTATGAATCGATGAACGCCGGCTGCACGCACGAAAAATTGTCACGTTCCGCCTGAGCCGAGCGTGCAAGAACCTGCCAACCACCGTGCGAGAAAATCTTCTATAATACCAAACAGGTTCAGGCGGGCTTTTTAACTAATTGTTCGTGATTATATTTAAACAAATTATTTAAATTAAATTTGCAAAAACTGTAAATAATACCTATTTGAAAATTAAAAAGTATGCAATTTTTCATCAATGTTTTCTTATGACGTTATCACGTAAAATTATCGTCCGTAAATCGACTTTACAGACAACCCCCTTTTTTAACCCGTAACGTTTTCGCGCTTCGTGCGTCTTCGGGTTGTGGGACGAGCAGTAGCGAAGCTGTCCGAGGCGTCATTCGATTCCGCGAGGCTGCAGGTGTTACATCGTGTAACCCACAACTGTAATTCAACGTACAAAAACACTGAACTACAACAATATTCTCGAACAGTTCATCACTTCATAAAGTTGCAAATTTGTGCGTGAATTTATTTTCATTTAAACACACAAGTTTCTTTTCCACATCTTCTCACGCGAGTGTCATTAAGAGTCGATGCGACTTTACTCTACCAAAACTTTCTTACAAAAAAAAAATAATCTTAATTTTATTTTTTGTTAAGTCGAAAAATTTTTTCTGCGTCCCGGAAAAAAATAGGCTGAATTCACAACACCAATTCGGAAATCACAAAATAAATCACATGTGCATTCATTAAGGGTTTTAAATATGACGAAACAAATATTAATTTAGATAAAACGTAACATTTTGTTGGCTAAACTTCCTTTAATGTGCAAAAATATGTTGTGTCCTCATAAGGAATTACTTATATTTTTGCCAAAGAAATAATTTAAATATTTTTAATAAATCTGCCCAGGGACATGATATAGGCCTTGTACGAAACAAAACAACAACAAAAAATTTATTCGGCAAAAACTTATTTTGGTGTTGTTTACGTCGATTTACGGAAGTTTTTTTTAGGCAATACTATTAAATATGTGAACACTTATTTAATGAAATAACAGTTTATTTATCTCTCTCAGGTTTATGCTTTTACCGTAATTTCACTGGATGTTACTCCACCAGTGTTCTAACGCGCTCCATTGTTCTCAGGCTGTAATTGGTCCACGCGTGTTCTCGCGTCCTTGGCTCTTCTGTTCCGGGAGAGACGCCACAACCAATCAGAGCACGCGACATTTCCAACGCCCTGTATCACTCTGTTTCAGTCACTCGACTGCCAGCGAATTAACATTCTCCTCTTGCGCGACACACTTCCGAACAAAATCGACTCGCCGCTGGGAGCAGTTATTTGACAGGCGACAGCGAATCAGACAGAAGAAAAAAACGACGTTGAAACTTACGAAACTCGGGGGTCATATTGCTATTTCCGCGAGTTCCGCCATTACCAGTTCGGTATTCTGCAACATCGGTCGGAACAGTTGCAAAGTTTGCGTCTCCACAAACGTGTGAATTATCAATGTAAAAAAAAATTGGTTGTCTGTAAAGTCGGTTTACGGACGATAGTTTAACGTGACAACGTCATAACAAATCATCGATGAAATGATTGTATACTTTTATGAATAAAATTGAATCATTTTTATTGAATTATCACTATTTTGTGTGGATACAAAGAAGGAGTGAAATGAAATCTACAATTAAATTGATAAATTTACTTTTATTTGCACTCATCAATTCAAATATGTTTATTACTTTAACGAAGAGATTATTTCAACTTTAACTTTTATAAATGTTTGCTATTTAACTTCTTCCAATCCGTGTTATTCTGTTAAGGATAGGACGATGATAGAAAAAAGTAGGAAACGAATGGGAGTGTTTCAAGTTGAATGTGCCTCGAAAAAGTCAAATCGACGGTTGTTCCGATCGAGTGGAAGAGAGATAGATGCGGCGCTAGCGTACAATGAGCGTAACGGGACAACGTGCGTAACGTTTTTACGGTGCGTGCAGCCGGCGTTCATCGATTTATTAGACGTTGTCACGTTCAAAATCCAGTCCGATGTTGAGAAAACCCCTTGGCATGGGGGCAGCGGGTGATCTCGAGCGGCTGGTTTGGCGCTGGAACAGTTCTGTCGGCGAGGAGAATCCTCGGCTCTGGACAGGCGGGCGGGGCAGGTGAGCGGTAAGCGCGCTCTATCCGTCGATGACGGCTCTTCTGTTCGCTCTTCCTGCCACACACACCCCCTCCCCCCTCGTTTCCTTCCCCCCCAGGGGCGTCGCCGCGTCGGTTGACAACTTCATTTCCTCGGCGCAAAAGAAATCACTTTATACCAGTTGGTCGCTCCCCCGACGCCTGTCTCCCCTCCAGGCGGGCACTGGGGCAGGGGGGGGGGACTCTTGAGGTCCCTGGAGACGCCGAGCACCCCCTGGCTCCAGAAGGGGGTGGGGCGGGGGGCGGGGCGCGAGGAAGAGGCGATCCCGCGGAATCTCACGCGTCAAACCTTCGTCAGAACTGACACCGTCCCCGTCCATGTGTGTGTGTGTGCGGGGTAACCATATACTGCCAAGGTCCGGGAAACTTGCGAACATTCGAATACCTTTGAAGAAAAATGGGTTTGTGTACTTGCGTACTTACTTGGCATATGTAGTAAACAACTATCTTCAATTTTGCATGCAAATAATTAATAAAAAAAATAAAAGGTCTGAATTGATTTTATAAATTAAGTTGGTAAAGTGTAAATCCAATACAATTAAATTAAAATTCATAATCATTATTCAACAGTGATATAAACAAGTGTATGCAATAAATTATTTAATTTAGTAAAATAATCGAGATAAATTTGAATTAATAATGAAAATCAATAAATATTTTGAATCTTTATTATAATTTAAATGTTTGTTATTTACTAAATAATGTATAATTTATAAAGGAAATAAATTATACATTCGGAAAAAACCTCACCTACATAAATAAATTGGAATAAACAATTAAAAAAAGTGTAAACCCAATTTATATCACTAATATTCACCATAATTAATTTTTTTTAGTTATAGTATTAATTTCAATCACTAAAGTATAAGATTTAAAATCAAATATACATATACTTTTTATTTGAATGTAGCTTTTTTTTATGAAGCCTTTTTTTCATCCCGTAAAAATTTCGTTGCATGGTGTGCGCGCATTGTAGAAATTTACTCTCATCATTTTATTTCATAACGCACCTAGTATAACTTCAAAAACTTCACGCAAGAACAAAATATTAATGGCTGTAGTAAAAAATCTCATTCCTTACAATCCACATATACAGAGCCGCGATTACCATCGGGTAAGAAAGTACGTTTGAAGCACATGTAAGTCTGCTTCACGTTGATAACCGCACTACATAGCTCTTGACACGTACTTCACAACCCTGAGCGAGTTGTAAATAATAAGAAGTGTTAACTAATCAAGATTAACCCGCGAAAGATATTACTTTATTATCGACCATGGAGCACTCTAAAACGCATTTTTACGTATAGGAAAATTGAGTCTAAGCACTAATGAACTGAGTACACAAAAAATATTCCTAATTCTACACTTGGATAGAAGTTCGCCGTCTGGGAATGGAACGGACGCCTGGGCCATAGGCATCGTGGACTTCGAATACGCAATGCGCGTAGCCTGAGTACAGGCGCACAGTAAACATCCCCGGAAAAGTTTACGCATCTCCGCATTCGAGTCGAAAAATGATGGCTGCTGTTTTTTTGGGACAAGAAGTGCTACATTTTGGTTGATTTAATTAAATATGGGGCAAAAAAACAGCAAAATTAACAAAATTACGACTGTCAACTGGTTTAATTTCCTTGCGGCGAAATTCTATGCAGAGGGGTCGAATAAACTGGTAGAGCGTTGGGAAAAGTTCTTGGAACTGAATGACGACTATGTGAAAATGTGATGTAGATATGTAGTAAACTAAAACTGTCACTAAAATGTTTTTTTACGAGTTCTTTTTTAATGAAAAAATGGTACTTACTTTCCGAACACGCCTCGTAGTTAGTATATACCGAACAAGTGTTCCTGAAACACGTATCTAACTGTTGCAAGCCAACGTTTAGGATATTATGTTTACGAGTAATTCTGCTGGTGGTCCGGACGGTTTGTAACTCCTACCTTATAATTTTTTGAAGTGAAAACTTCAATGGGAAGGTTTGGATAGGGAGTAAATTCATGTAAGTCGTCATCTACATGGTCACGTGACGTGCTAACGATAACACTATATCTGTTCAAATTGTTTTTTTTTGTTCAATATTAATTTTAAATCTTAAGTATACGATTACTGTGCAGTAAAAAGTGAGTATAAAATAGATTAATATTCTCATATAGATATATAGTTTGAATAACGAAAAAAAAAAACGGAGTCTTTGAAGCAGTATAACCTAAAAATTAAAAACATCATTATATACTTTTTAAATACCTACAATTACTATGCAATGCGTGTTTTATAGTAATTAAGGAATTATTTTACTAACGTGATAAAACTAATTTTTTGTGTGATAATATTTTTTTCGTAAACATTGCGAAAAAGTCTCTAATTTATATGAAAAAAAATATTTTCTTATGTTACACAATTATATTTTACAAAGTTAGTATTTCTTATTTCAAATTATATTTGTATTTTCTTAATTATATTATAAATATTAATAATAGTTACTTCTATTATTATTATTAATAATTCTATAATTTGAAGTTTAGGAAAATATGTGTTATTCTCTCTAAATATCTATTTTTAATATATATTTTTAAAATCCTCGATTCTGTGGTGGAAAACGTTAAAGATGTCTTCAGACGACAGAAAAATAAAATTGAAAATAACAACTGTTTGTTTATAGTTTTAACGTAGAGACCGGAAAAAATTCGCGGATTCATTTCGCGATAGGCTAAAATTCAAATAGTTATACCTCAGTGCTGCCTCTGCTATTGGCTCACAACTCACTTGGATGACTCTGGGCCAATTAGAAAAAAACTCAACTAAAGCAGCCATCAAATCACAGACTGCTACGTTGGGATGTCTCACAAGACAGCAGCCAATTAGTGGGTGACATTTGAATGAGTGTGCGTAGAACCATGGAGTTCATGCTGGAGGTCATTGAACCCGCGAATTTTTCCTGTCCCTAGTTTCAAGTGTTCACTTCTGTAGGCAGTCCTCATGACTAGAGACCGGAAAAATTCGCGGGTTCATTGACCTTCAGGATAGACTCCAATATCCTCTGCACACTCGGGCAAATGCCAACTGTTCATTGGCTGCTGACTTGTGAGTCGTCTCGACTGGGTGGCCTGTGATTCACACTTCTATGAGTGAGGGTCTCTAATTGGCCCTCAGTCCTCCAGATTAACAGTGAACCAATGGCACAAGCAGCACTTAGGTAAAAATATTTGAATTTTAGCATAACACGGAATGAATCCGCGAATTTTTCAGGTCTCTACTCATGACTATTAGGGGCAGGTATCAGGGTTCCCTAGCCCATTGAAGTGCTGACGTGAGCGACGAGGACAGCTCCGGTTACCAGCCTGGACACCTGGAAGAGGTTGGGTAGGCCTCCACCGGACCGCGGGTTCGCTGGGTGATTGAGGAGTCCCAGTGTGATGCGGGAGACTGGGGTAGGCGCCAGAAGTGATGACAACTCCAGAGGGCTAAGGGAGCATCCAACTTGCTGGTGAGCTGAGTGGAGTAGGGGGCCGGAGGTGGTGCATAAGCTGAGATGGGTAGCCTCAGTCTCTTTGCATAGCCAAAAGCTCTAACGCTCTTCCCGGTTGCGTATGCGGCGTATCCGCATCCACGCCCGTGGGGGCCCCAGGGCGGCAGGGCTGATTGGCTAAGAGCGCTGGGTTATCAAAGAAATGGGGGGGGGGAAACCCTTATTCGTGACTTATTATCACAGAACTGTTATCTCGGCACGAGGCTCCACGGAGGGAGGAAGGGAAGAACTGGCTGGACCAGATCTCGCGCCAGCCTCCCGGGGCCAGCACTGACTCGCCGGCAACTCGCGGGCGCGGGGCGAACACGCGCACAAAGGGAAAGTCGTGGCGAAGGAGGCTGAATGCCTCGCGCAGCGCTGACGGGATAAAGGAAGTCCCGAGCGACAATGACGAGGGGGGGGGGAGAGAATCGCGCCATTCAGCGGGCCGCCAGAGCAGGGGCGACGGGCGGGGGGTGAGAATTTAAATATGAAATCTGCTGACGGCGACCTTCCTGGTGTGAAGGAGTAGGTGAAGGGAGGGGGGGTGTCTTCGCCCTTCGCGCCGGAGGATATCGGACAAAAGGACGTGAATGAATGGCACTTTGTTGCTGGACACGTCGAGTTCCAACACTTTGAACATCGGTTGTTGACTCGGACACTGGTGCTTCTTAGGCGACTGGGAGAATATTTCGCAAATCCTTTTTTTTTTTTTTTTTTTTTTTGGGAAAGACAGGCCTGAAATAAAATCTCACATGTTACTGTCGCTTTTGCGACGTGACTAAAACTTAATTTGTAGAGTCCATAAAAATTTAATGATTTCCATATCTTGGCAGGACGGTTTTCAAACAGTTTTATTTCAACCATATCAGTCTATTCGTCAACTGAAGTGGAAAATTTAGAATGTGTGGGTCATGGTGTTGCCCACATTATAGTCAACATCAATCTTTAGAGCCATGAGAAAATATAGTTATATTTTATGTTATATGTTATAATTAGATACCAAAAAATATTCGCGGGTTCATTCAGTGATGTACTAAAATTCAAATAAATATATCTTTGTGCTGCTTATGCTATTGGTTCACTGTTGATCTGTATGACTGTCTGGGCCAATTAGAGACCCTCAGTCAAAGAATTTAGAATCGCAAGTCACCCAGTTGAGACGCCTCACGAGTCAGCAGCCAGTGAACAGGTGACGTTTGCCCAAGCGTGCAGAATATCGTGCAATCCATCCAGTCTCTAATTATAAAATAATACTTATGTATTAATATGTATTATAATTAAAGCTTGATATTATTACTACATAAAATATCATACAAATGGTTTGATTAAAATAAAAATATCTTAGGAAATGACCAAGTGTGACTGAATGATTTAACTTTTGATTCTATAAGGAGGACTATAAGTAGGGATCAAAACATTTCGTGGTCTATATGACTTATAGGATAGCCTCCAAAGTCTTCTGCATACTTGAGCATACATAACCTCCTTACTGGCTGATGACTTGTGACACGTCACAACTGGGTTGTCCGAGCCGAGATTCGATAATTATGGCCAGGGTCTCTCATTTGCCCAGAATCCTCCAGATAAACCGTGAGCCACTAGCAAAAGCACCTCAAATTTTTAAGGATTTGAATTTTAGCCTATTACGAAATGAATCGACGAATTGTTCCGGTCTCTAACTATAATGAGCCAATGAGAGTCCTTAAGCTAAATAAAAAAGTAACGAATCTTGCCCACCCAGTTAAGACGTTATTCTAGTGAGCAGCTAAATAACAAATGACTATCGCCCAGGGGTTTAGAGAACTTTGCAGTCCATCCTTCAGTACAGTGGTGACAAAATGCTGACCCGTGGCTAAGATTCGCCCGACCCGCTTAAACAATCTTTCAACAAATAAATTTGACCAGGTAAACTATCGTGCATTAACTATATAGTCACTTATTTTAATCATCGGGGGACCTACCAATCGTGTTGGTGTGCCAAATACAACTTTATTATAGCGGAACTATCCTGGAATACATTCTGTACACGTTAATTCTCAAACAATAAATAATCGCAAATAAAAAAAGAGCTTGAGAAAAAATGTCAGGCGGTTCTATTTTTGTGCGATAGTGCTGCTATCTCCAGTATTTTTGCCGTAACAATTGTAACTGTGGTTGCCTAACTCCCCTCTAGAATGCGATGAAACCAGTTTCTAGCCTCGAGCAGGGATTATGTTCGGACACGTTCTGTAATACGGAGAGCAAGTTATTTTACGGTTGTGTTCCAACAAGACAGTGCTAATTCGCTACCTTATTCGAACGTCTTGGGATACCGCCCTAAGTTAGGCCACACTATGAGATTTTTTTCAGTCTTGATTTTTCCCAAAACGAATTAGCGGAGTATTTTACCGGTCCTAAAAAAAAAGTGCAAATATCCAAGTAAACACGGATCTTTTAGAGTCCAGCCAATGGACGATTCACTGGCGTTTCGTGGTTTGCACGGCGGTGAAACGTGGCCGCGTGGGAAGGTGCAACGCCAGATGGCGGGGGGCGTCCACTCATAACATAACTCATCGATGGAACCGGCTTTACGTCTGAAGCCCCTCGCCCGAACCCGGACACGACCGCGCCGAGTGTTTGCGGTCGGCGGATACAATCCCGCGCGCGGCGTATAGCACGGATTATGCCCTTTCGCGCCGCAGAAACAATCACCCCCCGTGGCGGAACGATCCTGAAAAATGGTTCCGCGTTGTTTGTTGATTTTTTTTTTCTTCTCCTCTCTTTCTCTCTCTCCCTGCCGCATCTGCGGTGCCGGTCCAGGAGGAGGGGGAGAGTGAAGTGGGACGGAAGGGGGGGGGCTAATGGTAGTGCATAAAAACGACCGTCACCCCCTCCCCCTCCCCTGGTGCGGGGCGCTGGTCTAATCCGAAATCGATGTCGCTCCCCGAGTGTCACGGGTCGAGAGACACACAAGAGAGACGAGCCCGCGCGGGCGTCGTGACAAATTGTTAGCCGCTGTCCCCCCCCCCCCCCTAGTGGAAGTTGAGAGTGGCCGAGTGGGGGGGAAGGGGTTGGAGGGACATCTTCCTGAAGCGATCCGAGAGATGTGTTCGCTGGGCCGAGAGCGCGCGAGTTTCACCAGCCTCTGGGAAACAGATCAATCAGACGGACGGACGGACAGAAGAGTTGGTGTGGGATGCGGGGTGATGTTTGGAGAGGACTCCCAAGTGTGTGTGTGTGTGTGTGTGTCCTCTCCAGTCGGGGAGGTTCAGGCTGATCCCTCTCAGACCTGCTGCTGAAGGGGTGAGGGGACAGAACTCAACTCATCCGGATCCCCACCATCCACCATTCCCTTCCGTCACGTGACTTCGCTTCGGCGGCCCGTGTCAACACAGCGTGACCCTGCAGTTGTGAAATTAGCATCACCAGTCTCGGCAGGTGGTTGAATTACAACATGTTTTTGACGTGACAATGTCTAATAAATCGATGAACGCCGGCTGCACGCACGAAAAAGTGTCCAGTAACGCACATTGTCCCGTTACGCTGTGTCCCGTTACGCCCATTGTACGCTTGCGCCGCATCTATCTCTCTTCCACTCGATTGGAACAACCATCGATTTCACTTTTTCGAGGCACATTAAACTTGAAAAACTCCCATTCGTTTCCTACTTTTCCTATTATCGTCCTACCCTTAACAGAATAACACAGATTGCAAGAAGTTAAATAGCAAACATGTATAAAAGTTATAGTTCAAATAATCTCTTCGTTAAAGTAATAAACATATTTGAATTAATGAGAGCAAATAAATAGAAGTAAATGTATCAATTAAATTGTAGATTTCATTTCACTCCTTCTTTGTATCCATACAAAATAGTGATAATTCAATAAAAATGATTCAATTTTATTCATAAAAGAATGCAATCTTTTCATCAATTTTTTGTTATGACGTTGTCACGTTAAACTATCGTCCGTAAACCAACTTTACAGACAACCAATTTTTTTTCTAAAGTTCTCTCCTCTTGTGTAGTCTGCACAGATTTTCTGAGGCACCACTCACAGATACCCATCAGCACAAGTTGAACTTCAGGTTTTGTAGTCAAATATATATATCGACTGCTGTACTAGTTGCACTAGAAAAAGAAACATTGCTCTCGGAAAACCTTTCAGACACTATAATTTAAGTATATAATGACTATGATCAATGAGAGAAGCTATCCCCAATATTAACTAGACCAATGAAATTGTGGTTACTATTTTATTAAATAACTGTGAAAATAAATATTTGGGGACAAACATAATTCTAAAGACCATGGAAGAAAGGAAGGTAGTATAATGTTGTAAACAATTATGGAAATTTTTTTCCCTGAAATAACTACCCTTTTTCTATAATTGTTTAAAATGCAATTTTCTGAGTAAATAATCTTGATTACATGGATAAAATAGTCGACAACATGAGTAACAAAAGGAAAATATTTTATAAATTATGTGGCACTGCATAATTTACTGTTAAATTAATAATAATTCAATGTCACAGTTAATGAATTTTTACTTACCTAGTTTATGTATGTAAACATGTGTGTGAGTATACGTGTGTATGCCCAAAAAAAAAAATTTCAAATCAATCTTCCCCTTAGCAAGAATAACTTTATATGGATCCGGTTTGCATCAGTCAATTGGTAAACTGGCAAAGAAAATTATAACCAGCAATGGCGAATGTTAAAAAAATTGGTTGTCTGTAAAGTCGGTTTACGGACGATAGTTTAACGTGACGTCATAACAAAACATTGATGAAATGTTTGCATATTTTCATGAATAAAATGGAATCATTTTTATTTCAATAATAAAATAATAAATACTTGAAATTATACTAGTAATCAGATTTTTTAAAATGCAAGAATAATTAACCTTTATTGCCGAAATTGTTGTTATAATAAGCAATGAAAACCACATTAACTATTCACTTCACTTTATAAACAGCCGACGAAACAGTTCACGTGTAGATGTTAAGTTGTGTGCTGCCGCTGTCTTTCTTCTCCTCGGACGCATAGGCCAATCGAGTGGAAGAGAGATTGATGCGGCGCAAGCGTACAATGAGCGTAACGGGACACAGCTAACGGGACAATGTGCGTAACGGGACAATGAGTAATCGTTTTTCGTGCGTGCAGCCGGCGTTCATCGATTAATTAGACGTTGTCACGTCAAAAAAAGGTGGGTTTAAGTGGTTTATCTTGTGGTCACGCGACATCCAGCGCCGAGGGAAAGCTGGACTATGTTTCACACACCTGGCGCGTGCCTTGATCGCGTCGTGGGCGATAGCACGGCCACAGTCGTACCAACAGCCGCACGAGAGGTCGTCTCTGACTGCCCCCCACCCCGGGTGCTTTGCGGTGACGTGGAGGAGGGGGTTGATTGGGGGGGGGGGGTGGCTAATCCTGCCCTCTCGTGTAAGTGCGTGCCCCCCAGGGGGGTCGAAGCCCACCGCGGTGCTCGGACACGCGCGCCATCTGACTGCGCGGATAATAGAGAGTCCATCCACTATCCCAGATCACCAATAACGGCGGTCATTACCCCTTCCCCCCAACCACTTCTCTCTCTCTGGTTTCGAACCCGCTCCAGAGTCCGAAGCCAACACAACAACCCCCTTGCGAAATATGGGGCTCATGTGTGTTCAGATGAGGGTATCAGCGTGGCACGGGATACGAACAACCCCCCCACCCCCCCTCTTCTCATCGACAGCGCGCGGCCGTGATTGGCTGTGCGCTCCACTCGGCCCCTCAACCCCCCCCCCCCCCTACCTGGTCCTGCCCCTTCAGAGAGGTACTGCGGCTGGCGCGGTTTTGCCTTGCGGAGCGGAGCGGCAATTTATTTCTTCGGATTACGAACTGGACCGCTCTTGCGCGCTAGGCGGTTATCGCTCCAAGCCGGCCAGATGAATCCCTGTTGGTACTATTATTATTTTTTTTTTAAGCTCAACAGATTTCGATAAACAAGCATATGAAATGCAGGGAGGAAAATGGGGTGGAGGGAAAATCAGCAAACAAACCATGCGAGCGAGAAACGAACAAACATTCCATCCCAGGAATTTTTTTTTTTTGCGCAAGGCTATTTATTTTTTTTACAAAAACCCTCAGTTTACCTCAGAACGCGTGATTGAAGTGAAACTTCTTTGGCAATTCAAAACCTCGACTCATTAGTATATCGCGAGGGGTAAAACGGCAGAGATAGATAGAGAGAGAGAGAGAGAGAGAGAGAGAGAGAGAGAGAAGACGATATTCCAAAAAATAAAATAATAAAAACACGAATTAAAAAATTACTACCCACTTCAAAATAACTGCTCAGTAATTCAATAATTATTGAACAAACGATACTAATGAATTAAAAATAAATATTACTCACTGTTGAAATACTCACACCACAACGAAAAAATTGAAATGTGTTAAGGATTCTTCGTTTCTTCAAAAAAATCTGCCATTTCGAACACACAAAATCTCTGAACGAAGTATGAAATTCATAGCAGGTAGCTCTATCTATGCGGGAAATGCAGGGACTGTCTCAACAGCGCTCTCTACGCTGATGGTTGAACAAGGAGGAACGTGAGCGCGCTGGTAGCAAATATAAAATTCAAGCTACTCACAGCTGACTGTGCAGGATACCTATATCTGTTTTCTGAAACAAAGGCATTTGCACACTCCCTGTCTTATTATTTCGTTCAACTATCTCCCTTGGTTCTATTTTTCTCTGTCATTTTCCCGTCAGAAACGTTTCGCAACAATGTTTCACGGAAACGTTGCATTAAAATTCGGCCTTGAAATTTTACTCTCATCGCGCCCAAAGAAGTTTCACTTAAAAAAAAATCCTTTAGCATCATGTGTCAACCAAGATCACGGTGATGTTGCCTAGCAGGTAAACACAGTGACTGAGATCTCGGGTTCAAGTTTTCCCTCCTAGGAAGCACTCTGGGCAAGAGCGGAAAATGTTCGCTGCTGCAGGCCACCACACTTAGCTGATTTGTTTTTGTAGAGCGGTTACGTCTGAAACAACCTCGCTTTTAATAAAAATTAAAACTTCATTAAAAAATAACCTTAATCGCAAAAAAACTAGACTTGTAGATGTTATCATCGTTTTCCAAAGATTAACATTTGAAATTATAATCAGAAAAAGAAATGCACAGCGAAATCTTAAAATGTGGCAAAGCATAAATAAGAATTACGTCTGAAATTTTTAGAGCCTTAAAAAATTTTAATGGACTAATTATTTACTATTGGAACATATAAAATGTAGCTTTCTTTAAATAAAGAGTTTGATTTCTATGTTTGTCGCGAATGTAAATAATTTAGATTACCTACTTACGCAATGACTATTGCATTAATGAGAAAAAATGGTTTCTCGGGACCTGATCTCTAATGCGTTGCGCTTACGCAGTTAGGGTCCTGGGTTCGATCCCAACTTTCCGGCTTGACTACGTTTTAAGAGCACCGGGTGTGTACCCAAGTGGTTTGGAACCCATTAAAATATGGGAGGTTCCATCGCCGTAAGCCTGAGTGCAAAATTACTTAACGTAAAATTTCACCAAATAAATAAACACGCTCTTGAAGACAAAACATTCTCCAATATTGTTTTAAAGCGTGCATAGGTATTGTGAATGTCGTACACTATCTGAAAGATTAACATTAGTCTAATTCTTAATTCATTTTGTTTTAAAACTAAACTAGTGTTTCTTTTATTTCAAAATCCAAGTGTTAATTGGTAGATATATAAAAATATCAAGGGTGGACTTAAAAATCAAATAACTGTTAAATTTAGTTAGAACTACTGTAATTTTTTTAGAAATCAAACCTAATAAACGTTCATAATTGTTTTACTTAATTAAAAATATTTTTTTAAATCCAACATCTAAATTTAAAAAAAAACTAGCAGTTATTTCCTAGCTACACATGAACGTGTCCAATTGTGTAGACCAGTTTTGCTATAGCAAAAGCAAAAATAAAAAAAATTACCTCAAAAATTTTAAACTTAAATTTTTTAAATTAACAATTACTAGAAATAGTCTTAAAAAAATTGCTGGTTAAGAGAAAATATGTGTTTTCTATTATACAAAATCTTCATGGCAAAATATTCAATTCTTCCCATCCCTTTTTTTTTAATCTTCGGAAACAAATAGCCATGTAGCGGAGCAATTCCCTAAAGGAATGTTATTTTTATTTGTTAGCGGAAGGCAACCGGGAGCAGGCGTGGTTTACTGGTCCGTCACCTGGGACACACCTGGTGACAGACAGAGAGAGAGAGACCTGATGGGTTCGACCCAGTTTGGCACTGGAGTGCACGCCGCTCACACGAACAGTTCAGCCAACTCCTCCACGCGACAGTTTCCTCCTCCGTCCAACTCTTCAGCAGTGCCATCCTCGCTTGCTTTGATGCTGTACCCTCCTGCGAATCAAATTAATGCATCCCGCGTGTCTGTGCCCGGGGTTTTCCCTGTGTCCATGCAGGCTTAACCCGGGCCCAACTTAGCACGGTTTTAGGAAAAACTAGTTTAGTTAAAACAAAATGAATTCAAAATTAGATTAATGTTAACTTTTCAGATCGTGTACGACGTTCACAATACATAATATGCACGCTTTAAAACAATATTGGAGAACGTTCTGTCTTAAGAGCGTGTTTATTTATTTAGCGAAATTTTACGTCACGTAATTATTAGAGACCGGAAAAATTCGCGGTTCCATTTCGTGACAAGCTGAAATTCATAAAACTATCCTTTTCCGGTGCTCTTATCATTGGCCCTTAATCTATCTGAAGGAGTCTGGACCAATAAGAAACATCAACAAATGAATCATCGAATCGCAGGCTACCTAGTTGGAGTTGCTCTCCAGTCGGCAGCCAATGAACAAGTGACTATTGGCCAAGCATGCAAGGGTTTGTGGAGTCTATTCTGGATGTCATTGAAACCGCGAATTTGTCCGGTCTCTAGTAATTATGCACTAAGGCTTACGGCGATGGAACCTCCGTTATTATAATGGGTTTTAAGATAGGGGAGTTAGTCACGGCTGGCCAATCCCCGCACAAAGCACACGACACACGTGGACCCCTCCCCCCCCCCCCAGCGTGGCTAAACCCCAGGACGACTAGGCGCATAGGCTTCGGCCTGAGACGCGCCTAGGTACCTCCCAAACTAGGACCATTCCGACAAATACACTTAGTTTTTCAGTTAGGTTTAAGGCTGGGAGGGGAGGGGGGGAAAAACTTTCGTCATCGCATCGCGACGTTAACGAATCGGCGCGAAGGCAAAGCAACATGGCGGCCAGCGAGCGCATTACACGGCGAAGAGGCATAAGGGAGATACCTTCCCCTTGACAAAGCACCCAATAAAAAAAAACCTCTCTCCCCCCTGAGACATAAAGGGGCGCGAGTTATGGAGCTATACGTCTGTGGCGCGGCTCTGGGTAAGGGTTGGTGTAGGAGGGGGGAACCACCCACTCGCGAAATAAGATGAAGAGGGGGGGGGGGGAAGAAAACGAAATCATAAGCAAGGAGGTATAAATAACGGGGCGGGCAGAGTCGGCGCAATACGTGCGTCTAAGCTATCTGCGCGGACTCCAACCGGCGCGGTATACGGCGGCAGAATACAGGGACCCAATGGAGCGTGTTCCATTCTGCGGTATCCCTGCTGCTGACCGCTCGTTTCGGCTCGACAGATTGCCCCGTCTTTATTTCCTTCCTTCTCTCTCTCTCTCTCTCTCTCTCTCTCTCTCTCTCTCTCTCTCTCTCTTGGCACACGAGTCCACGTGGGCCTACAAATAGCTCCACGATTTAATCGCGTATCTCTTACGGGTAATTCTAGAAGTAGAAGTAATCTTATAGGTTTAACCCTTGGTTTAAGTTAGCATTCATAATCCAAGATCGTAGGAGAAAGTCTGAATAGTCGCTGAAGTAAATTCGGATCTGGCGATTACCCGGGTACACCTAGGACTACCCCAACACTGACTGGTAATGTTAGTGTAGTTGTAAAAAGATTGTAATGCAAAATGTGCTACAAAGTAGTGTAAATGCAAGGCTGCGGGAAGTTTTGCAATTTCGAATAGTAACGGCAGTTTGTCTTGCTCAAATTAATAACATCTTTTTATTTTTTTTCGTAATTTAACTCTAAGTAATATTATCGGAATGTGTCATTTTTATAACTATTTACATAATTATAATTTTTATTACATTTTACTAAGAATGATCCCAAAACAAATTCTTTAAATAGATAGTCGCTGTAGTGCCAACACGACCACACTAAATTAGTGCAGTTAATTTCGGAAAGGGGGGGGGGGAAGTGTTGGGGGGGGGGGGGGGCACTACGTAATTGCTTCACCGGCAATTTCCCTTCCTGCGCGAATTTAATATTTTGAGCTAAATTCACTTTGCGCCCAAGTTCCAGGGTTATCAAGCAGTTAGCGGCGGTGGCAATACCTCATTTCGGGACGTGATAATTAATTTCATATCCGCGGCAGCTATCAGGCGGCTGATGCGACACACCTCTGCTAGTCGCTCGCCGAAATGCATTTGTGCGCGCGCGCAACATGGAGATAAGGCACGGGGTAGAGACCGGAAAAATTCGCGGATTCATTTCGCGATAGGCTAAAATTCAAATAGTTATGCCTCATTGCTGCCTCTGCTATTGGCTCACAACTCACCTGGATGACTCTGGGCCAATGAGAAAAACTCAACTAAAGCAGCATCAAATCACAGACTGCTACGTTGGAACGTCTCACAAGACAGCAGCCAATGAGTGGGTGACATTTGACCGAGTGTACGTAGAACTATGGAGTTCATGCTAGAGGTCATTGAATCTGCGAATTTTTCAGGTCCCTAGCACGGGGTTATAATTACAGATCGGGATAAATCCGCGGAATCTTCTCGCGATAGGCTGAAATTCAAATACGCATACACCTTTGCGATACAGCTCCTATTGGCTCGTGGTTTATCTGGAGAAGTCTGGGCCAATGAGAGACTCTGGGCCGAAGAAGTATCGAATCACGGGCAACCCAGTCTAGACAACTCTCGAGTCAAGTATGTAGAGTTCTGTGCAGTCGATCCTAGAGGTCACTAAAACCGATGGCGGGCACTATAAAAATGCTTAATTTTGTGCAGGTGAGGTGATTCTAACCTGGAGTGAAATAAGCCTGGCTCTACATATAAGTACAAAGAAAAAAAATGTTGTGTACTTTCACAAAACATTCCTTTGAAAACCAGTTGTCAAGAAATAGTTTGTAATATTACAATAACGATGGTGTCAATTTGTACAATACATGCCCATTGTTATTTTTTCATATATGGAATATGGTTTTTATAGATAATACTGAGTTATTTCTTATGTCACGAAACACAAGCGATGCTAAAGTGTTTTAACTTCCATCTAGTCTCGAAATCTTTTCGCGAAATCTGCATGGCCCTACTCATCTGCCTTCGGCGTATTCTCAAATGCTTCTCGCAAACAGACACATCTCGGAGGTGCTGAAGACCTGCGCACCACGTGTGTGCCCGGGTGGGCGGGGCCTAACTGGTGGACTTTTACTCATGTTTTGAGAGGAAGAAGACACATGCCTGCAAATCAGCGAATATTTTCACCGTGCCGCTCTGTTTCTCTTCTCTACTGTTCTGTGCCTGTTCTGCGCCTTTCTGTACCTTTTCTGCGCCTGTTCTGTACCTTTCTGTTCCTTTTCAGCGTCTGTTCTGTGCCTGTTCTGTGTCTTTTCTTCGCCTGCTCTGCGCCTTTATGTTCCTTTCTGTACCTTTTCAGCGTCTGTTCTGTGCCTGTTCTGTGTCTGTTCTTCGCCTGTTCTGTACGTTTTCAGCGTCTGTTCTGTACCTTTTCTGCACCTGTTCTGTGCCTGTTCTGTATCTGTTCTGAGCATGTTCCGCGCCAAGCGCCGATGATAAACGCGCAAATAGGCCGAGCGAGCCTGCAGACGGAGGAGAGAAAGAGAGAAAAAACATAATGCCACAAAACACCCGCTAATTGGTTCTCTGTTAATGAATGTTTGATGCGTTTTAATTTTCGGGAGGGCATTAATTAGTCGTACCTGTTCGGTGGAGCACTTTCGCCACTCTACCCCCCCCCCCCCCCCTTTTTCATCCCCCACTATTGATACCCCTTCCCACCGCTATAGACATGAACCACCTCCCCCAAAAACACTCCATCCCCGGAAACTGAAAACCATCTCCATTTTAATTCGCGAGTGTTTCAGGCCAATATTTTATCAGGTTCAAATGTGGCTTTTTGAGTAGCGTAAAAATGGTTTAAGCACCATCGTGTTTACAAAAAGTATACACGTGGTTATTTATGGTAAAATAAAATAACGCACCTTGTCGTGGGATATCACAATGTGCCTGTCTTGCGCGTAGCGCCTGCCTGACGTAGTTCCTACAGTCTTATTATTTAGTGCTGTGTTTGTAGTTTGTGTGTTTCTTTTTGTTTTTTGCCTACTGCAAAAGCTATATACAGTGACTAACAACAGTTTAAGACCACAAGCTTATTTAATATAAAATTAATCTAGTTATTGATTTTTTAGTTAAAATTTCATTAATATTTTGTTAACAGTGCAGACCATGAGACATCTATATCTACTCAAAAAGCATTGCGATACAAAATTTAGTTTTTCAAAATACCGATTTTTTTAAAATATACTTATTATTTACGATGCTTATTCTAAAAACCTACATTTTTAATGATACAATATTTTGTAAATATTAAACCATTTGGTAAATTTCATTGTTAATTTTTCCCAGTATTGTATGATGTGTAAAATAATTCTGAAACGACAAAAGCATTGAAACAATTATTTTACATAAGATATTATTTACCAAATATAAAAAAAATTTCAATGTTTTTATTGTTTCAAAATGATTTTACACATCATACAATACTGAGGAATTTTTTTTTCCAATATTATATAACTAAAAGTTTTTGCAGTCTAAAAAAATCACTTATTTGTAGGAGCAGGCATTTTTCGCGAAAAAAATAATCTGAATGCCTATCAGGTCTACCCGCACCAGCTGTTTCTTCCTTGTGATTGGCGGCCGTCTGCGAGATAAGTCTGTATCTTATTTAACCCGAGCCATTCACGCGGTGCGTTTGCTTCCGCACATAAATACTGTGATTGGTGTTGTAACAAACGACATGTACTTGAGAGAAACTCACCCAATCACGAAACAAAGACGATGATACAGTTATTTGGCTTTCAGCAAATCTCGGAATCTTTCCGCCGCGTATTATGCGTGCCCCTACTTATTAGTAGGAAACTGGAAAAAATTCGCGAGTTCAATGACCCTCAGGATGGACTCCACGATTCTCTGGGAAATTCGCTCAAACGTCACCCGTTCACAGGACTGTGGACTTGTGACTGGCTGCTATGTAATAACTAGAGACCGGAAAAATTCGCGGATTCATTTCGCGATAGGCTAGAATTCAAATAGTTATACCTCAGTGCTGCCTTTGCTATTGGCTCACAACTCAACTGGATGACTCTGGGCCAATGAGAAAAACTCAACTGAAGCAGCATCAAATCACAGACTGCTACGTTGGGACGTCTCACAAGACAGCAGCCAATGAGTGGGCGACATTTGACCGTGTGTACGTAGAAATATGGAGTTCATCCTAGAGGTCATTGAACCCGCGAATTTTTTCCGGTCCCTAGTGATAACGGTTCAATTTCATTCAGTTAAGTTCTGCAAACTCAAAAAGTCTACAAGTTTAAGCGTGTTAAACTAAATAATAATGACGTGGAACGGGATGTACAATTTTCTTTCATCAAAAGTTGTGTGAAACAATTGAAGTTCAGTGTTCGACAACCAGTATTATTATAGATATCTGAGTTATTTAACGTGACGTTTTGATAAATGGCTTATTTTCCTTGTACGACATACCCTTCCCGGGGGCCGCCATTGCCTCGCGATGATGTCTGGCGATCGAGAACGGCATCCGGACAGCTCATATCATCATCATCATCATCATCATCATCATCATCATCTGTAGCGGCCGCAGAGCTGATGGAGCGGCAAGACCACGGAGATCGCCTTCCCCCCCCCCCCCCCCCACCGCACGAGTTCCATGCCTGGCAGGTCACGTGGTTCGAGCTCGTCGTAAGGGCCCCCCCCCCCCCACCCCCTCGCTTCGGGTTCAGCGGCTTGTGGCGTGACGTCGGCTATGCGCCGTGCGAGATGATAACACCCGAGGAAATTGAAGAATAACTTTCATGGCGACCCTTAGGGAGGAGGAGAAAAAAAAGGGGGGGGGGATTGTCTGTTAAGTCGGTTTACGGACGATTATTTTACGTGATAACGTCATAAGAAAACATTGATGAAAAATTGCATACTTTTTTTTAATTTTTCAAATATTATTTACAGTTTTTTTTTGCAAATTTAATTAAAATATATATTTTTAAATATAATCACGAACAATTAGTTTAACAACTTAACCTGTGTGGTTCTTATTATAGAAGATTTTCTCGCACGGTGGTTGGCCGGGTCTTGCACGCTCGGCTCAGGCGGAACGTGACTTTTTTTTCGTGCGTGCAGCCGGCGTTCATCGATTTATAAGACGTTATCACGTCAAAAAAAAAGAAAGAAATGTTTAATTCCACGTGAGTGGAAGCTCCGCGTATCCAGAAGGCCAGCGTCGGCCGCTGTTCCGCCGAAGAAAGGTCCGTCAATCCTGGAGCGACGGCGCTATGCACAGATGGCGATGATACAGCGAAATGTCGCGTTATTGGGAGCACACGGGTTTAACCCGCGCGCCAACCAAAATAAACAACTTGTATATACAATGTATCGTGCTCTTAGACTCGCACCAAACACACAAACAAACATCATTGCTTACATGTTCGAGAGATAAATTTATTAAATTAAAATTTAACATTACTTTTTTTTAAAAACTCAATGTACGTAATACATTTCAGAGATTTTACGCGTATTTTTTTTAAAAAGACTTAAAAATACAAGAATAATAATTGAACTACGGATGCGTCAGTTTAACCATCTTTCGAAAACGACGGGACGTTACAGAAATAGAAAATACTTCTGATAGGAAATTCTGTCACGTCCGCCATTTTTGTCGCGCTGACGTCATTTGATTGGTTGTCGTCACTGCCGTCACGCTATTGTGATTCCAGCTTAACGTTCCAGCCACGTGCTTTGCAGACAGTGTTTTTTAACGGCGTCCCAAGTGAAATGGACCATACAATTTTTTTCCCCCGGTTAATGGTTGTTTCTTTTTCACTCCAAGCTAATGATGCCAAGCGCGGTTGTTATTTAATACCCAATACCGACGTACTTCAATCATCGTCCGAATGCAATTATTAATCTTCCTGAATATGCGGGTACGGTACGTGTCAGTTAAAAATTTAAATTAAAAAACTGTGAAAAAATTTATGGACATTTGGCACTGAAGACTGTTCGATTGTCGTTAGAAATCGTTTCTAAATACGTAAAAAAAAAACACCAAAAAAACATGGTTAGAGATGAAAAAAAAATTGCTGATTCATTTAGCGATAGGCTAAAATTCAAATATTTTAATACCTTTGCGATGCTTCTCCTATTTCCGCACGGCTCATCTGGAGAACTGTGGACCAATGGAAAACCATCAACCAAAGTAGTATCGAATAACGCGCAACACAAATTTTATGATAATACAAGCCATTACTGCAAGGGGTTCAGGAAAACCTGGAGTTGAAATAATAAAATAAATAAAACTTACCTACTATTTACTATATGTAATTAATGTTTATTGTTGTTTAACTTTTTAAATATTGTTGAAAACTTTTGTCTTAAGTATTTTTTATGTAACAAACCATTACTGCAATGGGTGGAAATAACAAAGGCAGAAAAACAAAAAAAAAATGTATTTACCTTTTTAAATAGATGTACTTTCACATCCATTATAATTTATTGAATAACTCCTAAATTATATCTACTGTAAAATCTTTGGCTGAAAAAACTTTTGATGAAACGAACTATTACCGAAAAAACAGGGGTTGAAATAAAAATTTTAATTCTTTAGTTACAAATTAGTCGAAACATATTTTTAACCATCTTAATATTACCTTAAACCTTTATAAAAAATAATTATACGACCACGCATTAATGCAAGGGATGAAAAATTGTGTTTGATGTTCAAAAATAATTGCATAACTACCTTAGTAGGCTTATGTTAATTCATCAATGCTGGATGCATTGCATTAAAAACATTCAAAATATTTTCGTTTCATAGTATGTGATAAAATGTTAAATAGATAATTTTTTAATATTGGCGAACATATTGGAAGTTATGTACAACATTTTCCAGGAGTTTATAGAAGTTTCCCAAACATTCACAGAATAAATATGTATTTATAAATCTACCTACGCCTGTAGGCTATGTGGAAAGAGAATTATTTTTATTTCACATCCTGTATTTGGTCTCAGGACGTATTTGTATGCTACATGCACAATTTAAAGAAAAAGAAAAGCCATTTGCGTTGAAGCAGAATTCCCTCTCACCTTTGACACACGATGCGTTCAGCATCTACGGATTGGACGTCAGCTTGGAATTCTCCAGTTCATGTCGAATCATATTGCATAGGTCGAGTTGCGAAAGCGTGATATGTAATCATTAACTTTAAGGATTTTGCAGTCGTGACTATCACGAAAATAACCCACGAATTTTTCCAGTTACTTATCGTGATGGAACCGAAAACAGGTAAACAGTTTTAATTACAGCCTGTTATTAGAAAAAGAAATAAATATTTTTAAAAAATTGGTTGTTTGTAAAGTCGATTTACGGACTATAGTTTAACGTGACAACGTCATAACAAAACATTGATGAAATGATTGCATAGTTTTATGAATAAAATTGAATCATTTTTATTGAATTATCACTATTTTGTAAGGATACAAAGAAGGGGTGAAATGAAATCTACAATTTAATTGATACATTTACTTTTATTTGCACTCATTAATTCAAATATGTTTATTACTTTAACGAAGAGATTATTTTAACTATAACTTTTATACATGTTTGCTATTTAACTTCTTCCAATCTGTGTTATTCTGTTAAGGATAGGACGATGATAGGAAAAGTAGGAAACTAATGGGAGTGTTTCAAGTTTAATGTGCCTCGAAAAAGTGAAATCGATGGTTGTTCCAATCGAGTGGAAGTGAGATAGATGCGGCGCAAGCGTACAATGAGCGTAACGGGACACAGCGTAACGGGGACATGTGCGTAACGGGACACTTTTTCGTGCGTGCAGCCGGAGCTCATCGATTTATTAGACGTTGTCACGTCAAAAATGTATTTCACATACATGAGAATGAGCTGTCTGACCGAAATTCAAATAAGATCAGAATGTCCACGTAGTTGCGTGAGTCACATCCCGGTGTTCTGCGTGAGGCAGATCCCGAACTGCGGAGTTGACTCATTTCCTAAATCAGCAGATTTCTGGAAGATAACTTAAACAGCGCTGTTCTACTTAAGGCCCGGGCTTGAGAAATTCCTAATAAGATTAGCGAGCGCGCGCGCAACTTTTGATTAAACTCTCTCTCCCCCCCAACCTCCCCCCCTAACGGTAAAAGAGAGCTGGCAACTTGTTTATTGCGGAGGAGGTGAGCTAGTCGAGTTCTCTGCAACTTGGGTCCGCGGGGGGAAGAAGGTAAAATGCTGCAATTTCAGTTCTTTTAAAAGTCGCTTTATCTAATAAGGGCTGGCCGCTGAAACTTCTTTTGTTAATCCGAGAAAACCGGAGGGGGTTTCCAGAAATGTCATTCCTTTTTTTTTTAATCTCCCTTCGCTCTAACTGAACTTCTTGTCTCACTCACAGCCGTTGTATTTGATGTCTATTTCCTAAATCATACATTATTTCGCAGAGAAATGTAGTCCGTCATTTGAGAAAATCTTTCGAGAAACTAGCGCAATTGTCTTGAGACAAGACTTGCGAAAGTTTTGTTGATGTTGAAGTGGATGTTGGTTCCCTCATCCCGAAATTTTAACCCTTAGCTCTCACTCTCAGAATAAAGTCTGACACATTTCGCGGATGTAGGTATGTGTCATGACATATGACTCCCGACACTATGTAAGTATAAATACTCGTTTGCTTAAAAAAAAAATTATCTGCTTGGATATGACTTTTATAATGGAAATATTTTTCGCTGAAATATGTAACTTACAATCCAATATAAATGCTTCTCATTCTTACTGTTGAAAGAAATATATTTTTTTAAATTGCAAATTTATTTTCAGACGAATAACAAACATTATGCAACAGTTTATAAATCTGTGTCTCGTGACATTAAACGATACACACATACAACATATACAACCAAGGGTGCAGGGGGCCAGACCCCCTGGAATTAAAAAGCCCCTCACAGGGGTTCCAGTTGTGCTTGCAGAATCCTGACTGTGAAACAAGGGTGAAAATGTTAAAGTCAAAACTACGTTTTATTGAAAACTTTCTGTATAGTTTATCAAGTTTTCTGCTTATTCCGTGTATACCTACAGGCCAACTATGGGCAGTATACAACACACGAGCTCCCTATCCAGAGTTGACTTTTGTCGGTTGAAAATGTATTTACCTTTTTAAATAGATATACTTTCACATCCATTATAATTTGATCGATGGCCATGAAAGTTGGCACATCGAAGTGTTTTTTTTTCATAGAGGTTTTTGTAACTCGCCGCTAGATGGCGCTGCAGCGCATCAATTTCTGAACCGTTCAACCGATCGCCATGGGTGAACAGAAAATCGTAGGTCATAGACATACAATCAGCAATTGTGTGTCATCTTTCTATGTCCACCACGCTATCCATTTGGCATTAACTCGCAGATTACCTATATCGTCCTGTGTACAGCCCGGGCAACGCCGTAATTAAAAATGATATACAGAGAAGTATCGTGTACAAATTGTCACTCGGTCTGGATGGGAAATTTCTGTCGAATGAACAGTACTTTCTTACGCAATTTTCATTGCAGACCATAAGTCAAAGATTAACTTCTAAACTTAATTCTATAGACATAACACGCCTGCCTTTGCTAATGACGTAAAGTTTACGTACAAAAAAAAAAAAGAAACTTTCGACGGATATGCGAAAGTGAGAACGCCAGCTGATACAACAGGGCTATACTCGCTCGTTGAGCACCCTCGGCCTAGGAGGGGGGGGGGGTCACTGCCCTACGACTCCCGGGGGAGGAGATCGCCCTTCCTGCCCTGTGAGATACTCGCGTGTATCTCTCCGAGGGGCTGCGCCCTTGAGGGATAAAGGTCCTGGTGATGGATCGCAGGACCCGCCGCCGCTCGCATTAGGTCCTGCGACACAAAAGGACCTCCAGAAGAGAGGAGCAGATTCACTCAGGAGGGGTGGGAAGGGGTGAAAAGGGTGTGGGGGGGGGGAAGCGACATCCGAACTAGTATCGGCGCTGGTCGGACAATAAAACAAGCATTAAGGATCGCGGCCAGGATGTTTTTCTTTGGAGGGGGGGATTTGGCGAGGTCAGCCTAACTCCGACAAAAAAAAAAAAAAGTCACGTAGCCATAAAGAGAGGCTCAGAAAGCACTACAGAATGCCTTCAGTATTTCCAGACGAGACTTTGTGAGAACGACGAACGATCGCAAACATTTTTTTTCCTCTATCCGATCCATAACAACGTAACATTGCAAATGGAAGATATTTTTTTTTTCCTTTTCGGATGTAATAAAATTTATTCCCTTCAATAACAGAAGTAAATTTATAGTTAATCTGCCTTGCGTTAACAAACAAATTTTGCATACACATTGAATTTTTTAAGCACACACAGAATAAATATTTGGATTGTATTTGAGAACATATTGCTGCGGTAAGATAAATGTGCAGCTATATTCATTAAAAAGTTATCATAAAAATAATTATTTGATGTTAAACTGGAACTTTGAGACATTATTTAGGAGTTTATGACTGAATGATGAATTTTCAAACAAGTTTTTAAGATTTGAAAATATCTTTCACTACAAATGTAGCCGTACTATCAATGAATATTGATAAAAACTCAAAATAAAATCAAAACCACTATAATTTTAAGGGAAAAAATAATTTGGAAGAGTTAAGTGGCAAAAAAATATATATTTTAATTTGGGAAATTTGATTTGTAATACTGTAAAAAAAATACTTTGCCAAACTACAAAACTATTTGAAAAGATTTCTAAACAAATAACTTGCTATGTTAATAAAGTAATTTTTTTAATGTGAATAGTGTATGTTAACCGATTAAAAATTGTTACCGCATAAATAGTACTTTCTCAAAGAGTAAAGCATGTCGGGTGAGCAAACAGGTCAGACACCTGCGTATCTGTGCATGTATAGTGATGATTTAGTCTATGCGTGGTGTGTTTACGTTTGAAACACTTTATTCTGTTGATAAAGCTATTACAAGTTCAGAAGATCATAACGGCACTAATAATCTCCGACGATTGAAAATATGATTAAAATGTTGTTTGCAGGTAATTGATATAAGGCTGCACCTATAGGATGTTGGTATGTAAGACGTTGATAAACTTCGATACTGTTTGACCGATCGCCATGAAAGTTGGCACATCGAAGTGTTTTTTTTTTTTTTTCATGGAGAAGGTTTTTATAACTCACAGTATCACAGTATGTAATAATTGAGTACAGGGAGGGATTTTATTTTACTTTTGAATAATGCTTGTAGTTTTAAAACTGCGACACTTGCTGAGATACGACGCTGAGTCACGAGCCGGTGTTGAACCCGCGACCCCCAGGAAGACGGGCAGGTGGGCGGCGGGACAGGAGGGGCGTTAAGGCGAGTGACGTGCTGAAGACACTCCCCCCAGTCCCCCACTCCTCGCCACGTGACACCGGGCAGCCCTGGGGGACCGCATATCTGATGCCGGCGGGGGAGAAGTTCCCCCGCGCTGATCCCCGCAGGAGATACACGAGCTAGAGGGGTGGCGGGGGAGCGGGTGCAGGTCTGATGGATGGGCGGAAGGCAGACGTGAGCAGAGGGAGGCCATAAGACCCTCGGGGGTGGCTGGTTCAATACCGCGTCTACAGGAAGTTCCGCTCACCGCGCCAACCCTTCTACAGCCAAACTTTACAGCGGGCAAAAAAAAAAAAATACACATCAAATGCGAAACTTCTTATCGCAATTTTTTTTAATACCGAAAACATTAATTTTCCTCCCGCGAAAAAAAATAAATATTGTTGATGTTTTGTGTATTTGGCAACGTATCACCAACATCATTACTTCTCTCTCTCCATTATCCTGGCTTCTTCATCTTGCACCCTCCTTGTCGTCCATTCTCCTTCCAAGACTGATCGCACCTAAAAAAAAATTATCTTCGAACGTATCACAACGGTCGGACATCATGCTATGTGAAATTATTTCCAAACATTAGCAGTTGCCAGTCAGGTTGAGGACTTACCCAAACTGTTAACGCCAAGATTGTAAACTTCAAGTTATTTTTTAAAATAGTAACGAGCCTCTTTCCTCCCTCCCCCCCCCTCCCCCCCCCCCCCCCCCCGATCAAGGTGGCAAAGAACGCACTGCGTAGCTTCAACAAACTTGCTCTTCGACTCCCGAAGCTAGGAGAAATACGGACAATGTCCGTGTTTGAAAAGGGGGAGGGGGATGATGAGATGGGATTCACACTTCCACATTGGCGTAGCTGTGTTCATAAAGTTCGGGGGGACAAATCATGATTTTGATGTCATGTAAACCCATTCCCCTCTTACTAAGACGGGGGGTCCGGGGGTCCTCCACAGGAACATTTTGATTTTAAAAGTGCAAAATAGCGCTTTTTAAGCAGTTTTTGTATCCAACCATTGGATACATCGATGTTAAAATTATCATTGTTTCCTTAAGATAAAATTTGATGAGTGAAGAAATTACAAATAAAGTTGGGCAGAATAATATTATAAAATAAAAATATCACGGTCTAGAAAGTTGGGGGGACAGTCCTCTCCACTAAAAAGTTCAGGGGGACAGATCCACCCTGTCCCCCCCGGTTCATACGCCCCTGCACACTTCCAAAATCACTACCTGATTCCGGCAAACGTAGTAATGCGCAGCGCGTTTCCGTGAATGTTGCTGGTGTAGATTTACGGGTGTTTCAACCGCTGGTAGGTCGCACTCCAGACGAGGGGACATGGGAGAAGTGATCTGGTAGTCGGGTGCAGACTGCGTGGAGGGGAGTCGAGGCAGAGGGTTGGGTCTGGTCTGTTGTTACTAGGGTCGCTACCCTCTCTTAGGGAGCGAGGAGGGGGAGAACAACATTTCATTTTGGCAACCTCCAGCTCAAAACCACCCCCACCCCTCACCCACGCCGGTCTCGCAAGCTCAGCCAGTGGCGTCCGTCGAACTCTGTTGCGCGGGGAGGGCCCGTCGGCCGTCGGGCAGAATTGTTCTCAAGCGAAACATTTCATTTTTCAACCACGCCGAAACATACGGCCGCCACGAGGATGGAAGTTTGGACCGCGAATAGAAACGTCTGAAATGCCGTTGCACCTTGATAACTTCTCGACTAATCAGCCTCGGTGACACAAGTGCATTGCAGTTTCTTGATGCACGTAGTCAAGTCGCTAACACGACCTTGAGTTTTATGTCTCTTTGGCTCAGAGTAACTCTAGATCCAGAGCTGGTAGCGCTGTGACTCGGTGCTCTGTGGCAAGGTTCTAAACATCTATATATCTAAGTAGTAATAACTGTAGCTTGGACACCGAGAGAAAGGTTTGATTGCCTCGACAGAAAAAAATTGTTAGTATATGGCGAAATAAATATATTTTGTTGATTAGAAAAAAAAATATTTTGACCCAACGAAATGATTTTTTCAACTTTTCTGCATATTTTGTTAGGTGTTAAAACTCAAAAGTTTTTACTTACCAAATTTGGTTAGGCCAACCAGTATTTTTTAACAGGAAGTAAATATCTGTTTCGCCATAAATAAACTTTTTTTTTCTCTCATTCAAACAAACCTTTTCCCTCTGTGGACAGTGTTTCCTTGCAAAAACTTTAAGAAGCGGTGAAAAAGTTTTCCGGTATTAATTGGCTCACAACTGTCTCACCATTCGATGAACGTCAACTTCATTTCCCAGAAGCGATTTTCTCTTCCAAGCCATCACTTTATATTTACGGCAAACACGATCGAATATTTATTTAGGATTTATAAAAGTTAGGTAGAATAATATATTTTTTTTGGAAATAAATTTAAAGTACATTCACGTAGTAACCAGTAGCATTGCCTTTTAACCTAAAAGAAAACAAAAAATGTTTCAGTTAATTATTCAGTTTGATTCTCCATATCCATTTTTTTTACAAAAAAAAAAGAAGTTAAAAATGCAAAATTGCCATACACAAACACACTTTGTAAAAGTTCAGCCTTAATTCTAACAGTTGTCAACGTCAATACAAATAACAACCTGGAACGGGACATACGAACTGCGTTATGACGCTGTATCCACGGCTAGCTTCCCTCAGATAAGGGATAACTTACATTGTACGCACGTTAGAGCTAATATATATATTTTTTTGCGTGGTTAAATAACGCTAATCGCAAAAATCAAAGGGACGAGTTAGCGCAGACGTCGTCATATTAAAGAGAACCCACAAAGGGCAAACATCATTGACGCCATGTCTGTTCATACATAGTTTTCTCGGCTAATAAACCTTAAGTAAACCCGAAGAAAATAAAATGGCATGGAACAGTGTTCAGTGGCGACAGTGTTTAGAAATTATTTATAGCTACTAGTTCGAACTTAAAAAAACATAAATTAACATTGTTTTTTAATTTGCTTTTTTTTTACGTGAAATATTTTTCATTAGTTTGAAAATAAACTCGTATAACTTGCCTGTGAACAAGACTAGACGAAACGACAAGCGAAATTTGAATTTACGCTGGAAGTCGCGCGCGAATTTCGTTGCGCACTAAAATTTTACCCTAAAGTATGTATAATTGAAAAACATTTCTCTAATAAAAATATTGATTTTAAGTTCCTTTTTTTTCCTCCCTAAAGCCACGTGAAATTTACAAACACATCTTTTAAATTTTCTCTCTCTAAACCCCCCCCCCCCCCCTTTTTTTTTACGAGCCTCGGTGAATTAAATTCCAGGCGATTATGAAACGCCTTTTTATAAACGGAGCAGGTAAAAAAAAAAAAAACTTGGAATGGCGTAAAGCGAGGCATCATTCCTGTGTCCATTAATCCTCATTAGCGTGGCATCTGGCAAATTAGAAACCAGCGCGAGCCTTACAACATCCCCCCCCCCCCCCCCCCCGCCACCACCAAGAGAGAGAAATGCGGATACTCTTGTTCCGGAATTCCTGGCGCCGCGTATCTTATCGCGAGGGAGTTCCCCCTCCCCTCTACCTCCCCGCTTGTCCGTACACGCTTAGGGGGGAGGGGGGGGGGGACGTTACTGCTCGTCCTTCACTGCTTCATCCGGGGGGGGGAGGGGGGTTAGGTTTGTGTGTAATTAAAAACGCAGTCAGAATTCGCAATTATTTACCGCCGCTTCGCCTCTGCGGCGCGCAGGGCAGATGCTTCCCCTCGTAGCACGTGTCCGCCGGCGCGCGACTGCCTCAGCAGGTGACACGTTAAGGCCCCTGCCCACCCGGGCACACACACGCGGTGCGCAGAGCTTCAGGAGAAACAACGCGATTTCAAAACTACTCAACACATCCGAGTGGGGGTCTGCTCACGAAAACCATTTAAAGAGTTCGCTGAGGGCCGAAAAGTACTTTTGATTTTGGATCATGTTTTTAAACTGTATTTCTAGAAGAGTTAAAATGGATAAAACGCATGTTTTCAGAGTAATTGTTAGGCGTAAAACAACCAGTACAGATTATTGAAAGCACTTAAGGGACTTGCATTACACCTTTATCTTCATTTCTCCGCCATATAATGTTACGGTCACCGCTCAAATTTCACAGTTGTCCTGTGCACTGGGAGAAGACTGCGCGCCAGTCCAGAGGAGACACCGCGCTAGAAGCACCAGCGAGCGTCGCGCTTATCATCCCGCCTCGCTGACACACATACACCCCTGACGAGGCGGGTCCCTTAAGGGGGTGCCTCCCTAATCAGGTGAAAGATTGTTGTATTTACAATAATTACAGATAAACTTGTAGACTTTTTCAAATGTTTAACTTTCACGAAATGAAAAAATAAATATATATATATACAGCGCATACTTTTTTTTTTGCATAATTATCTGTCAAAGTTAAATTTTTAACGTTTATTGGGTTTGTACAAATAAGGAGGATTTAATTTATTGCAGAACTAAAACTTTTTTTAGGTTTTAACTGCAATGCCACTGGCCAATTCAAGAAATTGTTTCAATTTCTTCCAGAAGATAATAATGATTAATTTTACCTGGCATTTAAATATTCTCACGATTTGTTACGATTTTGAAAGCCAAGAAACATGCAATGTTTTTTTTTTTTTTTGGTGATATAAATGCAAACCGTATCATGAAGTAGCGAGTGGCATTGCAGTTAAACCTAAAAAGTTTCAGTTCTGCAATGAATTGAATTCTCCTTATTTGTACAACCCAAAAACGTTTAAAAAAAATTGGTTGTCTGTTAAAGTCAGATTACGTTTAACGTGACAACGTCATAACAAAACATTGATGAAAGGATTGCATATTTTTATGAATAAAATTGAATCATTTTTATTTTAATAATAAAAGAATAAATACATGAAATTATACTAGTAATCAGATTTTTAAAATGCAAGAATAATTAACTTTTATTGCCGAAATTGTTGTTTTAATAAGCAATAAAAACCACGTTAACTTTTCACTTCACTTCATAAACAGTCGAGTGGAAGAGAGTTAGATGCGGCGCAAGCGTACAATGAGCATAACGGGACACAGCGTAACGGGACACTTTTTCGTGCGTGCAGCCGGCGTTTATCGATTTATTAGACGTTGTCACGTCAAAAAGTAACTTTGGCAGCTAATTATGCAAAACGTATGCGGTGTATATATTTTTTCATTTCGTGAATGTTAAACAATTGAAGGAGTCTAAAAGTTGATGAGTGATTAATATAAATATAAAAGCATGACCTGGAATGGGAGGCACCCCCTTAACTAGACGCGCCAGTTACGTCCGTGCGGCGAGCACCAACACCAGTAAGTATTAACATACACCATCTCACAAGTCTTGATCACACGTCAGTGATGATACAAAGCGATCACAATCACGGAAGTAAGAATTCAGTGCGTGAGTGCAATCTTTGCCGTGTTAATAACTGAAGTCAAAATAACAGCCACTCCTATTTTACCACCAGTATACCAATATATATTATAATATGAAATTTATTTATCTAATATACTGACTTTTGTATTTGGAGGAAGTTAAGGCGTGCCGACAGTTAACCACATAGGTAAATATTTACGAAGTAGGTACACGTAAGATATTTTTAATGGAAACTACAGCCAAGAAGATGAAGAAAAAAACAAACTTAAATAGCATAACGAAATACAAACTAAATAAACAAGTCACTATCATGTATAACATAAAAAAAAAAGTTTCTCATATGATAATGAATGTGATTTAATATATAATATATTTAAAAAAATTTAAATTAAAAAGAGGAGAAAGTATTATTTTATTTTATTTCGATAGAATCTAAACAAATATCGATATAAAATATCGATTTTAACATATCGATATTTGGACCTTGAATACCGAAATGTCTGTGTATCGATGCATGTTTGACGAGCCCGGACCGACATATAATATATTAAAAAAATTTAAATCAAAAAGAGGAGTATTATTTTATTTCGATAGAATCTAAACAAATATCGATACAAAATATAGATTTTAAAATATCGATAGACGCATGTCTGACGAGCCCCGGACCGTCGACGCCGGCCGCACGACTCGCAGTAGGTGCGCGCGGCGAGATAAGCCCTCGGGAACAACACAACACACCCTCGCGTTATTTATGTCGCAGATTAAAACTGCAGCTTGTCGCGGTTTTCGGGGGCTGCCGGGAAAAGAAGATAGAAGGGGGGGGTGGGGAGGAAAAGTGGGGAGAGCGACAGTAAATTACAACACCCCTCCCCCCCCTTCCCCGCAGCCGCTGGGCTGTTTCCCAGCATAGCGCCACGAGGGGCATAACTCCGCGCGCGCTGGAATTACGTGTCCGCGCGACAATATCGAGTTCTCTCGCGGGCGACATCAACTCCGCCTCGATTACCGCCGACCTGCGACCCGCACTTCCCCCCCCCCCCCTTCCCACGCCATGTCTCCGCGACTGGGACAATCACGTGACTTCCGCGGCGCGAATAACCCGCGGATTGCTACTGTTATTCCCTCCATTTTACTGCGAGCTTCTACACTTCGCCCTGTTTGGGCTGTGGCGGCCTTCATCGTCCCTTCCCTGATAGTACGTAAGCCTTAAATATTAATTAACAGTAATATATATATTTATTTTTTTATTCGTATTATTTTCAAATGTGGCCAAGTTAAAGCGTGCGCATAATCTTGTCATACACTCAACCACAGATTTAATATATATATATGTAAATATATATTACTTTTGAAAATAAAAATAAACATTAAAAGTAGTGATCACTTAAAAAAAAAAGACTAAGCAAAGAAAATAACTCACACTTAAACTACGAAGACCAATCTATATATTTTCTTCTTTCGATACTTGTTCTTAAATGTTATTCACATTTCTCACAGAGAAAAAGTAAACAATACAAATATAAAATTAAAAAAAAACAACTAACAAGAACAAATAATATAATTTACAAAAAATAGAACTACTACTTTAAAAAATAAAAACTAGGTATTAATTATTTTACATTACATATTAAACTAATTAACTTATCACATAAAATGTTACTCCAACCACACACACACACACACTTATATCTGAAGTTGCTTAATAAAAATGGATCATAGTCATTTCCCATTTAAAATGGCGATTTTTTTTTGATTTTTTTAAAATAGACCTTCTGCAAGCTGAATGTGAGCTGGTTCTTCGAGTCTATTCCCAGCACGTGTTGCAGATACAGAGAAGTATCAGGTACAGTCCTGTCCTTAAAATATGTCCCCGTGGAACCGCGCGGGTAGCAAAGCCCTGAACACGACATGAATGTTCAAATTCACACCTCCTCCCTCCTCCCTTCTCTCTCTCTCTATGCAGGGTCTATGTTGCAATATGTAAAAAAAATTCGAATTTTTAAAAATAGGCAAACGACATATCTGTATTATGACTGAGGTGAATGTTGTTTGCCAGTACTGTGTATTTATTTGAGTTTATTTTAAAAAAAACATTCTATGTTTTTTTTGGTTGAACCAACAGTTTTTATTTTGTTTCGTTAAATACACAAAATCAGCCGCATTGAATTATTTTTTTTTTATTTGTGTATTAAATATCATAAATATTTTTTTATTGTTCCAAGGTAAACCCTTTTGTTAACTATTTTGTTGATTTGGTGTCAGCTTGCATACATAGTCACATTGGGAAGTAAACTGTTTAGTTGCATATTGGTACATATTCTGCGATAATTATTTTCGTTTATTCTTTTCCAAAAAAAAAATCAAGTACCTACGTAATGAATCGCATTATAGTAAGCAGTACCGATAGTATGTTGCAAAAACCATATGATACTTTATATGATCGAAATATTCACAGTAAAAAAACAAGGAATTTTTTCTGTAACCAGTTATCAAAATATTGTTTGTATTAAAGTGCTACGATTACAAATTTGTACATTTTATAACACATTGTTGTAAGATATATTTACTGTATGCTGTAACTCCGTGATTTTCATAGTTATAAAGGCATACAATGCCTGCTTCTCCAGATTAATCATTGCTTTAAAAATGCCACAGGAATTAGTTGTACAATTTTTAATGTAATATTTGTAGAGTTAAATGAAAATATTATGTTTATTAGTTTTCATAGAATTTCCTTATTAAATTACACATTTTAAGTGTATTTGAACGAGTAAGAAAGAGTTCAGTTTTAAAAGTGTAACTTTTATTTTACATTATAGATGGCCTCGATCTGTATTAAAAATTTATTCTTAAAAACGGAGCTAAAATTATGTAAGCAGTTCTAGGATTAAATGCAAATATACATTGCAAACCAAAATGTTAACACCAAGTATATATGCGGTTTCAATTATGAGATTATAAAAAAATTACAGGGATAATTCTTTACAAAAAAAAATTGTATATGGATTAAAAGTATGGATTAAAAATTTCAAGCAGCGAAATTGGTGTTGCCTAAGGATATGTGTTCACGTCTTTGTGCGAGAAATCGTCTGATTCAGTATAATTCACAAACCCCATCCATCACCAAGCTGTAACGCTTTCCATTTTCTTCTACCAAATGCAGTTCAATTAATTAAACTATACTAAGCGTGGTAACCCACCGTCACTATCGCGATACCGATACTATCGTTTTTCGAGCAGGCTGGCTGGCAGAAACCAAGAGCTTATCTCGTGGACTCCGTGGTAGATGGTAGTTTAGCTCGGGCCGTCAGAAAAACTAAACCATGTCCGATACAAACATCCAAGGGGAAGATAGCGGCGCAATCCATCACTTCAGACTACACCCAGACCAATGAAAACGCTAGAGGTCTGTGATTAAAGGCAGGGATGATACATAGTTTAACACTAACTGTAATAGTTTATCCACATAAATATAGTAAATTATTATATGGTTTTAAATTGTGTTCTGTTTTTTTGAAGAAAAGTATTTGGAAGAGATAAATTATTTGGACACGTACAGAGGCAACAGAGGTCTACGGACACAAGCATGCGTTTGATTGGTCGCATGCAATAGGTCTCGGGTTCAATTCTTTCCTGTGACACATTTTTTTTCTTTTAACAAACCCACAATGTCTGCTCTGTTAACAACTTGTACCTACCAGCAATCGTCTGATCACTCCCTTTCTGTAACCAATTTAATTAATCTTGAAAACGTTTTAAGTGAGGAAATTTCGAATATATTTGCCAGTGATTGATACAGCTGCTTGAATCTTCAAGCGATGCATACAGAAAGTAAGGGAAAACGCATCAACGCGTCACTTCAACATCTCTCAATAATTATGAGTGGCGTCTGTCTATGTACGGCATTTAAATTAACTGTGAAAGTTGACGTTATAGTTCTGATCTCATTATTTTAATCGAATTTTCTTTCAGAGAGATAATGGGTGAAACGGGTGTTTCAATGATAGTTTTTGCGCTACAAAATTTTCTCCGCGGAATTTCAAAAGCAATTGAGGGATGTAAATAAAATATTTCATCTTCATTCTACGCCATTAAAAAAATTATACCACCGAAATTCCCAAAGAATTATCGAGGGACCAGTTAGAGAGACGCAAGTATGTGCCGTACCTTGAGGAGGATTGGCTACCGCCCGGAGCATGGACCGGCGCTGGTCAGGATGCGACCAATCAAATGTCTGCTCTCGTCTGGGATCAAAGATCGCTGCACTTGGCCGAGCGTATCTGTCACAAATAGAAGTGTTTTAAAAGAACACCGCGAGTAAGGATTGGATTTCACATAGCATCCAATAAGGCATATAGAACCTCTTTTCCAGCTTCTTGATTTCATATTATTTCCATTCGTTTGTGGGAATGATAGATTTTTATACTTTTTATTAGAATTGTATTTTGGAGGAGTGTATATCCCACCATTTACCCTCTTCCTCTTTTCGTACGCCCCTGTGTCCAATACGACATCCATTGTTTTTTTTTAATGCATGTACATGTATTCTCAATGTATGATTTCCGTATTATCCTTAGAAACATTATTTTCCCTTCATTGGCGGACACAGTAGTTTACATCGAGAGGGGATTTTAAAAAAATTAATTTTTTTTTTGTTATCAAACATAACGTCAACAAGGAGTTTGGACAGTTACATTATCATCCTCAATATGCATCACTGTCTTCGTGGTTGTTGTAACAGTTCACCTTGCATCACTCAAAGCCACACACTGCCTTCAACGAAAGCTAGTTTTTTTTCCATTACTTCAAGGGGTTGGTGGGGCGATATATCTCTCCTAATTCCCCCTCCCCCGCAATGCTTCCCCTAGTGATTTCAGGACCAGAGTGTGAATTTGCGCGCCCGCGCCTGCGGTGGTAGGCAGCAAGCAGGACGGACGCGCGTGGCGGGCTGCATGCTGCCGGGGTCGACAGGGGTCGGCATTGCGTAGGGTCGCGCCTAGGGGCGAGGCGGGCGGGTGGGGCAGTCCACGCTTGGCTTGGTCGCAAACGTAACTCCCCTCCCTAACTCCCCCCCCTCGCCGTCTCGCAGGAGCTGCGGACGCCCGGCGTCCCGGCGTCGCGGCGTCTGGCAGTCCCCGCAGCGGGGGAGGTTGAATAGTACTGCCCGGAGGGAGGGGGCAGGGGTTAACCCCACGCAGTCACGCGTCGCACGTGGGTTAGGGGAGGAATAAATAAACCAACCGTGTAATGAGGTGCTCCAGTGAGAAGCCCCCTATGCTACTGTGGTGCTCCCAGGGAAGAGTACCATCGATGAGGGAAAGAATCTCAACAGGTATATTTTTGCCACACACCATTTAATGGCAAATATGTATCTTTAACATCTTATATATTATTAGCATTTAATAAATTAGTTTTTTTATACACGCGTGCTACATACGGAAGAAATATTTAAATTTACTTTAAAATATTATAAAGAAACAATTAAAGCTGAACACTTATCTCACGGTTCTTCGTCAAATATATTTGCTGTGGTAGGTATCAGGAATAAATCTTGTTTTAAAGATGATTTTATTTCCATTGATAAACATTTATGGTCGCTGCTTTAACTCTGAAGACAAGGCGTGTGTTGTGTCACGAGACCGTGCGCGCTCTTATGGGAAGCCTACGATTCACTCGTCCTTCTGGAAATACCCAAATACTCACGTTGGCAAGCCTTCTTTTCACATACGAGAGAGCCAAACCCGAAGTTCCCCGAAGATCATGCTCGCTTTTTTTTTCCGTACCACAACAGGTGTATTGTTTTGGGGGGGGGGGAATAATTCACGGACATTTATTCTCCAAATGCGCGGGTTTAACTTATAAGATGTCATTCTTAAAGCTAGCAAGAAGTAATTATAAATAGGTACTTTAAAACATTGTGGATGGTTGGTTATATTAGATAGGTATGGCTACATTAAAAATACTGTAAAATCTTTTTATGGTTGCTTAGCAAATAACTTTTTAATATGTAGCTATCCAGCGCTAGGAAACCGTTTACATGATTTCACAATATCTTTAATGTAGCTATCCTAATCAAATAAACCGTCCTTTAAAGTATTTATAATGTAGCTAACCTAACCTAATTGACCATTACTTTACAATGAACAAAAAAAACATAAGATGCAAGATTAGACGTTTAGCTCTCTCGTCTGTTGAAAGAAGGCTTGCCAACGTGAGTATTCGGGTATGTCCAGAAGGACGAGTGAATCGTAGGCTTCCCGCGCTCTGATACGCCAGATGAGGCTTGATCGTTCGTCAGTTATACCAACAGTGTGAAACGTGCTGCGATCCTGTCTCAGCCACAAGAGCGCGACACATCAGCGATGACAATCGCCGAGGAAACATCCATGTCGAAACGGAAAGTTCTCACGGTGCATGTTTTTATCAAACACAAAAACTAAATATATTAAATAATCTCCTGATATTTAATGACTCTTTCGAAACGAACCTGCAGGTAAAAAAAACAGTATAAGTTTCAAAACTAAACATGCCTGTGTGGACGCTACGAGAGTTAGAAAGGAAACTTAGCAGAATAAGAGGTATGAGAATGTGTATGCGAATGAACAAGTATGCAAGAGTGCTATAATGCGAAAAACTTGCCAACCGAACACCCTACTCCTGAGCCCCCTTGAAGCTGTCTACCATAGAGCACACCCCACTCCTGATAGTTGCAATCAGAGGGCGACATCGTCTTGACTTACCCTGCCCGCAGTAAATAAGTTTCACTGCCAAAATAATTAACGTGTAAGACGTGAAGAAATTTTCCATTTCGTTGCAATGACGATGCGTTAACGTGGTCGCCGCGGGACAGACTGAAGTGGTTTGCGGAGAGGGGGAGAGGGGGGGGGGGGGTGACGGTGCTGTAAGGGCGCGCCGGAGGGCTGGTGGCCGTGTCTTCACAGCCCTTACAGCCCTTGTCGGCGCGGCAATCAGGGCGGCGCAGCGGGGTCGAGAGGGTTGCTCGCCGCTCTCCCGGGGAGGGTGCCGGCTGGACCAATGAGGGATGCGCGTGGAGACTAGGCCCGCTGACGGCGCCGCGAGCCAGAAGGGCTCAAGGGCCCCGGCGAGGAGACCCACGCGTCCCTGCTGCCGGGCCCTGGCGTGAATGGAACCACACGTAACTCAGAAACACACCACTTAGAACAGTCATAACTTAGAAAACCTCGAAAAAAATATCCACGGAACTTAGAATTGGCATAAGTTAGTACGATCATAACTTAGAAACACGTAACTTAGAAACCCGCAACTTAGAAATGTCGTAACTTAGAAAGTCATAACTTAGAACTATCACAACTTAGAAACACACATCTTAGAACTGTCATAACTTAGAGACACGTAACTTAGAAACACACAACGCCGAACCACATATCTTAAAACTATCACAACTTAGAAACACACAACTTAGAAACACGCAACTCAGAACCGCGCAACTTAGAAACGTCGTAACGTAGAAAGTCATAACTTAGAACTATCACAACTTAGAAACACACAGCTTAGAACTGTCATAACTTAGAGACACGTAACTTAGAAACACACAACGCCGAACCACATATCTTAGAACTATCGTAACTTAGAAACACAGCTTAGAACAGGCATAATTTAGAATAATCTATATTGTGTGTTTCTAAGTTATGTGTTTCTAAGTTGTGACGTCACGAACACGTCTGACGGCGGGACGGTCCACGGAACAACCCCGAGTCACCGCTGCTTCTCGGGCGTCTGGTGCTGGGTGTTGCAGCGCCCCTTGTCGCAGGTCCCAATAAGGGCGATTTAACTATCGTTGTTTCCTTGCACGTAGTCTCAAACAAAAAGCCAAGAAGAAGTTGAAAATACGACCACAAAACGCCACGATCGAATTGTAATTTTGTTGTTACCCTCATGCATGGAAGAGACGTTCTTTTTTAAAAGTTTTAGTTATATCCGAACGGAACATGAAAATATACATTTTTTTTTGTAAATGGAACAGAAATATTGATGTAAAATTTGTACGTTTACATGAAAACAACTGTAACACTACAAAATAGTGTTCCCTGTAATACTGGGTTCGGATTCTTACCCAGGCATTTATGCTTCGTGTTATCCCAGTACCTCCAATAGTTACAATTATTTGTAAACCGTTCCCTGAATAGCTTTCATATAATAACTGATCTCATTAATAACTATAATGAAACATAATAAAGTCTAATGACTGAATATTCGATTTTTTTATTGTTTGTAAAAAAATTTGCTTGAATATCTTGAAAAACGCATTCCATATATGCAAAAATAACCATAGCCATGTGTTGTACAAAGTTAAAATAATTTATTGTAGTGTTACAAACTATTTTTTGCAACTGGTTCCCAAATACTTTTTTTTGTGAAAGAACAGAAAAAATTGTTCTGTGTACTTTTATCTTTAGCAAAAGAAAATTCACTCTTAATTATTTACGAATGAAAAATGTATGGGAAGAGGGGTGGTGAGAGACGTTTTAAAAAATAATTTTTTTGTATGTTTCGGCAAGTTTTACGTCGTACGATTACGCACGAAGACTTGACGAGTATAGTCTGCTCCGAGTAACCACTCTAGGAGCTCATGATTGTGACTCATGATGGAGTCGTGGGATCGAACCAACCCTCACCACATGAGCGTGAATCGTTAGTGATTACTTCACCGAGCACTTGACAGAAAAAAAAAGTGCTCGAATAGATGAAAAAATTTTAAGGTTTCCAGTTTTGATAACTAAGTGATAGAAGGGAAAGTAAATTGTGAGGAACTTGAATGAAGACGAGTGACAAGTTAATTATAATATAGAAAATTTACAATTGATCGATTTTGGTTGAGATTACAAGATAATCACATAGTAGGAAAGAATGGAGAGAAAAACATCAAGCTGATCTGGGGACGAACGAACTCAACACTAACCCAGTTAAAGCTTAACCAGCAAAAATTTTTGCAATTTGAGATTTGCCGAAACAGAAAACGCAGGAAGCAAGTATGAAACGCTGATAGAAAATATTTTGTTCGTCTCAGTAATTGCAAGTAAATTGGTTGGAAGGTTTTGTGTTTCTTTTTGTACAGATCATTCGCTGAGCACTGTTTTAAACTTTGGCCAATTAAATATCAAAGGAAGGAGCTATGGCAGTATCCGGCCAACAATTAGTGCAGGGTCGTCCAATATCAGCAAAAAATTTTGAGTTTTATCTCTACCTTGAAAACTCCGCCCTAATTAGCGAAGCGCGCTTTGAGGGCTTCCTCTCACTCTGCAAGCCGCGAATGTTTTCAAAGCTGTGTATGCGGCGAACCCAAACTAAACGAAGCCTAGTATCGCTAGTCACGTCCATTGATCGCCTGAAAACTCGACTTCTTGTTAGAATAATGATAAAATTAGTTTATTACGGCAACATTTCCTTCTATACCTCATTCACACTCGACTGTGAATCGTCTGAGAATACGTAACTGCAAAATAATAAAAGAATTTTCTCCAGACAAAAAAGTTAGCTTGAAAAATTGGCAGTTAAATTTTTTTCAGACAAATCATGTCATTAATATTGTGTGTGCTGCAGAAGTTTCAGTGATTTATCAAATTCATTGGGTAACTTGCATGGACTTAACCTGAACTTGTAGTTTATTTTCACCTCTGATTATGAATAATCCCCTAAATATAAAAAAAATTCAGTATAGTTTTGATGTGTTGAGTTAACGACATTCATGAATAATATTATTGATTTCAAAAATAGGCGTGTTTGTTTGGAGGTTTTAGAAATATATTCCAACACGGAAAGATAACGAAAATTGTCAGTCACTAGTGATATTAAGTAAATCGTTCAGGGAGTCACATTATCACAATGTGAGAAGTTACCCGTACGATTAAGTTGATGCCCAGAGAACCACCAAAGAAGTTTTTGACACTTTTATGCCTTGTTCTGTTTTTTTTACAGGCCACTAGATACCGACAGCCTCTTAATGTAGTGAAGGGTACGTCAAGCTAGTATTTTCAGTTTTACTTCGACGAGTAGAAAATCCAAACAGAACTTGAGCAGCCGAGCCAATTGAAACTCAAGGCCGTAAAGGATGCGGTTATACAGTAAAAACACTATAGTTTTTGGTCGTAATTTCGCTTCTGCAAGCTTACCTGTTCTGCGATAGAGTTTAGCGCAGCACTCTGAGTTTTTTTTAAGTATGTATGCGTGCGCGTTTACGTATGTGTGCGTGTGTGTTTACGTGTGGAAGGAAGACCGAACAGAATATATGATTTAGGGTTAACGTTCCGTCGACCTACGAGGTCATTAGGGACGTACCAGGGGTGAAAAAATGAGATGGAGCAAGGACGGAATGGTTTAGGCGGAAAGGGAGGTTTCGGGAGTGCCCCGAGAAAATCTTCTGGCTCACGGCAACGTCCGCCCCGTTATAAACTTTAAAAAATATATTCCACTTCGTTGGCAATCGAACGCCGAGTCGTGTAGCCATTTTCTTAGGAGTCCGAATGACTCATCTTTACAAAGAAGCTTCATGTACGTTGAGCATAGTAAAAAAAAAATAACCAATAAAAACGCAAAATTAATGAATAATGCAAAAACATACAAAATAAATAAACATATCACTAGCAAATATAAAAAGTGATAAAAATATCACATAATATAAACATGATTTAACCTATAAATTATTGAGTTAGGAAATTTAAAAAAAGGATATTATAAAAATTGACCTAACGTCATAATTTTAAATATATTTAAAAATGTGTTTTGATAGAACATTTTATAAAATCTAACCAAGACATTAACAATTATAAAAAATACAAATAAACTTTCTAATTGTGACTCGCACACACATTCACGCATATCCAGTCACACGTACATTGACACCACAGCTAAACCTGAACACGGGAGTTCAGCAAGCACTGGGGTAATGTTTTCTTAAACACCGTATCCATTCATCTAAAATAATAATCTGCATAAGAGCAGATCCCAACCAGCCATTACAATTTTTTTTTTTCCCTGATGAGTAAACAAATTGAGATTCCCTGATGGGTTAAGGCCTTGAGGTCTCTAATTCGCAAGTCCTTCTCTGCAGGACCGAGCGACCTAGAAACCCTAACTTTTATTTTTTTTTTCTCTCTCACCCAGTCGCCCCTAAAAACGTGATGGTCTCATTTGGGAAATAGAGCACGGCGTATGACGCTTCGTCGAACAGGTGGTAGGGGGAAGGGGGAAGGGGTCAGGCTTTCCCGACAAGCGCTCGTAATTAACGAGGTCACCGTCGCGTCAGACGGCAACCCCCCCCCCCTTTTTTTTTCTACTCCCTCAGACAGAGCCCGCCATTAGGAGGAGAGAAAAAAAAAAATCAGCGTTCGATATTCAGAAACCAAGCACCTAAGTCTCCTACCCCCGTATGGACCCTCCCTTCCAACACATACAAACAACTGACTCTAAGTACAGCTGCAGCCAATGCGGTTTTAATTTAGTGATTCATACCCCCTATCTCTCCGGGGAAACCCCCTAGCTGTACAGAGCTACAGAAAAAAAAAAGTGACTTAAAAACTTCAAGATATCCGAGTGACGTCTGTTTACGAAAAAAAAAAAAAAAAATAGAAATATGCCGACGGCGGATGAGAGACTCTAGTTCTGTATTTAGTTTTTGAACTGTTTTTCTAGAAGTGTGAAAAAGGCTAGATCTCGTGTTTTCAAAACAATTTGAAGGCATAAAGCACCCGGTACAGATTTTTGAAAGCAGTAAAAGGACTTGCATTATACCTATATCTTCATTTCTCCGCCATATAATATTACCGCTCGAATGTCATGGCTGTCCTATGAACGACGAGAAGACTGATAGGCACTCCTAATCCTTGCGCTTAGAGGCGATACCGCACTAGAAGCACCAGCGAGTATCGCACTTATAATCCCGCCTCACTAACATTACTGGGCGGGCCCCTTAAAATTCTTCGAAACAGAAAATATAACGGAATAGTAAAGATCGCGGACTTTCGCGGGCATTGCCTGGAGTCGATTGGTTTCTGGGTTCAGTAGGTAACTGCTCCCTGTTGATGGCGACTGCAACGTCAACCGAAACGTCGGTAATATATTTGCCTTCGACGCGGCTGCAAGCCAGAAGTCAAGCAACTCCTGCTAACGGAATATTTTTTTTTCTAGAATTGGCAAAAAATTTAGTTGTTGGAAAGTTATACTTTAGCTTAATTTAATCATAAACTATCTCGGATTAAAAGGTCCTGCCGCGTCGCATAGGTGGTGTTTACTGACGTTTCGCTTTGCTTTGCTGCAGGCATCTTCAGGGTGGAGAATCAACAGACCCTATCAGTGCGACGCTGCTCAACCTCCAAAGCTCAGATAGCTTATCAAATAATGGTAGCCTGTAATCTTGCTTTAATTATTCGTGTTGATTTGGGTTAATATATTTTTTAGACATACGCTATTGATGATTACACGGTATTTCATAAGACACATCAATAACGGACATAAATGATTAATATACAAAAAAAAAGAATTGAATGCAAACATACAGAAAACAAGCTAAAATCAGCCGAAGTAAAAAATTCTCAGAGCGCAGATAGACACAGTAGGATGTTAATGACGAGACAGTAAAAACAGGGAAAGTAATCCAAAATCGACCTTTGACAATACAGCGTCTGTCTTTGTAAATTTTTTGCCCTTGGCTGATCTTAACTTTTTTTTATATGTTTGAATATTCATCTTTTATGTACATTCATTATTTTTTTGTCCTTAATTGAGGTTCCTTATGACATACAGTGTAATCAGGAGTGGCGTATTTCCAAAAAAAAATTATTATATCAATCTTCATTGCAAGTACCATTTGAAGAACGTATGTTGACTTTGCTTTTTACCGCAAGAGGTTGGATGGTAGTTGTAGTGATTCTATATGATAAGGAGAAAAAGAGGGTGCGGAGGGGGGGGGGGAGGATTTAAAATGACTCTGCATTTTGCCATCGAATCCTCCATCAGCCAATCACGATGTTGCAACGAAGGTGCTGAGAAAATGGTTATAATCTCCCAGTGTATTTTTTTTTTAAATTAAATAATATATTTTAATACTTTTTAAACTGTGCTAGTCTTAAATTTCATTTATATCAATTATAATTCACCATTTAACAATCCTGAGTTCCTTTATATTTAAATTCGCTGAGCTTAACTCTGAGTTAAATTATTCCCAACTAATGCAACTTATACTCGCTTTAACCAAGTTTCTTTCTTTTTAAAAACCACGCGCCACTCGTGGGAAATACGTTTTCAACGGGTGGCGTGTGTGTGTGTGGGGGGGGAGGGGGTAGGGGGTTGTGACTTCCGAAGGAGGAGGGGGGATGGGGAAGCAAAATGGAGTCGGCGGGCTCACCCAACGCAAGGTAGAGAAATGAATGGAAAAGAAAAAAAAATCCTTCACACACGAGAGAAAGTGGATTAAAAAAATTGAAAAGGAAGTAAAAAAAAAAATGGAAAAAAAATCGGAACACCGGCATAGTGGAGAGAATCATTTCCCAGAACTCTGTGATGTTATCACCTGGGGCTGGAAGAATTCCACGAGTCCGCGATTGTATCAACCCAAGCTGAGGTAAAAACTAATATTAATAAATGCATATTAAATGATAATGTTCATTAAAAAAAGTTTTTTTTAATATAATTTTACTTTACTCGTCTATTTAAAAGAGTTATTTTTGTATGGACTGTAAAAAAACATTAGAGTTGTTTACGAAGATCACAGCATGGCAGGCACTATTTCACAGAAACATTTCTTTCTGAGACTCGCTGAAGGACCGAATATATTAAGTGCCTTAAAAAACATTACATATTTACATATTTATATTTGTCCTTTAGTTAAAAATTCTTAGAAACCTGCTTATAATCTACTTCTAGTATCATTCCGCTAGATGGCGTATTCGACATTTCCGTCGGTCCTGTGACTTGTCTACCCTACGTCGAACATGCGAAACTACCAAACTATCGTCACATAGATATTTTAGTTTGGCAATGATTTTTACTCTAACGAGGTTGCTTGGCTTGTGGGACCTAACTACGTCGAAGGCGGAGGGTTCAGCGACGTTTCGGTAGACGTTGCAGTCCCATCTTCAGGGTAGCCGTTTCTCAGAAGATGGTGACTGCAATGTTGACCGAAACGTCGGTGAATCCTTCCTTCACCTTCGACGCGGCTAGAACATACAAAACTCACATCACAATGGCCGCGAAAGCTAGCGATATTCACATATGTATTCCACTCTAATGTCAATAAACAAAAATAAAATCTCATTTCATTGGCCATGCAGCCATTTTTAACGTAGCTCGCGCAATAAAAGTGAGATACTTGTCTTGATTTATTGTCAAATTGAAAGGGTGAATACCTGGCTCTTTTTACTTTAAATTATTTGTATTTTTAGACAATATATTGTTTGACAAGGGTTTGATTTCAATGGTGTTCAAATAGCTAAGATTTAATTAACTGTACTTTACACAGTTAAGTTCTTCTTAAGGCTGTTTGTACATGTAGATTACGTCAGAGAAAAAATAATGCACCACAAGTAAAAGCAATTAGATGAAGCAGAATTATATGCTGATAAGAGGGGAGCATTTGTGTTTCAAAGGTTGGCTCCAAAGTTTGTTAAACTTTGTGGAAATGCACAATGCTGAAACTGTTCGCAGCAGTGTCGGCAATAGTAAATGCTGATCAGTATTGCGTAACTTACCGTTTTAATACACACACACCTCTAGCGAACTATGTGGTAGAGTTTTAACTCGGCCACGAAATCTCTCTTCAGCCCTGACCAACCCCAGGCATTACGTTCATAAGTTTGGAGGGTTGGCTACCCTTCCGCAGCGCATGGATTATTTATTCCACTTCTCCCTTGAGTCTAAGCCTAACTTCCTGCTACTGCCCTTCAAGTACGGATCTCTCTACTTTCAGAGAACAGGAGAAATTAATATAATTCTAAAATACGCTCAAAAATATATTTTTTTAAACTTTTTTATTATCTATGCTTTTAAATTAAGATTTTAGAATCGTTTGTTGATTACGGTAGACGGTAATGAACCACTTTGCTATCTACATCTTTTTAAAATGGAAATATTAAACGATTCTTACACCATTGACGGATACATGGGAATCACTAGGACTAACCTTGTTGAGAAGTAGTAATTAATGCAATAAACCATAATAATAAAGACAAAGATCTATTAACATACATTGAGTTAAATCGACTCAATATTTAAACCCCAGCAGTTCATAAATGGACTAATGAGCTGATTGCTATGTATATGTTACGTGGATAATGTTCGCAGGCTTACACGGCCATTGACTGAAGTAGCTTGACTTCTGCGTTGTAGCCGCATCCTTGGCGAATAATTCACCGACGTTTCGGTCGACATTGCAGTCGCCATCATCAGGGAGCAGTTACCTACCGTCTCGACTCCCGCCGTCCTGCATTTAGTTACCACATTCGCCGCCAGAGTAGCGCGCACGTGCCTATTATCCTGAAAACAGCTCTATGTTGCCATCACAAGAGCAGCAGCTGTTTGATGAACTGAATGATGACTCGTTTCTTCAACTCCAGCGATCCTAAATTAGAAACTCGTCAGATCCGAAAACGTGGCGGACGTCACCAAAGTTACGTGAAATTCTTTTTATGAACATTTTCGTTTCCTCTGCGCACTTGAAATTTATACGGAAAATTGGTATTATTTTTTTTTTTGCAGCTTTTATAAACAAGTTAAACAGAACCCTAGACATTTGAATTATTTTTTTATTATTATTATTCCTTACGTGCATGGTTACCTTGATGTTCGAAATGCCGCAACAGAAGTACGTAATCAAACCTAAACATTTCGCTTTCTGAGAGGGAAAGTCACAGGACTCGGAGAACGAAAGGAAAATGAGATAACACGCACATTTCTTTTCGAGGGTAGATTCCTTTAAGGTGAGCCTTCATCTCACGGAATAAAGGGAATTTTTCTCTTATGGAAAAATAAAAATGAAAATAAAAATAATTCGTCGAGAACAAGCCATGAAATACGCCCAAACATTCTTGTTGAGAATTCATATTGTCGTTTTGCAATTTCCTGTCTTGCGTGTTTATCTCGTTACCCACAGGAGGCTTTAGCAATTCAAGATGGAAGAAACACGTTAAAATTGTTTTTTATCATTCACATCATCAAAAAATATTTTCGTTAAATATATATTATTTTTTTGCCGATGTACGCAACAAACCAACACTGTCAAAAAGTTATGCCAAATCATAACGTCAGCCTAGTTGCCAACCTCTTAGAGGGTAGGGGGCCTAGACAGGGGTGTATGTGTGTTAGTGAATTGGGATAATAAGGTCGACGCTCGCTGGTGCTTCTAGCGCGGTATCGCCTCTAAGCACAAGACTCGACTGGGCGCAGTCTTCTCGTCGTCCATAAGACAAGTATGACATTTGAGTGCTGATATAATGGCGGTGAAATGAAGATAGACGTGTCATGAAAGTGTCTTTAATGCTTTCAAGAATCTCTAACGGGATTTTCATGTTTAAAAATTAGTTTGCCAACCCGCGGTTTTAGCTCTTTTTTCTTTTATAAATACAATTTCAAAAAAGAAATACGGAAAAAGAACTACCCATCCGCCCTCGATGCATTTTTAAATCATTTTCGTAAAAAAACACCATTCGGATATCTCGAGAAGTTTCCATATCGCATTGTTTTTTCCTAAGCTCTGCGCACCGTGTGTCTGGCAGACGGTCCCTTACTTCACTTCGTGGAAATTATTCTTTCTCCCATTATGTTCCTCAAAATAATTTTTTGCATGTTTCTCCAAGTCTAATGACGGAGAAATTTTTCTATGGAACAGGTTCCTTTTTTTAGACATCTTCGTTACACAATTTGTATAATAAGTGCATTATTGGAGATTCTCCTTATTTTCAACATTAATAAATAATTTATTTGTTTTTTAGTTTGGCGTCCTACAATTTTTTTTGGAAACCGTCATAAGATCATGTTTATCTTGTCTTAGTATTATCCTCTCCGTTGAAATTAAAACTAATGCGTTGCGATGCATACAAGAGTTTCTATTTTTTTTTCAAGCCAAATGACAGCTTAATGAATTTTGCACACTTGACATTCAAAATGAAAAATATATCATTGTCTTCATGAGATTTCAAAAAATTCACCCCAATCACCTTAAATTAAGCATCTTCACTCTGCTTAAGGCGCGGGCAACGCCGGGTAAGTAAGCTCATAGTAGGATTGACGTAAACCAGTTCTGTTTCTTGTCTCTCCTGTAAAATTTGTCTTCAGGGACTTACGAGGTTTGTTGTCTCTACCCGTCATTCGTGTTACTACCACGAAGTGGACGATACGTTAAGAGTTTTGAGTTCCAAAAAGTTTCCAATAAGTATTTTATATTTGGTGTAATCGTTTGAACACTATTGTAGGTATGGAACGAATATTTTTAGCATAAGTTGAAGCTAGTATATTTTTTAAACTCTTGTCAATGATAAATGTTTATATTTCTAAATGCCTAAAAAAAGTGCATAATTTTTATGCAACTGAAACTAACTATTTGAATTTTAAAAAACATAGTAGGTTAGGCCATAGTTTTCCAAACCAAAAAAAAAGTCAAAAACGGGCGTGGTCACGGCGTTAGATTTTGTTCAGTTTAAAGATTATTGGTAAGTCTGGCGCTGAAACCACACTGACCGCTACACTCTTGAACGCTGAGTCAATCCCATTGCTTCCGAGGCAGTGAGGGGTTTTGCCCACCCCTGTGGCGAGGGAGGTCGCCAGACACGCCAGTGATCGCCAGGGGTGTCCACGACCTCCCCGCCCCCCTTAATTAACCCCTTGCGCAATAACCTCCCTTCCGTGAAACCTAAGGGCGGTGATGCCACCAGAAATATCCCCTTGCATCCTCTGAAGGAATCTGCAATCTCCCTCCCTCCCCCCTGTTCGCGTTCCTGCGGTGACCTCGACAGATGCTCACGTGGATCCGCCGGGCCGTCGGGAAACCTAGTATTCACTGACCCCGAGTCACCCCAACCATCCACCTCTGAGAAGCCTAAGATGCACAAGTTCTGTCCCTGCCCGAACACGCCCGAATATTCACCTTCGGCCAACCTCGGGATTTTTTTTTTCCAACAGGAAAAATGAATTCAAATATTAAAAGTGGTTCGGTTAGGTTAGCTACATTAAAACAATTTAGAACACTGTGGACGGTTAGTTAGGTTAGTATAGCTACATTAAAAATAAAAAGAGAAATATAAATATATATAAATAAACCCGAGGTTGGCCGAAGATGAATATTCGGGCGTGTTCGGGCAGGGACAGAACTTGATGTAGGTACATCTTAGGCTTCCCTCCACCTCCGTGAATCTTCATTTATGATGTGCGACGTATCAGTTCTCGGGACACGGCTTTTGGCAGGAGTGATCCCGTGCATGGAACGGATACGTGTAACCACGGTGCTGACAGCTGTGGCGGATGGTGCTAATCAAAGTTCACAAAGCCAAAGTGCAAATTTTATAATACCTACTAACAGTTTAACGGATGTTCACAATATTTGTGAGTATTTTAATAAAACTCCTTGTTGAAAACGTTGTACAGCACATACCTATGGTTGCTTTTGCATTAATGAAATAGATTTTTTCGAGATAAAACTTAGTTTTAGTTACAAAAATTGGAGCATAATTTTATATTTTAATTAATGTTTCATTTAAGCATTTTTTTTCAACCCTGGGAAAGGTGATCGAATATTCAAAAATTTGACCTTCTTTTTGTGTAATGCTTATTAATGTGCGCTGTTAATACTGGAAAACTATTCAGGGAAGGTTTATAACGACTCGGACAGCACAAAGCATAAATGCCCGGGTAAGAATACGAACCCAGAGTTACTGCGAACACTATTACGTAGTGGTGCAGTTGTTTCGTGTACAAATGCACGAATACGCGTAATATTACACGAGCACTTCTGCTCCATTTCCAGAAGTATGCAGCGTGTCACAGAGTTGGATGAGACGATAACCACTGGGAGCGAATCAAAAGTTTCACGAGACGTCTCAAGAGAAGCAGCGAACCGAGAACATCTGGAGAACCAGGTGTGGCGAGAAGCCGGAGGAAGAGAGGAAGAAGAAGAGAGAGAAAGGATTGGTGTCTGCAGGGTTGAGTAAAGTAACAACAGCAGAAAAGCTAATTACGGGGGCATCAGGTTCTCCCGTGGTCGATGTCAGAATTAACTTGGCGTCTAGAGATCTTGATCCTCCCCTGAATCGCTGCCAAGACACTTGCTTTAATAAGCCTGTGAAAACTAAAGTGGCGCAATATCAGAGAAGAGACTTTATACCGATTGGGAAACGGTTCAGAAAACCGGTAGTGAACTGGACAGTAATTTAAAAAGAATAATATCTTATTAATTAAAGTATTGCACTGTTTTGTTCCTCCGTTTTGATATCGATAGGCTAACTGAGACAGCGGGGATAACCACATGCATTATTGCTTTATCGGGTATTTCAACCAAGAACCCATCCTCTCGCAAGTTATCTGATATTGCATCCGTCTGTATGGAGGTTTTGCTCATTCGTGTGGATATTGAGCTCTCAGTTCCTTATTTGAGAAAAAAAACACACTAAAATTGTGTTATTTGAAAATTATACGTAGTGCAATACAAAGCTATCCATCATTAAAGTCTCTAAAAAAAAAAAAAAAAAAAAAAAAAAAAAAAAAAAAAAAAAAAACTTCGCAATCATAAAATAAGAGAGTAAAATAAATAAATAAAATACGAAATTTCTGAAATCAAATAGCTGACTAAATGTTCTAATTTTCCCTTTCACTGCGGATTTTGTCACAGTCATTGATATATCACCACAAAAAAAAATTCCCAAACTGTTGACAGCTTGAATGTTTGTCATGCACGTGACGTTTGTTACGCTTTAATAGACTTCACACCAAAGGGATTGGTTTTTTTTTTTTTTTAATTCATCCACTCAATCAAGAGTCGTTCGATAACGGCTCAATTTAGCTTTGGAATGCGGAGAGTCGTTTCGCAATGCGGTTCCTAAAAAGAAAAAAAAAAAGAAATCAAACCAATCAACGAAAAAAAAAAAGTCAGGATACGTTGCTGGAAATGCAAGATTTGCCCATTTTATCTCCACGCAGGATTAATGTGGCCCTTCACCCCCCTCGCCTCCCTCTCTATGAGGCATCGACCAATGGCGATGAACTGTTTCCTCGCTGGCGCGCGCCGAGGGCCGACAGCATGTGCGCTTCAGACGGCGGCGGTTTCATTAGCGACGGGCTGCGGTCCGCGAACGAGAAAATAAAAAAAGAACGCATCAGCTCGTCAAAAAGCTCAGTCGTTTGACGCGGACCGCCCCGCGTGGGCTGGCTGGTTTCTGCCCCTGGAAATGCGCAACACAAAAAAAAAATAAAGGTGGGTGGTGGGGGGGCAATGCACCAATCAAGCTGCATGTTCGGCACTGTTCCTTTGATCTACGTTTGAATATAAAAAAATAAATCAAACCGTTATCACAAAATGCACGCGCGAGTTAAAAATTAAAACCCATCGACAGAATCCTGTCGCGCTAGATTTGATTCGCATCCATGCATCTGCGTCAAATTGGTCTTTTCCTGAAACGATTTCACCGGATATACTATTTTAAATACAATTCTTAGGGGGGAAAAAATCTGAATGTGATAATTCAAAGAAATGACATAGTGTCTATTGCCAGTATTTTTAAAATTGTATAATTTACAAAAATGACATCACAGGGATAACTATTCGCAACTGCCATTCGCTGTTAATTGCAGGTGCTCAGAATAATTATATTCTACCCTTCAACAAAGCAAAAATTAAAAAAAAAACATACAAAACAAATATTTTGAAATTGTATTTCTTTAGGCACGTTATGGACGAATTGCGAGAGTGAATTTTCACGATGCGCGCGCACAATGCAAAAATGTTTCACAGGACATTGGCAAACCCACCTGTATGAATATAAACCCAAAATATAGTCACTTCCATAAAAATTAGGGGACATACAAAACGTATCGGTGTGCCAAATGAAACTTTATGATTGTGAAAATACCCTGGAATACTTTTTTGGTAAACTAAAATAGTCATAGTAAAGAGTAATTTCAAGTTTTAAAAAACGTAAGGATACTGGTATTACAACATTTTTCTGATGTCTGCGTAGCGCATAGTTTATAGTGCACGTGTGACGAACTAACGAAATGCGACTAAAAACTCGGCAGTAGATTTTTTCAAATTAAATTTTTATTACAATTTTTTCTTTAAGCAATATACAAATGTATTTTATTTTTTATCATTTTGATATAATATATTTAAATAAAAAGCTTAGTCCGTTGGATGGGTTATTTCGTAGTAAGGCCTAAATCCTAAATTTTTACTTAAAGTAATATTACATTAATTTGTCTGTTTCCATAAATTCGAATAGGTAATAAAAATAACATTTTATAATAGCACAACTACCCTTTTATACTTAATAATTTATAGTTATCTAAGTGTGCTGAAACTATATAGCATTAACTTTTTAATGAATTTTTACAAGGTGGGCAATAATTTAATAAAATTCCTTGTCAAAAACAGATCCAAACCGGGTTTTAAGTTTTTTCCAAGACTTTTTCGTTTTTATCGTAGAAATTTCATTATATAAGTAGTTTTAACTTTCGCTCTGCAAATCGAATGATTCGATAATCGACGTAGCTGCTCCGGCAGCGAATTATAGCGGCAGGTGAGGAACTACGTGTGCGTCGCGTTCAGAAATTTAGTGATTGATATTGAATACTGGTCCAGATAATAAAAATATATTCTTATTGTGAATATCAGTGAGAAATCTTGTGTTTAAAAACTTTTTCAAATGCATTTATATAAGTCAGGTTATGTCCCCGTATGTAAAATTTAATCTCATTATAAATTATAACTTAATTATAAAAAATTTAAAATTAATGAATTATATTAAACATTCAGCATATTTATTGATTTTTGTTAGCAATTAAAATTATTCTCGATTATTTTACTGAATTAAATAATTAATTAAATTCACATGTTAATTTTAGATAATATTGAATACTGATTATTATTTAATTAATGTCTGTTACAATAAATGTTAAATATGTTCACTGTAATAAATCAAAAGAAGTAGGTATTAACTCTTACAACAATATTTTTAAAACGGTAATTTTAGAAGAGTGAAAATTGCTGGACCACGTGTTTTAAGAACAATTTATTCTAGGCATGAAACTCGTGGTACAGATTCTATGAATCACTGGAGGGACTGTGTATTGACTTGTCCGCCACGCGTGTACTGCTGGGGTCTCCGCTCGAATGTCGCACAAGCCACGCCCCTCACTGCCCGCGAACAGAGCAGTTTGTTTGGGCTCGGGGACGTACCACAACGCCGAAATGCCAAATTGACCACAACGCCGACAGCTAGAAAACTGCTGCGTACTACAACGCCGAATTACCACAATGCCGAAATACACTAACGCCGAAAAATGTAATTGCAGGACTGCCACAAAGGTTAAGTTAGGTTAGACTAGGTTAGTTTAGACTAGGTTAGGTTATACTAGGTTAGGCTAGGTTAGGTTAGGCTAGGTTAGGTTAGGCTAGGCTAGGTTAAGTTAGGTTAGGTTAGACTAGGTTAGGTTAGGCTAGGTTAGGTTAGACTAGGTTAGTTTAGACTAGGTTAGGTTATACTAGGTTAGGTTAGGCTAGGTTAGGTTAGGCTAGGTTAGGCTAGGTTAAGTTAGGTTAGGTTAGATTATATTACGCTAGGTTAGGTTAGATTGTGGTATTTCGGGGTTAAGGTACATTTAATAAACACACACAAATTCATTCAGTTGTCGTTTCGGCGTTGTGGTACACAGCAGTTTTCTAGCTGTCGGCGTTGTGGTCAATTTTGACATTCGGCGTTGTGGTATTTCTGCGTTGTGGTAACGTCCCGTCTGGCTCCAGCCCAACGCCATAACCTCCAGGGGGGAGAGAAGGGGGGAGACCGTGAACTGGTAGGGGTGGAGTGGAGAGGCCAGGAAGGACCCCTCACCGGGTATAATCACCGCATTACCAGCATTCCCCCCGCCTCTCCACGGCCAAAGGGCAGAGGTTAAGCCTCTTACTTGAGCGTCTTATAAGTGCTGCGACCCCTGGGCTGGAACGCCTTTGTCTCGGGAAGCCTTAGCAGCCGGAGTGTTCAGGGGCGACTGGGCCCTTGTCCACGCAATAACTAGGGACCGGACAAATTCGCGGGTTCAATGACCTCTAGCATGAAATCCATAGTTCTACGTACACTCATTCAAATGTCACCCACTCGTTGGCTGCTGTCTTGTGAGACGTCCCAACGTAGCAGTCTGTGATTTGATGCTGCTTTAGTTGAGTTTTCCTCATTGGCCCAGAGTCATCCAGGTGAGTTGTGAGCCAATAGCAGAGGCAGCACTGAATTCTAGCCTATCGCTAAATGAATCCGCGAATCTTTCCGGTCTCTAGCAATAACTGGGTGGTTACTAGCTACTGGCTTGGAGGCGAGAAAACAATAACATAAGCTTAGATGAAAATGCGAATGAAAATAACCTATATCCACAAGTATACTTGTAGACAGGGGCCGCAAATATGTAGAATTCGCAAGAGGGACACTCAAAAATTTCCTTTGGTGAGGGGGGCTCGATAGTTTTGCAAGTGGGTTTTAACTGACACAAGTCATCTACACATACGGTGCTTGTATGTCGTATACCGCCCACTTTTTGGCCTACACTGCACGTAACAAAGCAGGAAACATAAAAATATATAGAATGTTATCCATAAGACATAGTTTTGACATCAAACCCGTTTCACAATCCCACCGGTCTATGACCATGCTTGTAGCTCTTGTAGCTCCGGTAGTTCTGGTAACTTTGGGAGTCAGCAAAATTATATAACTTTTCATTCTTATACATATAACACTAATAAATAGAGCCTACAGTAGCCTCAATTTTAAGCGTTAAAAAGATACAATCGTTTTATTTCAACCTGGTGGTGGGGGGAAAAAAACCTTCATTGCGCCTTTCTTCCGCAGCAATAACAAAAACTATTACAATGTTTACATGTCAAGAATGAATTGAAGTTTCGACGTATAAAATCTTTTTAAAACGTGATAATACCACGCACCTCCGTGCAGTGAACGGAACAAAGTCCGCGGTGGGCGTTCACGCGGTGAACGGGTCACGGCCATCGTGATACGGCCGCCCGGACCCGTAATTTGCACGTTCCCCTGGAAATGATGTCAAAGGACGTCTTGCCTCGCTAAGGGTTTGGTCTGCCTTCCTTCCTTCCTTCCTCTCCGAAAATTCTATTTTTATTTTTTTCTTCTGAGGCATCAGCTTCCCTGGCCAGGAGAGAGAGAGAGAGAGAGAGAGAGAGAGAGAGAGAGAGAGAGAGAGAGAGAGAGAGGAGAAACTAAAGGACCAGCGCCTTTGAAATGCTTGTTAGTAGCCGGAGGCGGAGCTGAACATCGGGGCGTCTCTTTGACCGGGTACTCTCGGTAAATGAGCTTCTGAAGGTCTTTCGGGATGAATAATGAATGTTTCAAGTGCAATGCTTTGGAAAAAAAATTATTCATTACTTGCTGCAAATCTGCATTAGTGCTTTGAAGCTACTGACAATTACAACTATAAGAACACTAACAAAAATAAATTAGACAGTCATGGGGACTGTCAACAGAAGTGAAAAACTTTAAACTTTGTTTTTAAATGTGTAATATGACATCATTTCTACGCCAAATGTACGTACAAAATGATTATGGTATTATATCAGTACGATTTCAGCATATAATTTATGCTTACATCATTTTTTAGTCACAACAGATGTCAGTGGAATGTCAAAATTACGTAAAAAATAGTTATCTAACTATGACTTACCAGTGATGTCATACTTACGTCATATATTCACGTGGTCAATTTCACTTACTGCTACTACAGCATGTCAGTAACGCGAACTCACAAGATTTTACCCATCCAAAAAAAAAGAGTCCAACACGCACATGATACAGTCGAGTATATACAATGTATTACTGTATATATGCGTATACATGTACACAGGCCAGTGCGCGTCGCCAGTCTGGCGCAACACGTCACTAGCATGTCGGTGACGCGAACCCATAAGTTTTGCTCCTACCAATAAATCGCTCAACGCGGCTAAAGAAGTTTTCACTTTTTTTTTTTTTTTTCCAAATTTTATCTGGTAGGTTTCATCGTTGATTTATTCTGTTTGCCGTTGTGCACCGTAAATTTTCTTTGTAAATGGAACAGAAATATTCATGTAACCTTAAATATTTGTTAATTTGTTCATTTACATGAAAATAACTGTATCACTACAAAATAGTGTTACCATTTATGCTTCGTGTTGCCCCAGTACCTCCAATATTTAGTTATTTGCAATCAGATGTTTGAATAGCTTTCCAGGGATTAGCTGTGAATGTTAAGCACGGTAAAACAAAAGAAAGCCAAAAGTAATATAAAAAAGCTAACTTTTCTGTGGCTTTAAAACCAAATAAATAAACTGTTTATACAAGAACTTCGTGCTTGTGAGCACATGCATATTTTAACTAAACACACTCTTTTAATATCTAACATTTATTTCAAAAAACTTTAACATCGACAGTGCAAGCTCTTACATATGTTTTTACTAGTATATATTGCTATATAATTATTGTACAGCGGGATTATAAGTATGTTTGCAGGAAAGTAACTAAAAAATTGCTAGACTAGTTATTCAAATTATGTTTCACTGTTATTAAATTACATAAATCATGTTGAACGAACAACTAATTTGTTCGTTACCGAGGTTAGATGTTACTGCACGTGTTAATGACACACGAAATTACAGTGAACTCGTGGAATAACATCATGTCAGTGTTAAGAAGACTGCAAGTATCCGCTCTACCACTCTGGTTCTGGGGTAGAGCGCCTGCCTTGTGACTTGTAGGACCCGGGTTCGCGCCCCGGCTCCTCCAAGGCGGATTGCCCAGACAAAATGGCGGCATTTTCTCTGGTAGGAATACAATCCCTTGTAACAAGTCAGGCTACCAAAGAAACGGTGGGTGGAACAGAAAAAAACCTTCCAGGTGGCTTCCAAATGGGGAGCCCGTTTCTTTTCTTGGGCTCCCCATGCGGTGGCCATTCCGGGGGTTTCTCCGGGGGAACGGAGTTTTGCAAAAATATTTTTTGTAGTTTTGTAGCGTTTTAGATTTTAGTAACTGAAGCATTATCATTCCAACATGTTATAAATAAAGCTCAAACAAACATTTAAAACATTAAATAAATGTTGCTTTTGTACAAAAATATTTTAATTAAGTGTGCATGTCAGTGAGTGGTTGTGTGTTCAACCATTTATCGATATTATTGACGGTTACATTCTAGTCAGAAACCTTTGTTTTGTAGAATTTTACAGTTTTTGACGAAACAATATTTATAGGCAGATATTATTTCTGCAAAACCACATAGTTTTCACTCAGCAATATCGTCTTTAACACACGCTTTTATATATATGTATGTGTGTGTGAACCAGTATTAATGTCAATTTTAGGACTCGTCAAGCAATGCGTGATATATATGTTTTAATTATCTTACAAATAGACGCTTTACAGTCAAATTTGCAAATGCAATTTCATGATATTAGGTGTTCCGCAAAGTAGTAGTTTATCTCAACTACTCTTTAATATTTAATAAATGATATTCCAACTGTAATCATAATTGATCAAGAAAAGATGCTGTTGAAAAAAAAACATAATTGGGAAATATGTTTGTGAAATTATTCAGCAATATATTTCAGCTGTCCGGATCTGATTTTCAAGTTAACAAACGTCTCTGAATTACGATAGCATTTATTGTAGAACCTTTAGTAAAAAAAAATAATCAGAATTATCGCATAGTAAGTATTGACATTAAACGTGGTGTCCTCTTTTAAGACCTTTTTTCACCAACATGTAGATAATACTATTAGCAACACATGAAGATCTTTAGGTCTTATTAAATTTAAATTGGCAGTATGTAGAAAAAGTTCTTAAATTAATATTTAAAAATTTCTGGCATTTTAATTATTTTGAATATGCTACATTTCTATATAACCTATTTGCATTGTTTATTTATTAGACGTTCGATCAGTGATGCAATTTTTATTATTTTTGTTGTTTCAGACATAATGACTCGGTTTGGATTAAGAATTCCAACTTGCAATTACAGAATTAGTGACACTTTTAAAACTATTAGTAACTATAAAATGTGTAAAAAATTATAACTCCTTTTGAATAATCTACAAAAATATCCATTGGTAAAACTTTTGTAATCTACATATTTATTTTATATGCACCATTTTAGTTTCAGTTTAAGATTTTTGTGAAAACCAAAGTAACCAATTGTTTAACTGAACTTTATAAATCTTTATCTATCTGTGTGTTGTGTTGTTTCACATTGATGTGTATCAGTGTATATAATGTGTAAATGTGTTTTTGTTGTTATTTTAAGTCATAATTCGTTTATAGGTGCTGTAAGGCACAAAAACTTAATTTCAATTAGATCTGACAGTATTAATGAAGCAGGATAATATGCTACGCATAGTAATATATTTTTATTTTATAATAATAATAAGCAGAGTTTATTTTTGAAAGACTGCAAGCCTGTGCAAAGCCCATCAACATTCGAAATGTAGCAGCCTGTGTCTCCCCTAGAGCGCCTGTGCTGCTTGCCCTGTGGCAACAAACTTCACTACACAAAACTATTTCCATCGCATTTTAGCATCTTAAAAACACATTTTGTAGACTTTAAATAATTTATTATATACATTAAAAACCTTAACATCTGATTTTCTTGTGTTCAGTCACAGAAAAATCATTACACAAGCAAATCCTTGAATATTTGCGTTGAATTTGCACTTATTCCAGTGTGCAAATCTTACGAGTAAGGCCGTTTTACTCATTCCGTTGAATGTATAAGAAAGTTTGGCAAAATGGAATACTAGGTATCACATGTATTTTTATTTTAATCGTAATAAGAATACAGTACTACCTATATAACATTTTTGGATCTGGATATGAAATTGTTATTGCAATTATCACCATCTGAAGCGCTATCTGTACGCTTTAAAATTTAACCTGAGGAACAGCTAGAGGGTTGACAGCGCTACCTACCGAGTATTCTATACACTACTTTGAGGACAATGCTGCTGTACTCATTCCATGGAGGGTGTAAGAAAATATGGCAGAATTCCGTCTCGTCCTTTGGTTTCGGTTCCGTTATGGTACTTTTCCGCCTTTTTCGAAGAGGCCAGGCGGAATACTGTCATTATGGTAGTCTTCCAGTATGGCAGTATTCCGTCGCCCCCTCGTGGGAGGCCGCAAGGAGGAGTGGGGGCGCAGGTAGAACGCGGGCACCAGTGAGAGGTGAAGCAAATAACGAGGTCTGCGACGGCGGAGCCGCCCAATCACCGCGCTGGAAACCTGCTCATTGGCCCCGGCCCGCCGAGAAGTGCCTCCTCCCCTTAAGGGGCCCGCCTACCTGGTCACACAGACGGTGTGCAGAGCTTCAGGAAAAACAACGCGATTTCAAAACTACTCAAGATATCCGAGTGGGGCCTATTTACGAATAGCATTTAAGAGTTCGCTGAGGACCGAAAAGTACTTTTAATTTCGGATTAAGTTTTTAAACTGTATTTTTAGAAGCGTTAAAATGCCTAAAACGCGTGTTTTCAGAGTAATTTTTAGGCATAAAACAATCAGTACAGATTCTTGAAAGTACTTAAGGGGCTTGCATAACACCTTTATCTTCATTTCTCCGCCATATAATGTTACGGTCACCGCTCAAATTTCACAGTTATCTTGTGACGACGAGACGAATGCGCGCCAGTTCAGAGACTTGCGCTTAGAGGCCATACCGCGCTGGAAGCACAAGCGAGCGTCGCGCTTATCATCCCGCCTCACTAACACACATACACCCCTGACGAGGCGGGCCCCTTAAGACGCGCCACAAAGGGGGTCTGTTGCCGCGCGGGCGGGCGCTGTTTGCGCGGGAAGGGTCGAGTGAAGAAGAAGAGGGCTGTGTGTGTGCCCCGGCTGTTTGGGCCTTTTGTTCAGTTGAAACAACTTCGGAATAACTGCCACCGGAGGAGGGAAAATGGGGAGAAGGGCGGAACGAATGCAAGCAGTAACTCCCTCCCCTACACTTCCTGCCCCCAAACTCCTTCATAAACCTCCTCACTCCAGTTCGTACTTGGAGCAAGATGTCTTTCCTGCATGGGAGCGGCGCCGAGTAATCCTCTTACCCCCCTTTTCCCCGCGAAACAACGACGCAGGAGAAACTTCCAAACCCTGGGTGCTCCAGAAGAGGTCGGTGGTGGCTGCTGCTGAGGTGGCTCACCTGTTCCAAAGTTACTGCCCGCGTTCGAGGTCTGGAAGCGGGAGCTGCTAAGGGCGACCCCGGCTGAGGCGCCAAGCATCCCGTCGCCTCTAAGCGCTTGGGACTGAACCGGCGAAAGTCACTTAAAGTTCCCCAAGTGGGTTCTCCGTTAGTTAAAAACGGAACAACAAACACATAACAGTAATGCGTTTTCATGTAGTAGTAGTTTAAATGATGTGCTGAAGAATTGGCATCGTACAAGTGCGATATAAGATCTGAAAATTCTCTCCTCCGTCGTCTACAGAAAGTACACCATACTCACTGTTTAAATTGGTCCAGTTTATGAAGAACCATGTTCACAAATTATCCAAGGGTATTAATATATTAACGAATAAATTCGCCTTTTTTTGTAATTGATTAACTTACACTCTTGAACACGAACTAGCGAGAATATGTTGTTGGATTCTAATAATGAAAAGCTTAAAAGAAACTTGTTATGTCGACACCAAAATTACTTTTCTTCATTATACGTGCATATTTGTTTACAACGGAACACGTAATTCGGTCACCGCATTATTTTCTGCGAAGCCAGTTCGTTGGAACGAAGCATTCGTAGTTGAAAATTACATAAGTCCACTAACCTGAATGTGTGAGGTGGGTACCAATCACAGATAGTTTTATGATAGTTTATGATTGAACCGAATATGTTTACACACATATGAGCCAGAATAACAAACGGAGACTAAGTGTGACCGAATTAAGTACAAGCGATGCCAAATGACCAAAGACATCGTAACTACGCATCAGCTGATGACCTTAACGAGGTTCAAAGTGTGTAAAGTAATTTGAAGTTCAACCTTATGTTAGTAGAATCCGCGAAATATAGCCATAAACATATTCAAGCAGGCTTACTTCCGGAAAAAAATACTCTTTGGGAATATATATATTTATGGATACACATCAAATGTTTCTTTAAAATAATTTCGATTGGCCAGGCAAAGTAAATAAAATATATATATATATAATTTTATGTACCAGAGTAACTAATCTTCTATCCAAACAAAGTAACCCTGTCAAGGAGATTAAAAAAAATGTTTTGTTTAAAGCTGTCGCTGAAAAAAAGAACAGATAAACTCGACTAACAAGTTGTTATGGTGTGTTCGTTATTTCTGACGTGGGTGCAATTCGGAGCGAACGAACTTGAGTTAAAACCCAATTCCATTCTTTCTCCCCGGCGGGATGGTTGATCCGGGGATGCGATGAGGCGGTAATCCCCGTCGAGTGCACAACTTGGAGGAACCCTCTCTCGTCTGGGGCTTCCGACGATGTTTACATACAGCCGCAGTTGAATAATGCCGAGAACATCACTCTCTCTGTCTATCTATCTCTCTCTGTTCGTCGTTATCGACGTTGTTTGCATTGTGTGCCGGGACGATGATGGCTTGCCGAAAAGGAGAGAGCTTCATTTTTTTCTCTCTCTGGAGTTTCCAACTCGGGAGTTCTTCCTCGCACTTCATACACCAGTGCGTCTTGCGGCACTGGCTCTGAGGTCGGTAGAGTTGAAATGCTGGAGCGCTGTGAGACCAAGAAAAAAAGGGGGGTTGTCTGCAAAATCGGTTTACGGACGATAATTTTACGTGATAACGTCATAAGAAAACATTGATGAAAAATTGCATACTTTTTAATTTTCAAATATTATTTACAGTTTTGTTTTGCAAATTTAATTTAAATAATTTGTTTAAAAATCATCACGAACAATTAGTTAAAATAAAATACCGCCTTAACCCTGTTTTGATGATATTATAGAAGTTTTTCTCGCACGGTGGTTGGCCGGTTCTTGCACGCTCGGCTCAGGCGGAACGTGACAAATTTTTCGTGCGTACAGCCGGCGTTCATCGATTCATAAAACGTTATCACGTCAAAAATTATAAAACTTTTGGGCTCTTCAATCCGGCAACTTCAGGGTCACGTGCCGAATTAGCGAGTTTTTTTTTCTCGAGTTTCCGAACGTAAATACATTTTTTTAATGAATACCAGAGAAATGTTAACATTGCAGACAACTGTTTTCTGTGAAGCAGCGCGCGGTAGATGTTTTGAAAACGACGCTGGAAGTGTTCTGTCGGAGGGAGTCAGGTATGTCATTCCAGAGATGGCTTTCCAGGTAACTGCATCATCTTCTAAAGAAGAATCAGATGGTATCGGAATTATTTTTTTCCCCAATGTCTGCACTGTTAATATTTTCACCTTAAATTTACGAAGAATGCTGGCTACATATTATCCAGGGCTCGTCGTAAATTTGCGTCTGCCTTTTTTAATTTACGTACACTGAGTTATTTTACTTTGGACATGAATCCAAAAGAATATTCTTGGAATATTGCCCAAACTTTTAAAAACTGTTTAAGTCTTGAGCAAGAACAAACACCCTTTATTTTGTCCATGTTTAGAACGAAACATACAACGGAAAGTTAAAATAAGGCGTAGTTTCTACGAGGATTCAGTTATTTGAAATCACGCAGAACTCTTCGTTCATTTGAATTCAATTGTTCGTTGAAAAGTCGATAAGTTTACAGTAATTTACAACAATGTGGTGTTGTATCCAAGTGTCAAGAAATTCTCGGAGAGCTTAGAACACAGACAACTTGATTCTCTAAAATGTATATATTTTTATTTTAAGTAATAAAGTGGAACTGTCGCCTGTGATCGACGTTGAGCCAGTTTGTTAATGTTACTTTATGACTAACATTATCGTGTTTCTTTAAGTTGTAAAAGTAATGAAAAATAACATTACCATTCGTCATTTCTTACTAAGCACACCACATTGGCATTGTTAAGTTACCGAACAATTTTTCTACAGTTTAGGGTTAAGATGACGAGACATTTTTTACTGTTCGGCTTCTTCTACCTCATTGTTTAATATTTAAGTCAGTTGCTAGTCTGACGTAGCTAGCTTTTCAATACTTCCCCTAAATGAGCCGTAAATGATTACAAAACTGAGGAGTTAACTCAGTTTAAAACATAATGCTGCTAGTAACTGGATACTGTAGTGGGTGTCAGTTATTTTCAAAGCGATATAAATTTCGAAAGCAAACGCAATGAGGGGTTGAGAGAATGTGAACGCTTTGATAAACTCAGCTGAAAACCAACATGTCAACAACAGGTGTTAAGAGCCAGTTAAAAATTCAATCTCGAAATTGGATACCAATCAAACGTGTTTCCTTTTGTGTTTTTCAGCGTATGTGATTTTCAGTTGACTATAAATTAAATGTCGAATAACACCACAGATGTACAATGCGTGAATGATGAATAGGCCTAGGACGGCAATAATTTTGAATCATAGAAGCAGGTGAAATTTGAATGATTTTTTTTTACAAGTCAATCCTTTCTGTAATATGAATTATTTTTCACAAGTCAATCTGTTAACTAGAAATTCGTATGTTTTTTTTTTTACTCAAGAAGAAACGACACACAACAGGCTAAATTATAATTGGGTAATGAGTCGTTTCCAAGGTGTTTTTCACTCGAACGCAGGCAGCTGTCAAGTTGCAGCTCTAAACTAGTTTACTCTGAGGCGGCAGCACAGAGTCTCTCTGGCTGTAGAACACGCCACGCCGGCCGACTGCAGCGCTCCAAGCGGCCGGCCGGGGGACCCGACACCTGGAGGCTCCGCCGAGACCCGGTAAGCCGTCGCCATGGCGACGTCCCGTCACGCGCGGGGGAGGGGAGAAGTAGGTAGTGGTGGGGGTGTTTGAGAGAGGGGAGGGGGACGCGCTTCTTCACCAGCGCCGCTCCGCCGCTGAAGTAGCGAGGACAGGGGCTGGTTGCGGCCTTAAGTCCTTCTTGATTAGTACAGTCACGTTCCGCACCAAGCTGGCCCCCCGCCGTGCTGCGGCAGGTCGCGGCTGTCACGTCACACTGTTAGCCGTGACCAGCCTTGAGTAAGGGGGGGGGGGCAGCTGGCCCCAGGCGCCAGATTACAGGTGTGCAGGATGGGCTGACACGTGTTTTTTTTTACAGCAAAAAAAATATGAAGTAAAAAGGCGAATAGAAAGAAAATAATCATGCAATATCAATTAATAGTCTGATAATACTCATTACCAATAATCACGTTTTCAATTGGGGATGTTTATCACTCAGTTTCTTTTGAGTTGGCGTGCCGTACTTGGTAGAGGCCGTGTTTTGTCCAGATGGTAATTTAATAATGTAAAACAATTAAAAAATTATGTGTTTTTGTAGTTATACTTCTTTAGGCGCGTTATGAAAAAAAATTATGACATTGACTTATGGCGATGAGCGCAAACCATGCAACGAAATTTTCACAGGATGAAAAGAAAAAAAAAGGCTACGTAAAACTAAAAATTATAAGTGTGATTTTAAATCTTATACTTCAGTAATTGAAATTGAATACTGGTACATATAATTAAATGCATTTATTGTTGTGAATATTAGTGATATAAATTGTGTTTACAAACCTTTTCAAGATTTTTTACATAAGTATATTATGTTTCCGTATGTATTATTGATTTACATAATAAAGTATTACATTATTATTTAATAAATAGTATACTTTACCACCCGTAATTATATCTCCCCGGTGCTTTTATTCCTTTATTTCTATTAATTATTTGCATGGAAAATTAAATTTAGTTTTTTTTATTACTCCAAATAGGTATAACTTCTAATACGCGTACATAAGTACACGCACCCATTTTTTTTTGTTTTATGTTTCAATTCTGCTCTTGAACACTGTATGTTTTGCTATTATTACTGTACGCGAAATCAAAACTACACATAAACACTGCTTAAGTACTCGGTGTTTCATAAAATTTAACTTACACACAATGTACACGTATGCAAAACAAATTAAGTCTGTTTCGTTTAGAGCTTCGGTGGTCACAAGGAGGTAATGAGGAAAAGGGGGAGGGGGTGATGATCAGAATTTCTGCCCCAGGTGAAGGAAAGCCTTGTCGAGGTTCAAACTCCAGTCTGAACATCTCAATTCCTGTTAGCTACGGATTTGGACTCCTAGTAATCCGCCCAGACTAATTATTATAGGATTGTTACTTACTAAAGGCAATGGCTGTCACCTCCCAAACTACCCTGAATTGTGTTGTGTATTTTCGTATGTATGTAAATCGTTGTGGACGAAACGTCAGGAGTAAAGAGTAAATAAAATAACAGTTCTACGTTTTATTCGGCCACATTAGGTCCACCAGTTCATTACTGGTCACAGGTCATCATCAGTGATTCTAAAAAAAAAAACCGCACAGTCATTAAGGCAAGCATACCCTGCCAATGAAATACTTCATGAAATCACTGTACCAGTTGCGGATAAAAGAGTATTTTATTTCGGAGGGAAGGGAAAGGACAGTTTTGATAAAACAGGAAAAAAAACTTTTGAACACGTATATTAAAAACTATTGACACTAGCATACTGACATACGGGCCTACAGTAGTTGCTGTAGGCGACATGGCTTCCCTCGCCGAGTTGAAACTGCAGGTGTTGTAACTTACTTACTGCCTTCACTGATGAGAGTTTGCAAATTTTTTTCATAATTTCGATTGGGGGGGGGGGGGATATAACTCCTCTATCACCCCCCCCCCCCCTGGTTGAGAATCCACCACTGGCTCGGACCTGAAGGCTATCACTAGCAACGAATCCAGGTTAACTCAGTCGAGAGGTACATAAGATTATCTCTTTAAAAAAGCAACATATTAATATCGAGTCATCCAACTGACAAAAAAAATTTCAAAGCAGTAATGAGGACTGCTGACAGAAGTGAACACTTAAAACTATAAACAAACAGTTGTTATTTTTGAATATCCAAATTAATTGTTTGATCTTACATTATAACTTGTAAATCAAAGTAACTATTATTAATATTATTAATAGATTTAAGAAAATACAAATATAATATGAAATAAGTAGTACTAACTTTGTAATATATAGTTGTGTAACATAAGAAAATATTTTGTGATAAAAATCAGAGACTTTTTCGCAATTTTTACGAAAAAATATTATCACACAACAAATTTGTTTTATCACGTCAGTAAAATAACTCCTTAATTACTATAAAATACGCATTGAATAGTAATTGTAGGTATTAAAAAATAAATAATTATGTTCTAATTTTTAGGTTATATTGCTACAAAACTCCGTTCTCTTCGCTATTCAAACTATATATCTATATGAGAACATTAATATATTTTATACTCACTTTTTACTGCAAAGTAATCGTATAGATACTTAAGATTTAAAAGCGCAATAAGTTATAATAATAGGAACAGATATTGTGCTATTGTTAACACGTCACGTGACCATGTCGATGACGACTTACATGAATTTACTCCCTATCCAAAACATTCCCGTGGAAGTTTTCACTTCAGAAGTAAAAGTTCAGTCACATGCAACACGGAAGAGGGGCGAAAGCCTGACCTCGGTATTTAAGGAGTAATTTACTCCGAGATCCTCCCCGGAAACTGAATCTGGAGCGGTTCCGGTTAGCGTCGCGACGTGCTGTAAATTAATTTAGAAGAATTATGCGACTCTTTAAAACGAATAAAGAATGGGCGAGGTGGCAAACGTTCAGGACTGCAGATAAATCTCGCTGTCGCAGCATCTCGGGTGATAAATGGCCTCCTCGGGCGCGATAAACCCGCTGCCTCAAAAAAAAACTGACCCACTTTAAAACAGCTTGTTTTGGCCAAAAGAAAATAAGCTTTCACTACAAGATATTATTTTCTGAAAGTAAAAATCACTGCAAGAGAAAGTTTATGATATTAATTTTCCTATGTAAATCAAGGAAAATTTTAAAATAAATATGGACTAGAAAAAAAAAGCAATGGGTTTGAAGCCATCTAGGAAAAACTCCACAGTCATTTATATAATCAGGAAAATGCCATCTTTCAATTGTCTGCTGAGTTTTACTGGCCTCTCATCTGAAATGCCTATGATAGGGTAATCCCTTGGTTGAGAGTTTCTCATTTCAAAAAGAGTTCAACGTAAACTGCGAGCCAATAGTACCAGAAAGATACAGCACAAAGACATAAGTATTTGAAATTCAACATATCAAGAAATCAAGAAATTCCGGTCTTTACCAATAAAACTTAAGATATTTCTAAGTTTTTATTAAAAATCTAAACTATAGTTTTATTTTGGAAGCAAAATGTTTTCGTTCGGTAGCAAACGCACGACTAATTGAAGCACATTATGCATCTGTTTTACGTAGATGTTCGGCCTTAAAGCGATAGAGCCAGTGGTTTCACTGGCAGCAGTCTTAGACATAACAGTGGCAGTGGTCATTGAACGTATGGCGGTGACCAATATATTGTTACGAGGCTGCTAGCGACGAGGCTGGCCAGGCAGCCGTCGCGCCAGCTTGCGGGAGGGACGCGATGCAGGTAGCGCCCGCCCGTCTGCGCGAAGCTCTCTTCCATCTCTCCCATCATCTCTTTCTTTCTCTTTAAGCCTCTCTCTTTCGCTCTCCTTATCCCTCTTTATTTTTTTTTTCTCTTTCGCTCCCTCTTTCTCTGTTTCCTCTTCTTTATCTGTTTCTCATTTCCTCCTCTTTCTCTCTTTAGCTCTCTTTCTCTCTATCTTTCACTATCCCCCTTCCCCTCTCGAGTATTCGGCACGTTCCCGTCTGCGTGAAGAGACGTAACTAGGACGCCATTGTTCTCGGAGCTTCGAGTGTTAAGTCGGGCACTCTTGGAAGCGCCGCGTGTGTCGGGCCCGAGGTGCGAGGTAAGGGAGGAACAGTAGAGAGAGCCGAGCTCCAGTGCGGAGAGTGAGTAGCGAACTTATTAAATGCGTGATTACTTCGTGCATGGACAGTTAAATTCTTATGGTTTCAATAATAGCGTCAACAGGGGCGCAAATCTGTAGGATTCACAAGGGGGAGGGAGGGGGGCGCGGCCCGAGAGTTCTGCACGCGGGGTTAACTGACACAAGTAATCTCTGGAAACGGAGCTTGTATGTTGTGTACTGTATGTAAACACCTATATAATAATTAAGTAAAATAAATAATAGTTTAAAAAAACTTTAAAAAAATCTCATGCTTTTAATAAAATTCCAACTAAAAAATTGAATTTTTTTTAATAAATTTGAATTAAGAATAGTGTAAATAAGAAAAAATGTGTTTTATTGTAAAAAAAAAAAAGTGGGGTGCTTTTTAAGATGATATCAAAATGATAATCCTTCTACTCATATATGTCAATATAATATTTATAACTATTGACACCATGCACCCCACGGTTTTTTTTTACAATAAAAAGCATTTTTTCTTATTTACACTATTCTTAATTCAAATTTATTAAAATTTATTTTCTTTTTTACTTGGATTTTCTATAAAAACGTTTTTTTTTAGTTTTTTTAAACTATTATTTATTTTTCATTTCTTAGTCGGATTTTCTATAAAAGCGTGTTTTATAGTTTTTCAAACTATTATTTATTTTTCATTTTTAGTTGGATTTTCTTTATTACATCAATTTACTATTAAAGTGAGTTTGAGTAGATAATGGCTGCTTTTAAAATATATATTCGATATAGCTTGTTGAAGAACAATAGAACACAATATTTTCAATATCCTACTATGAAAATCTATGATTTTCAATAAAATTGGGAAGTCATTGATGTTTATTCTAAGTCAGTAACTTATCCGAAAAATGAGCAATTTGGGCGCCTGCTGCCTCCCTTGGATGAGATAGCAGGTTCTCAGGTTCCCTCTCCGAAAATTTCATCTTATTCAAAGTCGGTAACTTATCTGAGAAATAGGTGATCGGCGCGCCTGGTAGTTTCCCTTCTTGGTCTTGGCGCAAAGACACTATCAGTTTAGGAAAACAAAAAAATCACTAATCCTGATTATCCTAGTAAGGATAACGGGTCTAACTGTTTAAAATATTGAATTGTCATCGGTTCTTGATAAGTATGCCAAATTTCGAGTTAATCTGACGTTTTTAAGGGGGTCAAAAATCATGTTCAAATTTTCCGTTACATACTAACATACATACGTATGAAGTTAATAAAAGTGTGTTAAAAATAGCTGTTTACATAGCATCCACCAGCCTATCTTATTCTTATATTTTCATCTTCCCACAACTTTAATATCCTATTCTTTGTCATGATATGTTTCAAAATATTCTGTTCGTCACCTACCCTTACAGATGATAACACTTTGCTATTCCATAAACTTCAATTTTTACCATGGAAATATAACTGTTTTTAAATTGTAGAAAGCTCTTGTATTCTAAGATAAGCATCCTATGTAAGCGAGAGCGCACAGCAATTTCACAATTTTGCCAAATTTTTAACAATATAAAAGTTTCATTTCGTTTCCAATAGTTTTTTATTTAAAGGCTTCCAATTTACAAGCGTTCCCTGTTATCTGTCGTTGATGAGGTTAGATACAAACAATTTCGAGTTAAAGTAATAATATGCGTAAAGATTAATTTAATGTAGCATACAGACCTCATGTACTCGTGAGCTTCATTTTAAATATCATTTCCCACGACACACGTTTCCAGTTTTTAGAGAGTACATACTTTGTGATGGTTTGGTAGAGATAAAAGACTCATGCCTTTCAGTTTCATCACGAAAATACAATTAGTTTTAGTTCTTCTGCAATCCCGAAAAGAATAAAACGAAAATTTAATAAAATTAAAAGGTTTGTCGTTTATTTTAAACAATAATTAATTCGCAGAGTGCTTCTCACGTAATGAAAACAAATTCACTTTTCACTTTGAATTTTCTCTCTATTATATTTTTGCACATGCATTTCGCATCAGTTAGCCACTGTTTATTTAATTTTGGCGACCGTACTTATGGGCACTCTCTTTAAACATCTGTACGAGAAAAAAAACACTCTTCATAAATTACCATCTGAACAAAGATGTGCAATCTGCTAAATTAAATTGCTGCGAAAAAAAATGGCAGAACGGTAGAACTATATCAGTGATTTTCAATTTTAATTTAGCTAAATCAAGCCACAGGTTATCGAAGTAAATTTAGATATAATTTTTGAGCTCTTAAAATGATTTGAGTTACGCATATAATACCGTGCGGTTCGGGGGGGGGGGGGGGGATGACAAAATTCGCGTAATTAACTTGAAGGAGACAAAACTCAAAATGGCTGCAAAGACTTAGTTTGACTTAGTTTATTCGCGGGCATTCACGTGGTTCGCAATGAAAGATTCCTGAAAGCGCCCTCTATGTCCTTCTCAGTCGCACAGGCATGAAGCGCTAAAGGATGACATCAGCTGGCGTGTCGAAAATTCAAAATTATTCCCATAATAGGCCTATTCATCATTCACGCATTTTACATATGTGGTGTCATCCGAAATTTAATTTACATTCACAACTGAAAAGTACATACGCTGGAAAGTCACAAAAAGGAAACACATTTGATTGGTATCCAATTTCGAGATTGAATAATTTTTAACTTGCTCTTAACACCTGTTGTTGACATGTTGATTCTCAGCTGCGTTTATCGAAGCGTTCACATTCACTCAACCCCTCATTGCCTTTTTTTTCGAAATTTATATCGCTTAAAAAATACACATCTGTACGTCGCGAGGGTAACCTGACTTCTTGCTCGACTGCAACGCTCTGTGTTGATCTTTGAAACCCTCCCTTGTTCACCGTCGACGGTCAGCGAGAGAAGAGCTTCCCTCTCCTGATCAGGCGAGAGAGAGTGCGTTTGCTGGACTTCTCGGATCTAGTCCAGGCAAATGCTGGGATATGCCTATTTCATCCATTTTGTTTTAACTTCTAAACCAGTTAAGTTTACAGTTAAAAACACAGTTGCTTTTTAGACCTGACAACATCTTATAAATCGATGAACTCCGACTGCACGCACGAAAAAGCACGACTCATTGTCACGCGTTCCGCCTGAGCCGAGCGTGCAAGTAACCGGCCAACCACACGTGCGAGAAAATCTTCTATAATATCAAACAGGTTAAGGCGGGCTTTTTAACTAATTGTTCGTGATTATAATTAAACAAATTATTCAAATTAAATTTGCTAAAAACCTATAAATCATATTTGAAAATTTTAAAAAGTATGCAATTTTTGATCAATTTTTTTAATGAAGTTATCACGTAAAATTATCGTCCGTAAACAGACTTTACAGACAACCCCCTTTTTTTTCTTTCGGGAAGCCTGTTCGTTCTGTTGTGAACGTAGCTCGTGACTAGAAGCACGGCGTAGTTTCCAGGAAGAGGTCACCTGCAGCCACGTCACTCTGGGAAGTCGGTAAACTGACTGTCTGTCCGTCTGCCCATCTTGTCCGCCAGCGCTGGTCTCGTTGCCGACGGGGCGCGTAACCAAAACACAGTAAAAGCGCCCGGCCGCAGCGACAGTGCTGCCGCCTGCTGCCTGCTGATACACCAACCTGCAGCAGCTCCTGTCCCCGGTAGCATCCATGGAAAATTGCCATAATGAGGCAGCCATGCTGGGAAGAGCCGTAATAAGTGTGCCGGAAATTAGGAATTTCGACACGATTCGTTTTAAATTTTATATAATTTTAAATTATTTTTGGAAATTTTATTTGTCTATATAATTTGGTTACTTTGGATGATTTACTCTTTGTTAGGCTAGTGTACTCCCCTAAGTTAAACTTTGTGCCAGTAGTCTGAAGCACCTTTTTCAGAGATCTATAGGATCTTTTGCAGATCTAAGACTTTGTTGGCTGCCAGTTTGAAATTTCCCTCGCTTACAGGCACGTCCCAGGCCTGTAACGTTACTTCACTTCATGACTAAAACTGCATACAACAGCTCTGGACGAGTTGTTACCATTTCTCAGAGGCGAGCTGACCATAGTCTTTACCGTCAGGAATACGCATTAGATTCTCTCCTCGAAAAGCATGTCATGGACGCTCGTTCTTAGCGCCGTTGCACTTTTTGTCCACCCCCCTTCCCTCTCAGTTCTAAGAATTCGCCTAAGACCAATGACCGGTCATAAACCCCAGCAGACAGCGACCGTCTCCAAGGACGCCTCGCATAAAAAATGTGTGTGCCAAGATGGACCACCCCACGACATCTCGCGGCAGAAACAGTAACTTATTATCTTGGCTGCCAGAGTGTAGCACCTGACTGTCCCTTTAACCTTTGGTTTAAGCAGACGCCTTGGACGAGTCGATTCCTTTTTTATTTCAGACACCCCTCAACAGGTAGCGCTAAGGTCGGCCAGTGCTACCAACTTCGAGACTTCAGTCAGAGTTTTTTTATGAAGCCCACTCGGGGAACTTCGGAACCTTTCGGTCCGGACTCCCAGTCCCTCCCCCCACTTTTGATAGAACAGTTACTTTTAATTACGAGACGCGGTTCTTCGAGAGACACTTCGCGTCGCGACTGCAGACGGACCATTTTGCGATTATCGGAGAGTCGACGAGACACTGCAAGACTTCCATCCGGCCGCAACCGACTATGTAGTCGCCTAAATAAAGGATGCTATCCCTATAATCTTTTTCAAGTAGTTTAGTCCGTCTGCTTAGTACAAGAGTAATAGTTATTTTTCTTTTAAATTATTTCTTTTGAAATGATGAAAACGACCGCGCCAGCCGCGTATTCGCGGGATCCAGTTCCTGGCTGTAAACAGAAGCCAACTTCTCTGTCTGGTGAGTGACGATCCGCGACTTTCCTCAACCTCCCCTTAACTTTTCCGGGCATTTTCTGCCCCGTATACTGTCTGTGTACAAGTTCTGATCAGTTTTGATTCGGACTGTTCCAGACAGGGTCTGAGAGCCGGACGCCGAATTGGCATTTTCATCTCCCTCCCTCAACAGGACACAGGCGCCCTGGCATCATGTTCCCGCGTGATCTCCGGGAAACGAAGCCCCGACCTCCGGTGCTTCTATATCTTTTGACCCTTTTCTGAACTTTCCTAAATTACGCCGTCAAACAAAGTTAATCATACAAACATAATTTCTGGACTTTAAGTACATACCTCAACTGGGATAGTTTAAATATATTTGTATTTTTTTATTGGTTTATGTATTTTAGTAAATGAAACTTTTGACAATTTCATGTACAGCCGGCCCATAATTTTTTTTCTTTCTTTCTGAATATACCTGAGAGCTGTTTAAGAATGTAATTAATATTGTACGTTAATATTCTCTTGTATCTGCTATAAGCTTACTCAGTATGGAGTAATTATATTTCAGACGGAATCACACCTTGTTTCTGTTCATTACTAATAACATTGTGAAACCTAAAGGTCCACCCAGCAAAACAAAAATGGTAATCAGACCGTGGTTTGCTGCTACATGAGGCCACCCATCACCTCCCTGTATCTTAAATGCACCCCATAAACGGCACTGGGCCGAATGCTATATCCCATATTGGTCACTAAATCTCTCCCAAGTAAATTGTGGGATTTTTCTCGGGGTTCTCCCGTTTCCCACTTGCGTCCCCCCCCCCCCCCTTCCACTAAGCACTAATGAACCCCCGGAGAAAACTCTATTTGGCAAACAAAAGAGTCTCCGTAATCAAATTGGCAAGTTATAAGTCGGGACTAAGAGTATCCCGACATAGTTAGGAAACCTAGCAAATAAATTATTCTAGACATCCCGAGCTAGTAGCGCCTCCCGCGGGCATAGCTCACCCAATTTTTAACCCCTCCTGAAACACAGTCCTCACTATACAGGCACACACAAAACACACACACAAAAAAAAAAAAACAGCTGACGGCCGGTGGCTTCCCCTCGCACCGCTGTTTTTGTCTCCTTGGGGAGGGGGAGAGGGGGCAGCGGGAATTTTCAAAAGGCAGCCTTCGCGGTCCGAGAGGTTATCCGCCACGTCATCTCCGGACAAGGGGCTTGCGTGTTGCATACTGCTCTTGTTTTTGACCTACACGCATGCAATAAGCACAAAAATAAAATTTAATTCGCAGAGAAAGTTTTCCGTAAGATGTAGTTTTGACATTATTATGGTTCACGAACTCCTTTTCACAGTCACAATTTTGCAAGCTGGTCAGTGGGCCGCCAACAATAATGAGGAACTTCTTAATTTCACCCCATCCCCCGCCTCCCCCCCCCCCTCAACAAGGATCAACGTCCATGGCGACAACAGTCGAGGTCTCGCTGCTGAACAGCTATCTCATCCGGGGGTTGTTATCGGGAGGAGAAGAGAGGGGAGAATATTATCGGGTGGAGAGGAGGGAAGAAGAAAAAGACAAAGCAAGGAGACCTCGCCGGAATCACGTCAACGGCGATGGAAATAAAAATAAATGGAAAAAGTTTACCGGCGACGACTCCCTGGAGACATCTTTCACTTAACGAAGTGCGCCCATGGGGACACAGAGAAGGGGAGGGGGGGAGAGAGGGGAACTTTGTCCGCTCGACACCGGCTAATTAATGAGGTTTCCCGTTGCCTTCTCCGAGGGGAGACCAGTAGGAAGCAGGGTACAGTCCGCCGCCTGTCCGTTCTCTGAGGTCAACTCCAACCCGCACCGCAAAAATGATTTTTGACGTGACAACGTCTAATAAATAGATGAACGTCGGCTACACGCACGAAAAAGTGTCCCATAACACACATTGTCCCGTTACGCTGTGTCCCGTTACGCTCATTGTACGCTTGCGCCGCATCTATCTCTCTTCCACTCGATTGGAACAACCATCGATTTGACTTTTTCGAGGCGCATTAAACTTGAAACACTCCCACTCGTTTCCCTCTTTTTTTTATCATCGTCCTATCCTTAACAGAATAACACAGATTGGAAGAAGTTAAATAGCAAACATGTATAAAAGTTATAGTTAAAATGATCTCTTCGTTAAAGTAATAAACATATTTGAATTAATGAGTGCAAATAAAAGTAAATTTATCAATTAAATTGTATATTTCATTTCACTCCTTTTTTTTATCCGTACAAAATATTGATAATTCAATTTTATTCATAAAAGTATGCAATCATTTCATCAATGTTTTGTTATGACGTTGTCACGTTAAACTATCGTCCGTAAACCGACTTTACAGACAACCAATTTTTTGAAGTGAAACTTCTTTCCAGCTGGCAGGGTGGGTCGAGGCGATGACTCGTCAAACGTACCCTAAGGAATGGGGCGTTCGATGAGCAAGGTGAAATAACGAATAAAGAAGAGAGTAAGACTCTGCAGATCTTTCGTGGACCTCCAGTGCGAATCTCAATTGTGTTCTTTAATGTTTAGTTTCATGGTTCAAATGAATTATTGTAAGTGTGGAGTTTAAATTATAACTAGCGACTGGAAAAAATTTGCGGATTCATCTGGCGATAAGCTAAATATTCAAACATCTATACCTTCGGAGTGTTTTTTTTTTACCAATGAGAGACCTCCAACCATAGAAGTATCGAATCACGAGCAACCCAGACTAGAAAAACTCTCGAGTTAGCAGCCGATGATCAGTAGAGACAGAAAAAATTCGCGGGTTCATTTCGCGATAGGCTAGAATCCAAGTGCCGCTTCAGTGATTGAAACACACTTTGCCTGAAGGACTGTGAGCCAATGAATTACCCTCAACGTAAGAAGTATCGAATCATAAGCATCCCAACTAGCAGGTGTCACGAGTCAGTAGCCAATGAGCTGGTGTAATATTCCCGCGTACATAGAGGATCGTGGAGTCCATCCTAGAGGTTATTTGAAAAGCGAAATTTTTTCCCCTAATTATAACAGTGCGGGCTGCGCGCACGTTATTTTATTTATCTTTGCGTCTCGTGGCCAGCCACACTGAACCACACTGCAGGAGCAGCGAGGGAGGAACCAGTAATGGCTATGTTCAGGAACTGTTACACACGGCGGGCGTCTGCATACTCGGTCAAATGCCACCTCCTCATTGGCTGCTGTCATGAAAGCAGGACCGCAGTGAAGGAAGGACAAGGGGGGAGGGGATGCCTGACTGAGGTTCCAGGTTTTATTTCAATGCCTCGGTTTCCCTCTGACAGGACGGATATTGAAATATATATATTGCTAATACATTCCTTTGGAAACCTAACAAGTAATGCAATACGCACAGATAACGTTCACAGAAGTGCAAGTGAAACCACGTTTATCCGGATCAGATTTGTATCCAAGTAATAGTGAAAATTGTATTCAAATGTAAACAAAGACGGTTAACACACGATAACGTTTCTGACGGTGAATCATTAAACGCCATAACTACTGTCATATAATTAGAAACCGAAATAATTCGAGGAGTCATTTCTTGATAGGTTAAAAATTCCTATATTCGAGATCCTTATGCTATTGGTAGGGACCTGAAAAATTCGCGGGTTCAATTACCTCTAGCATGAACTCCATAGTTCTACGTACACTCGGTCAAATGCCACCCACTCATTGGCTGCTGTCTTGTGAGACGTCCCAACGTAGCAGTCTGTGATTTGATGCTGCTTTAGTTGAGTTTTTCTCATTGGCCCAGAGTCATCCAGGTGAGTTGTGAGCCAATAGCAGAGGCAGAACTGAGGTATAACTATTTGAATTCTAGCCTATCGCGAAATGAATCCGCGAATTTTTTCCGGTCTCTACCTATAAAAGTTAAAATCAGGGAGTCCCAAGCTTTTTTTTTTTCAGTTCACAGCGCATTTTAGTTTTAGTGTTTCGTCTCGGTCTAGTTGAAATATGTAGGGTAGATGCAATGATGCTAGATTAATAGTGCATGCGAAGACACGATTTCAGCGCGCCCCCCGCCCGCCCTAGGCTGCAGCCTAATTAGCCTAAGGGTTAATCAGGCCCTGCCAGTAGCTGTGTCGGGACTCGAACACGGGACCCCCGGAGAGCCCGACCTCCAGCCCGCGCGAGAGTCTGGAGGGGGGAGGGTGGCGAAGGGGCAGCACACTCTAGCGGTCACTTCCTCGCCCATCCGACCGAAAACAGTCCAATCACCGCGCGGCCCGCGATGAATATTTCCGCGCCGCGCGGCCATGAAGAATGCAAGCGCGCGAGCGCCGACGGACAGTCGACCTCTTCAGGCGACCTGCGAAATCGATTGATCGACTGGCTGACCGCCGACGGTCGTTCGAACGAAACCCCTGAAGATTTCTTACAAGATAGAAAGTTCGGTTAAGCAAGAAAACAGTCGAACAGGATGGTACGAGATTTGGAGATACAGAATTGAAAATGTATGCACTATGTCTGAACAAAAAAAAAGTTTCTCGATAATGTAAGAAAAAAAGATACTTAGAAGAAATAAGTACATATATGATAAAAAAAATACTGATGCCAACGAATCAAGCTTATGTCTCACGCACCCGAATGAAATCCAAGTAGATGAGAGATCAATTATATTCAATATTTACATAAATGAAATTAAAGAACCAGAAATTAACAAAAACCTAGTACACCCTATACAGGGAATATATCTAGGAGATGACAAATCAATCGAGAAATGCCATCTCGAGTGGGATAATGTTACACTGTGCGGCTGGACTTGAGTGATTGCCAGTTTCCACTCGGTGCACAAAATGTTGGTTTTGGATAAGATCACTTAGTGCATTTTGGAGAGACCCTGCATTGTGCAATCTAAGAAAAGTGGCCGAAAGAATACTAAGCCCAAGTACGCTGCAGATGCTTTAGACTCAGTTGACCAATAGCACTGGACCGCAAATCATTTAGCGAAAACGTAATTTAAATCAACAGTCGTTACTCCGAGATTTCAGACAAATGTCACTTGGAGCGGAATTCATATTCGTCATATAAGCAGTTCTTGAAACAACCGCCACTTCTAGTACTTCTTAAAGGCCTATACAGACTGCCCTAAAAACATGTTTGTAGGGGGTTTTGTGTAGTAAATTTTACAGCTTACCATAACAGAAAAAAAAACATCATGTTTCTTTTGAGCTTATAGGGAAAGAATTATTGAACCTGTCACAAATATTTATAATGTTTTTTTTTTTTCGAGTACGAAACATAGGTAAATATATTCCCGAATGTATGTTTATAAATAGCTGTTTTCTGGCTCTTGTGCAATTCATAAGAAAAAAGTAAATATTTACACAGTATAAAGATTTAAATAGGTCACCGTGGAAAAACTCCCAGAATTTTCTTTCGACAAAATACATTTCCGCACGTTTATTCTGCGTATTCTTCAGCCAGCCTCCTGGAGCTGGGAGTGGGGGAAGCGCCTGAGCAGGCAGCGGAGGGGAAGTTGGTCTGACACAGCCGGGCGTTGAACTCGGTAACTCGGATTGCTTCGGGGGTGAGAATGATGGGGTCGTTACCACAACGCCGAAATACCATAACGCCGAATGTCAAAACTGACCACAACGCCGACAGCTAGAAAACTGCTGTGTACCACAACACCGAAATACCATAACGCCGAATGTCAAAATTGACCACAACGCCGACAGCTAGAAAACTGCTGTGTACCACAACGCCTAAATAACAACTGAATGAATTTGTGTGTGTTTCTTAAATGTGCCTTAACGCCGAAATACCACAATCAAACCTAACCTTACCTAACCTAACCTAGCGTAATATAAACCTAACTTAACCTAGCCTATCCTAGTCCAACCTAACCTAGTCTAACCTAACCTAGTCCAACCTAACATAGTCTAACCTAACCTAGTCTAACCTAACCTAGTCTAACCTAACCTAACATTTGTGGCAGTCCTGCATTGACATTTTTCGGTGTTAGTGTATTTCGGCGTTGTGGTAATTCGGCATTGTGGTACACAGCAGTTTTCTAGCTGTCGGCGTTGTGGTATTTCGGCGTTGTGGTGCGTCCCCAGAATGATGGTGGTTGTGGGTAATGTACAGTGAACCACTGTACCTCGAAGGTACGGCGACACCGCTACACCACGAGACTCAAGGACAGACAGTGTGTGGCGGACAGACCAGGCCGGGTTGCCGGAGTGGTGGAGGGGCGGAAAGTATTCCCCCCACTACGGCTCCCAGGAGAAGTGACGCACGGCCAGGACAACCAATCAGCGTCTCTAACCCTCTATCTTGTCCCGCCCACCTCCTGGCGGAGTTGCTTCCTGTATGTAGACGCCTCTTAAGTAATTTTATTGATCCATAGCAGTTTCAACAAGTTTTACTTGTTTTCCAAACTTCAAGTATATACTTTTTTTTTCTTATTAAGTTCTCATTATGAATCCATGGTCACAAAATAAGTAATGAGACAGTACATTTTCCAAAGATCTTAAACATATACCGTAATAATATAATTTATTTCAGAGAGTGCTTCCTGATGGTTCATAAAGCACTTTTGCTCATCACACGATTCTAATTATTATTAGAAAAAAATTGGTTGATCAAAAACGCTCTAATGCGCAGGAAATTGTGGAATACACCATACAGGCAATGAAACTAGATTGTTTCCCTTTCGCCACTATTTGGTTAATCCTTTTAGATTTTTTTTTTAATTCGCAAGGGAATTGAACTTGAATTTACAGTAATGTTATCCCCCCTCCTTTTCCTTTTTCACAACCATCCAAACACGTGGTTCATTCGAGTTATATATGCTGACGTGAAAGGATCGATCAACTCGAATCGAACAATACCGACTAATATATAGACACATATGTAGGTGTATATATTTTTAACTCTGAATGTAAGCCCCGGCTGCCTATTACTGCGTAATGGGTTTTTCTTTGTTTCGCCGGACAGTGAAAAAGGAGGCTCCTTTTGAATGTTCTGAAAAAAAAAAATACGAACCCGCGTGTTTTGAGGTTTCGTGTCGTTTGTAAGTTAATGGATTAGGTACTTGTGCATGCCAAGTCGTGAATTTTCGGTAAAGTTGGTTTGTCGGCCTTAAAAAATAGCATCGTATATTTTAGTAATTTTGTTTTCACACCAGACGCTCTTTTCCACCCCTACCCCCAAATTCTTTTTTTTTTCATTCAGTATTCTGAAAATAAGGATTTTTTTTTCCTGCTTTAAACTTGCACAAATTTATTTTTTTGTTATTTTTTGTGTCGTTCAGAGAAAAGGAGATACTTTTAGAAAACAAATAATTGTTTTATTCTTCAAGGGCTTCATTTGACGAATTTTTTGGTTATTTAACTCTTAACAAGAATAGGTAACTGTGATTATTGGAGTTGAGAAATGCTGAAACATTCGTTCAAACGAAATGTTCGGGTGATCCTGATATAGGAGTATCAATAACCTACAAGGCGCCCCGCCGGCCATTTCTATACTTGGTCGGTTTCGTCTCCAGAGAGATCGACCAATGCTGTCTTCTGCGAACTAAAATGACGAGTGAAAGTGACAAGGTTACAAGAACACGCGAAAAAAAAAAAAAAAAACCAAACTACACAGACCTTGCAAACCAACAGAACACAAAACAGCCACAAACAACTCTAAACATCAAACTAAAAGTACTACAATTTAGTCCATTTTTATTGATATGCTGTTAAAACTATTTCATTATAAATTAAATTGGAGCGATTTTAACAGCTTCCAACGGGAATCCTCTGATTTTCAGTTTTTTTAAAATTTTTATTTAGATCGTAATTGCATATCAATTAAAATGTGGCATCGAACATAAACTCATAATCTTACAGCAAGCATTGATTAGAAAAATAAATCAAGTAAATTAGTAACAGAGATAAAAATAGATGAAAAATTCAATCATTGAAGGCAAAAAAAATTGTTGCTTAAAGCTGGAAAACACACAAAAAAACACAGTAGCAAAGATAAAAAAAAAAGTAAATTTAAACACACCGGACAAAATGAGAGTAAACAACAAAATAAGTAGGACAAGACTTCACGGCGTTTGAGTTTTGTAGTGTATTCCCGTCTTCAGGCGACGAATTCGATAGTGTTGTTTTAAGTCATTTATAATGGTTCTATTTAAATTCAGACATTCATTATTTTTTTTCTATAAGAATCTTACAATAATAAATGCCTAATATCAAAATTGTTCTTTTTTTGAAAACAACTCAGTTGACCGAAAAAAAAACCCATTTAAGCTCCGCTAACATATTTTTTGTGTCACGGCTCTTGGCACAAGGTGTAGGTCAAAATATCACCAGTTCACAACACGTATGGCACGTAAAGATAAAAAAATCGCATTTGAAAAACGAACATTATCAATAACGTCAGAACAAATAAAAACTGTGATCTTCATCGAGAACCGACCTTGAAGGCCACGCGAAATGGGGGAGTTCCATCAGTGGCCGAAATCGAGGGAGGAAAGGGTCGCCGGAACCGGCCGAAGTTTTTCCCGAAGTGTCGCCCCACGCCGAAGGTGTAGTTTATCAGGAAATGCGCGGCGGGTTGGAAGGTGCTACCCTGCTACCCCTGGACCGAATGCTACCTCGCCGCCGTGGCTCCATGCAGTAAATTCGACAGGTGGTGGAGAATATCGCGTGGATTTGCACAGCTAGCACTCCACAAACCCCTCCACCCTCCTCCTCTAGCAACTTTAAGCGCCGCTATGGGTGAGTTACGAGGTCGGGTACCCTGGATCGCGGTGGAGAGATCTGCGGGAAATCGGGTCCATACGCAGCTTCCGAGCTGGAACCATGAACTCGGATCATAGTTTCTTACATCCGAGAAGATCTTATTTCACCCCCTTCTCTACCATTCCCTCTCTTTTTTTCTGACACTTCTGGGCCTAACTCTCCTCCGGTCGTTATTCTCAAGGGGAGAGGGAAACTGCGCGTCTTTCTCGGAACCCTGCTTCCCTCGCTGCAAGGTTCCCAAGAAAGCAGCGCTCACGTCACTAGAGGCATCGACTTCCCCATAACCTCCAGCTGTTTGTCCGTAGCAATAAACACCCATTAAGGCTCCCGCCTACGTCAACACACATTCGGTGTGCAGAGCTTCTGAAAGAAAAAAAAAACGAGCTATTTAAAAACTGATCAAGGTATCAGAGTGGTGCCTATTTACGAAAAAGTATTTTTAGTAGAGTGAAAACAGCTAACACGGGTGTTTTCATAATGGTATTTAGTCATGAAACACCCGGTACAGATGCCTGGAAAGCTTTAAGGGACTTGCGTTACTCCTTCAACCTCATTTCTGCGCCGTATGACGTTATGGTTATCACTCGCGACGGGAAGACTGCGCGCCAGTCCTCAGCCTTGCGCTTAGAGGCGATAAACGCGCTAAAAACACCAGCGAGCGTCTCACTTATAGTTATTCTTTACTGACGCATATACATCCAGTCCTAGGCGGGGGTCCTTAAGGGAGTGCCACCCATTTCAGGTCCTGATTTTATATTTATATTAATAACAGATCAACTTTTAGACTTTTTCAATAATTGTTTAACATTCACGAAATGAAACATATATACAGCGCATACTTTTTGCATAGTTAGATGCTAAAGTTACATTTTTAACGTTTTTGGGTTGTACAAACAAGTATAATTTAATTGATTGCAGAACTTAAACTTTTTAATTTTAACTGCAATGCCACTGGCTACTTCAAGAAATGGTTTGAATTTATTTCAGAAAATATTAATTAATTTTACCTGGCATTTCAAAAATTCTCAAATTTTTTACGATTTTGACAGCCAAGAAACAATAAATGAGTTTTTGTGATAGAAATGCAAACCATATCATGAAGTAGCCAGTAGCATTGCAGTTAAAGTTTTGTTGTCTGCCTGCATTTACTGCTATTGTTGAAACTATCTCGCTGTTCGCCTGTGCTGATATTATTTGTTTATTTGCGTTGTCAGATAGTTAATTTCGAATGTATCCATCCGTGCTGTCGTCATTGTGTTGTCATAACGCCTGTTCAGGTCCATCGTCGGGTTTATCTGTTTGACATCAGCTGATTTGGCCTTGTTTCCTGTGGTTTCGTGTTTTCATTTTTTATTTATTACATTGTGCAATCACAAAAAAATTTTCCATGACAAACAGTGCAAAAATGAAATGGGGTATGTTCAAGAATTTGTGTTAAATCATACTTCGCACGATCGAAATTTCGTCCAATTTCGTTCGTGATTCCTTTCCACTGCGTACAGGTTGGAACGGTGTCCTAGTTCGTGATTCTTTTCCACTGCGTACAGGTTGGAACGGTGTCCTAGTTCGTGATTCTTTTCCACTGCGTACAGGTTGGAACGGTGTCCTCGTTCGTGATTCTTTTCCACTGCGTACAGGTTGGAACGGTTTCCTCGTTCGTGATTCTTTTCCACTGCGTACAGGTTGGAACGGTGTCCTCGTTCGTGATTTTTTTCCACTGCGTACAGGTTGGAACGGTGTCCTAGTTCGTGATTCTTTTCCACTGCGTACAGGTTGGAACGGTGTCCTAGTTCGTGATTTTTTTCCACTGCGTACAGGTTGGAACGGTGTCCTCGTTCGTGATTCCTTTCCACTGCGTACAGGTTGGAACGGTGTCCTCGTTCGTGATTCTTTTCCACTGCGTACAGGTTGGAACGGTTTCCTCGTTCGTGATTCTTTTCCACTGCGTACAGGTTGGAACGGTGTCCTCGTTCGTGATTCCTTTCCACTGCGTACAGGTTGGAACGGTGTCCTCGTTCGTGATTCTTTTCCACTGCGTACAGGTTGGAACGGTGTCCTCGTTCGTGATTCTTTTCCACTGCGTACAGGTTGGAACGGTTTCCTCGTTCGTGATTTTTTTCCACTGCGTACAGGTTGGAACGGTGTCCTAGTTCGTGATTATTTTCCACTGCGTACAGGTTGGAACGGTGTCCTGCGGGCAGATGTCCGGAGCGGAGATCGTGTCTCTGGAGGAGCAGAAGGGCGTGAACAGCTCTCAGCCCCGAGGCTCAAGGGAGGACGGGTCGTGAATCAGGCGCCTGTCAGGAGAGCGCCGCGCAAGAAGTGAACACACCTGAAGTGTTAAGAGCGAAAAGGGCGGGCAGGGCTGTTAATCCCCTTTCAGCCGACCTCCTCGGCTCCCCCCCCCCCCCCCCCCTTCTCCCGCTCCGGGCTCCGGTGCCCTACGGAACAAAAGAGCCCCTGTCTTGGAAGGGACTCCGGGTAACTCGCACGCGGGGCCCGCAGGGGGAAAGTTTCCGGCGCTTGTTCGGCTTCCGGTCGAGTCGGGTCTGGACCCTCCCCCTCCCTTCTCCCACTCGCCTTTCAACGAGCCAATCACCGCGCCGTTGTTCCCGTCCTTTTAGCTTTGGTCCGAAGCAGCCGTGGAAATAAACTCCAAGTCAGCCTGAAGCGCAGACGTTTGCCTGATAAGGGGGGGGGGGGGAGTAATTGTACTTAACGCCATTAACTTTTCGACAATTTTCCAAACAAATAAATATCGTGCATACTGTCGTATATTAGCCGCCTTGTTTTGAAAATATGTAGAATATATTATGTGTCAGCAGAGAGCGTGTCCAGGTACTTAAGTATTTTTACAGAAATAGTAATCAAAAATATTATTTATATTCATGCTGACATGGAAAATCAAAAAACCTAACTAATTTCAAACACAGGTTGAGAAACCATCTTTGGAACACCTACTTATCATGATCACTTCGCGGCATACCTAATGTTTGGTTCTACGATAATGTGTGACTGACAGGTTTTAATTTAATTCTACTTATTATTATCTATCTTTTTTCGGCGACGCCGGAATTTTTTTTAAGTGTTGATTACTTTCCATCACTTTCCAATGCTTAATTTTCAGTTACCTATAAATAGGAATTGCAATCCGGAAAACCAGATCCGGTAATCCGGCGGATCTGGCATCATTAGATGTCTACCGAATCCGGTACCAATTTACCGGATACGGTCACCGGATCTGGCAAAAAAAAAAATCCAGTCATGGGGACTGTCACCAGAAGTGAAAACTTAAAACTTTGTTTTTAAATGTGTAATATGACATCATTTCTACGTCAAATGTACGTAAGAAAATGATTTTGGTATTATATCAGTTCGTTTTCAGCATGATATAATGTATCCTTACATCATACTTTTAGTCACAACAGATGTCAGTGGTATGTCAGGCCTAGGTCATGTATTCACGTGGTCAAATTATAACTTCACTTACTGCTACTACAGCATGTCGGTGATGCGAACTCACAAGATTTTACCCATCCAAAAAAAAAAGAGTCTAACACGCACATGATACAGTCGAGTTTATACAATGTATTAGTGTATATATGCATATACACGTACACAGGCCGCTGAGCGTCGCCAGTTTGGCGCAACACGTCACTAGCATGTCGGTGACGCGAACCCATAAGTTTTGCCTCTATACCAAAAATCGCTCAACGCGGCTAAAGAAGTTTTCACTTCAAAAATATACCCAAACCCACTCCACCAAAGACCTGCGTTTATCTCGTCTCGGCCCGGCTCGGTTCGGACCAGAGACAGTCATATAAACACAGTCCTTCAAATGGAAGGCTGCGCACTTGATAGAAACAGTTCGGCTCGTCTCGGCGTTATATCGGCACGCTTCAGCATCGCATTGCACCTCGAACATTTACTTGAAGCTTAATATTTTCTTTCTATCTTACTACCTATTTTTTTTAAAAAAAAACTAATAGTGGCATAAAATTTTATCTCAGAAGAATATGTTCATGTCTCGCTAAGGAATGCTTGAATAATCAATTCTATCGACGACGATGTGAATTCCCTAAGTGAAGAACTGCTTATAGCATCGGTGCCCACTAGCGGGTCGCGACTCGATCCTAAAACTATCAGAAACCATCGAATAAACCATCAGAAAAAGATAAGAAAAATCTAAACAAATCGAATTGCGTGCAAAATAAATAAATTGTTTTGCTTCAAAGTACTTATATTTTGCCAAACCATTTTCAAATCAGAACACAAATTGTTTATCAATAATCAATCGGTATCTTAAAAAAGCATATATATGTAATATTTGATGGTAAATGATATATACGCAAGGAAGGGATACGATACAAATAAGTTTTTTTTTTTTACTCCACCGTGGACCGATAGACCGCGGAGGTGTTCCCATAAGGAAAGGTGTGTCGCCAGCTGGACTGGCTTGAAGTATTCAAGGGGATGCCTGGAAGTTGGTCAGATAGAGAGTGAGGGAGGGAGGGAGGGAGGGAGGGAGAGCGCCTGTGCCAGGACTCGATCGTCCTGGAGGACGCGCGGGAAGGACTCGGCGACCCGGCCGACTGGAAGACGTAACCCCGAGACGCACCGCAGTCTGGCTGGAGGAGCTATCGCCAAGTTGGAGCTCTGCGCTTCCAGAGAAGCGAGGTTCCTTCCTCCTCCGAAGTTGTTGTTACAAGTTTTGCGTTTCACGTTCGTTATAAATTATTCATCAGCTACTTCATTCTGCTTGAGTGTACATTCATATAAGTTCTTGCCATCTATCACTACTATTTTTTTAAAAAAATAAATGATTACGTTTTTATAACATATATAAATATATTTTTGAAGTTATACTACTTTAGACGCGTTAAACAAAAAATTTATGACAATGGACTTTTACGATGCGCACACACCATGCAACGAAATTTTCACAGGATAAAAAAACAAAATACAAATAAAAATTATACATATAAATGTGCTTTTAAATCTTATGCTTTAGTGATTGATATTGCATACTGTTCCATATCATTAAAAACGTTTATTTATTGTGAGTATTAGTGATAAAAGTTGTGTTTATAAATTTTTTCAAGTGTATTTAAATAAGTGGGGTTATGTCAGGTTGCTAGTTAGCTTCCGTTGTCGCTGGCAGGGAATGTCTGTATAAGGTTTAGAAGTCTCCTGGCTGTTTTCATGTAAGTGTTTGTGAGGTTATGTTCCAGTATGTAAAATTTATTTGCATTATAAATTATTACATTATTATTTTAAAAATAATCAAAATTAATAAATTATAATAAACAGTCAATATATTTATTTATTTTCATTATTATTTATAATTCATCTCGATTATTTTACTAAATTAATCATTTATTTTAAAACACGTGTTTATATTAATATTGAAAACAGAGTATTAATTTAAAAAATGTTTAATTTTCAATCAATTTATACTTAACCAACCTAATTAATAATATCACACCAGTCATTTTATTATATTATTTATATTAATTATTTGCATGCAAAATTAAAGATAGTTTTTAATCACACCAAGTAAGTATAACTTCTATCGCGCGCACATAAGGACAAGCACCTATGTTTTATATTATTATTATCATTATTAAAATTTCGTGTTCTATTTTATAGCGTTTGCGTGGCTTCGTTCAGAACGCATTCGCTAGTTTCTTTCATTCCTTATTAGCAGCTTCGTCTTTTGGCTCGTGATAATTGATGCTTTATTTTCTTGTTTGGTTATCACCCAGTCGGCCACATCCCTTCCTTCCGTTGTCTTCTCTCTCCTCCGACCTTGGGCTGCTCTCTTCCTCCCAGCTCGCTTCGCCACACTTCTGTCCTCGGCAGCGTCGTGCCTGGATGTGTTCTCCGCTCCCATTGGTCAGCCGCAGGACGCATCCTGTCTCCCGGTCAGTCCGCGGGCGTCTTCGTTCCCTCGCGCCCCGCGCGTCTCACGCCACATTACCCACTTTGACATCACTTCACGTTTCTTGGCTAACATATTGTACGTTTCTTAAAGAATAAAAAAACCACTATTGCAGGATAATTTATGTCCAAAGTAAGCGAAATCTTCGTCCGTAAATTTACGAAGATCCCTGGGTAATTTGTAATAAGCGTTCTTCGTAAATCGAAATTGAAAATATTTCACAGGTGTGACAGAGTATGAATGTGATCGGAAAAGAGTGTACGCAGAATAAGTTTTTTTTCTTCTTTTGACGTGATAACGTCTTATAAATCGATGAACGCCGGCTGCACGCACGAAAAAGCATGACTCATTGTCACGTTCCGTCTGAGCCGAGCGTGCAAGAACCGGCCAACCACCGTTGCGAGAAAATCTTCTATAATATCAAACAGGTTAAGGCGGGATTTTTAAAAGCAGCAATTTAAAAAAAATTGATTTATTTGTCCAGTTTCGTCATTTCAAATTAACAATTTATTGACATTGATTTGATTTCAGTTTATTTCTATAACTAATTGTTCGCGATTATATTTAAACAAATTATTTAAATTAAATTTTGCAAAAACTGTAAATAATATTTGAAAATCAAAAAGTTAGCAATTTTTCATCAATGTTTTCTTATGACGTTATCACGTAAAATTATCGTCCGTAAACCGACTTTACAGACAACGCTCCCCCCCTTTCTGTTTTCTTTTTACGGTGTGAGAACGCGCGGCGTGGAATGGAAGAAAGGAAGAAGGGAAGAAAGGAAGAAGGAATAAAGCGCTACAGGAAGTAGGCGCCAGCTCAGTCGGTAATTCGGGAAATGCGGCGGGATCAGCTCCCAGATTGACTGCAGCCTAACACACGTGTATTCCATCAGCGAGGATTTACTGCACACCCTCTACCCCTCGTCCTTCTTCACCCTTCACGTCAGTCAGCCCTGTGTCAGGGGTGAGCAAACTCTTCTTCAGCAGCGGGGCTCTTTTTTGAGTTTTGTGGTGTTTCAGCGGCGTTTAGCGACACGCGTGACGCATCTCTTCAATGGACAGCATTCGTAACAACAACGAAATGTTTGGCAGTAAGAAAAATATTCTTAATATAATATTTACTTTTTCATATTCTAGAAATGAAGGGGAAAAAAGAGCGCGCGTTACTCAGTACACATGATCGAAGTGAAACAATTTTTGGCAATTCAAAATTCAACTCGTTAGTAAACCTATCGTGCGGGGTCAAACGGCAGAGAGAGAGAGAGAGAGAGAGAGAGAGAGAGAGAGAGAGAGAGAGAGAGAGAGAGAGAGAGAGATAAAAGACAATATTCTAAATAAACATGAATTAACAAAATTATTACTCACTGCAAGATAAGTAGGGCCATGCATATTTCGCGAAAAGATTCCGAGACCAGCTGAAAGTTAAAACACTGTAGCATCGACAGTGTTTCGTGATTGGGTGAGTTTCTTTCAGGTACATGACGATTGTTAAAACACCAATCACAGTAATTCAGAGCGGAAAGCAAACGCGTCCTGAGTGGCTCGGTCGAACAAGGCAACGACTCCTCTCGCAGACGGCCGCCAATCACAAGGAAGAAGCCGCTGGTGTGCTTATACCTTGTTGCAGTCTAATAGGCGTTCAGATTTATTCGCGAAAAATGCCTGCCCCTAAAAATAATCTCAAACCCCGTTGTGTTGGCCTCTGCCCAAACACTCCCTTACTAGATGCCAGCAAGTCGGGCGCAGGCGGGTCCCTACTGCCGCGACCCACCTAAAAATATTAATTTTAGTTGCAAGTATTAGTTTACATTTTTTTTGTCAGTATGATTCAATATGAAAACATTGATTGGTGAATTTAGAAGTACTTTAAATAGCATGATTGAAGGGATTCAAACGGATAGTTAATGTACTATTTTAAAAAAAATTTAACTACAATATGCTGTATCCGAACTTGAATACCGGAGGAGAAATAATTTTTTTTAATGGTGAAGATATTTATGGGCAGCCTGTAGCCTCCGGGCCGTGTGTTGCATACCCCTGCCCTACGCCCTACGTCTTTCACGAGAAGAAGGGCGGTTGATGGCTGCGGAATCTGTAAGGGCCGAGAAAAGGACCGCCGGAAGGAAGACTGACTGGGAGGGGGGGGGGGAGAATCAATTTCCTATCTGAGCTTGGAAAACAATTTCCTTTCTTTCTTCCAAAAAAAAGTTCTATTTCTCCTGACCTAGCCTCGAGGACTCAACTTATCGCGGTGCAACGCAGTCAGCCTTTGAGTTCCCTAAGTATACCACTTCCTCCTCCCCCCTTCCTCCAAGGCCCTTCGGCATGCAGTCTAGTACAGTGACGGCCAATCGGCGGCCAGCGACGTATCTGCGCGTGGCCCGCTTAAAGAATCTTCCAAAATAAACAAATTATTATGTGTACTGCCGTTTATTAGTTTGTACATGTAAAATAAGCCAGTAAATACTCACAAATATATTGAAAAATATTATCTATATTGTTTCGTGGTAGCTCTTATTTTTATTTTTTATTTTTATTTTTTTATGGAAACTGTTTTAAAACTAAATATTTTTCGTTTCATTATGTAAAACTTAAAGATAGTTAATCTATGTTAGTATAAGGATAAACTGAGTTAGTGTCACATCAAAGCCCAGCGTCAACTAATGGTTCTAGAAAAGTTTAAATTCGTAGGATACATTTGTTATGTACTTAATGAATATAAGAGGGATTATTTAAAAAAAAAACAAATACAAACAAAAACAGACGTATCAACGCCCAGCCTCAGAAAGTAGGCATAGAAACTTGAAATTTAATAATAATATCTAATAATAAATGCACAATGCAGGAAACACTAAAATAAAAATTTTCTAAATTCAACCCTTAGATTGATGAAATGGTTGTTCGTATTTTATACACAGAACAATAATAAAAATGTTTTAACTCTAAATTTCATGAAAGTACTGCAAAATAAAAAGGTAAACAGGTTTTCCACAATGTTTTATTTAACAAGCTTAAAAGTAGTTTAAACGGAACTTCAAAGTTTGTAAGGGAGTAAAATGATTATATATATATATATATATATATATATATATATATATATATATATATACTAGCTGCCCGACCCGGCTTCGCACGGCTATACTAATGGAAAAAAATTAAGCCACATCACCCATTTACAGTAATGGTAAATAATAAAAAAATCAGTTAAAATTTATTACAATGCTGTATAATGTACCGGAGAGAAAATGAATAGCACCGATGGTTTCCCGACTCGTGCACGCAACGTACAACTGATGTACCCGTACTTCGCTACGGCAGTCTACAGGCAGATCACTCTTGCGCCGCTCATTATACTTGCCCCTCCTTGTGGGTACGCCACTGCCGCGCGATGTCCGTTGCCATGGAGACGCAGAAGGCATGAACAATGCAAAATCCTGTTGCCTTGTTTTAACCACCCATGGGATCTAATTTTCGGAAAATGTCATCCTGCGTAACATAAGGAACATTACTGTGAAGTTTCAAGTCTGTAAAATATAAATACTTGAAAAAAAAGGGTAATTTTTGATATTTAGATACCAGCTAAATTTCAACGGTGATGAGGACTGCACTAACAATGAAATAGTCGTTGTCATAGAGACGAATGAAGCATCAACAAAGCAACAGCCGTTGCCATGGTGAGTTCCTACCAAAAAATGGAAATTTTGATATATTACCCCCCCCTCCCCCCTCCGAAACTCCCCTTGGGATCGGATTTCCGCAGAATCCGTTCTTAGCGAGCGTCTACATCACAAAATGAATAATTATGCTAAATTTCAAGTCAATTGGGTTTATAGTTTTAGAGATCTCGTGATGAGTGAGTCAGTGAGTGGTATTTCGCTTTTATAAATCGCAATAAATTAAAATTGCGACTATAATTTGAGATTTAAACTATCCTATCTCTCAAGTTGAATCGAACTGCACATGGTGTGCGAATTTTATTATAATCGGTTAAGTGGTTTAGGAGTCCATTGAGGACAAACATTGTGACACGAGATATATATATATATTAAGATATATATATATGTTAATTCGAAATTTCGTAAAAAATCTGAGATTACATAATTAAGAAATGTAAATTATAATCAAGAAATTTATTTTTATAATAAAAAATAAAATTTTATTTATGTATTAATTTTTACACCTATGTATTTCATATTAAAAATAAAACGTTGTAAAGAAAATACGAATCCTACATTGATGAACACACAGGCGAATGATAGTAAAATCTTCCGCTTAATTGTTCAGGTTTTTATTTATCACAGCTTTGATCATTTCAGACGATTAAACCTGCAGGTAGGCACATGATAAATCTACCACTCTAACTACGTTCTTTCAAAAAGATGTTATAACCCATGTGTGGTGGTTTGGATGCAATAACTCGAACCGTTTCAAAATTATAGCCTTATTTGTTCCTCTTTCAAGTCAAGTAAGTGTGGAAGGGCGTCGTAAAATAGTTTCAAACTGTTAACATTCCCTCTGGCAGTTTGTGTTAAATAATTGATTTGACGTGCCTTAATTCCGTCGGTCCCGCAAGCGCAGGTCGGCAACTCGGGCCCGGTCGCGCTCATATATTCGACACCCGCGCGCAGGGGGCCCCCAAGTTCCGCGCGGGAACATATAAAGTTCCGGGCGCCGGTAATGAATGGCTGCGGCGAAGTTGCGAGTAATTATCTTTGGAAAGTTTGTTAGGGACCACCGGGAAGAGCACCTACAGTTTCAGCACTTTGGTCGCGCCTAATTAGCGGCGCCGACGGCTATAAACTGTCACCGCGCGGATGGAACATTCCTTCCAGCCGTCACTTCGATCTGGCCACAGCGCGTCCCTTCTTCAGTCTGCAGGGTGCGTTCACTGTCTCTTTCCAGCGCACGGCTGTTGCCATTAGCGCTGTCCTTGTATCGGCGAGCTCTGTTTCCAAACCTACACCACAGAGCACATAAGTCGCAGACACAACTTCGTAATGGAATTAAATTTTTTTTTGACGTGATAACGTCTTATAAATCGATGAACGTACGGCTGCACGCACGAAAAAGCATGACTCAATTGTCACGTTCCGCCTGAGCCGAGCGTGCAAGAACCGGCCGACCACCGTGCGATAAAATCTTCTATGATATCAAACAGGTTAAGGCGGGCTTTTTAAAAGCAGCAATTTAAAAAATTTTATTTATTTGTCCAATTTCGTCATTTCAAACTAACAATTTATTGACATTGATTTGATTTTAGTTTATTTCTGTAACTAATTGTTCGTGTTTATATTTAAACATATTATTCAAATTAAATTTGCAAAAACTGTAAATAATATTTGAAAATTAAAAAGTATGGAATTTTTATCAATGTTTTCTTATGACGTTATCACGAAAAATTATCGCCCGTAAACCGACTTTACACACATCCCCCCCCCCTTTTTTTTAAATGTATATCGTAACATTGTATTTCGTAAAGTAAAGTTTTAAATGAGAATTTTATAAATGCATTTTTCCTGTTGCATTTCATCAAGTGCATCATCTGATGATATTCAATATTTAATTATAATAAGTCGTTAAAAGGAGTTATCTCATTTATTATCAAACTATTTTGCTCTTACGGGCATGGCCTATAAATTTCATTGATTGGATTGCTTTCAAAACTCACCAACTCCATGTGAAATAATAATTTGTGTTAACATTGAATTTTAATTTCATCAGAATTACAAATGTATTTAATACTGTCGAATAGGCACAATTTATGGTCTTAGAAAAATCAACAAACAGTAAAAGCAAAATTATTTAATCTTATTTTTATTATAATTTAAGATGGTACACAAAATAAGATATTTTAATGTCCTCAAGCCGGGTGGAAATAACGGGACAACGGTGGTCGCCATTTGCTTCGTACTGCAGTCCAAGCTAGAGACAGACTTTAAAGGGCCTACGTGTCATGGAAGGCTGTCACACGCTGTGAAGGCAAGGAAGCGCTTTAAGGTATCGGCCCATAGTTTCGCTGACTCTAGGAAACATTATTCCGTACATTATTTTTCAGGAAGAAAAATTACCGTCTTCACTATCATAAATAAGACCCATGACCTTTTAATAACGGCGATAAAATGTTGTCCAACCACAATTAGGTAACAATCGTAATTTCAAAGATTACAAAACTAAATCATTTTCAGTTTAAATAACCTAAATAGCTGTTATTTTACGCCCAATATAAACTAAGTAAACTGAATGAAACTGTAGCAAAACACTATCATATAAACCCTAAATTTAATAAAGTTTTTATCAATACGTCTTAAATAACGAATGTACATAGCGCATGAAAATAAACTTACATTGTGAGAGTTAAGCTGTCTCTGTTAGATGTCAGACATGAATATCGACAAGACGTTTAGTATATAAAATATATGGAGTTTGAATCGAGTTTTAAAAATTGATTGCTAAATTCTACACGGTATTTAAGTCCCACAAAACTATTAACGACATGTGCTTTTATTTATAAATCCATACATAAATAGTCAAAGGAATTAGAGCACTTATCTTGGAACCTGTGATCAAAGTAGTTCTGTTCACGCAAGTTCGGCGAAAGTCACTTATCGTTCATTGACCTAATGTGACTTACATAAACCGTAGTAGTTAATATATTCAAATTAAGCACTTTCAAAAATTTTATAATTTAATTTAATTTGTTAAGAACATTTTATACATTTTAAAATTGCAATTTTAATTTTATTCAACAATAAAAACATAAATACATACCTCTAATAGGTATTATAACAATAGTTTAGCTCTAATCTGGTATAGACAGCTAATATTTGTTCATAAGTCCTTTGATTCTCAATTTGATCTGTAACAGTAACATATAGATAGCACTGCAAGCATACACATGTTAAGTAATTTAAATTAATTATTGGAATTTTCCGTTCATTTACAAAAAAGCTTTTTTTTTTACCGTGCACGTAATATTTTATTCCTAATTTACCTCGACAGCGAAAGACTTGCGAATGCTCGTATTTTACGATCATGAGACGTGGCTGAACGTAAATCATATTTTCAACAACTATGGGTGTGAAACGGAAGAGAGACTCGCTTTTTAAAACAAATAAAATCAGCCCCCCACCCCCGACCCCCTTCCATCGCTCTTCACTCCGCCCTAGCACTTCTCTGGAAGTGCATGAATAATTGTTCCGTCGCGATATCCCCGCTCGAGACGCAAGGCGAGCGATTCGCGGCCCGTTTTCGCGCGCTGGCCGCCAGACTGCGGGATCATGGGAATTCATGCAAAAATAACAACGAAGGAGATAAAAGACGAAGAGGAGAGTGCTTCCCCCTCCCCCCCCCCCTCCGCTGTTCCTCCGACGCCGCGAACAGCAGAGACGTCTCCCGCCGTCGGGCGCACAGACTGCGTCACGTGGTCTCTGGTGACAACCACAGTTGAGGGGGAGGTATGTCACGCATTGGCGTGCATACGTAGTTCAGTATTTGGCCAGCGATTTCAACTGCACCGATAAAAACACATGTACGGTTTCGCTCACCACTCACTCACTCACTCACTCACTCTGCCACGCCAAAGAGATATGTATACCTTGGAGACAAGCGTATCATGAAGCACACATATTAGTCTACTCCATAGAGATACGTATAAAATAAAAACCTGGAAGTGTAACAATAGAGTAACATTTTAAATACAGTTACATGAGAACACGCCTTAGTTATTAAATGAAAATGTTTGTTATATTCATCATTTTTCAATAGACCCCCGTACGAATAACTATGCTTATAATAACTAAAAGAAAAGCTTATATATCAGAAAGTTTAGCTCCTAACGAAAATATGTGATATTTTTTTATATATTGAAGTTATTTATTTTCAAATACATCCTTAACATAAATGCAAATAATTATTTTAATTACAGCGTGTAACATTCACGATTCCACTTATATTACAATACTTAATATTTAGTGGGCAAGGTTCCACTTATGTTAGATATATTTTTGTTAAAGCTTTTTGCAATAAACAGATTTTTTTCCCCCACAATTATGTGTAGTATGTATGAAGAATGCTTGAATATAATTATTTTTACATTGAAATCCAAATGTCCTCCAGGAAAGACCTTCGGCTTTATTAGAGAGATTTTTGTTCCTCAGTTAGTAAATTAACAATATTTGGTATATTACTAGATTTGAATTTCTATCCCTCTCCACAACTCTCTAATGGGAATAAATCCTACGTATGTCCTCGTATTTACATTCCGTTTTCCTGTGAACTTTACTGTCTAGGGTTCCTAACGGTGATGTCAATAAACTTTTTACATAATCACTTAAGTTAAAATACAACTTAAAGTTCATAATTCTGTTCCACAAACTAACTCGGCTTGAGAAATGTCTGCGTCTGTGTGTTGGAAGCGGCGGTATCGCGCCTGGAAGAGAGCGAGCTTATGCTTCTCCGCCTTCCTTTCCTGTCCGGCGGGTTGCGTTCGCAGTACTTCTCAGGCGCGCTCCGCGAAAGAGGCTGCGCGCTCGAGAGAGAGAGAGAGAGAGAGAGAGAGAGAGAGAGATGGGGACAAAGTGCTCCGGAGTAATTTCCCGCCGAACTGCCGGCTCGTGTGCTTGTGGAAGTCCTTCTACCCTTTCACCCCCCGCCTTACGCCACGACGGGTAGTAAGTAATGTACAACTCGAGTGGGAGGTCGGCGGTCGGTTGTGTAAGGGAAGGGGGGAGGGGGGGGGGGTAGTTGGAGGTTGTAGCAGCGTGCCCAAGCCGGTATCTGGGACTCTAATTGAAAACATACTCCTGGGATAACATCCGCTGCCACCGCGAATGATACCTCCCCCTGCGAGTTGAACATTAAAATCCCAGGCCTCTGCTCCACTCAGACGGCCCGCCGAGGTAGCACTGGTCCCCCCCCCCAACCCCCACCATCCCGCGAGGACCGGTCCGGCACGTGACTCCTTGTCGCTTGCTTCTGCCCTGCGATCCCGCTGCGAGGTGGCATTTCGCTTTCTGATCGCTGTCTGTCCACTCATTCTGGTATCTAGGATTGGTTGTTGGCTTTAATATCTCAAGACAATAATTTTCATTCTATTGTAAACGTCAATGGTGTAAAAGTTTATCAAACACATTGGTTGCGCACGGTAGGTAAGGGGGGGGGGGGGTAGAGGCTACAACCTTCCTCCTTAATATCTTAAGACACTTATAATTTTTACAAAAAAATTAAAATAATTTAAATAAATAATCGGGCAGAGTGATTCTACCCCCTCCCTACTCACTGAAATAAAATTCTGCGTACGTTACTGATCAAAATATATCACATTTATTCATGAAGGGGTAGAAAAGTAGCGTATAGACACAGATGTATACAGATTTTTTTTAACGTCATGTATGCATAATCTCATTATGTACGTACGTAAATTCTGCTTTCATTGGTAAAAAAAAAGGATATAATGTTTTTTTCTTTTTTTAAATCTAATTTAGAGCATGCAAAAATCCATAGCCATTTCGCCGCCTGAGTATTGGAGTGTTCTATTTCCACTTGTTAGGTTTTTTATGTTATGGACACAAAATTAATATTAGTATTCATTAGTACTATATCCACACACGTCTACGCACATAAAAATGTTTGTTCTTAATTTAAGGCCAATAATATTTTGTTCTATGTCATGATATTCATAGTTGTTTGAGCTTTCAAATGCTTATATCTCAGTTCCGACTTCAATGGACATAGGACACTCCAATTCTCAGGCGACGATTTGTTGTCGACAGTTACAATATTTTTCCTTGCAGTATCACAAACTATAACCTGGTAACTGGCTTCCTTTGTAAAAGTAAAGTATGTACCAGGGGGTATCGACGACGGGTACCTCGGGCCAGGGTACCGTCCTCTGCGCGGAAGTCCTTTTGTCCTGCGCCGGTCCTCCGGGAAGGACGTAGCGCGGGCGAACAATGGGTCTGATGGCCATCTTTTAATTTAGTCCTGGCGGCGCTCTCCGAGCCCCGCTGAATTATTAAACGGCTCGGATATTAAAAGGCTTGTCCCCGTGGATGCACAAGTGTTTAAAAGTCGACATTGTTCCGCGGTTAATATTTGCCGTGCTCCGTCATCGTCGTCGGCGGAGCACGCGAGGGGGGGGGGGGCGAGGGGGGAACACCCGCCGACACGAGCGCACGAGGCCGCATTAGTTGTTCCTTTATGTTCTTCCTGCGCAGAAGAATCCTCTGCAAACCAATTGCCAAGACATACTTTGTAGAACTGCGAGAAATAATTTGTAAATTTTTTCGAATGCTGCCGTTTGCTTGTTTGCGCATCCTGTCTTTAAGATGGCGAGTGCATACTTTTTCAAATTATTTCACTATCTGTTATATCTGCAATTTTCAAAATATTGTAGTCTTCTATTACTTCGAGAGTCAAATGGCAGATGCTGCAGCTTCTCCATAACAAATAGCTACGTATTTGCACTTGTCAGGACTTCATCTGCATATCAAATAACTCGTTACTCTTAATAAATAAGGTAAACATATGTGGAGAGAGGGTTGAAAGGAAAGGGGAGGAGAGAAAAAGAGGAATCTCTGTGTGTGTGAGAGAGAGGGAGAGAGAGAGAGAGAGAGAAGTGTAAAGAGGGAGAAATGTGCGTCCATGCACAGGTAGAAGTCAAAATTCGTTATGCGCGCATAAAGCGCGCGAAATGGAACACTTTGTTATTTGCGAGTGTGGCGCACTCTGGCCACCGTATCTAGTATTAAAGATGCCCGACACTACCCTCCTTGGTTTAATTTTGTTCCATTAACGAACATGCACGGGGGTTTTACACCTTTATTCTGAATTAGGGCACCGCGTGCTCGCGCCAAACTAAGTCACCACAGCAATCGCTCGTGCTTCGTGCCACGTGCCGCGGGAGTGTAAGCGCCCGAGCTGCATATGATGCGCGTGCCGGGGCATAACGGAACGGCACGGTGCGCACTGGCGCGGCGACGCGGACCCTGGAGTCGGAGCCGGCAGGCGAAGACGTATGTCCGCGAGCCGGCAGCTTTTTGATGAAGTGTGTGTGTGTGTTTGCTGGGGGGGGAGGGGGGGGGGTCGGGGAGGCGAGGGCACGCGAGGACGCGCGATGCGAAAGGAAAAATAAATTCCTCTTTTTTTCCTTCCTTTATTGCCGGCGGCCGGGAGAGGACGGAGAGACGCGGAGTAATGGCCGCCGGCATGTTTGTCCGCGGCTCGTGTGTGTGGGTTCCGCGCGTGAGGGAACGCCACAGCCTCCAGAGAGACAGACACTCCGGGGCCAGCTGAACACCTTCCCGCCGGGGGCCTCCGGGGGTTTATTGCTCGCCACTCCCCGCTGAATAAACCCCATTCAGCTAATGGTTCCGGCACGGGAAGCTCCCCGCTGAAAAGGATAAAAAAAAAAAAAAAAAATCCCGAACGGGACGCAGCAGAACGGTCCGTAATTAAATAATGTTTGCGCCGAGACCGGCTCACCACCTGATAGAACCTGCACGCTATACCTTCCGCTATTCTTGGAAAAGTTCATGAGCTTACACCATCGTACAAGCATTTGGGTCGCCACAAAAAAAATTCTTTTTACGTGATAACGTCTTATAAATCGATAAACGCCGGCTGCACGCACGAAAAAAATTGTCACGTTCCGCCTGAGCCGAGCGTGCAAGAACCGGCCAACCACAGTGCGAGAAAATATTCTATTATATCAAATAGGTTAAGGCGGGCTTTTTAACTAATTGTTCGTGATTATATCTAAACAAAATATTTTTAATTAAATTTGCAAAAACCGTAAATGATATTTTGAAAATTAAAAAGTATGCAATTTTTTATCAATGTTTTCTTATGACGTTATCACGTAGAATTATCGTCCGTAAACCGACTTTACAGACAACCCCTTTTTTTTTTTTTTTTTTACATCTCGAGTTTCCTTGCCCCTCTATTCCGCTCTTGATGAGCGGCGAGTGGAGAGTCGGGTACTCAACACTTGTTTAAATGTCATGTTTGTGCAATGTGCTTCTTCCCTGGAGCTCTGCGCACAGTACGTGAGCGCAGGGGCGAAGCCAGGGGGGAGGGGGGATTTTAATGGTTCAACGGCCCCCCCCCCCCTAGCTACAAATCATTAATTAATTTATTTTTCATCACTTAAAAAAATTCATATTAAAATTAATAAAATTTTTACCATTACAATATTTAAATTTAAGTACCGAAAACTGCTAAAATAGCACTAACCGGACCCCCACTTAAATACGGGGGGGCCATGCTTCTTAACACCCCCCATACACAAATCCTGGCTACGCCACTGCGTGAGCGCAGGTGGACCACGGGGCGAGGATGTGTTCCCCGGGTCTCGAGGCGAGGCGCTGAGAGTCTGCCGGTTTCTTCCCGGGAGCGCGCGAGGAAATAAAACATTTAGTGGCAATCCCGAAGCAGCGGCCTCCTGGCTCGTCGATGGAAAGGGGGGGGGGGGGGGGGAGGGATATCCCCGATACGGGAATCGCGCATCACACTCGCGCCTCGCTCAAACTCTCGGGAGCAATATCCCTCGTTCGGAACTTCTTTATTGAGAGTTCGGCGCGTCGCTCACGGCACACGGAAGGAAGTAAAAAAAAAAAAAATTGGTTGTATGTATAAAGTCGGTTTACGGACGATAGTTTAACGTGACAACGTCATAACAAAACATTGATGAAATGATTTGCATACTTTTATGAATAAAATTGAATTATCACTATTTTGTATGGATACTTAGACGGAGTGAAATGAAATCTACAATTTAATTGATAAATTTACTTTTATTTGCACTCATTAATTCAAACATGTTTATTACTTTAACGAAGAGATTATTTTATCCATAACTTTTATACATGTTTGCTACTTAACTTCTTCCAATCTGTGTTATTCTGCTAAGGATAGGACGATGACAGGAAAATTAGGAAACGAATGGGAGTGTTTCAAGTTTAATGTGCCTCGAAAAAGTCAAATCGATGGTTGTTCCAATCGAGTGGAAGAGAGATAGATGCGGCGCAAGCGTACAATGAGCGTAACGGGACACTTTTTCGTGCGTGCAGCCGGCGTTCATCGATTTATTAGACGTTGTCACCTCCAAAAAAAAAAGAGATTTTCCTGCACTCTATCAAAAGATTTCCTTCGGAAACAAGTTGCCGAGAAATAGTTCGTAACACTACCAGAAACATAATGTAACTTCGTACAGCACATGGCTATGTTTATTTATTCATGCATGCATGCATGAAAAACGGGTTATTTTTCGAAATTTTATTGAGTATTTCTGACGCATAATTTTATATTTCAATTAATATTTCATTCATTTGTAATTTATTTTGAACCACGAAATATAATTTAATATCTAACAATTTTAACTTTATTTTGTTGTGTCATGCTTGTTAATAATGGAAAGCTATTCAGGAAACGGTTTACAAATAACTTTAACTGTTGAAAGTACTGGGACAACACAAAACATGGATGCCCGGGTGGGAATCCGAACCCAGTATAATTACCGCGAACGATATTTTGTATAGTGATACAGATGTTTTCGAGTGAATGTAACAAATTTACGAATATCGGTAATTTTTACATAAATATTTCTGATACACTCGCGAACTCCCCAAAAAAAAAACTGTAAGTGTATCCGAAATATTTATGTAAAAAATTACCGATATTCGTAAATTTGTTACATTCACTCGAGACTTGCAGTTTCAGGAAGGAAACTTGACTGTAAAACGCCATCCGGATGGCATCGCGAGGAGAGCGCAGACACGCGTCTTGCGCTGATCCGGACTGAACAGTCTGTGCGCCGTGCGCGACTGCATCCGAGTGCCGTGTTTCAGGAGACAGGTCACAGGTCACAGGTCACCGTCGTCACCCCTCCCCGACCAACCTCTCCCCTCAAAAGTGGCTTGGCTTCTGGGTTGTAGCCTCGTCCTTGGCGAATGATTCACCGACGTTTCCGTCGAAATTGCAGTCGCCATCCATCAGGGAGAAGTTACCTACTGAGGTTCTTACAAGTAAATTTTTTTTTTTTTTTTAGACAACAGCCCCTCCACGCTGAAGTCAGTCTCGCACAACCGAAGTGATTGCGAGCCCTCCTACAAAATGGGAGTGATTTTAAGGGAGGTTCTTAATACGTGCCAGGCGGAAGGCCTATACGCTTTTCGTTATACCGTAAAAATTTGGTCAGTGACCTCTCTTACAAGTTATCCCTGCCTTTATATATACTCTCGCCTGAATGGGAATGTGGTTCCTGATTGGCTGCAGCTGTGGGCCAATCAGAGCCTCCCTTTATTCTGGTTGGCTGGGCTGTTTTGCCAATCAGGGGCGATCTGTCTGATGTTGGATGTGGAGCTATGTTTTGAGGATTTCTAAAGAGTGGGTTCCATATTTTGCTTAATTTGTAGCCATCTTCTCTATTAATGTTTGCTGGGTGTTTTAATATTCCTACTGATTCTCGAATGTATCTTTCCTTGCATTGGATATAGTTACGCGGCTACAACTCAGAAGCCAAGCTACTGCAGGCAATGGCCGTGAAAGCCTGCGAACATTATATCATCTCCCCTAAAAGTTCACCAGTTCGTGCCAAACTGACAGAGGAAGTCAAACGACCGTTTAAAAGCTTACTGCGAGTAACCATACTTGATTTCACGGTTCTAGACTTAAAAATTTCAACTAGATTTCAGTCAATCACTTGCTTATAATTTACTGCAATGGCGTATGACGGATTTATTCAGCAGCAAATAAGACTTTAATAATTGTTCCATAGTTTCGTTCACATGTCCTGAATGACCCTCAGCCACTTATAAACAAGGATAAGGAGTGTTGATTACATATAGAACGACTAAATTCAGTCTGAAACTAAAAATAACCGCGAGTTAATAGTGCATTTACTGCAAGAGAATAAGGTACTTCGCGGATTTGTTTTTTAGAAAGCTAACTCTAAGTAGGTACATATACTTCTGTTACGTTCTTTAAATGATTCATGCAATGGAGAATTATTATTTAATACAATTTCTTACACGTACGCCATTGCAGCATCTGCGGTACCGTATGGCTAATAAATTGTATTAAATCATATATAATTCTTTGTTGCTTAGACCGTTAAAGTTCATTGATTGAATCAAATTTATTAAGTATATCACATAATATGTGGAGCTTAGCTTGCCACCAAACGAATTAATGGATTTCTTAAGTTTCTATTTATTGTTTATCACAAGTTCCCATTGCAGTATTAGTTTTACTTGTTTTCAGTTCTGTGGAATGTTTGGCGAGCAGAATTTAACCGAAAAAAAAAAAAAAAGATTTTCATACAAACATAAGAGGGTAAAAATTCATACACTGATTTTAAAACTGTGTGTGTTACATGTATTCGAACCATAAAGTATCTCCTCAATTGGACACTAAATCAATGAAAAAATTGGTACTGAATACGAACCGATTCGTAAGTAGCAACTCACAAAATAAACAACAAATAAACAAACAATATTTAATCAAGTGTGTGAAGGGTATTGAAAAGGACATTTTTTATGTTGTTGATCACAAAGAAAAAGAATTTATGACTGAACTACCGAAAGCTTTTGTTCACCAACGCACGGAAAACTTTACTCGAGGTAATAATGCAAATATGTAAACCGAAGCAGACGTGTCCACGGATCCACGGCAAGACGAGCCCACGCAGGCGCGGGTGCACAGTGTCACTAGAAAGTGTTTTGTCATACGACACAAGAAAGGGCGGGGGGAAAAGAAATAATACATAAAGAAAAAAAAACCCTCTCCGGCGCGAAATCTATTGCGACAGAACATGAAACAGATATTTCAAATTTATGCTTCCTTCCTCCGCTGCGTCCTCCGAAGTTCCGCGAGGCGGAGGACTTTAAGAGAATAAAAGAAAGAAGGAAAAAAAGGTGGAAGCGTGGGAGGAGGAATTGCGGGTAGGAGCGAGAAAGGTTTTTTTTTTGAAGGTGGAGCAGGCAGAAAGTGCTTCTACGTTTCAAGTCACAAAGTCTTCTTCTTTTTTTCTTTTTTTTATTCAGGAGGTATTTCCTCGCCTCCCCTCACCCCGTGGCGCAGGCCTTTATGCCGCTGTAAAATCAGACGAGGTCGGAGGCTGCTGCCAATCCGCGCCTGGCTCGTCCCCGCCGGCGGTCTGGTCTCCGCGTGACGTCACGCACCCATTTCCCCCCCCCCCCCTTCGCCAGACTCCTGACGGACCGCGGAGGAAATGTCTCCCACGTGGAGGTCGTTTGAGGAGCACCTTCACACACTTCTCACAATCCTGCCTCTTTCCTGACCAATAAAATTCCCCGCACATCTTTTTTTTGTCGATACCTTCACGGTCCACCACTATAGAATCATGAAAATACTTTAATAGCATACTCCTTAAAACGCTTTAGGAACATAAACTTTCTTGATATCACATCCTTAATGACACGTTAAATTCCTTTTTTTTTAAATTTGTAACGGGTTCCGGTGTGTGCCCGGACATACATAAATGCGCGTGTGTGCCCCTGCCAAGTGTGATACTGTCCCGCCGATCACGCAGCGCGCTGCGGTCGCTTGCCTCGTCGGGGGTCGGGGAACTTCGGCAATCCTCGGCGCTCCCGCCCAGGGGTCGGAAAAATATTCTATACCCTTGTAAATAACGTAATAACGTCTATAAATTTGTAATCAACGTTAAATAATCTTTTATTTATATATAAATATATATATATAAAATTTCAATACAAATAGTCTTGTTTGTCGGGCTCTCGTGTAAGAGTAGAATTGAATGGTAACTTGTTAATAGCCCATTGTTTTCTCAAGTTGCTGGCATAGCTGTGTAAATTTTCAGTTGGCAATAGTGGGACATAATAAAATGTGGAGTTTTGTTTCATGAAATGGTCGGTCACGCATTTGCACAGTTTATTTTTGCGGCGTGGTCGTTTACCTGTTGAGTGGAGACAGTGCTAGTGCGGCGGTCAGACACCGTCACCATTAAGGCTCTTGCTTGCCTTGATATTCAGGCCCTTGCAGTGTGTGATGTCTCTAAAATATTGCTTCCGCTAAGATTGCATGTTTTTTCCCACCGACCTGGTGCCGTAAAGGAGGCGATTACATAATTATGGAAGTTTGAAATTTCATATTCACATATTTTTTGTCATCATGTTTATGAAATTGAAAATTGTTCAATCTATTGTGTGTTAACGTACGTATACATCCCTCTCCTTGGGGACGCACCACAACGCCGAACGTACAATAACGCCGAAAACCACAACGCCGAAAGTTAGAAAACTGCTGTGTACCACAACGCCGAATTACCACAACGCCCAAATACATTAACACCGAAAAATGTCATTGCAGGACTACCACAAAGGTTAGGTTAGGTAAGGTTAGCACACAAATTCTTTCAGTTGTTTTTCATTTGGCTCCTTTGCCCCCCCCCCCCTGCAGCAACATTTTTCGGCGTTACTGTATTTCGGCATTGTGATACACAGCAGTTTTCTAGCTGTCGGCGTTACGGTCAATTTGGCATTCGGCGTTATGGTATTCGGCGTTATTGTACGTTCAGAGTTGTGGTATTTCGGCGTTGTGGTAACGACCCCTCGCTAATACAAATACCCCCTGACGAGGCAGAAGCCTTATTCATTTTTTCGGAGGCGTTTGAAGGATTGAAAGAATGGCAAGCAAAGGATCAGTAAATACAAGGGATATGTGCAAAACTAGGGAGTACTGGAGATAAAAAATATAAAATAATATGTTAATTCCCACAAAAGGAGAGGGGGTCGTTGATAAGTGTGACGCTCGCTGGTGCTTCTAGCGCGGTATCGCCTCTAAGCACAAGGCTGTGAACAGGCCCGCTGTATTCTCGTCGGCCAAAGGGCAACTAAGAGATCTGTGGTGTGAATAAAACCATTTGTGGTAAATAAAAGAAGATAAAGATTGTAATTAAAGGTCCCTGAGTGCTTTTAATCATCTGTACCGGGCGTTTCATGCCGAAACACTGATTTTAAAACACGTGTTTTAACCCTTATCACTCTAATAAAAAATACGCTTTGAAAACTAGATGCGAAACAGAACTACTCATCCGCCCTCAGCGTATTATTGACAGTTTTTGACGTGACAACGTCTAATAAATCGATGACCGCCGGCTGCACGCACGAAAAAGTGTCCCGTTACGCACATTGTCCCGTTACGCTCACTGTACGCTTGCGCTGCATCTATCTCTCTTCCACTCGATTGGAACAACCATCGATTGACTTTTTCTAGGCACATGAAACTTGAAACACTCCCATTCGTTTCCTACTTTTCCTATCATCGTCCTATCCTTAACAGAATAACACAGATTGGAAGAAGTTAAATAGCAAAGATATATAAAAGTTATAGTTAAAATAATCTCTTCGTTAAAGTGATAAACATATTTGAATTAATGAGTGCAAATAAAAGAAAAAAATTATCAATTAAAATGTAGATTTCATTTCACTCCTTCTTTGTATCCATACAAAATAGTGATAATTCAATAAAAATTATTCAATTTTATTCATAAAAGTATGCAATCATTTCATCAATGTTTTGTTATGACGTTGTCACGTTAAACTATCGTCCGTAAACCGACTTTACAGACAACCAATTTTTTTTCGTAAACAGACCTCACTCTGGTAGCGGGGACAGTGGTTAGCTCTGGAGCTGTGCCCGGGTGCACAGGGGCCTTAAGAGCGAAGTGGCAGGACCCCGATGATGACGTAACGGCCCGCAGGCCCTGAGTGAGGGGGGGGGGGGGAGGGTCCGCGGGGAAATCACGGCGCGCTTCGTCGAGGAACAATTGAATATCGGCGGCAGTTCCGCCGACCGCCGTGCCGCGCTGCGGTCTGTGCTGGGCGGGAAGGGGGGAGGGGGTCCCTCACGTGACCTTGCACCTGGGAGGTTGTCCACAAGGTCCAGCTGCGCGCCTCCGCCCAGCCGCTCTTCGCCTCTACGGGCAGTTACAGTTCACGCCCCAACTCTCCAGAGCCATCCGTGGCGGCGCGGTTTCTGAAGGGATAGTTTCCTAAATTATATAGCTTCTATTATTTCGCGTTTTTGCACATGATTTATAATAAATCAATTATGTAAACAATGTTTAACAATAAAGTCCTATTTATTTTAATTCTTAATTTTCTCCACAACCACTCACTGCCTTTCACTCGCGGTTGTGGCGGTAGACAGCCCTTGGCCTACCAACCAGAGGGTTTGGTGGATGTGTCAGAGCGTGTTTGTTTATTTTTCTTATTTTTTAATTTAATTTTCGACCACCTTTTCTCGGTAATCTGCGTGGAAACTGTTGTTGCATCATTGATGATTCTTTCGTCTCTTTGCTAACGGCTACTGCATTTTTTAAGCCGTAGAAGAATATATTGTTATCCGGACAACGCTCGGTATTGCAGCCACGTGTTGTTGGTTAAAAACCCTAAATGCGATCTTGAAGGCCATTCGAAAACTGCTGAATCAATTTTTCGTCTGGTTATCCTAGTTCTAACGACTGTTTTTTTTTTCGTGAGTTTATTGTCAAAACTCGATATATATATTTTTTTTAAGTTGCAGTACCCTGGGGGAGGGGCATTGCACCGAGTAAGGGGAAAGGGGGAAGTTCTGCCTGTAGATTCCGTAGCGAAGGTAAGCGCGCATCAGCTAGTTGTTAATAAAAAAAAGGCCTTTTATTATTTAGTGTTTTTTTTATGTAATTAATGGCAATTTCTTTTTAATGTCAGACCTAGCATGTACTGGAAGAATGAAATCGTGTGATGTAAAGTTTTGGATTAACCGTTGCTAAGCATAACCTTATTCTTAAAACTCTCTGATTTAACTTATTATTCGTTAATTAAATATTTTATTTTTCCCCAAACCATAGAAAGCTAAGAGCGAGGCTGCGCAGTGTTCCCGTGTGGAGGCGAGCAGCTCCGAGCGGTCAGCGGGGTCAGTGACCTCCAGGATAGACTCCGCAGCCTCTGCATTCACCTCCAGACGTCTCAACCTGGTTGCCCGTGACACGATACTTCTCGGATCCAACACTTCTCATTGGTTTACAGACCTCAACACCACACGTGGGCCAATCTTAGGAGTGACCCAAAGATTAACAAAACAATTAGCTTTTGTAGGAAATAACTCTCATTATTTTGTTTTTGTGTTTGCCAGATATTCATATTGCGTCATCTCAGAATAGTGGTACAATAAATATAAATGCAATTTAAATATTATATATCATGAAAATAAATACATTACATATATGACGCTTGGTTGCAGACTTCATTATTACGTATTAATTATACTTTCCTTTTTATCCCACTATGTTTTACAGAAAATACGTTATAACACTTACGAAAGTAAGCTTGTGTGTGAGTGCTAATAGTTTACTTTGTCTACGTGCAGTATTCTTGCAATATATATCATTATATAAACAATCACACAAAAATATACTGGTATAAAAATTATTTGAGATGATGTATTTAAAAATAAAACAAATTTATTTATGTGTTAGATGAAGTAGTACATTGATTAAGAATGTATATTGAAAATTAAAAATTGCGATTAAAAGAAAAAGATTTACACGAGCTAGCCATAGGTAGATTTTTTTTTTCAATTTGCATTTTTTTTCTTTACTATCTATCCTTGTGATCATCATAATCATCATCGCCTGGTGGGAACGAAGAAGAGTGGGAAGCCTCCCCCCCCCAAACTGGGCAGGCCAGTGAGTGGCTAGCTGCCCCCGACTGCCCATTACCGTACATCTCACTTAGAAGGTAATTAGCGCGTGTTAGCGGCACGAGGGAGACGGTGGCCCGCGCCATCTTGGAAGCGCCGAACTGTGCTGTGTTCCGAAACCCCCGCTCTCTAACTAGTGGGGAAGGGGGGGGGGATGCTTCCAGATGGCGCCGGCGAGGACGCGAGAGAGTCTACTTCAGAGAAGACAAGTTTTCTTTTTTTGCACCCACGAAAACATATGTTGGCTTATCGATAGAGACCGGAAAAATTCGCGGATTCATTTCGCGATAGCCTAGAATTCAAATAGTTGTCCCTCAGTGCTGCCTCTGCTATTGGCTCACAACTCACCTGGATACCTCTGGGCCAATGAGAAAAGCTCAACTAAAGCAGCATCAAATCACAGACTGCTACGTTGGGACGTCTCACAAGACAGCAGCCAATGAGTGGGTGACATTTGAATGAGTGTACGTAGAACTATGGAGTTCATTCTAGAGGTCATTGAACCCACGAATTTTTCCGGTCCCTACTTATCGAAGGTTGTTTACGAAACTCTGTGTATCCAGAACTTAAAAAAATTGAGGTGTATGCTGTTGAAAATGTTCACTTTGAATTTTCCGAAGAACGCTGGGAGATACAGGAGAATTTAGTAAATATCGTCGTAAATTTATGGGTACAAAGTTCACTTACTTTGAATATGCACACAAAATAAATTTTTGAGTTATAAGAGAAAAAAAAACATTCAAAAACTGTTTTAAGACAAACGACGCGGCATCCCAAATCACTAGTTCCGTGCTCCGCTGGAAACAGGCAATTGCAAGGGAGAGTTTTTTTTTTGTGGTACACCGAGATTAATTATTGTTAGGGACCTGAATAATTCGCGTATTCCACGACCTCCAGGGTAGACTCCACGATCCTGTTCACACTCGGGCAAATGTCACCTGTTCGTTGGCCGCTGACTTGTGAGGCGTCTCAATTGGGAGGCTTGTGATTCGTCACTTCTTTGGTTGAGGGTTTCTCGTTGGCCCAGAGTCGCCCAGACGAACAGTGAGCCAATAGCAAACGCAGCTTAAAGGTATACGTGTATGAATTTCAGACTATCGCGTAATGAATCCGCGAATTTTTTCGGTCTCTAATTATTGTGGGTTCGTGATGAATTCAAGTGAAATCATTGCCCGTTAAAATACGCCTGGATTATTTGTAAGAACAGCGTTCTTAAGGGGAAATTTTTTAACAGTTTGTATGTGCTACAAGTAAATGAATGCGCAGAGTGATAGCAGCTTCTATTCTGTGCACAGCGACACAAAGGCTGGAGCGGGAGCGGACGGGAGTTGCACGGGTCCCCAGCCTCCAGTAACACCCCCTCCCCGCACAGACCTCCACGGGGGGCGGCGCCTGCCGATGCGAGATAGCGGCTTTGTCGCCGGTCTGCAAACAAGCGCCAGTATCGGACCGGCGCGACCCGTTAGCTGGCGCCGCAGATATCGACACTGGTCCCGCCGCGCGCCGCACCTGGGGCGCATTAGTCGCATTGGTGGGGGGCTGGTTCGGGCAGCAAACCCCTTTGTTTGCATTGTTACCCCTTAAACATATGCGCATAACGTAGGGCCATGCATATTTCGCGAAAATATTCCGAGATTAGTTATAAGTTAAAACACTGTAGGTAGCATCGTCTGTGTTTAGTGATTGGGTGAATTTCTTTCAGGCGCATGTAGATTGTTACAACACCAATCACAGTTATTCAGTGGGGAAGCAAACGCGCTCTGGGTGGCTCGGTCAAAAAGGGCAACGACTTCTTTCGCAGACGGCCGCCAATCACAAGGAAGAAACCCCTGGTGTGGGGTTTCTTCCTTGTGATTGGCGGCCGTCTGTAGCAGTCTAATAGGCTTTCAGATTAATTCGCGAAAAATACCTGCCTCTAGCTTTAGCTATTGGCCTACAGGTTGCACGGAGTACCAATGAGAGACCTGCACCAAAGAACTATCGAAACACGGTCGTGATGTCTCCACTAGTCAGCAGCCGATGAGCTTGGGATGTTTGTTGAAGTGTGCAAAGTCTTGGAAATCGCGAATTTTTACGGTCCCTACGCAAAAGTTTAAAGCTTTAGATAATTTTTTTTGCTGATTCATCAGGTGGAAAAAAATAGACTTGAAGCGCATATACATCTGCTTCACGTTCGTTGGTGACTGGGTCACAGTGTTACTGACACGACCTTGAAGGCCCTGAGCCAGGTGCAACCAAGGAGAAGAAGTAGTTACCCACCTATGTCATTTGGTCATCGACCAATAATTAGAGGCATGCATGTTTCGCGAAAAGATTCTATGGAGACCGGAAAAATTCGCGATTTCATTTCGTGAAACCTGAAATTCATAAAACTATCCTTTTCCGGTGCTCTTATCATTGGCCCTTAATCTATCTGAAGGAGTCTGGACCAATAAGAAACCTCAACAAAAGAATCATCGAATCGGAGGCTACCTAGTTGGAATTGCTCTCCAGTCGGCAGCCAAATGAACAAGTGACTATTAGCCAAGCATGCAAGGGTTTGGTGGAGTCTATCCTGGATGTTATTGAAACCGCGAATTTGTCCGGTCTCTAGCGATGTAGAATTTCTGAGGGTAGAATCGAGTGTTTGCTAGTATTAGGCACACCTTGTTCACGTACACAGAATATCCCTTCCCCGCTGGCTGCGACCAACATTGCGCACTCGGCTCAACCAATGAGAACGAAGCTGTGATCCTCGACTGGATCATCATCGCCGACTTTGACTTGAAAAGTGTAAGTCCGCTGCAATTTTCCGGGAACCGGAAAGTTTATATCCTGCGTGGGTGTTGAGGGAGGGGGGGGGGGGTTGTTAGGAGGGTGTTAGGGGGTGGGTCGAACCGGAAATACCGCGGTGTTGCGATGCCTGAAAGGGACTTTACTTCCGCTGTTTCGAGCAAAGCCGTAAATATTTGACGGCGACAGCATCCAGGGAACTCCGGGAGACGCCGAGCCAGCGAGGGGTTTAATTCGAATCTAATTAGACGTTATTAATACCCGCTGCGGCTGCGAGCTACCCGCTGGCTTTGTGGACGCGCGGTGTTCCGGGACGCAGAGCGCAAGTGGGGCGCGAGTGTGCGGACTCCAGAAGAACACACTCCCTCCCGTCCGTCCCCTCCTCCAGGAGCTGATCCCGGCGCGCGCGACAGGTAAACAAGCAGGATGTTCGTGTGGCCGGAGCGAGACAGTGACGGGGCGCTGTGATTGGTCGCCGGCGCCCCTGGAGGCTGCTGAGACCACCAAGCGCAGGCACACGGGAAGCCTTCATTTCACAGACGAGAGAGCCACACCCGAAGTTCCCCGAAGTTCATGCTAGCTTTTTTTTCCCCGTTCTATCTCATTTTATAAACCGGTGTGGCATTAAATTTAGCGGTCGATTAGGATAGGTTAGCTACATTATAAATACTTTAAAACATTTGTGGATGGTTGGTTATATTAGGTAAGTATAGCTACATTAAAAATACTGTAAAATCATTTTATGGTTGCTTAGCAAATAACTTTTTAACATGTAGCTATCCAGGGCTAGGAAACCGTTTACATGATTTCACAGTATCTTAAATGTAGCTATCCTAACCAAATAAACCGTCCACAATGTTTTAAAGTATTTATAATGTAGCTAACCTAACCTAATTGACCATTAGTTACCATGAGTTACAATGAACAAAAAAAAACCGAAGATGCACGATCGGGCGTTTGGCTCTCTCGTCTGTGAAAAGAAGGCTTCCCCAGGCGCACCCCTGCTAGTCGAGCACAGACCGGTTCTTCTCGCGACAGGATAAACTTCAGATGCATACACATTGAGATTCTTCTGCCACACAGAAGAGATTCATTTGGAAGCTAGTTGCCAAGAAATAAGTTTTTAATACTACAAGAAACATATTATTACTTTGTACAACACATGGATATGTTATTTTTAGAGGTAATACTAAGATTTTTCTTACGAAAATTGGTGCATAATTTTATATTTTAATGGATGTTTCATTCATGAATAATTTTTTTAACCATGGAAAAGATAATCAAATATTCTATAATTGGATTTTACTTTTTTTGTATTAATGTGCGTGGTTAATACTGAAAAGCTATACATGAAACGATTTACATATTAACTATTGGAGGTATTGGAACAACACAAAGCATAAATGCTCGGGTAAGAATTCGAACCCAGTATTGCTGCCAAACACTATTTTGTGTTGATATAGTTGTTTTCGGTACAAAGTTGCAAATATCTGTAATTTTATATTTATATTTCTGTAGACAAAGTGTTTGAAAGCATAACATAGAGTCTCAAATTTTCACACTATTAATCACCATATCTAGCTACGGCTGAGTACATTCCCAACATATCTGCCTTGTTAAATGTTTGTTTTTCTCTAATCATATCCTTGTTATAAAAACGTACAACATAAAAAACAAAACAAAATCTGAGCCAGTGATGTGCAACATCTAACCTTGGTAACGAGTAAATTGTGTGTTACCATGTTGCAAATACACTTATATAATACGAAACCCGGACACGAAATTTAACGTAGAATTATTTAAAATAATGCCGAGAGTGATAAATATACGCATATTGTGTTTTCAGCTAAATTTCTAGACGCGAATCAGGCATAGTTTCCGCGCCCTCCGCTAGAATTCGCTGCAGAGACAAATGTTAATATAGGTATATAATGGAACGGCTCCGAGTCAAACGAAAAGACACTTGAAAAAATTCTAAGCCCCACGGCTCTGGACCTGATTTTCAAGCATTTTCATTGAAATACTGCCCATATTGTTAAAATCTCACCGTTAATACTATAATTTTTTTAAATAATTCATGCAACGGAGAATTTTTTTAATGCAATTTTATATTTGACATACGCCATTGCAGTTTTGCACTGATTTTTTTTTTAATTTCGAAATTTTTCCACGACAAACAGTGCAAAACTGCAATGGCGTATGTCCATAAAACTGCATTGAAAATCAAGTTTCCCTTTGGCTTTGCGAACTTTGGTCCGCGCCATCCGCCGCAAAAACGGCAGCGTGGTTACGCATTTCCGTTCCACGGGACTTCCGTTCAATTAACGCAATTATTACACCTACCGAACGCCCTACACAGAGGGCTCAGGTGTTACACATCGAAAAAAAAAAAAAGGTTTGTACAATTCAGGCATTATTCAAGTAAACAATTTCTCCGGCAGGTGGCGTGTGAGACTGTAGTTGCATGGGGGGGGGGGAAGTGGTTATTTGCTCGCTTGCTGCAGGTGGGTAGTTTCCGCTTACCCATTTAGCACCAATCAAGAGGACTATCACATCGCGCGCGAAAAAAACAACTGTTTAACCGCGTGTGCCTGTGACGTCATTAGTGCCTCCCCCCCCCCTCTGTCCCAGAGAGAGAGTTAGAGAGAGAGAGAGTTAGAGAGAGAGAGAGAGCATGGGAGATAACCGAATACAGACGGCCCAACGAACCCCTATCACACTGCTATAGCGAACGTTGTTATAGCGCCGACCCGGGGAGACGGGAATAATTGACGTTATTAACAAACATAGCCCTTCTCTTCCCCCCCTTCCCTTCCCCTTCCTCCCCACGACGGCACGTGTGTCGATTGCTTTTCGCTTCTCCCCCACCCCCGCACCCACCCTGTTGCTGCAATGGTGGGCCGGTGCAGCGCGGTCTCTGACTGGCTGGGCGCGTCGGGCGAATGGCAGTGGCGCCGACGGGAGACAAGATCATTTCAATGCCCGCCGTTTTACTTTAACTTCCCCCTTACAACTCCCATCAGTAGAGACCTGAAAAATTCGCGGGTTCATTTCGTGTTATGCTAAAATTCAAATAATTATACCTTAGTTTTGCTTCTCTCATTGGTTCACTGTTAATCTGGAGGACTGAGGGCCAATTAGAGACCCTCACTCATAGAAGTGTCGAATCACAGACCACCCAGTCGAGACGACTCACAAGTCAACAGCCAATGAACAGTTGTCATTTGCCCGAGTGTGTAGAGGATATTGGAGTCTAACCTGGAGGTCATTGAACCCGCGAATTTTTCCGGTCCCTACCCATCAGCCGTCTACCAGAGTGAGGGGGGAGAGAGAGAGGAGGAGGAGAAAGAAAAAAAGGTTTGTGAACTGACGAGGTCGTAGAGATGTCCTGGAGCCCACAAGCGCAGACAGACCAGGCGTATATCCCAGCTGTGGTTCCTCACGCGCTCGTCACAGTCTGTGTCTGCGTCGTCTCTGAGCTGGCGCGCGGTCTTCTCCCATGTGCGTCTGAGCGGTGACCGTAACACCGCACGGCGCAGAAACCAAGACAAGGGTGCGATAAAAGGCCCCTGTGGTGCTTTCAAGAAGCTGTACCGGGGTTTCGTGCCCATAAATCATTGTTGAAACAGGCGTTTATACATCTTCACTATTCAAAAAAAATCTTTACTCACACGCCCTCAGCGTATCCTTAAATACTTTTTTTTACCGCAAACAGACGTCCCTAGGATAGCCGTACCAGTTTTTAAATCGCTTGGGTTATCCCTAATCTTTGCACACAGTACATGTGCCCAGGTAGGCAGGGGCCTTAATAACAGGAACATTCGACAGTTCATTAGGCTTTTTGGGAAAACATTTATTCGAGGCCCCTCGACGTGAGCATAACTGGTATCTTCACAGTGCTGTGTATTGAAACCTTACAAAGATGTCAAATGACAACATAAGGTTGGTCGTCATTGGAAGTATCCTGGGTGCGCGCGCACCTTTGACCTGAAGAACGAGCTCTCGGTGTGTGCCATTGTCACCCTTAGCGCTTTCCTGCAGCTTTCAAAACAACAAACACAACTCCAGGAGCTGTCAAAACAACGAACACAACTCCAGGAGCTGTCAAAACAACAAACACAACTCCAGGCAGCTGTCAAAACAACAAACACAACTCCAGGCACCTGTCAAAACAACAATCACAACTCCAGGCAGCTGTCAAAACAACAAACACAACTCCAGGCAGCTGTCAAAACAACAAACACAACTCTAGGCACCTGTCAAAACAACAATCACAACTCCAGGCAGATGTCAAAACAACAATCACAACTCCATGCAGCTGTCAAAACAACAAACACAACTCCAGGCAGCTGTCAAAACAACAAACACAACTCCAGGCAGCTGTCAAAACAACAAACACAACTCCAGGCAGCTGTCAAAACAACAATCACAACTCCAGGCAAGCGTGGCCATTGTGGATCTTTCTTATGCACCATGTAATTTTTTTTATTTTTTTTTGTCACGATTTTTTTTATTTAAGAGCTATTTCTGAAATTTTAACTATGATAAATTGTTAGAAATTACAGTAAATTTACTGAATTTTTAGCGAAGAATTAACATCAAATAAACGAAGACTTCTTTGTAATCCCAGATAACTGTATCTGGGCATAAACTACGTCGGCCTCCGAACACTGAAACGTATATTTTTCATTGTAAACAAGGTAAAAACACACATTCTGAAGAAAAGAGAATGTTTTTACTGTAGACTCAGAGAGATTTTGAAAGTGTTGTTAGAATAATAAGATTATTATAGTTGATTCATGTACAAAGTAAGTTAACTCAACAACCGCAAACATACGAATAAATCCGTAAATTAACTAAGATCTCTGGATAATTTTTAACCAGCGTTCTTCGTAAATTCAAGGTGCAAATGTCTAACGGTGTACATCCACGTATTCGTTATCATTTCAATAAATATTTTCAAAAGACTTTCACTAAGTGCAATACTGTGTGTGTCAAAATGCACGCAACGTTTGCGCGAATTTTACCACCCGATATATTCAAATTAACGAATATGTGTAAAATACATTAGTGACGGAGTATAGGTACAGTGTTGAAATGATGAGAAAACGAAAGAAGAAAAAATCAGCATGCACCTCAAGCACATTATCCGGCGAAGAGGCGAGAAGGTTCTTCAAGCGAAGCGACTGTCGGGTGATTCAGCCCGGGGAAGTCTCATTGGTCTGGGCCTTGCGAGTTCTGGCCAGATCGCAGGAAGCAATAAGAGGGGAAAGAGGAGGGAGAGAGAGAGAGAGAGAGAAAAGAGAGAAAAAGGGTGCAGAATCACCATGACAAAAGGGAAACTTTCTCCTGCAAGCAGATTGACTTGCTCCTCTGTCGCAAGGGCGCCGTGCTCTTATTTTCACCAACCCCTTCCCCCTCCCCACACACACACCCACCGCTCGCCGTTCACAATGAAAGCCCCCCCTAAGCTCGCAAGGGACGGGGGGAGGGGAGGGGGGTGGAAGGGAGCTCGGCAACAATGGACCAGTAATGCAGTCGCATGTTTGAGCAATGCTACAGTGCTACCAAATGCGAGCACAAAGAAAGTAAGTTCCCCCGGGGAGATGATTTTTTTTTTTATCAGGGCACACGATGTAACTTCTCCCGCGTGCCGGTCGAACTTGGCGGGAAAATAGGAAGAAAAAAAATGTCGGTACACGATCAAACAGTATAAAGAAGAAAAAACGAAGAAAACGGAAGACGTAACCAGCACGTTCCGGAGTGACGAGGGAAAGAAACGGTAGTTGGTCCTGACGACCACGTGACTGCAGCACGCCTTCACCGCGGCCGGAGGAACATTCGAGTCCGGCTACAAACGAGCTTAACGTCCTGCGAGCAAACAACAATAATTCAGTTCACGTCGGAGTCAATCACCTCGAAAACTACCTCAACTGACTTGTCTCGCCTTTTATAGCACAGAGCACTCCTTTCGTCACGTTATACGCCAATTTAAAACAAACCAATTAAAAAAAAATTAAGATTGATATTTCACAGACAAAAAGAAAGTGTGCTCGAAGCTGACAGCTTAACTAAAAATACAATTTTTTTTTGTTTCAAAGTTCTCACGTTTGTACTCTCACAATGGCTTCTGAAGCGTAACGTGTTAGAAAAATATTGTCTAAAATTTAAACTGTGACAATCGCTCAAAAGCAGCAAAAATTACACCCCGAATCGAAACAAAATAGACCACTTCGCCTGAATGCGTTAAATTCTACTTGAAATGTTGGAAACACCTATTTCCACGCTGAAAATAAATGATTAGCTAGTACAGTATTTTACCATAATTTATACAGTGGTGTTAAAATTAAGTTTTTAAAACCAGCGGCTGAGGTAAGCTGTAATCAGTCATTGATACAGACAGCTGGATACATTTTATAGCTACGACACTGAAACAAGGTAGTGTGTGATAATCCCTGGATAAACTAAAATTTGTATTTTGAATAATAATAACGAACGAATTCAAAGACTTAATTTTGGTGTTATTTCGACTCTGGAAAGTGAACTGTTTAGTTGCGGCAACTCCGCAACAGTGATCCTATTCATACGATTTTGAAATCTACCCTGAGTATCCAGCTGAGAGAAAATTGTTCAGTAAACCTTAATTGATAATGATGTGTTTTTTTAATTCAGTTTGATTATTTTTGATTATAATATTTTGAACATCAACTTTCGAACTTTTTTGGAACATACCGTTGTCTTCTACGTAACTCCAAGATTTAAAACATTACTTGAAAGTATGTGTAAGGGATATACAAAACTACATAATTTTATAAATAGTGAGTTGAAATGTAATAATTTTAAGTTATATTTTTTTCTTATTATTGTTTGGTGTTTGGGCTCAGTGTTCTTATACGCACCATCATACTTCGTGGCAAAGAGTCGAAGTTCACGTAGACCATACTATTAAATTTAAAACTAAAATGGCTCTTCCTGGGATGGGGTTCTTCACTCGTATATCTGAAGTTTCTACAAGGGAGGAAGTGCAGCCCTCCGAAGCCAGAGATCCACCACCTCAGCCGAGTGAACGCCAGTAACGACACCGCGGACGAAGTGAATCGCCGCGGGCGACCGACGCCATGCGGCCTGACGATCGGAGAGACATGAATCCTTCAACGGGGACGCACCACAACGCCGAAATGCCACAATTCCGAATTACTACAACGCCGAAATACATTAACGCCGAAAAATGTCATTGGAGGACTACCACAAAGGTTAGGTTAGGTTAGGTTAGGTTAGACTAGGTTAGGTTAGACTAGGTTAGGTTAGGTTAGGCTAGGCTAGGATAGGCTAGGTTAAGTTAGGTTAGGTTATATTACGCTAGATTAGGTTAGGTTTGGTAAGGTTAGGTTTGATTGTGGTATTTCGGCGTTAAGGTACATTTAAGAAACACACACAAATTCATTCACTTGTTATTCCGGCGTTGTGGTACACAGCAGTTTTATAGCTGTCGGCGTTGTGGTTAATTTTGACATTCGGCGTTATGGTATTTCGGCGTTGTGGTAACGACCCATCCTCAACGACCTTTCGAATTCAGGATTTCTCCCGTTTACCCTCCGAACGGTTTCACGTCCTCTTGAACTCTCTCTTCAAAGTTCTTTTCAACTTTCCCTCGCGGTACTTGTTCGCTATCGGTCTCGTGGTCATATTTAGCCTTAGACCTTTCTAGAACACAAACATTTACTAGCTCGGCCACCGTGACATCATCAAATATAATTATCTTATAAACGTGCATCGACATAATTGTATTGATACCATGTGTGCAGTGCGTTCAGTAAATTGCTCACCACGAAACTCTCGTTATGCGTTATAGTGTGTTTGAAACAAGATTTTTGTATTCTTTTTTTTTTAATCATTACTACCACTCCTTCCACCAATAGTAATTGCGTGTGCTGGCCTGAATTACACTGTAATTTCAATGCCGGAAACAAAGCTCATTAAAGCGATAATTGGCAATTCACTGATGGCAATTGACCCTGTCGTCGGGAATTCGACAGTCGATAATGAGCTATTTTTCAGACGTTTAATTATCGCGCTTGACGTAACCAAATGAAATAACAAATAGGACCGCCATTAGCGAACCATGATTACCGGCCTGCACAAATGGACAGACTTCCACCGCACAACGTGACACCGTAGGCGTAGACGTTGTTCTGTTGTTGCTGCTTGCAAACGCCGGTTTGCTCCGATTAGTGGGTGGACTGGATGATAAATTTGTGTTATCGGTTTTGAAAGGGGTATTAACAAAACAGCGGGGCAACTTACAGAAATTAGGGTTTATTTCATTGGACTCCGTATACATCCCCATTTTTTTTATTTATCAAGTTCGGAAGATCACATCAGGAAGTTGGTGGTCATTAGCAGCGGTACATTGATGAAGGCGATTTCGGAAATCTTCCCTCTCTTTTTTCAAAAGTCTGCCGGGGGTCGATGCCTCTGGGGTCAGAGTTGATGCCTCGTCCCCCCCGCTGATACTCACTTCGGTCTCTTAATCGTCTTTGACTGCCACAATTTCGACGACATGATGTGTCCCAAGAAGATAATGCAGTAGAGTTTGACGGATAGATGGTCCAGCCTAACCTACGAAGAAATTATATCCGACATTAAGTACGAGGAATATTCGTAAAATCATTAAAAAAACTCTTTAGAAAAAGTTGTCATTGACAGTTTTAATTTATTATGTGTCTAATTCACATTTTCACATAGTCGCCATTCTGTTCCAAACACTTTTCGCTGCGCTCTACCAGTTTCTTCAACCCCTCTGCATATTAGTCCGCCGTCTGGGAATGGAACATACGCCTCGGCCATAGGCATCATGGTCTTCGAATACGCAATGCGTGTAGCCTGAGTACAGGCGCTCAGTAAACATATACTGAAAACTTAAAACTCCGAACTTGGGTCGACAAATAATAGCTACCGTTTTTTTTTTTTTTTTTAAAGGACGAAAAGGGCGTTATTTTAATTGATTGAATAAAACGTGGGTCAAAAAATTACAGCAAAAATTTCAAAATTACTATTATTAACTGGTTTAAATCTCAGGCGGCGAACATATATCCAGAGGGGTTAAACAAACTGGTGCAGCTTTGCGAAAAAGTATTTTGAACGGAATGGCGATTATGTGAAAATGTGAAGTGGATAGCAAATAAACTAAAACTTTACTCCCGAGTTAATTTTTTTTTTTTCAATGACCTAACGGAGCTTACCTTTCCGAGTATCCCTCACGTAACACTATACACTAACTGAGGAGACAAAATGTTCTACTGTAGATCCCATGCTCATTGAACACGTGGCACGCAGAATAGATCCTCATACATCATCATCATCATAATCATCTATCTCTTCTCTGGTTGGTTGAAGGAGAGAGGGGAAAGTAAACTCCGTCTCAGGAGAACAGCTCGGAACAGACGGCGGCAGCAGACGGCGTCAGCTGCCGGCGCTATCACTTCGGAGGATCTAGGCCCAAACCCTCTGGAGCGGTGGAGCGGGATCTAGCCTTCCTCTCGCATGCTCAGTGGCGGCAAGGGGTTTGCTGCAGGGGAGGGGCAGCGGGCACGTAATTGGGCCTGAAGCCGCCCGTGAACACCCCCCCTCCCTCTCTTTCCCCCTGGTCATGTTATTGGCAAGGACAATAATGAAGTCTGAGAGCGTCGTCTCAACCACGTGCGGAGGTGACTTTGCCCGAGAAACCCTTTACTTCCCCCCCCCCTCCTTTTCCGACCCCCTTTTCAACCCTTCCGACCCACCCCTCGACGACCAGCCCTCAGACTAAACGACGCCCTAATCTCTCCAGGCCTGTCTTTCGGCCTTCCGCGCAATTTCAGACCAATGGCCCACCGCTCCTCCAGGCCCAGCTCCCCCTCCCCCTACCCCCCCTGCCCCAGGGATGTACTCGTCCAAGCCAGGGCTCTGAGCTCTCGAGAATTAGTTTAGAACTTTTACACTTTTATTCCATAACAACATGCAGTCTTCTTTCCAAAAACATGGGTAGAAATGAGTTATCATTTTTTTTTCAAAATAACTCTTTTATGTAAATATTTCAATCGTGACGTGTGGTTCCAGATTAGAACAGTCTAGTAGAAGTCATGGGAAAACCACCATCAAAAAAAAAACTTGTTTCGCCTTCTCCTGTAATCTGATTGCATTCGGTATAAGCTCAGGTTCAAGGAAACAATAAATAAATAAATTAATTAATAAATATATTACTAAAGACATTTCAAATGGTTGGTAAAATTAATTTTTATTAAATGTGCCGTATCTGTTTGTTTTTTTTTGGGGATAGAAAATAAATTTACAAGCCATAGCCAGAATCAGACATCCCAATGACATGGCTACTATAGGCGGGTTGTGTGTGTACTTCTAAGCGATTTTTAAAACTTTATTTATATCTTTAATTATTTTTTTTACAAATGTTGCTACTCACCACCACGTGCCAATGACATGTTTACAGCTCACCGAATAATGTAGGCAGTCAGACATTTAAAACTCTTTACAGGTTTTAGCGCCATGTTTGTTACCATTGTTAAATTTAATTAGAAGCATATTTTCCTTTCAATTTTTTTTTTTACTGTAGTCGTGTGTGGTAGATAACATTACTGTTTCAGATTAAACATTCGAATTAAATTAATTGTATTTTTATACTTCAGCTGTGCTTTTTTTTTGTGTTTATTATTAATAAGTTTTAAATTTAAAAAAAAACTGATGAATATAATATAGCATATTTGGTTTGTTTTTCTTCCTTTTTATCTTATGTTCAATTTTTGTTTTGTTTTATAAGTACATTTTTGAAATTGGATTGTTTTTGTTTGAATGTCCGGCAGTGGCGTGCCCACGGGGAGGGGCGTGTGTAATGAGTAGTGCAGTTTTATGCCTGTGTTCTGGCTGTGTTCTGCCTGTGTTATGCCTGTGTTATGTCTGTGTTATGCCTGTGTTCTGCCTGTGCGAAGCCCGGGCGCATAAGCTAGTAATTCATTAAAAAAAACATTAAATACAGCTTAACCCCGCATTTTAAGAGCACTCTATGTTAAAATATGTTTGATGAAATATTTCTAAAGTTGTTTGGGCCTGAGATTATGTCATGGTAATTGCTACAGAGGCATCGCTTCGAAACTTGTACTTTCTTCCAGCACGACCAAACAATTCGCGCCAGTTCAAAACTCTGTAAGTTACGTCACGTGTGTTGACGAGAACCAAATAAAAAAAAATAAAGATTCCAAATGGCGTGTCATCTTTAAGACTTCCACTTCATCAGTAGCAGAAGATTTTGCTTTTTTTTCTCAAATGAACATTATTATTATTATTATTATTATTATTTGTTATTTATCCTTCCTTAAGTTGTATAAAGAATTAGCACCCACACGGCCACAGCATAACAATTATTTGTATAAAAATTCAACACCAACAAGAAAAATTAGAGTTTAAAAATTCAGCTGTATTTGTTTAACGATTTTTTTTAAACTTAAAGGAAAATTTTTATGTCAGTCCTAGAATATTATGAAAATATGAAAACATGTGTTATAGATTTTTGAATTTCTCGTTAGTTTGCAGCCGTCTTGTCAAAATTGATTTACTTTTATTATATCAGTCATTAATTCAAACAAAATTAGATGTCACAAAACTAAAAACGAGTTTTTCAGGGTTAATTTAATGAATAATGTACGAAAAACAAATATTTTAAAAATGAAAACTACATAAGAAAGAAAAGTTTAAAACTATATCCCACCACATGATTTCATTCTTTCAGAACATGCTACTACTGACTTGGAAATTTGTCTTAAAGTTCAACAAACCCATTAAATAAGCTTTTTTTTATCAACTAAATATGGTTATTTTATGAATTTATTTAAAATCACGTAAATACCACGAAATATAAAAAAAAATGTAGAATACTACACTCTTAAACTACAATAGAATTTAAAAAAAACAGAGTCTCGCTGAGACAATTTCTATAGTGGCCGGAAACTTAAAAAAAAAAAAAGTGTTATGCTGCTGTGATGATCACGCCATATGTTATGAACGAATGGGATGAGTTCGCCTAAAAGTCACCATCTGGCTCATTGGAGACTATGCAAGATGACGAGGTACTGATGGAGCATTGGCGGGAATGAACTAGTGAAAGGAACAGGAGTACCCCGAGCTCACCAAAACGTCCGCCACGTTTCCCCCACTCGAGGACGACAACGGGCTGCCTCTCCAGGGATCGCTGCGTGCACAGACCCCTGCGCGGACGGCGGGGTTGAAACTTCCTGATTCCCCTTACCAACTCTTCTTCGTCGACCATCCTTCTTGTCCTGTGCTGAACATGCCTGTTTAACCCCACATGAAGGAGCCTAAGGTTTTCCCCTGTGTCCATGCAGGTTTTACACGGGGCCACAACTTACCTAGTTATAGTCTAGAGTTAAAGATAAGGGATTCAGATACGGCGACAATTGCTGCCGTGGCTGGCCAATCCCCGGGCAGAGCACAAGACGCATGCTGCATGGCTGAAACCCAGCCATGATCTGGCGTATAGGCCTCGGGCTAGGACGCACTTAGAGTCTTCCCTAAAACAATTATACGATTTAGTTAGGTTAGAAAGGGGGGGGGGAGGAAGGATTCGCAGAACCATGGCGGAGCCTATATAGTTCACAGTCGCGGTCGAACAAAAAAGCGAACATTTTCCATTCCTTGTGAAATTTGTTCATGTTCTAGACAGAGGACTGTACATAGTTTCGCAGCGCATGAAGGGTTCTGTCGAGGATGGTTTGTTTCTCCCTCCCTCCCCTTTATCACCTCATACTTCCCCCCTCTCCCCGGATCTTCCCCCCTCTCCCCGGATCAGGCGAGGAGTTCTCGGGCCGCCCCGAAATCTGCGACGCCTTCTTGTGCCAACAGCGGCGGTGTGCACACGGCGGATCCAGGCGCTTGTTGGGACCGGGGGGAGGGGGTGACGTAATGCTATCAGCGACGCCGCTAGCAGGCAGGTGTATATTCCACCACAGTGTTGATACTAGGTCTCACGTGTCCCCCCCCCCCCCAACCCTTCGACACCTCTTATGAAACCACACACGTGACGGGGAAACACGAGCAGGGAATCTCGCACGAACTTTTAACTTTCCTGCCGAGCTACGGAGATATTTGTCTTTGCGAATTCATACACCGATAAGAACTACGTCGCAATAGTTAACACTACTAGCATTACAATCCCTATTGATTCCTTCCCTACGTAATGACGAAAATTAATCTCCATTATAAAAAAAATTGGTTGTCTGTAAAGTCGGTTTACGGACGATAGTTTAACGTGACGTCAAAACAAATCATTGATGAAATGATTGCATACTTTTATTAATAAAATTGAATCATTTTTATTGGATTATCACTATTTTGTATGGATACAAAGGAGTGAAATGAAATCTACAATTTAATTGATGAATTTACTTTTATTTTCACTCATTAATTCAAACATGTTTATTACTTTAACAAACAGCTTATTTTAACTACCTATAACTTTTATACATGTTCGCTATTTAACTTCTTCCAATCTGTGTTATTCTGTTAAGGTTTGGACGATGATAGGAAAAGTAGGAAACGAATGGGAGTGTTTCAAGTTTAATGTGCCTCGAAAAAGTCAACTCGATGGTTGTTCCAATCGAGTGAAAGAGAGATAGATGCGGCGCAAGCGTACAATGAGCGTAACTGGAACAGCGTAACGGGACATTGTGCGTTACGGGACACTTTTTCGTGCGTGCAGTCGGCGTTCGTCGATTATTAGACGTCACGTAAAAAAATCCAAAATATAAGAAAGTACATATGGTTTCTCATTGCATAACTGCGTATAATTACACAACTGTTAAACTACTTGAGGAATGTATAATTTCACAGGAAAACTAATAAAGATTCTTCGTCTCTTTCTCCATAAAGACAGTCGATGTTGTACTTGCACAATGGCTGCAAGCAGCATTGCACTGTTTGGCGGATTATTTTGTTTGGATGAAGAAGCCACTACAAAAAAAAAGAAACGAAGTTTTTTGGTCTAAAAGGTGGCTTGTGGGACGAAATCGTTTTAGTGACATGTCACTGCTGAGAGAGCTGGAAATATTAGAGCCAACAGACCTACATAATTATTTGAGGATGGGTTAAATGTACAGTCGCAATATTGTTCACAATTTTTCGGTTCTCGTGTCGAGTATTTGAAAAGGTTTGCAGCTACATGCGATGAATGCGAAAGGTACCTTGAACGACCATAGTGTAGAGTAATCAGCTCCACGTTATGATCTTAAATCTATAAGATAACAGTAATATTTATATATATATATATTACAAGTGTAGCGTTGAGTGCAATAGATTTATATGTAAGATTACATGTTAATACTTAGAAGTTCACATTAATTTGACAATTTGACTATTTTTACTTCTATATCATTATCAATTTTATATATAAACTTTGACATAAATAAAACATGATCACTGCAGAAGATAACTTAATGAAATATTTAAATATTATTAGCTAGCGTTGCCTTTAACAGTTGGGCGCAAAATATAAGTAAAATGTTCTGTAAAATACCAAAATTTATAAATTTTTGTCCGGCTAATTTGTATCTCAGTTGGAGTCATGAGTTCTTATTTCTCTACCACTGGGATTATGTCTAGTTAAATTACTTATATTTGTTTGTAGCACACATACTTTGATGAAATTTCGTTACTCAATACATGCATATAAATCATATCACAATCTCAACACTTATTCTTCATAATATATAATACCCGTTTGGTGATTCTATTTCAATTTAAATCACCTAGTTCTGGACATAAAAATGCATTAATCATTTCAAACAGAAAACCATTTTCTTCAGAACTCCATCTTAACAATCCAGTCTCTCTCTCTCTCTCTCTCTCTTTTTTTTTTTTTTTTAACTTTTTATGTGCTCTTAGGAAGCAAAGATATTTCAATAATTTGCAAAACAAAGCACATAAATTAACATTTTTTCATATAGTTCTTTCAAGTCCAAAGACAAAATAAACAATATTCATATTCATAGTTCTGTGAATATTGCATGTTTACAATAGGTGGGCCCCGAACCACCAGGCGTGTGACTGGCGAGTGTTGTGCTCGAAAGGGCAAAGCCGCGGACTTGGCAATCACTGCCTCATCTCATCAACCACGGGTACCGAGGACTCATCTCGCAACCAGTAACACCGCCGAAGAGTTCAGCGGAGCGCGTTCCGTTTACTTTGAGAGATTTTTTTCCCCCTTCTTCTTTCGAGACGGTCTGTAACTCCACCCTCACATACATTATCCGCCTGTTGTAAACTTATCGACGACGAGACCCATATAATATACATATACACATACATAGATACACATACAACTAAAACTGGTTTCGTCAAAGAGAAAATTTGTTCTCTATATTTACAGTCAACGCTTTGAAGCTGGAGTGAAATAATTGGGAATCGACTTCAAAGGACCGTTGATGGGATAACTTTGTTGGCCGAGATCTTAATTGCTTCCCTTTATTTTTATTTTTTAAAAATCTTATTGCGAATTTCTTTTTATTTCCTTATGTTTGGACACAGCGTTCGGCGATTAATTGGCGTGTATTTTGCGGGGCCAGCGACTTAAGGGGCCCGCCTACCTGGGCACACATACGGTGTGCAGAGCTTCAGGAAAAACAACGCGATTTCAAAACTACTCAAGATATCCGAGTGGGGCCTATTTACGAATAGCATTTAAGAGTTCGCTGAGGACCGAAAAGTACTTTTAATTTTGGATTAAGTTTTTAAACTGTATTTTTAGAAGCGTTAAAATGCCTAAAACGCGTGTTTTCAGAGTAATTTTTAGGCAAAAAACAATCAGTACAGATTCTTGAAAGCACTTAAGGAGCTTGCATAACAACTTTATCTTCATTTCTCCGCCAAATAATGTTACGGTCACCGCTCAAATTTCACAGTTATCCTGTGACTACGAGACGAATGCGCGCCAGTTCAGAGACTTGCGCTTAGAGGCTATACCGCGCTGGAAGCACCAGCTAGCGTCGCGCTTATCATCCCGCCTCACTAACACACATACACCCCTGACGAGGCGGGCCCCTTAAGGGTGGTTGCAGTTCAACAGTTTCGACTTGATTTCGTTTTATTGAAGTAATAGAGAATTATCATACCATAATTCTGTATATGCTGTTATTCTTAAGACAGCTTTTTGAAAAATTCAACACTCGAGTTTCTTTTGTTTGTTAGTTTCATTTCCATGCTATGTTATTTAAACATTAAAATAAATTTAAAAACATTTAATAACACATATATACATATAAATTATATAAATAAAGAAAATTTCTGTTTGTTCTGTTTGTTTAGTTACTTATACAAAATTTAGTTTTACTTTGATCGTAGTGAAATTTTGCACACTTGACTACGAAACAAAAGGAAGGTCACCCCCGTATCCCGCCCCTCTTAAAGCATAATATCGGTATTTCACATATAAAAAATCTATATTGCATTGTTGATACTTTATTCATTTCCCGGCAACGGATATTGCATTGTTGATGTCTTCTTCATCTCCTGACAACGACTATGGCATTGTTGATGTTTTCTTCATCTCCTGGCAACAACTATTGCATCTTTAATGTCTACTTCACCTCCTGGCAACGACTATTGCATTGTTGATGTCTTCTTCATCTCCTGGCACAGACTATTGCGATGTTGATGTTTTCTTTATCTTACGGCAACGACTATTGCATTGTTGATGTTTTCTTCATCTCTTGGCTAAGACTATTGCGTTCTTAAAGTTTTCTTCATCTCATGGCTAAGACTATTGCATTGTTGATGTTTTCTTCATCTCCTGGCTAAGACTATTGCATTGTTGATGTTTTCTTCATCTCCTGGCTAAGACTATTGCATTTCCGAATCGCTCCTTGCTCGTCGCGAGTAGTCATGACGCAGAGCTCTGGCAACTGCTCGAGCTTACATACCCGTCAGCTGCGATGACGTCAGATGTTTGTCTACTGCTCGCCGCTGACCAGAGGCCAGAGGTTTACTAATCCATGTAATTTATTTTACCGTAACACCAATACGACCACACGATTATATGCCTACGCGAGTGTCGGCCTGAACTACCTATTACATGTACTAATAGGCTAACTACCCTTGCATGTTCTGTGTTCCCAGGGGTTCGTAGGAGCGGCTCGCACAGCTTTACACTACATGCCACACCCGAGTTTAACTAGGTCACTTGAAATTACAGCACACCGACAAGCCTCTAATGCACACCAACACGACACTACATCACGCCAGTTAGCCGATCTAACTAGTGGGGAGCTTCACTCCCCCGCCGAATTAGGTACACGTAACTTTTGTAGCATTACACAACCTACCAGCGCACACACAGGCCCGTGTGCCAAACCTATCCCACAAGACACGCCCCCCGCCGTCGATTCAAATGATTCTTCACCAGTGTGGGGTGCACCTGAATTACTATGCACTTAGCGAGTTGTAGAAACTTCTGTTTCTGGCCTCGCCCACGCTTACTGCCCCGGATGGCAGTAGGATGGATCGGCGGCTGACCCCGGCCCACTGCTAACACCTGGGACGACTTATACTGCGTGGCACTTATACTAGGCGAGCTATTTGCCCTTTTTACCTTGTTTGGAGGAAACACGTCACAGCACAGGGACAGGAAACATGCTTTACGGCTGTACACACCGCAACAGCAATAAACAGTTAAAATTTATATATATTAAAAAATGTTTGTTGGGTTGTTTGTTTCATATACAAACCAAATATATTTTGTACATGAGATTTCGAAAAAAAAAATTAACATCCCCATTCCAATAAAAAAAGCCTTTAATAAATAAGCTCTACGATTTTGCTGGTAATAACTCAGTTTATTTGTTCATCACGTCGCGCGTTCAGTCACAATATATATTTTCATTTGTGTTATATGCATATTTGTTATCAATTATCCGAGCAAACATTTATTGGTTCGGAAAATAATGACTCTCCAGGCCGTTGGAAGTTTAATAACGACCGAAAATATTTCGATGGTTAAACATTCATAGGGACGCGTTTAATTCCAATTATTCCTGTGCGCGAGATTATTTAACAACACAGAAACGAAACGATTTCAACGTGGGGTAACTATGTCCACACGACGAGTTGAATTTACAAATGACATGTTATTCATAAACCAACTGCTATTAGAGATGTTTAAGGTGCCGGATTTGAAGGCAACTACCCCCGTTAAGGCTGGATCACCACCGACACTGCCCCCTAGGGTCATAGAGATGCAGATACGCCTTTTCATCGTGACTCGGAGGTGTTCGAGGTGGCGCTACGAGAGGCTGGGGCAACCCATCCTAGCATCATTGCCACACATGCCTCTTAACACATTCAGCTAACCCGTGGTTGACTCGGAGAAAACCTCCTCCTAGGAGCATCACAAGGCGTTGAAAACCCTGTCCCACTGTCAAATATATGTCTGCAACTATATTTGAAATATAATGTTCTAGGTGTAGTATTGGACGGAAAATATCTTCCAATTTATTTCATCAAATAAATTTGGAAAGTGTAAAGAAATTTTATTTATAGGAAGATAAATGTCATTAGTATAATGTAATTGCTGCTTTAATAACACAGACTTTATGTTGAGTAAATGTTTTAATTACTCTAGGCATCACAAAAATGACAAGTCTAGAAATAGTTATGGTATTATACGTGGTATGCATTCAACTTCACTTATAAAATAGCTATATGGAAGACAATTAAGTTCTTGGTAACGAAAATAAGTTGGTTCTTTAGAAAATTCGAAGAAGAACGTCTTGAGCCACGGACGAAACTGCATGTGACGTAGGAATTCTTCGAGTACTGCGTTAAGTTTTAGTACCAAAATTTGTTTGTTTGATTTTAGTACCAAAAATTTTGATTTAGGAAGTGATAAGATGAAGTTTATTATTAGGTTTTGGATAGCTCGTTACGAAAAGCATTTAATAATACGCTGAGAGTTGCTGTGTTCTAAGGAGAGTTAGAATGGCTAAAACAAGATTTCAGACTATTGTCATGGCACGAAACACAGGGTAGAGATACTTGTAAGCACTCAAGGGCCTTGCGTTACACTATTTTTTAATCATAATTTCTCCGCCATGTAATGGCATGGTGACCGGTCAGATCTCACAGTTGTCCCATGCGCTGGGAGAAGACTGAGGAGACACCGCGCTAGAAGCACCTGCTAGTCCAATCTCACTGACACAGACACAGATACGCCCCTGCCCAGGAGGGCCTCCTAAGTAAACCTAGTGTTCGTACAGAGCTGAGGCATCAGTTGTTCTACGACAGTCGTGTAGCCACGTCACGCGGCGTTGTTGATCCAGACAGCGAACTGCCCTGCCCGTCCCAGCTCTTCTTCTTTGTCCCGCACTCGACTTGCCCCCGGAACCCTCGCCATGTTGCACGTCGGAGCCCCGAGTCTCCCCTGGATCTGCGCGGGTCTCGTCTGGGCCGGGGTGCTGTCACAACTTAGAAACACACAAGATAGAATCTTCTAAGTTATGCCTGTTCTAAGTTATGGATTTTCTAAGTTGTTTGTTTCTACGTTGTGTGTTTCTAAGTTATGTGTTTCTAAATTATGATCGTTCTAACTTATGATAGTTCTAAGTTACGTGGAATTTTTAGAGGTTTCTAAGTTATGACTGTTCTAAGTTGTATGTTTCTAAGTTATGTGTGGTTCCCGTCTGGGCCCACCTTCGGCCGGCGCAGGCCTGGATCCATACAGGGGAGATCGTCACGGCGTCAATCCGCATCCATGGCTGGCCAGTCCCCAAATGTGTGGAAGCACACGACGCATTTTCCCTTCTTTTGAATGGTTGAAACTCCGCATTATAAGAGGCCGTTTAGGCTTCGGGCCCGAGACGCACTTCGAGTATTCCCCTTATCCCGGGCCAACTTCAACCCAATGCACTTAAAAAATAATAATTTTGGTTTGGAAAAAAAAATTGATAATAATGATAGGACGTTGTGTTCGCGCGGACGCTGTGATGCCCCCGCCCTCTATTGCAACGGTTCACTCGCCGTCCCCAATTTGGAAAAGGGGCTTATGAGGGGGGGGGGGGAAGAGGAGGGGAAAAGGACGTCTCTTTGTCGGCGCCGCGGCCCCTCGGGATGGACAAGGGGTGTTGAGGGGGGGGGGGGGTTGTGGTCAACCGGGGGGGGGGGGGAGGTTTTCATCACACCCCGCGGCACTCGCTCGCTCGCTCGCACGAGTGTCGGACATACAAGCGTCCGGCGTGCGGGGGAGGGGTGTGTGCCTTTCACGGCTCATCAATACGTGATTAAGAGCCCCGCGTGATGAGGTTTCAGCCCACAGGACCTCCCCCCCCCCCTCCACCCCTCACACTGGGCAGGGTGGCGCACGAGTGCTGCTATGAGAGGGAACCGCAGTTCCAACTGGCAGGCGGGTGACAGCGATCTACGACCGACCAACTGCATAATGTGGCAATAATATACATATACATATACTAGCGACCCGCCCCGGCTTCGCACGGGTGCAATGCTGATACTAAATATACTACAGAATGTCTCTATATACAACGTTCACAGCTTTTTTTTTTGACGTGACAACGTCTAATAAATCGATGAACGCCGGCTGCACGCACGAAAAAGTGTCCCACTACGGATGTCCCACTACGGATGTGTCCTGTTTGCTCATTGTACGCATGCGTGGCATCTCTCTTCATGCTCATTGTGAGGCCTACGCATGCGTGGCATCTCTCTTCCACTCGATTGGAACGACCATCGATTTGACTTTTCAATCATATTTTCGTCGTTTGAATTATTAATATTATGTAATTTAACGATTGTCCACCGATTTTCAGCACAATCGTTACGGTTATTTAAAAGTAATGTTGAATATTCAAATACGTTTTGAACCAACAATGGTGTTGTACAGTTACACCTAATAATTCAAATTACACCCGGGATCTTTTGCACAATGTTTTAAAAAAATATTTTAACACATTATTAATAAGTTTTGTGTATTCGGGATGCGTATTTGTTATAAAATCGTATTATAAAAACGAAATAATATTATTCCCCTACCGTGAACAAAATTTTTATAAATTGTGTATAGGGTAACATGGTCTGAATCGGGTCAAAAAATGCAACACACTTAATTAAGAACACCAAAATACAAAGTACTAAATAATTATGCTATCAGAAGAAAGATTAGTTAATTTAATACAGATTACACTAATAAAACAAATTTTGCTTCAAATATTTTCCAAGCAACGAGGTCATATATCAAACCCTGCAATTGACCCTATTCGTCCAAGGTTAATGGCGAATAGGGTCACTAAATAGGGCGAATCGGGTCAGCAACAAACACTAGAAAATAAATACAAAAACTGAAAAAAAATTATATAAAATAATATTTGTCTAATTTTACTTAAACATATTACTTTGGTTTGTGTTGAACTTGAGTTTTGACATAAAATTCTCAACATGACCATATTCCAAAAACCTGCTCTAGTTACCATTTAAAAATTAAGCTAATTTCTATGGTATTAACACTATTAACATACAACAGTAAAAAAAAAAGACACAAAGAAACTGCATTGAAAATAAAAATTACATTATAAACAAATTTTTCAAGTAAATATAAAATGTAATAAAAATGCAAATTGCTACATTGTTGCAATGTTACTATGAAGAAAAATAGCCTATTGCAGATAAACAACCTAATTTACAAATAAAAGTACACTTGTAAATTAATACTGGTTATATTAAGAGTAACATGTTTATAAAAAGTTACAGTAAATAAAGTCTTACTTGTTTAACTTTGTTAGTTTATGTAAAACATCTGCCACAAACAAATGACTTTTTCCCTTCTGCTCCGACACAAAGTTCGTGATACCATTCTTTGCCTTTTTGACACTGTATCCAGTCTCCTTTGGCGATGGATCGTGGATCTGAATACTTTAGGTTACAGAAACAGCATGCAGTATCGTTTTCTTCATCTGCGGATTTACCGTCGAGTTGTACCAGTAATATGCTTTAAATGGTGGGAAAGGTATACGAAGGTGGTTTTCAAAATCGTATATGAATAATTTGATGGGGACAATTTTTTAAATTAAATGTGGACAATTAATTTTCTTTTAATTTGAACATCGAGTTTACAATATTTCATCTAGAAGTACCATAATACAGTTTTAGGGATATTAAAAGTAATAAGGGGTGGTTTTAGAAATATCATGTAGACAGGAAAATGGGAGAGTATTTAATTTTTTTTTTGATAGAAAACGCTTTATCTGAACAAACAATTACTACTAAATACTCCACGTTCATTAGAAATGTATTGGGAATTGTAATGTTCTGCTTGTAGTATCATAGAACATAATTTTTGCGGGCAATTTTATATTATATATATATATATAATTCTAGTAACAATTTTTGTTTCGAAAGATTAACAGCCTGAAACCGCGTGGATTCTACAGGACTTCTTCGGCCATGGTTTGACTAAAAGATAATATATAGTTGGTTTATTCCAACTTGTAATAAACATTTTAACTGTAATCTCAACTAGTCATGGAAAATATAATAGGCAATAACTAATAAATTAGGGGGAAAAAAGTGTTTTCAAAAAACCTTGTTTATCTGTCTGCAATTATTATTCACGTGCAACTAGATTTTTTTTTTTTTTTTGATAGTTAACCTTAAGTTTTCCCTTAGTTATAATTTCGAATATTTTCAATTTTGAGCTTTTGAGAAAGTTGGTTTTCACTACATAGATATTCCTTTACAAGTAAAAATACTTTATTCTATTCCTTCCTTCCACATATGGGCGAGGTTTAACCGGAGGGCATTTCATATTCCACGCCCACACAGTTTCGCAACTGCTAACGGACGCGCGAATTCCCGCGGCGAAAGACGATAGCGCTATCTGCGCTGGAAGCACCCGGGCGGGGGGGGGAGCCACTTGCGCATGCGCAGATGGGTCCTTATTTCCGGTCTCTGGTGCGTCGTTTCACCAAGTCTTCCCTTTCCCCCCACCCCCCTCCCCCGGGCCAAGTGGCGAACTGAGCACGAACCGTTACGCAGGCAGCGCAAGGGCCTTAATTGCCGCGCCCGTGTTAATCAGGGCTTATCGCGGCGATATTAGCGCGGCGCTACGACCTCGCCTGACCACGGGGGCGCCCGCGTGCAACAAGGGCGTAAGGGCCCTGGCCACAGAACAGGCGAGCGCGCAGAGGCGCAGACACGTGGCGGCTCCTACGCCCTTCAGTCTCACACATCATGTTGGTTTTATCGTTTTTTCGACATTCATTTTATTTAAGGCTATTTCTAAGATCTTACCAATAATTTGTCATTCATGAATCAAAGGTAATCCTGCTTTTTATTTTTTTTTTAATAATTTTCATGATTCTTATTACAGTTTATAAATTTTCAAATAGTGATTTCATTCGAGAAACTTGATTATTATAATTACGTATTTATGTAATTAAAACATTTATTCATGTGTTAAAATTTTCTATTTTATTTTCTATTTTTGTTATATAAATGAGTTACAAAATAATCAAACGTTATGAAATATAATCATTTACTCCTACACACTAAACAGGAAATTTGAATGAGATAGAATTGAACTCAATATTCCTATAGGGGATGGTTTTTCTTTCGCAAGTGATGGCAATGTCATGAACAATGTAGACTAACAAAGATATATATAAAGATGAAAATTATAATAAATTAGATAGTATTGATGCTTTTTTCTAACTTATATCCACTTCAGATTTCTAGCTAGAGTAAAAGTAGCGAAACATGTGTAAGTAATTGAAGATTTTGGTAAACCCAGGAACTGCATAAAAAACAATGAATGCTTTATTATGATCTACAAGTGGACAAAATTATTAGAACTTACTGATGTTGATAATAAATATAATGTAAAATATATTCATAATAATAGACCAAAATGAAATAATTTACCCACTAAAATATATTTTTTGTTTTATAAGAGCTAACACAGAAATTTACTGGAAAGGTAGTTATAAAATAACTTTTATCGAAATTCATCTGATAACAATTGTCTTTTTTTTTATATAACTTAAAGAAGGCAGATGATGGGACAGTAGAAAGAGAAAAAGCCATTCCAGGTAAAATTGTCCTAATGCTGAGTACCAATATAATTAAAAAATACACAAAAAAAAATACCTATAAGATTTTAATTATTGACAATTTGTTATAAAACCTAATGCCTTCTGGTTCTATTAGTTTCAGTTATTATATAAAAACCCAATTAAATAATTTTCAATCTGACATGCCATATCTAATTATTGTAGGATTTCAACAAAATATAAAACGTAATATTGAACACGATATTCATGGTTCAATAATTTATGGTTGTAACGTAAAAGGAAAAACGAAAGAAAAAAAAAAGGAATTAAATATTTTCGAAAAAAATATGAAATTTATATTTTGAAAACGGAGTTGCTGAAAAATTGTTAATCGCTTTTAACGAGTGCCAATGGTGTAACTAGGACGCCATTGCTATTGGAACTTAGAGTGTCAATGGTGTAACTAGGACGTCATTGTTCTCGGAGCTTCGAGTACCATTGCGTAACTAGGACGCCATTGTTCACGAAGCTTCGAGCGACAATGGCGTAACTAGAACGCCATTGTTCTCGGAGCTTCGAGTGCTAATTGCATAACTAGGACGCCATTGTTCTCGGAGCTTCGAGTGCCAATTGCGTAAATAGGATGCTATTGTTCTCGGAGCTTCGAGTACCAAGAGTGTAACTAGGATGTCATTGTTCTTGAAGTTTCGAGTGCCAATGGCGTAACTAGGACGCCATTGTTCTCGAAGCTTCATGTACCAATTGTGTGATTAGGACGCCATTGTTCTCGGAGCTTCGAGTACCAATTGCGTAACTAGGACGCCATTGTTCTCGAAGCTTCGAGTGCCAATGGCGTAACTAGAACGCCATTGTTCTCGAAGCTTCGAGTGCCAATGGCGTAACTAGGACGCCAATGTTCTCGGAGCTTCGAGTGACAAGGTCGGGGATTGTGATGACGCGACAATCCGGAGGGCCGGGTCAGCGCACGGCGGGCGTGTGAGACGGAGGCCGGCGTGGGGCGAGCAGTGTGGGAGTGAAGAGAGGCCGGTGGCGCTACCGGCGGATCCCCGGAGAGACGGGAGCGAAGGACTTCGTGTGCGGAGACTGGTGCACCGTGCGGTGTTGTATGTGCGGTGGACCAGCGAGCAGCGCGTATCAGCGTTTTAGGACAGAGTTCGCGGAGAGAGCCACTGTTGAGCCAAGCTCCAGCGGGGAGAGTAAATCGCGGACTTAATGAAACAGTAATTAATTTGTGGATCGTTGTGATTTAATTGATACTTGAGTGTTGGTTAGCAAATTAAACGGTTGCTATTTAATTAGACTATCATTTCTGACCTGATTCCCCACTTGTAACAATATATTACACTCGTTTTCCTTTAATTCATGTTTTCCATGCGCGTACGCAGGCTAAGGCAAACTGGTTTTCTGTCCTTATAAGACCGTTACTCGGGTCGGGCGAGGAGATCTGATCTCTGATATCTCCATCAGGGAGCTGTTCTCTGAGGGGCCGCGAGGAGAGAAGGACTTGGAGGAGGGGCAGTTGGGGAGGAGACGGGGGGAAAAAATTAATTGCCTGCCAAAGGGAAGTACAAGAATGCAATATGGCGGTGGTTCGCTGGTGGAGACTCGGATCGATTTCTCTTCGTGTGTCTTGAGCTCGCAATTCGCTTCTCTCTCTCTCTCTTTCTCTCTCTCTCTCTTTTCTCCCAAGTGTCCTTTCCTCTGGTCCTCGCTTCTCCCTCTTCCTCTCCGCCTCGTGCAGAATTCTTTCATTAAATTGACGGTTCATTAGCGAACATTACGTGGCGGTGCGACAGGGGTGGCCAGACTTTAGGTCCAGCCGGTCACGCTGTCAAACTTCCGCCTCGACACCTTCTCGAAATGTGTCGTCAAATAATATTGGAAGGTTATGACGTCACCGAAAACGTCACTAAGCGCAATATTTTTTTTATGTACGACAGGTTATAAAACATGTTGGATAACCTAAAAAAAATATATTTCAATAATCTCACACTGTCAACAATTGTTATAAAATCTGATCCATCTTAAAATTTCCAATTTTTATTTCATTTTGACATTAAATAATGCATTACAGTGCTGGATGGAATTTTTGAACTTATTATATATATTATATTCTTTTTAAATTTCTAATGGATGTTGGACGCAATCAGCCAGTCAGACTCGCGTTCAATGAAATCGGAAATGGCATCCGTTTCCGTCACAACGAATCTCAAAATGGCGGTTAACATATTGACAATTAAAGATGTTACAAAGGTGAAATAACTAAATTAATATTTCTATGAATAACTTATGAAAAAAAAATTGTATATGAAAAACTAAATGATGTGTCTATAACTTTTATAAATTACTTAACATTGATTTAATTATGGGAAGTATATTAATCTGAGATAAATTTATAGATGATTAAAAAGTTTAAAACAGCAAAAAAAAAATTAATAAGTTCAAAAATTCCATCCGCCACTGTAATTGAAAACATTTTAAGATGGATCAGACCTACAATAATTGGTTTGAGATTATTGAAGAAAAAAACTTATTTTTGGTCATTTGCCCAAATTTATTTAATGGAGAAAATTGGAAGGTGTTTTCCGTCTTATATTTCCCCGCATCATTGTTGTCAAAAAAGTTGGATACAACAAAACAAAAAAAAACTTGATTTAATAACTCAAGTTGATAATCATACATGAAAACTTGGTGATTATGGTTTGAAATCACTCAATAAAGGCCCTTTATTTGTAAGTGTTAATCTCAGCCCTGACGCAGCCTTTGACTACCAACCAGCAGAGCGGAATGTCACCTGTGTTCTCCTGCTGGAAGATCCAACCAGTCAGGACGCGGCAGAGACGAAGCGGCCCTCGCTGCTCGTCAGAGGGCTTAAAGACCGCGTTAGGCCCTGCGAGACCCCTCGTCAAGGCGGGTGACATATTGTCTCGGTTCTTGCATGTGACTGCGGGCAGACCCCACGCCATAAGCGGTCGGTGATTAAGGGGGGAAGCCTACGATTCACTCGTCCATCTGGACATACCCGAATACTCACGTCGGCAACCCTTCTTTCAACAGACGAGAGAACCAAATCTCCAATTGTGCATCTTCGGTTTTTTGTTTTTTTTGGTTAATTGTAAATAAATATACAACTCATGATAACTAATGGTCAATTAGGTTAGGTTAGCTACATTATAAATACTTTAAAACATTTTGGACGGTTGATTTGGTTAGGATAGCTACATTAAAGATACTGTGAAATCATGTAAACTGTTTCCCCCCAAATAAATACACCTGTTGTGGTACGAAAAAAAAAAAAGCTAGCATGAACTTCGGGGAACTTCGGGTTTGGCTCTCTCGTCTGTGAAAAGAAGGCTTGCCAACGTGAGTATTCGTGTATGTCTAGAAGGACGAGTGAATCGTAGGCTTCCCGAGTAAGGACTTACGAGTCGCGTCATCAACTGTGACGATACATTTGCTCACTTCAAATTAATATGAAATCATGGTGGCTGGGGGGGGGGGGTGAGGCACGTCGACATAGGATGTTAGCAAACTTTGGGCACAAGTTTAATGGCAGATATGGAATGCAAAAGAAGCATTTTGACGTGACAACGTCTAATAAATCGATGTACGCCGGCTGCACGCACGAAAAAGTGTCCCGTTACGCTGTGTCCCGTTACGCTCATTGTACGCTTGCGCCGCATCTGTCTCTCTTCCTCTCGATTGGCCTATGCGTCCGAGGAGAAGAAAGACAGCGGCAGCACACAACTTACATCTACACGTGAACTGTTTCGTCGACTGTTTATAAAGTGAAGTGAAAAGTTAATGTCGTTTTCATTGCTTATTACAACAACAATTTCGGCAATAAAGGTTAATTATTCTTGCATTTTAAAAATCTGATTACTAGTATAATTTCAAGTATTTATTCTTTTATTATTAAAATAAAAATTATTCCATTGTATTCATAAAAGTATGCAATAATTTCATCAATGTTTTGTTATGACGTTGTCACGTTTAACTATCGTCCGTAAACCGACTTTAAGACAACCAATTTTTTTTTTTTTTTTGTTGAGGAACATGCAACTCCGCAAGTCAAAAGCTGCAAAGTTACAGGGGATCACTCCACGCGATCGCAGCGCGGTGGCAGGAAGCAGAACTAAAGCCGGGCGCAGACGTCTGGAGTTAGCCGCAGGCACCAGCATGTACAGCACCGTGGATGTTTGGTTGCGGTAAGTTTGCAAGTTTGGTTTCGGTGATTAGCGTAGTGAGCCGTTAATTACTCTTGACTCAGTTTGCTAAACCTCACCAAGGTAATTTACGACGGAAGACTCCGGGATCTTAGGTTGAATGGCATTGCTTTGTTGTATTGAATAAATAATGAGTAGAGAGAAAATATGCCGACTGGGAAAACTACCGAACAAAAGTTGATAACCTGTTAAGAATTTATATAGATAAGAAATTAATTAAAAAAAAGTTAGGTAAATGCAACATAAAATACACACTGATATCGGGTCAGCCATAACAAAACCTATTTATTTAAAACACAATAAAGAGTATTAATTGAGTATTCGTACAGTCAAAACAAAACGGGGCCCCAACATTTTTACTTAGTTACATCTTCAACATATGATTAATTAGTTACATTTTTCAAAATGATTATTACTTAGTTACATTTTCAAAATAATTAACGTAAATTTAAGATACAGAAAGAATTAAAATATTACTCAGGAATTAAATGTAGATTACGATGCCAAAGGGGTAGTTTGATGAAATAGTCGATGAAATTGCAAGATACGCGTGGCCGAAACAGGTTAACTACCCATGCTGCATGCTTAGGATTTAGTCGTCGAAAACTTTCCTGGGATATTTGTTGGCGGCTCCCATCGCCGTAGAACCACGGGACAAGCCCTGGGGTGCCCAGATGTTATGGGCGAAGCTTATGGATCACACCTCAGGCATGGGGCAGCGAGAAGTCGTCAACACCCGGACCGCTAAACAAGTTTTTTAACAACAAAAAATTAAACTATCCCATAAATAATTATAAAACAATGATTCCCGGGGAAAAGGCGGTAAAACTCACCTAATGCGGTAGTAAATACACAACTTTCGACATGGATGTCGATAGATACGTGACGAGCACAAAAATTTTGATGTCTACATTATGGCTGACAAAAACAGAAAGGAAAGTACTACCTTTTCCTTTCCAATATGAAGATGACCATAGATATGACAATACATAGAGATGAGAAACTTAAAAAGTTACACTTTCCTGCACTTAAGTGCAATAACTCAATAATTAATCTTAACCACAATATTAATATAAACAAAAGGAAAAAGGAATTTATGATGTTTAAAGTCTTTTGAAGTCCATATGTTTTTCTTTTAAATCCACAAAGCTTAACAAAGACATAAATATATTTTAACAAAAAAAAAGATTTTTATACAAAAACAATTAAGTATTTCTTACAAATTGATACTTAAAATAATTATTATTTCATTATTCTTCAAATAATCAAAAAGTTAAAAACAATGAGGTATTAAAAAAAGATATAAAAAAAAGTAGCCTCCCAGTTTGCATTTAATTAAACAACAAATAAGCAATAATGGGCGCATGCCCACACAACAAGTGCACAACGGCACAGTAGTTTTGGCTGTTAGTTGAAAACCGTTAGCGATTCAGCCCTCACCAGGGAGTAGTTTGCCATCAAATCCAGCACGTTAAAGGGGGGATGCCATCCGTTTCACGTCACGATTTTAAACTCGCAGTAATCACATATCAACTTGAAGACGGTTTAAATGGTTAATCTTTCACAATAGAAAAATATATACATCGCATGCTTATTGCATAAATAGCTGCCAAAGTTACATTTTTTAAAAAATTTTGGGTCGTTCATATTAGAAGAACCAACTGGAAAACAGAATTAAATCCATTTAGATTTAACTGCAATACTAATTGCTACTTTATGAAATGTTTAGAATCTCTTTGAAAATATATAATTTAATCTTACATAACATTTCAAAATTCTTGAATTTGCGAGGATTTTGGCAGCAAGCAACATAAAAAAAATTTTTTTTATGATTGAAATGCATACCATTACATGAAGTAGCCGGTAGCATTGCAGTTAAACATAAAAAGTTTTAGTCATGATAGTAGGTATATATAGTTCATCCTGGGACAGGGGAGGGGGGAGGGGGATCGGGGATCCGATCCAGACACCTTAAGGCTTCGCTTCATCACCCATGTTGGATTATGTCACTTCCGCCGGCCATGCACTCACGAAAAAGTGTCCCGTTACGTTCATCAGCCATGTACGAACGAAAATATGTCCCGTTACGTTCATCAGCCATGTACGCACGAAAAAATGTCCCGTTACGACGGACAGACCAGCTCGCCAGGACGTCTCGCTATGAAAAGTATTAGGCGGTAATAAACAACCAGGAGGTAACGAATATAAGCCTACTTCTACACGTGTTATGAACGCCGGATACATACGGCCAGGCAACCGTGTGTTTTGGCGCGCTCTACTTCCACGACGCGCAACGGCACCGGCAAGTTTTTATTACTACCTCCTCTCAAGTTCTGATCTCCTAATACTTCACAGCAGAGAAGCGCTGTTGGTCGGAGCCCGTAGGTACTTCCTTCGCACGCCTAACCTAACCTAACCTAACCTAAACTAACCTCACCTAACCTAATCCATCCAATCCGTATGCCAATCTATGCTAATTCGTATACCAATCTATGCTAACCTGTATGCCAATCTATGCTAATCCGTATGTCAATGTATGCTAATCCATATGTTAATCCATGCTAATCCATTTGCCATTTTGTATTTCTAGTAATTTCCACCAACTTCGAATCATGTCGTCACCATTGCAATTTTCGTTACGGTCGCCATCTTGAAAATCCGCAATTTTTATGTTAGAAAATCGGGAAAAATTTTAAAAATCATTAAAAAAATTAAATAATCGAATTAAATAAAAATCTTAAAAACCACTGTTGCAGTTATTGTTACGGTCGACATCTTGGATTATATAAATGTTGCATATTTCGTTACACCCGCCATCTTGGTTGAGTACCATATCATTCTTACACTTTTCGTTAAGACCGCCATATTGGGTCCTATTAATGTTACAATTATCGTTATGGTCGCCATCTTTAAATTTAGACACCATCTTGAAAATCTTTATTTATTATACGATTTTAATGAAAAAAAAAGTTCAAAATTCATCAAAAAATTAACTTAATAGAATTCTGTTTATATCGATTCCCGTCCTTGATTCGAAACCGGCGAGGGCAAAAAATATAAAATCAACAGATCCTTCCTCCACAGAAGCCACCTTCAGACTGACCTACCTCCACCAATAACAAGGTATTTACCATCAGCTGGTATGACGTCACCACACCTTTGACCTTGACCTTGACCTTTGACCTTGACCTTGAAATTTAACCTTAACCTTGAAATTTGACCTCGACATTGATCTTTGACTTTGACCTTGATGTCCATCACGGATCCGTCATTTTATGTTCAGTACATGCTAGCGGTCATTGCCACCATCATGTTTTCGTCTGCTGGAGGTCACCATATTGTGTGTACTTGTCTTACCATCATGCAAATTCTATTCTAACATGCTACAGTGCAGTAATAATTTATTATTGCTGAGGTGCCCACCATCTTGAAATTTGACCGCCATGTTGAAATCATGTAATTATTTAGTTAGAAATGCGGGAAAAATTCCAATAGTCTCCGAAAAAATCAATTATTAATTTACAAATTGAATCGATGGATCCATGTCCACGGTTAGATTATTGACCAGTGACAGTTGTAACTAATTATTAAATAAATTTTAAATTCTTTTTTCCGTTACCTTTTGCGGAGTTTATTAATCATAAGTCAATATACCTAACCAAAGAATTAATACAGTGACGATAAGCCTATCATGAAAGTCTAATTTTTGAATAATCTGAATAACCTATAAGCCGTTCATGTACAAAACCGCACATAAAGAACAATTGTCTTCAGTCCATGAGACCGAGTCATGTCATTATCAGACGTATAGGCTAGTCATTTCAGGACCACATGACCTTCGTCGTTAGCTAATTATATTCAATTAATCCATCGTGACATTTTTATACATTCTAAAGGAGCAAGTAACCTTGAAAAATATTTTAGTAACACCAAGAGGTGATAAACTAGTAAATATTCAATCACTACATTTTGTACTACGCGCAATCAACAAAAAGGAAGCACCATCAACGAAAAGACAGCACCACCAACGAAAAGGCAGCACCGACTACGAAAAGGCAGCACATTTGGAAGCACCGACTACGAAAAGGCAGCACATTTGGCAGCACCGACAACGAAAAGGCAGCACATTTGGAAGCACCGACAACGAAAAGGCAGCACATTTGGAAGCACCATCATCGAAAAGGCAGCACATTTGGAAGCTCCATCAACAAAAAAAGGCAAAAAGGAAGCACAAGTTACGAGATCTAAGTCTTAGTTAGAAATCAGAATACAAGAAATAAAAACATTAAATTCTTATAATTTAAATTATTTATTTTATTGCTTTACATTATACAAATGCAAGTAAAACAAGCCATTATTGTATGTAGCCAGCATTCCTCAGTTCCTTGAGTATGAAGGATATTTCTTTGATGCACGAATAGTTTCCTGCACAAAGCGAACCATGTAAAAGTCTTAGCCGGTCAACCAATATGTTTGGATCTTTCCATGATGTGTAATCAATCTCTTCTACCACCATCTTCCTTGCACCTTTATAAATATTATGATCTCTGGTGTCTTCCGTTTTACCACCAACCTCAGGGTAACTTTCATGTTTGAGACGGTGATCATCACAAGCTTGATCAGATTTATTTAATATATCACGTCGTTTCCACCGTTTCGGTCTCAGGACACCGCCACATTCTTCGATCTTGGCAGCTTTAGGTGTTTCATCATAGTCTATGTCTTTGTCAACAGCCTCAGAGTCACTGTAACAATCACCGTAGAAGGAATCGTCTTCACCCAATTTACCGTAATAATTCGATGTTGATGATGTTGAAGTGTCTTCTTCGTCTTCATGCTTCCTTTTTAGGAGTCCATCATTTTTACAAAGTAGGAAAGATCTACTTGAATTCGGCTGGAATATATTCTCACTTTTCACGTTAAGGATTCTTTCATTGTCTTCATTCTTCCGTAAATCATCAACCTCCTTCAATTTAAGTTCTTTGTCGAGATCGGAAGAGCCAAGAAAATTATTGTCGTAATGCAGATCACTCTTCCTTAGGATGGTAGATTCATCGTTGTCCTCTAGCTTGTACGCAGGCTTGGCGCTACAAGTTCTGCCATGTCTTTTTAGGCTCTCTCCCCGCGTAAACGACTTGCTACATCGAACACAACTTATCATATTACGCAGTGGATTTTTAACACAGTCATTCTTCTCATGTTGTCTTTTATTCTTTCTCAAGATAAACTCTTTACCGCAAAACTTACACCTATGTTCTTTCGATACAGCGTCAGATCCCAAATCAGAATTCATATTAGTTACTGAGACTAATGCCAGATACCAATTGAGTGTTTTAAATTAGATCCAATACTTAAATAGAAATTTTTTCATATTTCATCAGCGAGAATTAATATATCTCATGCAAAAGTACTTTATGCATGTAGTTCTGCTTTTCAACAACAGATGTCGCCACATGTTGCTTGCAGGTAAATAATATTTAGTTCTTTTATGCAGGGTGCGGGATGCTCACTAACGATCGCAAAAGAAGGATGGCTTCGCTAGACTCCAAGGAAAAGGAAGTTCGTCTTGCATGTTGGTGCTCCACAGATGTCTCATGGCATAATATTAATTTGACTGAGTAATGATATGTGTTAATTCCACCTTATAAAAATATTGCAAGTTTTGATTTAGTAGCAGAAATTATCGAATTAAATGTAACTCCAAATAAAATGACATGTCTCATTAGACAAAAAAAATCCATGCAGAGAGCGGTTTCTCAGAATAGTCAGAAACACTTGAAGAAACCACAGGAATGATTACAGGAACACGGGAAAACCCATCAAAATATTGACAAGAATAATCAGGAGCACACGGAGAAAACCATCAAAATATTGACAAGAATATTCGGGAGCACACGGAGAAAACCACCATAATATTAACAATAATAATCGGAAGCACACGGAGAAAACCACAATAATATCGACAAGAATAATCGGAAGCACACAGAGAAAACCACCACAAGTTTTCTTTGATATCATAAAAATACAGAAAAAAAATATTTAAAAATAAAAATAAATTTTTTTATTAATTTATTTTTATTTTTAAATATTTTTTTTCTGTATTTTTATGATATCAAAGAAAACTTGTGGTGGTTTTCTCTGTGTGCTTCCGATTATTCTTGTCGATATTATTGTGGTTTTCTCCGTGTGCTTCCGATTATTATTGTTAATATTATGGTGGTTTTCTCCGTGTGCTCCCGAATATTCTTGTCAATATTTTGATGGTTTTCTCCGTGTGCTCCTGATTATTCTTGTCAATATTTTGATGGGTTTTCCCGTGTTCCTGTAATCATTCCTGTGGTTTCTTCAAGTGTTTCTGACTATTCTGAGAAACCGCTCTCTGCATGGATTTTTTTTGTCTAATGAGACATGTCATTTTATTTGGAGTTACATTTAATTCGATAATTTCTGCTACTAAATCAAAACTTGCAATATTTTTATAAGGTGGAATTAACACATATCATTACTCAGTCAAATTAATATTATGCCATGAGACATCTGTGGAGCACCAACATGCAAGACGAACTTCCTTTTCCTTGGAGTCTAGCGAAGCCATCCTTCTTTTGCGATCGTTAGTGAGCATCCCGCACCCTGCATAAAAGAACTAAATATTATTTACCTGCAAGCAACATGTGGCGACATCTGTTGTTGAAAAGCAGAACTACATGCATAAAGTACTTTTGCATGAGATATATTAATTCTCGCTGATGAAATATGAAAAAATTTCTATTTAAGTATTGGATCTAATTTAAAACACTCAATTGGTATCTGGCATTAGTCTCAGTAACTAATATGAATTCTGATTTGGGATCTGACGCTGTATCGAAAGAACATAGGTGTAAGTTTTGCGGTAAAGAGTTTATCTTGAGAAAGAATAAAAGACAACATGAGAAGAATGACTGTGTTAAAAATCCACTGCGTAATATGATAAGTTGTGTTCGATGTAGCAAGTCGTTTACGCGGGGAGAGAGCCTAAAAAGACATGGCAGAACTTGTAGCGCCAAGCCTGCGTACAAGCTAGAGGACAACGATGAATCTACCATCCTAAGGAAGAGTGATCTGCATTACGACAATAATTTTCTTGGCTCTTCCGATCTCGACAAAGAACTTAAATTGAAGGAGGTTGATGATTTACGGAAGAATGAAGACAATGAAAGAATCCTTAACGTGAAAAGTGAGAATATATTCCAGCCGAATTCAAGTAGATCTTTCCTACTTTGTAAAAATGATGGACTCCTAAAAAGGAAGCATGAAGACGAAGAAGACACTTCAACATCATCAACATCGAATTATTACGGTAAATTGGGTGAAGACGATTCCTTCTACGGTGATTGTTACAGTGACTCTGAGGCTGTTGACAAAGACATAGACTATGATGAAACACCTAAAGCTGCCAAGATCGAAGAATGTGGCGGTGTCCTGAGACCGAAACGGTGGAAACGACGTGATATAGTAAATAAATCTGATCAAGCTTGTGATGATCACCGTCTCAAACATGAAAGTTACCCTGAGGTTGGTGGTAAAACGGAAGACACCAGAGATCATAATATTTATAAAGGTGCAAGGAAGATGGTGGTAGAAGAGATTGATTACACATCATGGAAAGATCCAAACATATTGGTTGACCGGCTAAGACTTTTACATGGTTCGCTTTGTGCAGGAAACTATTCGTGCATCAAAGAAATATCCTTCATACTCAAGGAACTGAGGAATGCTGGCTACATACAATAATGGCTTGTTTTACTTGCATTTGTATAATGTAAAGCAATAAAATAAATAATTTAAATTATAAGAATTTAATGTTTTTATTTCTTGTATTCTGATTTCTAACTAAGACTTAGATCTCGTAACTTGTGCTTCCTTTTTGCCTTTTTTTGTTGATGGAGCTTCCAAATGTGCTGCCTTTTCGATGATGGTGCTTCCAAATGTGCTGCCTTTTCGTTGTCGGTGCTTCCAAATGTGCTGCCTTTTCGTTGTCGGTGCTGCCAAATGTGCTGCCTTTTCGTAGTCGGTGCTTCCAAATGTGCTGCCTTTTCGTTGTCGGTGCTGCCAAATGTGCTGCCTTTTCGTTGTCGGTGCTGTCAAATGTGCTGCCTTTTCGTATTCGGTGCTTCCAAATGTGCTGCCTTTTCGTAGTCGGTGCTTCCAAATGTGCTGCCTTTTCGTTGTCGGTGCTGCCAAATGTGCTGCCTTTTCGTTGTCGGTGCTGCCGAATGTGCTGCCTTTTCGTTGTCGGTGCTGCCAAATGTGCTGCCTTTTCGTTGTCGGTGCTGCCGAATGTGCTGCCTTTTCTTAGTCGGTGCTTCCAAATGTGCTGCCTTTTCGTAGTCTGTGCTTCCAAATGTGCTGCCTTTTCGTAGTCGGTGCTTCCAAATGTGCTGCCTTTTCGTAGTCTGTGCTTCCAAATGTGCTGCCTTTTCGTAGTCGGTGCTTCCAAATGTGCTGCCTTTTCGTTGTCGGTGCTGCCAAATGTGCTGCCTTTTCGTTGTCGGTGCTTCCAAATGTGCTGCCTTTTCGTAGTCGGTGCTTCCAAATTTGCTGCCTTTTTTGTTGATGGTACTTCTATTTTTTTAATGTTTTTTTGACTCTAGTATTTTAGTAAATTGTTCTTGATTTGACTAGCTTATTATTCAAACCGGTTAATGTATAAAAACGAGTCCTAGACAGCAGGACGCCCAATTTGTTACTGCCGTCGACGGTGTACGGATCACCTAGTTTGTTTCTTCTGGTGCATAAGTCGCGTAACTGCCTGTTCTTGAGACTTCGATGGCATCTTTACCGACTTTAACGTCGTACTCGATGGAGGATGTACCATCGACAGATGTAAAGGATGATCGTCTGCTTGGGACTGTATTCACCAACACGAATAAGAAAGATACACGCAAGCATAAAGCTAATGTTGGTGACATTGTGAGAATCTCCAAGCAGAAAGGTGTCTTTGAGAAAGGTTTCACAGCGAATTGGAGTTCTGAACTTTTCCGTGTGATGTTACAGTGACTCTGAGGCTGTTGACAAAGACATAGACTATGATGAAACACCTAAAGCTGCCAAGATCGAAGAATGTGGCGGTGTCCTGAGACCGAAACGGTGGAAACGACGTGATATATTAAATAAATCTGATCAAGCTTGTGATGATCACCGTCTCAAACATGAAAGTTACCCTGAGGTTGGTGGTAAAACGGAAGACACCAGAGATCGTAATATTTATAAAGGTGCAAGGAAGATGGTGGTAGAAGAGATTGATTACACATCATGGAAAGATCCAAACATATTGGTTGACCGGCTAAGACTTTTACATGGTTCGCTTTGTGCAGGAAACTATTCGTGCATCAAAGAAATATCCTTCATACTCAAGGAACTGAGGAATGCTGGCTACATACAATAATGGCTTGTTTTACTTGCATTTGTATAATGTAAAGCAATAAAATAAATAATTTAAATTATAAGAATTTAATGTTTTTATTTCTTGTATTCTGATTTCTAACTAAGACTTAGATCTCGTAACTTGTGCTTCCTTTTTGCCTTTTTTTGTTAATGGAGCTTCCAAATGTGCTGCCTTTTCGATGATGGTGCTTCCAAATGTGCTGCCTTTTCGTTGTCGGTGCTTCCAAATGTGCTGCCTTTTCGTTGTCGGTGCTGCCAAATGTGCTGCCTTTTCGTAGTCGGTGCTTCCAAATGTGCTGCCTTTTCGTAGTCGGTGCTGCCTTTTCGTTGGTGGTGCTGTCTTTTCGTTGATGGTGCTTCCTTTTTGTTGATTGCGCGTAGTACAAAATGTAGTGATTGAATATTTACTAGTTTATCACCTCTTGGTGTTACTAAAATATTTTTCAAGGTTACTTGCTCCTTTAGAATGTATAAAAATGTCACGATGGATTAATTGAATATAATTAGCTAACGACGAAGGTCATGTGGTCCTGAAATGACTAGCCTATACGTCTGATAATGACATGACTCGGTCTCATGGACTGAAGACAATTGTTCTTTATGTGCGGTTTTGTACATGAACGGCTTATAGGTTATTCAGATTATTCAAAAATTAGACTTTCATGATAGGCTTATCGTCACTGTATTAATTCTTTGGTTAGGTATATTGACTTATGATTAATAAACTCCGCGAAAGGTAACGGAAAAAAGAATTTAAAATTTATTTAATAATTAGTTACAACTGTCACTGGTCAAGAATCTAACCGTGGACATGGATCCATCGATTCAATTTGTAAATTAATAATTGATTTTTTCGGAGACTATTGGAATTTTTCCCGCATTTCTAACTAAATAATTACATGATTTCAACATGGCGGTCAAATTTCAAGATGGTGGGCACCTCAGCAATAATAAATTATTACTGCACTGTAGCATGTTAGAATAGAATTTGCATGATGGTAAGACAAGTACACACAATATGGTGACCTCCAGCAGACGAAAACATGATGGTGGCAATGACCGCTAGCATGTACTGAACATAAAATGACGGATCCGTGATGGACATCAAGGTCAAAGTCAAAGATCAATGTCGAGGTCAAATTTCAAGGTTAAGGTTAAATTTCAAGGTCAAGGTCAAAGGTCAAGGTCAAGGTCAAAGGTGTGGTGACGTCATACCAGCTGATGGTAAATACCTTGTTATTGGTGGAGGTAGGTCAGTCTGAAGGTGGCTTCTGTGGAGGAAGGATCTGTTGATTTTATATTTTTTGCCCTCGCCGGTTTCGAATCAAGGACGGGAATCGATATAAACAGAATTCTATTAAGTTAATTTTTTGATGAATTTTGAACTTTTTTTTTCATTAAAATCGTATAATAAATAAAGATTTTCAAGATGGTGTCTAAATTTAAAGATGGCGACCATAACGATAATTGTAACATTAATAGGACCCAATATGGCGGTCTTAACGAAAAGTGTAAGAATGATATGGTACTCAACCAAGATGGCGGGTGTAACGAAATATGCAACATTTATATAATCCAAGATGTCGACCATAACAATAACTGCAACAGTGGTTTTTAAGATTTTTATTTAATTCGATTATTTAATTTTTTTAATGATTTTTAAAATTTTTCCCGATTTTCTAACATAAAAATTGCGGATTTTCAAGATGGCGACCGTAACGAAAATTGCAATGGTGACGACATGATTCGAAGTTGGTGGAAATTACTAGAAATACAAAATGGCAAATGGATTAGCATGGATTAACATATGGATTAGCATACATTGACATACGGATTAGCATAGATTGGCATACAGGTTAGCATAGATTGGTATACGAATTAGCATAGATTGGCATACGGATTGGATGGATTAGGTTAGGTGAGGTTAGTTTAGGTTAGGTTAGGTTAGGTTAGGCGTGCGAAGGAAGTACCTACGGGCTCCGACCAACAGCGCTTCTCTGCTGTGAAGTATTAGGAGATCAGAACTTGAGAGGAGGTAGTAATAAAAACTTGCCGGTGCCGTTGCGCGTCGTGGAAGTAGAGCGCGCCAAAACACACGGTTGCCTGGCCGTATGTATCCGGCGTTCATAACACGTGTAGAAGTAGGCTTATATTCGTTACCTCCTGGTTGTTTATTACCGCCTAATACTTTTCATAGCGAGACGTCCTGGCGAGCTGGTCTGTCCGTCGTAACGGGACATTTTTTCGTGCGTACATGGCTGATGAACGTAACGGGACATTTTTTCGTTCGTACATGGCTGATGAACGTAACGGGACACTTTTTCGTGAGTGCATGGCCGGCGGAAGTGACATAATCCAACATGGGTGATGAAGCGAAGCCTTAAGGTGTCTGGATCGGATCCCCGATCCCCCTCCCCCCTCCCCTGTCCCAGGATGAACTATATATACCTACTCATGATTCCCAGTTGGTTAAAAAAAAAAGTTAACAAAATTAACTTCGACAGAAAATATAGCAAAATTTATGCGATGTATATATTAATCAATTCGTGAGAGTCAAACCATATAAACAGTCTACTAGTTGTTCTGCGATTATTGCAAATAATAAATAATAGTTTCAAAAACTAAAAACACGCTTTATATAGAAAACCAAACTAAAAAATAGAAAATAACTTTCAATAAATTTGAATTAAGAATAGTGTAAATTTTTTTATAAATATAAATTAATAATAGTGTTTTTTTTTTTTAAAGCGTGGGGTTCATGGTGTCAATAGTTATAAATATTTTATTGACAGATATGAGTAGAAGGTTTATCATTTCTATAATATCTTAAAAAGCACCCCACGCTTTTTTTAAAATAAAATTCATTATTTTTTTATTTACTATTAGGTATTATTTATATTTATAAAAAATTTTTACACTATTCTTAATTCAAATTTATTAAAAGTTATTTTCTATTTTTTAGTTTGGTTTTCTATATAAAGCGTGTTTTTAGTTTTTGAAACTATTATTTATTTTATACTTTTTAGTTTTGTTTATTTATAAGTGTTTTTTTTTTTTTTTTTTTCTCTCAATTTCTTCCAGGCACAAATCCTTAAACTGTAAGTTTTGCTCTCTATCCAAATATGTTTTTGATATATCATCTGTCAAACTTATCCATATTTTCCGTGTTTGATGTCTTTTATTTAATGATTTACTGACCTTGGCATAGTTTGGAGTATTTATAACTGCTTGGTGTAGATTTGCAGGTTGGTGTTCGAGTGGAATTTCAAAAATCTGCCCATCAGGTGTAGCTATTGAGTTTATGCATATGGTGTTTGATTTCCCATCTGCTGATGGTTTCACAGCCAAATCAAACCTCAATTTTTCCATGTTTCGTAAAATATTTGCATAAAATGTTGTTTTATAATAATTTTTCACTCTTGGTTAATTGGTAAAAATGAAACAAAGACGTAATTGTGTTTCTCTATTTAACGAAAGAAACAACATTTAAAGCCCTTATTTCAGTTTTTTCTTCTAATGTTTACACATATAGATAATATTCTCTTCAAGAAAGTATATTGTTAATCATAACACACTCTCAATTTTCATTTAATTAAATGTCACAATATTTAGTAGGCTTTGTTTATATCGCGCCAAAGACAAACTGAAAGAAAAGAGTTCGCACATAAGCGAAATGGTTTTCTGTACATATATGTCTTTGTTTCATTTTACAAATTATATAAATTGACAGAAATCTTATTTTGCAAATTGATTAATGGAATAATCTTATCAAATTAGTGTATTGTCATCGGTCCTCGATAAATCTACAAATTTTCAATGAAAACTGGCCGTTTAAAGTGGGTAAAAATCGCACCCAAAGGAGTCGGTTACAAACATACATACAAACAAACATACGAACAAACATACAAACAAACATACAGGTGAAGCTAATATAAAGCGTGTAAAAATAATAATAGCTTGAAATAGGAGCCACCCCCTTTGACAATTCTTCAGTTGTAGTTGAAATGTCTGTTAGTGAGTACGGTGCTGCGATTTCTGAATATACGAGCAACGACGTAATGACAGACTCCACGTTCGCAGAGACGGCCGACGTACACGACGCAATGAAGTAAGAGGAATTGCAGCAGGAGCCGTGAGCTATTACCAACGGCGATGTCACAATAGTAATGTACTAAATAGGAACGAAGATCTTTTCACGTCGGAACTAGCGACTGCAAGAAACTTAAAGTTTGACACCTCAAAGGGTGGTGTACGCCAGACTGCTGAGTGGCACATAAATGTAGTCGTGCGCTACTATATGCGCCTGTAACATTGCAAGGTTTTTTTTCCTGGGAGATTTTTTTTTTTGCTTGGCATTCTTTACCACCCATTAAGAGATAACGTTTTCCATGCCATTAGCCCGTTAGTCTCGTTAACAGTATTGTACCGAATACAAATGCTTGTTTTGACTAACGATCAATTAAAAGGTTCCTATACAACTATATTTTCGTGAACACAAAATATCTGTTTGAGTAAATTTCTACAAAATTATTAGTTAGTATTTATTTTGTAATAAAACACATTTTGAAGGTTTTAAAATGTGTATAAATAACTCAACAGTGGCAGGAAGATGCAAGGGCCAATGGTACTACTTCTAAGAACTGTCAAGTATGAAGCAAGTTACACGACACATGCCATAACAAGAACTCAGCCAAGAACTAGCATTAAACTACATTATAACCAGAACTGCGTGTGCATACACACAACAATCACCATTGCAGATATCATTCAAGATCCAGGTATACTTCAGTCAATTCAAAAAACTGGAAAAAAGATTTTAACATTTGACATCGATTGATTTTGGCTTATTTTTCCTTTGCGTTTGTGTATTCATTTTTCTCGTCGATTCTTTTGTACTTTTTTTTTCCCCTGTTATATACAGTGAAACTAGCAATGGCGTATATCCATAAAAATGTTTAAGTTCGCATCTGTTTTTTTTTGGTATCCAAAAGATAAAGAGAAGGAGTTGTTCGTTCTTATTTTGTGTCCAATTTTTAACGTGGCAAAGATTTCACTCACCGTTTCCCTAAACTTCTGATCTCCTGTGATGACCTGGAGCCCTGCACGTTCTGTCTGGACACCCCTGGTTGGTTCAGACGATCGTCCGGACCCAGGAGGGGGGGGGGGAGGGTCGTGGTCGCGACCACAGAATCTTGCACACTCAGCCGCAAGCAAGGGTGCTTAGCGATTCCACTCCCTCTCCACATCCTGGCCTGTGAATACTACCAACCTTCCAGCCTCCTTTTCTTTCATCGCCCGGAATATTCCGCGGAGGGTAAACACGCAGCTCCCCTGCGGGTCGCTCGCCTCAAATTTCTATGGCAACTCTTCTTCTGTGCCAGCCACCAGACTCTTACTCCGCGTCCATTTGATAAGTTAAAGTGCCGCGTCTAGTTTAATGATATCCTGGACTCCCCGGGGGTTCCGAACCATGGAACCAATACCAAGGTAGAGGGAGCCACCAGGTTCGCGCCCTATTTGGCTTTTGCTTCCATCGCAGGAGGTGTCTCACATTTTCGACAGTACTTTCAAAATTTGCTCGGAGTAGGTACATAATCACTGCGTTATATCGTAGTTCATACGTCTTGTTTCGAAACAAATTTGATCAGTGGTTCGTAAAATAAATTTCAATAAGCGTTTTATTCATAAATGATAAAATGTGGTTATTTGAATACATACATAAACGAATTTTGTTAAAAGTGGTCAAAATTACACTTTCGTTTCAGATGCATGGTAGTTCTAACAAACATGTAATATAATAAAGCGTTAGCCTATACAAAATTAAAAATTTGGAATTATTTTATTCCCAAATCTTAAGTGGCATTATATGGATGTTTTGACCCATCTGTTACATGTGCACAGGGCGAAAATCAATCTATTTCGTATTTCGTCTATAATTTAAGGGGGTGGGAAATAAACTGAAAGATATCTGGTGTATTAATATAAAAAAAATTGTATTGATTAATTTTTTTAACTTAGCTTCGTTAAATCATGAAATGGCTGAGGTTAATAACAACTATATTCTACAAATAGATTCCCCTGTAAAGTCAATGAGCTTATTAGTAGTATACGAATGGGGCTCCGGGCACAGGTTTGAGGGTGAGGAGTTGAGTGTACAGCATCCATCTTGGATATTGACGTAACGGCGGCCATATTGGACGACCTTGACCATTCACCTTCAAAATTTTGGTTAATTTTTAAGGTCAAAAGTCAACGTGGTTAAAGTTCAAGGTCAATGTCATCCAAGATGGCCACCGTGACGTCAAAATCCAATATGGCTGCCATACACTTAGCTCCTCACCCTTAACCCTATGCCCGGAGCCAATTCGTATACTACTCATATTGTTTGATTGATTTTTTTTGCGTATGTTTACAACTGTAACAACACACTATGTTATGGTGTTTTTAAATCATGTTATGCATGATCTATGAATTAAATTTATAAATAAAAATTTATTTTGTGGAATAAATGCCTTATATTTAGTGCCAGATTTTTTTTGCGACTTATCGTCAAATCCAAACAGCAGTCTTGAAAAACAAACCAATCGGACCATATTCAATGTCTATTTACTATAAGAAAAAGATTCTAAGAAATCTAATTCACGTTGACATTTCGCGACATTTCCTTGTGAGAAAATGGTAAAATGACAAGTCAATGAAAACTTCATGGGATAACTTGACGGGGGTGGGGGGATGGGAGGGGTGGTTTAGTTATGGTTGCTTGGATAACCTAGAATGCAATTTCCAATTCGCTGTTATAGTTACTGTGACTTGTGGATGGAAGCAATTACATGTCACTTAGAGAAATAATTATTGATTGGATTTCAAAACAGTGCAGCATTTTTTTAATTTCTTGATTTGTTAAATTCTTTTTTTTTCTCGGGTAAGTGTTAAAATTTTACATGCAACTCACGCACATTTTTTTGTGCATTAACTGCATTCTAAATAACTAGATTCAAACAAAGCAGTGATCTGTGTGAAAGAAGACAGTGAATAGAAAATATAGCTACTGTGTAAGATATGCATTTATAAGTATTTTAATTTGCATTTAATAGCATATATTCTTGTTTTATTCCATGTAGGAATATAAACTTTGACGGTATATTTAAAAAAAAAAATAACCGACACAATACTCTAGTTGTTCACATCACATCACACTAGTTGTTCATAACACACCAAATTGAACATAGCCCAAGTCTTACGACAGGTGTGTATAATATAAAAATTCTGAAATGAGATACCAACACCAAATACCCATACATAGCTCGAAATCAGAGTCATTAATATGTATTTGAATATTTTTTATTAAAAATAAAGAATTCATAACTTCATAACATGAAAACATAAAAATATGTTTAATATATTAATTTTACAAGTACAGACCTAAATATTGGCATTAGAATAGTACAGCTTTTAAGACATATATAATATTAACTATATCACATTTGACTTTTAAAGTATGTATGTGGATCTAGGTATAAATTGTATGAAAATAAATTCTTTAATGTTGTGGACATCATGTACACACATATTTTAATCGAAATAAATTTTCCAAAATGTGATTTACAGAACAAGGAATGCAGAAATATAAAGGTCATGAGAACAAACATTATAAAATCAAGAATATAAAACAACGCACTATCCTTATGACTTACTACATAAACTACAGTTAAATATTTTGCTATTACATAATATAAGGTGTCAAATAACTGGAAACTGTGAGTGAACTTATCACAGCAGATAATACAGTTTGTTATAATTTGAAAAAAAAAAAAAGAGAATTTGAAAAAGTCACTGCAACTAACCATTATTTACTTATCTTCATGTGCACACCTTCCTTTTAATTGTTTAGTCCCAGGGTAAATTTAGTTACTGGGATTACTGCATGAACTGCCACTAGCATCATCTTCCCAAGTTCCGTTCACTTGTGCGTATCTTACGGACCATTTAGAACCTTTAGCGACATGCACGTTGTTGAAGGAGACCTCGATTGGATAGGACTTGCTGAGACCGTGCAGCGTGAATGTCCCATTGGTGAGCACCCTTATGTTGTTGAAGTGGATGTTTCGGTACACTGGCGTGTGGTTGCCCGTCTTGTGGTAGTAGTTCGTGGTCAGAGTGATCGGCCAGGGAGAATCATAGAGGCAGATGTTTTCGTAGGTGACGTTCGCCACCAGTCCGCCGTTCAAAGTGTCGCTCTTGATGTACAGTCCGTAGCGGACTCTGTTCATCGTCATGTTGGAGACGGTCACCTCGCTGACGCCATAAAGAGTGCCGCTGCCTATCGCCATTGAATTGCCGTGGCCGAAGTAGTTGTCGAACACGGAGATGTGTCTCGCGGGGCCGTGCAGAGACGAGATGGCGATGTTGTCGTCGCCGGTGCTGATGTTGCAGTGGGCGATCGTCACGTTGATCGACCCTGTCGGGTCGATGCCATCGCTGTTGAGCGCGCTGCTGGAAGAATTGACGGTTACGCCCCACACGGTGAAGCCGTTGGTGTTGCTGGATTGGACGTGGTAGAACGGCGAGAACACGATGGTTATCTGATACAAGGTGATGTCAGTGGAGTTTACAATGTACACGAGCGTAGGATTGTTCTGCTGCCTGTGTACTGCCAACGCATTTCTGGCCAGATGCCACCAGGTGATGTTATTTCCAATCATTTTATGTCCACCTTGACCATCGATCGTACCCTTACCATAGATTCCACTGCCTTCGGCTCCGGAAATTGTGATGAAAGGTTTACACCCTTCACCAATGTCGTCTATGGTACCGCAGAGATCTGAACCTCGGTCGTACAACTTAGGATCTGGTATGGCCCTCAGAACCACCCCGCTGTCCACCAGAAGACTGACACCTGATGGTATGGTGAATGGCCCAGAGTTGAAATTTCCGGAGGCCAACGCAACAGCTTTGCCTTTCGTGCAAGAGTTCAGGGCCTTTTGGATGCTCTCTGTGTCGTCTTTGCCACCTGCCTTCAGAGATATGCAGGTCTGAGGCGTCTTTGGTTCCGTGACATTGCGAAGATCCCTTGCATCGTTTGAAGGAATCAAAGCCAATATCGTTATGGTAGCTAAGATGTTGAGTGCCTGCCGATGCATGTCTATGAAGTGTGCACTAGATAAACCCCCAAAATAAAAGAATATTCAATAGTATGATAAATTATTGGTCTACAACTGTGGTTTCTTGAAGTCAACAATACACGTTTCTCCTTGCACACACCTGACAAACAAACAAAAAAAAACTTTGTCAGAAACCATCCTTTTGGTTTGAAGAACATTTCAATTTAATCATTGTTAAGACCTTAAAAAATCATATACGTCAAATTTGTACGTCAAATTCGCATGATTCGTGATAATAAATAAGTCGTCTCAATGTTTCTGCAGTGAGGGAATTCCGGGGAACATTTTTGTATTTAGCTTGATTTATTGTCTAAGCAAAAATAATTGGTGAAAAACCTTAGTACTTTTAGTATAGATACCACCAGACTAACAAAATTCATGTGATGAAACACTCCTTCCTCAAATTAAGTGAATATGATTTTATAAGTTTATCTTATAATTAACTACAGTACATGTGAACATTGTGTATTTAAATTGTTTATCTGTATGAAAATTACGACATAATTCTTTAAATTTAAGAAGTAAAAGGAACAAATTCAACAAAAATTCATTAAATGCCAAATCCTTTGGGGAGAATTTTTTTTTAAATTTAATTAAATACTGGAAAATGTTTAAAAATGAGTGCGTTTAGTCGTTATAATACGAAGTGGTAGTGTTTTTTTTTAAATAAATAATATATATATATTTTAGACTTTCAGTTTTTAAAACAGTAAACAGAACCTTGTATTTTATTTTTTAAACATTGTAGATTTAAAAATAAATATTTTACTAAAATAAATCAAACAGGTTATGTCCTCGATAATTTTCCAGTTTTAATCCCTATCAGAAGCAAAAATAATCAATCGTTCTTGAATATTTTGTATCATTGAGAGTTTTAAGCGAAAAGCAGGATGAACCTTTGATTCAAGTAAAAGTCGACCTTCTTTACTTAATTAATTATTTTACAAAAAATTCAAAGCAACTAATAATTTAAAATTTGTAAATTTAAAGTATTAAAAATTATTTCTACATATTAAAGCAAACTATTGAAATCACTAAAGATTAAGATTTTTATACATGTTCTTGAATATATCATTTTTGCAATAAATTCTGCGTTTGATATGCATATTTTGTATTTGTTGCCAACATATTATTTACAGCCTAAGTAAAATGCTATTATTTTAGATGTTGTACCAAAATGTGGTATTTACATGTGTGACACGAACAGTTGTTTTGTACCAACAAATTATCATTTGCTGACTCTATATTACCAATCTAAAAGTAACCGAGTATGTGATTTTGGCTCATTATATTATTTTTATCCGTGTACGTCTGTATAACCAAACACAAAAAATACACATAATTGGTTTTAATAATTATACCTGTGAGGAAGAGCATTACCTTGCAGAAACATATTCAAGAGTAAATCTAAAGTTACAGAAGAATAAAAAGAATTGTAACTAGGTAAAACCTATAAGTTAACTTTATCTATAAACATAAATTAAAAATGTTAACAGTTAAAAGTTCTAAATCCTAAGGTTCAATGCAATTATTCTCCACAAATTGGTGTAAATTAAAAAGTAAACCCAATTAATGTAAGTGAATTTATATGTTAAACTTAAACAATATTCAATATTTGCTATAACCAATTAGAACATGCCATCTTAGAAAGATTGAACACAACTGGAAATATAAAAAATAAAAACTGAACTTTACAATAATTTAAATGTTTAGAGTTTGAATTCATACAATACATTAACATTTTCTACAGTGAAAATGAAACTTACTTACTCTTACAGCAGATTCCTAACTTTATCTTAAAATGTCCACTGTCCAGGTAGTATTTATATAGTAAAATATAATCACGATAATTATCTCACTCGACCTTTAGATATTCGATAATTTACTCCTTAGAAACAGGAGCAGGCAGACTAAGGCCAGATAAAAACTTGGATAGCTGCTACTTCAGTTGAGTAAAAATCATATATACAATAGATTACTGTTTGGGCCTTATCGTAAAAGTTGTGGCCATCAAGATAAGAACAATGGATTTCATAAAGCTTGTTTTTCAGAGTTGCTAATGTAAAAATCATAAATGTGCAGTCTGATCACATGCCTCCAACCTCGGTGACCCATAGTGGATTGCCGGCGAGTTAGCCCACAGCTCGCCTTATTTCTTGTCATTCTTCAGGGATGACCTTCAGAAAACAGTCACTCAGACCCTGTTTTCAGGACTATGGACCAGCGCACTCTCAATCATCATCATCATTGTAATAATTATATATAAGTCGAAGGTTTTTTTTACACTAAATGCAATGACATAACAGTGAGTTAATTTTCACACGCGAAGAAATATTTATTATAGTTTCAGAGTCTAAGTAGTGAAACCACTCCCATGAATTCTTTTTAAAGTAATTAAATAACGTTATAACAGCAGTCTATCGTTGCATGTGTCTCTCTTTGGGTATAACCTCGACGTGGTTTTAAAGCTGTCACATCTTTTAAATTCATAAATATTTTTATTTTATCTAAATCGCCACGTTAAGAAATTTTATAGACCTGTCAAGGACTGTAATTCGATTAGTTGCAATTTTTACCAAAAAAAAAAATATAGTTTTTAGTTTCTTTGAAGAATGTTTTGGTTTCCAATGTGTCGCTAATTTTCTTCCAGTCTCAGTCGCAGAGTTATGAAGCACTCGGCTATGCAAGACCACTAGTTGTATATTAATGAAAGTCGCGTAATTATTAGTTGGAGCAGTCAAGTAGAGAAAACCGACGCAGAAGTATAAGTGATGACGACACCAGCATGAGGAAGCTGGAACTGCTGCTGCTGGACCCTGGGAGGCTGCCGACGACAGGACGACCGATCGTCGCGGGTGTGGCTCTCGAACAACCACGAAATCCTTTCGCTCTGCCGTCAGACAGGTAGAAGGTCCTAAACCCACTTAAACTGGCAGCACGGCTTGTATCTCGCCAATGCGCGGACTACCCTGTCTTCCTGACTGCTCCATGCTGGAATGGCCGCGAAATATCCATGCCCTAGCTGTAGCCACGGAGAACCAATAGGTGGACAGAATTGTATTTCCTGGCAATAATTGACGGTTATTCTTTTTTATAAATAAATTTGTTTAAATTTGCTGTACTTTTATTCTGCATTGTATACTCTCGGTAACAGAAAGTCTTTCCACATTAGTTACGTAACCGCTATCATCCATCTAACGTCAATCACTATCAGTAAGTGGAATTAAAATTGTTTTCGCTCTGAGTACTCGAGTGTTATAAAATATGAGACAGTGTTATCAATCAAAGAAACAGCTCCTTGAACGAGAACAGGGTGGAAAGTTCACTGGCAAAACAAACTAACACCGAGTAGCCACTCAAGATATTCGAAGCCCGATATAATTTAAAATTCATTTAATATTAAATATTTATGCTTAAGAAGCCCACCTATAGTCAGGGGGGTATTTGTGTGTGTGATTCTGGATGATAAGTGCGACGTTTGCTGGTGCTTTTGGCACGGTATCGTCTCTATGTAAGCACAAGTCTGTGGACTGCCGTGCTGTCTTTTTGTGCATAGAGCAACCATGAGATCTGAGTGGTGACCAAAATATTTCATAAGGGGGAGGGGGGAAGTGAAGATAAAGATATATTTAAAGTCTCTTAAGTGTTTTCAAGAATCTGCACAGGTGTGCCATGACTTAATTTATCCTAAAAACACGCGTTCGAGCCAATTACACTCTTCCAAAACAACAGTTTGGTGTATACAATATTTGCCATGTTAATACTTTAAGTCAAACTGAGAATGACCTCTAGCCCTCCCTCCCCCCCCCCTTTTTTTTACCCTTCTGCATTGAAAAATTTATTTATTTAATTATTTTATTTTATACACGAACAAAATTCAGCACTAGGCCGGTTTGCAATTTACTCGTGTTATTACAATACATTATACAAATAAAACACTTTTACACTGAACATTGGGACCACACTATTGAATGTAATAAATTAAAAAAGCTTAACGAATAATATAAATTAAGGAAAAAAAAGACTAAAAAAACTATTCCAAAAAATCACTTGGAAAAATAAAACATAAATGTAAGGGTTCGTAGCTATACAATACAATATGCCACATCTGTAAAAAATAGTCTGTTGTAATATTTTCTGGGTATTTCCAGTGTGCAGTCACCATTATTGTGTCAGGGTTGCAGCTGACTGTTGCTTGTGAAGAAGCGCGCGGTAACGCGTTTTGAAACCAGCGTCGGACGTGCTCTGTCGCAGCGAGTCTGGTAAATCATTCCACAATGGCTTGCCAGGTAACTACATGATATTTTAAATAAGGTGCTATGGTGCTTTGGTATTTGAATATTTTTATTATGTCTGGTGTAGTATCCGTGTTTAAAAATCTGCCCAGAAAGTTTAGAAAACAAGAAACTTGGTGATGCTCTAAGATGTATATTTTTTAGTTGGGTTATAAAATGAAACTGCTTTTTGATATCCATGTTGAGCCAGATGCAAGTTTAAGACTTATATGATCGTGTTTCTTTAAATTAAAGGTGTACCGTAAACAGGCATTTTGCAGTTTCTGAATTCTATATTTCATTGTTTTGTCAAGGCAGACAAATAATCCCGCACAGTAATTAAAAGGAGATAGCACAAGTGTGTCACAAAGTTTAATTTTAATATTTTTGGTTATAAGGAAGTTTAACCCTAATTTCTTGCGGATGTGTTGGTGTTATGTTTTTTTTTTTACGCAATATTCATTACATGATGTTATCTTTACGATTTTTCCTAGCGAGTTATTTTCAACTATTAAATAAATGTATAGCATATTATCCTTTATACAGCTACGATTTCTTTGGCTATCAAATTGCTAACCAGTTGACTTCACCTTCACCTCCAGAACAGACACTCGCTCCATAGACTAATACCTCCATGGTTTCAAAGGTCAAGCGTGATAAATTTCATAGAGATCAGATAAACGATGGGTTATTGATGCAATGGCGAAATTTTATCAAGAACTAAAAATATCTTTTGACGTGACAACGTCTAATAAATCGATGAACGCCGGCTGCACGAACGAAAAAGTGTCCCGTTACGCACATTGGCCCGTTACGCTGTGACCCGTTACGCTTATTGTACGCTTGCGCCGCATCTATCTCTCCTCCACTCGATTGGCCTACGCGTCCGATTTCATTTCTAAACATTGACTAAAGTTTTAATTGCTAACATTGAAACTTTATTATTTGAAAAAATTGACTGTCAGTAAAGTCGGTTTACGGAAGGTAGTTTAACGTGAAAAATTATGATGATTCATATAATTGATGATAGATATTTGATTACACTTAATTTATATGAAAACTTGCTCATAATTATATTTAAACTTTATAGCTAAACGCCAGTTTTTAAAATTAATTACAAGTCATCTACACGTTAACTGTTTCGTCGGCTGTTCATAAATTGAAGTGAAAAGTTAATGTGGTTTTCATTGCTTATTACAACAACAATTTCGGCGATAAAGGCTAATTATATTTCATTTTAAAAATCTGATTACTAACATAATTAAAAGTATTTATTCTTTTATTATTGAAATAAAAATTATTCAATTTTATTCATAAAAGTATGCATTTATTTCATCAATGTTTTTTTTATGACGTTACGTTAAACTATCGTCCGTAAACCGATTTTACAGTCAAACAATTTTTTTAAAGATTAGTTTTATTAGTATTATCTTTGAAAGATTTGTGCAATGGGAGTGCATGACTTGATGTAGGCTTTTGGACATACGCCATTGCTTAGCACATGTATGTCTGCAGAAGAAAACTACAAAAAAACACAAATGACAAAAACACAAATTAAGCAAAATTGCTGTTGTCAGGATTTAACGCCACACAATATTCCACAACAGGAATATGGTAAACAAACAAGGAAAAAACAAAGAAAAATGGACTAACATAACGAAAAAAAAAACCCACAAATGATGACAGCACAAAAATTCCGAACCCAAAAAAATTCAACACAACAGTTGAAACGAGACAAAAAACACAGCAAAAATAAAAGACGAAACAAACACAATAGTTTTCCAAAAAACAAAAAAACAAAAAGAGAAACGAAAAAACCCCACAAATGATGACAGCACAAAAAATATTGAACCCAAAAAATTCCGCACAACAGTCAAAACGAGACAAAAACACGATCAAACGAATTTTTTGTCTCTGAGTGACACCAGATGGTGCTGTCGTGTTGAAGCTGTACGTTCATTACTTGACAATTTCGAAACTACATTGACAGCTTTGAGCGAAATCGCAGCAACTGATCATACCTTTGGTGGCGAGGCCAGTACCCTACTTAAATGCATGGAAGATTTCAATTTTATGTTTGATCTTTTGTTGTTAAGAAGAGTTCTTTCTCGGTGCAGCATCCTATCTAACTCCCTCCAAAGTGGTAGTGTGAGCTATGAAACAGTAAAAAGTGTGGCGAACAGCACTATTGATGTTTTGCTTTCTTTTAGGACAGATGCCTTTTTCACTCAACTGTTCAATCACTGCACTGAGGTAGCCGAACAGTATGGTTTCCAGCCAGCACAGTTACCAAGAAAAGGCAGAATACCACGAAAAATAGATGGTGGTAGTAAATCTCCCTTTGAAACTGTGGAACAGTTTTACAAAATTACGATACATTTCCCTCTTCTTGACATTCTTGTCCAAGAAATACGAGACCGGCTGGATGAAAACAATTTAGATGTCCTAAATCACCTGAGTAACATTCTAGGTGAAAATGAAATTAACGCCTCCAGTGTAAATGTTGTTTGCAACTACTACAACCTAGACAAGGAATGCTTCGTGGCAGAACTACAGTGTTTTTATAAAATGGAAATTATTAAGAACAAGTGCATTGAAGAAAGTGTGGTTGCATCTGCATGTGTAGGAAATAATGTGAAACATATTTTTCCATTAATTTTCGAGTTGTTTCGTTTGTATCTTACCATACCTATGAACTCGGCTTCTTGTGAACGATCCATTTCATGTTTGAGACGGTTAAAAACATATTGCAGGAATTCTTTAGGACAAGAAAGGCTCTCTTCTTTGGCTCTGTTAGCCATTGAAAGAGACATAAAAATTGACATATCGGATGTGATTACTGCTTTTAATTCAAGTCGAAAGCGAAGATTACATTTTCAGTGAATGAGAAAAAGTAGAAAAACTTAACTGAAATTGTGTGTTTTTTACAGTAAAATGACTAAATTTTTTGTTACTTATGTCACTATACTATATTTTCTGTAAGAAAAAACCTTCGCATTAATAAGGCTACATATATTATAATGGGAGTCAGTGTTAAAATCATGTTTTTTTTTTTATTGAGATTAAATCCCTCTCTTTTCCCTCACAGTAACTTCTACATCAACACGGCCGAAAACTGCTTAAATAGCACTATTTTGCACCTTGAATTCAAAATTTTTCCGGGGGAAATAATAAGATATACATTATTTTTATTTATTTTTTCCAGTTTAAGATGTTGCCCATAAACTTATTTTATCTAATAAAAAGATGTATTTTAAATTTTAAAATCATTACTTGTTCAGATATTACCGGTTACTTATTTCATTAACAGAAATACGTATTTGATGATGTGTAAAGTGTCTTTCAAAGACATTTTGAATCTTTTAGTCTTTATCTGCAGCGCATTCATATTCGGATAAGTTGAATACTGTATATAGTGCGCTCGCACAGTCCAATATAGATATTGACAGCTCGCCGATTGCATCCAACGCGCACACTCTGTCTCGTGCCGAGTGAACTACATTTAACAGCCCGCATTCTTTCGTAGTTAGTCTTCACTACGACGATGGATTGGCGATATTTCACCAAGAATAATTAAATTATGCTTTAAGGTTTAATTTTTATCGAAATCTCACCTAGACAGTGACCTTCCCCTTGTTTCGAAGGTCAAGTGTGCAAAGTTTCCACTCAATCGGATGAACGATGTGTGAGCGCATAGAATACGAACACACAAACATTCATATATATATATACATATATATATATATATACACATATACACACACACCCACACGATAGAATATAAATATTTTGTGTCATTATGTTTTAAAGTTAAAAAAATGGTTTTGTTTTATAATTTTGTTTTCTTTGTGTTTACCCATATTAAAAGTAAAAAAAAAATAGTAACTATCGTAAAGTTTATGTAACAGCTTACAAGTATATTTTCTTAAACATACATCACTATATAGTTTGCACATAAGTGTATTAGTTTCGTAAAAAACAATTTTAAACATGCTGCGTCGGAAATAAAGCACCCCCAAGGCAGGACGTCATTGAACATAGAAAAAATATATATTAAATGCTGCACACAACCCGAGTAGTACAACAATAATTAATCATGGGATATAACGTTATTTAGTAATTGTGACATTCAAAACATATTTTGGGTAAATATAAATGCAATATGTTAGCATGACTTTCATTTGTAGTTTAAGATATCTCACTTAAGTCGGAAGATAAATTTAACATTTCATAAAACTTCACCTGACATATGAAACGAGTATGTCTACAATCCATGACTTTTTTTCACATTCTAATATTATTTTAATTCATAAAGTGAAATGTTGGCACGTGCAAAATATACTCACGAGGAATAAATAAATTCCTAACAGGCTCCTTAATCATTTCAACTAATCGCAAAAAAAAAAAAACTGCTAACATGGGTTATTAATTTGTCCACGTGAAAATATGTTATGTTCTCTTCACCCGCATTGTAATACTACAGAAAAGTTGGGGTGATGAACGGCGAATGCATTTCAGATGCAAAACGAACGCAGCAGCCGTCACTATATCTCCCTCTTTTCTTCCTTCCCTGAATACAGTTTACTTTTAATATTCCGGGCATTAAATTAAGGCTCTTCTCCCCACGTAATGACCAGGGTTGGTAGGAAAAGGGGGGAGGAGGGAGGCAACGTGCCATAAAGCCACTAATATTAATTCCCGTGCAAATTTTCATTTTCTGGGGGGTAGTCGGACGTGCGTCGGAGGCGGGGAGGGGGTACTCGATCCTGGGAAGGGGGAAGGCGAGACACAGCAGGGGTGGCTGATGAGCAAGAAATGAAAGCCGACCCACTGCAGGGGGTTGCGAGTACTTTCTCCTTCCATTTGCCAACACCCCTCCAAGACACCCCCTTCCACCACCGTCCCTTCTCTACCGCTGTTCAAACGCGGTCTCAGCTGCAGGCTGTAATTAACTTGTTTCCAAATTTACGGCTTCGAAGCGGCTGCAGGGTGGAGATCCGCCCTCCCCCCCCCCCCCCCCACCTACAGGCCATGCGAGCGGCAAGCCGTGGTTGTTGCCTAATAAAGCCGGGTCGGCAATCTGCGCACGGCGCCCGAGTGAAGCCGAGTGTAGCCGAGTGAAGCCGAGTTGAAGCCGGGGTGCGACACTACCCTACCCTAGGCTGGCTGGCAACCTGGTGGGAAACGACAAAGTCGCCCCCGAAAAAACCAGTGCCACCAAACCCAATGCGGACAGCAATGTCCAAGCCCCCGCCCTTTTGCTTAGTAGTCTTTCTACTCTGTCCAACTCTTCTTCCAGAACCATCCTTCTGTTTCCTGCAACCAACCTGCTTGTAATTAATGCATGAAATTCTTGCATCCCGCATGTCAGTGCCCAGGGTTTTCCCTGTGTCTATGCAGGTTTTACCTGGGCCAAACTTATCTAGTTATAGTCTAGGACAGTCAGTGAGGGGAGTTAGTCATGGCTAAAACGTTGCCATGGCTGGCCAATCCCCTCCTAGCACATGATGCATTCTTCCTCTCCTGAATGGCTTAAACCCTGCATGATTAGAACGTATGGGCTTCGGCCTGAGACGCACTTAAGAGTCTCTTCCTAACCCGGAACCCTCCCAAACACAGTTATTAGTTAGGTTAAGGGGGGAAAACCCCACCTGTGTGCAGGGCTGACAAGGCTGCCAACATCCACGGTAGAACTGTGGGCCACTGTCACAACCCATCAGTCAGTGACCAACCAATGAAGTTATATTCTTTCGAAAGTACATCTTAGCCAACTTGGAAACTGTGTTTTAACAAAAAAATAAACTAAAGATACAAATAAAAAAAATATTAACACCCTATGCTATGATAACGTACAGTTCCATTTAACTTGACCTTAAATATAGTGGTAATATACTAATCACACACATTTTCTTACAACTAGACCTGCATGGCATTGGCCGAAATGTTTGAAATAGCAACACAGTACATACGACTGCACATTATTAAGAAATTAAATGTCTGATTCAATAAAAGTATTTTTGTACCTACTCATAAAAGGATGATTCTAATACACAACTTCTACAAGTAAGAAGACTTCAACATTTTAGGACAATAACGAACACAAATTTAGTTTCGACTTGGAATAACCAAAACCATTAATCTTTAACATATAAAATTGTTTGTCTGTAAAGTCGATTTACGGACGATAGTTTAACGTGACAACATTATAACAAAACATTGATGAAATGATTGCATACTTTTATGAATAAAATTGAATCATTTTTATTGAATTATCACTATTTTGTATGGATACAAAGAAGGAGTGAAATGAAATCTACAATTTAATTGATAAATTTACTTTTATTTGCACTCATTAATTCAAATATGTTTATCACTTTAACGAAGAGATTATTTTAACTATAACTTATATACATGTTTGCTATTTAACTTCTTCCAATCTGTGTTATTCTGTTAAGGATAGGACGATGATAGGAAAAGTAGGAAACGAATGGGAGTGTTTCAAGTTTAATGTGCCTCGAAAAAAGTCAATTCGATGGTTGTTCCAATCGAGTGGAAGAGAGATAGATGCGGCGCAAGCGTACAATGATCGTAACGGGACACCGCGTAACGGGACACTTTTTAGTGCGTGCAGCCGGCGTTCATCGATTTATCAGACGTTGTCACGTCAGAATTTTAAAAACACTTTAGATGTTGTCTTGTGTCCGAATGGAACAGTTCCTTGTGTTCTGCAGACGAGGGTCAGGACTGAACACTCTGGGACACTGCAGGGATAGCCGACTGGATTGGACGCCAGGCCTGCGGGTGTTCTCATGCACTATTCGCGCGCCTCCGGGGAAGACCAGAGCTAAGCTAGGCTGTAGCTGACTGGTTGCTGAGCGCTGATGAAGAACGCCAATCGGAGCCCCGTGAATAAACCAGGGACCCCCCACCCCCCACCCACCACTCGGCCTTCACGACCAGCCTGCACTCCTCGCCCGAATGCATTTTTTACATCGTCTGGAAGAACGGATGTTCCTGAGTGCAGCGGGTGAATTGCGAGAGGAAGTGTAAAAAGGGATGGGGGGTTGAAACAATGGACGTACCGCAGTCCTACACCTCGAATACAAACTGTTGATACTTACTGCAGATACACGATCAGAGTAGCACAAAAATAAAACAATTATTACACAAAGATAAGTTACGTTCATCGCAATAAAATCGTTCACGGGGTATATCATACCTTGGAAAATTTGACATTCAAAATATATTGTTACGAACGCGGGCAGGACCGCGACACCGCGCCACGTTCGGTGCTGGCTGGCGGCCCTGCACGGCCAATGACGTCACGCGCCGTGTCACGTTACGTCCACTGACGTAAGGCATGCCAAACGTACCTGGCCGGATTACAAGGTTCGTTGCTATGCCCTTCTACCCTCCGCTCCCCACTCATCGTCCTGTCTCGGCGCTGCTATCTATATCTGAGTGACCTGGAGAATTCCGCGGGCCGCCACGCGCGGAGTGGCGCGAATTGACGCTGCTTTTCTGGACTGTTCGGGCGTCGGGTCGGCCCGGGATGATGCGACTCGTCACAGCTGCGCTCTCGTCGGTTCTGGAAAGACGACCCACGACTAGGTACTGGTTGAAGAGACAATCACTCGTCAGTGATTGCGACGTGTCACGTGACTCACTCGTCACTTGTGACCTTGATGTCGACAAGAACGTAAACAATTTGAAAAGTGCCACATGGACGTTAAAATAGGACTTGGTGCTAATGCTAACAAACCAACCCCCCACCCCCCAATCCCCGCTGGTTCCAATCGTCTCTGGTATGAGGCATGGGTGAGGGGTGAAGTGGTGAGAAGGGAGGGTTGGTCCGTGAACGGAGGGGAGGAAACGGCTGTAAAAATTAAACATAGCTTTTCAATGAAACAGGTGCTGTTGCCTAGGGGGTCGTGGGTGTGAGAGCGTGCTGTTTGGCATAGCTCTCCAGGGGTTGGCGGGGTGTTTGGGGTTGTTGAAGAGTGGTGAGGGAGGGACCTGCAGCCACTAATGACGAGCCCCCTTTCCCCCCCCCCCCCTTCCGTATCACCGGCCAGAGCGGCGCGAGGCAGTAACTGCGACCTGCTACCAGCTACGACAAACTTATGGCTGTTTAGCGCCGAACAAGAAAAAATTTATAACATTCGTTTCCCCGCGGCGTCACGTGTTAAAAAAGTTGTGGCATTGGAGGTCCCTGCCCTGCACAACTTTGCAGGGCACTCTTTATATATATATATATATATATATATATATATATATATATATATATATACACGTTAGGCAGTATTTCAGCTGAAGTAGCTTGACTTCTGGGTTGTAGCCATGTTCTTGGCAAATTATTCACCGACGTTTCGGTCGACATTGCAGTCGCCATCATCAGGGAGTTGTTACCTACTGGGCGTGAAAGGCTGCGAACATTATTAGTATTTCAGCTGATTATGTGGGTTCAAGGTCATTAAGACCTAGTTATCTGTTTGTTATTTTATTGTCTTGAATATTTTTTTATAAAAGTTTATCATATTTAATTATTATTAACTATATTTGTACTGTTTACAACATTTTTTGCTTTAAATGTATTTTCTTCTGATTTCATGACCATATTTTTTTACATATGGGTTTATTTGGAAGGTATAAGTAGAGATCGGAAAAATTCGCGAGTTCATTGGCCTTCAGGATAGACTCCAATATCCTCTGCACACTCGGGCAAATGCCAACTGTTCATTGGCTGCTGACTTGTGAGTCGTCTCGACTGGGTGGCCTGTGATTCGACACGTCTATGAGTGAGGGTCTCTAATTGCCCCTAAGTCCTCCAGATTAACAGTGAACCAATAGCAGAAGCAGCACTTGCAGCACTTAGGTAAAATTATTTGAATTTTAGCATAACACGAAATGAATCCGCGAATTTTTCAGGTCTCTACCTATAATTCTGTTTCAGAACATTTATGTGTTGTTTCGGCGGAAGGAAGGACGAGAGACAGGTGCGTGACGCGGTGGCGTCAGTTTTCCGGACATCTTGTCAGTCGCAGAGACGCGCTCGTGCTTCCCGTGTGCGTGTGTTGTGGTGGGAAAACCGGCAGGCGTTCGCTCCCACGGCGAGGCGGTGAGATCATCGGGGTTTATTTCTCACAGCCAATCAGAAAGGACTTGGTGTTCCGTACGTTTATTTTTTTCACAGAGACGCACCGATGCGAGGTTGAGGCATAATTTATGTCATCGTGCCCTTGTGTTGGTTGCATAGGTGTAAACGTAACGAAAAGAAAGCGTACCCGTATGTATTCGTTACTATAACAATTAGTACTCGTTACTATCGTATCGCTACGTTACTCGTTACTTCTGATACCTCATAACATGCTATTGTATGTTAGAGCAACGAATCGAGTCGTATTGCGTACGCGTACAGTATGACGTCGCGTAAATAATAATAAATCGAATATGAACAATTAACAATATTTGATCATTAATAGCTTTTGTTAACCAAGAAACAATTAAATCTCATTAGAGCGGCTTTATTATAATATCTCTTTTAAGATAAGAACAAAAAAACGTAAAAATATGCGATAACAAAAAACAATATCATACATATTTCTAATTTGTAAAAAATACTATCTTATCTTGTTTCTGTTCCAATCTCAAACTTTGTCTACACACGCAATACCTTTAATAAACAGTAAAAAAAAACTTGGACGACGAATTTCAAATTATACTTTACGTAATAAACAAACATCGTACTTTTGTAACGTACGTTTTTTTTTTCAATTCACCGAATAAGCGCGCGAATGCGTAAAACATACGATCAGCAAACGTTTCAATACACGGTACTTGCGTGAACTGAAACAGTGTAGGTACCCATACTGCGGGAAAAAAAATGCGAGTAACGGAACGCATTCGTGTGCAACGTTTCGTTACTCGGTACTAGATGGCGCACCCGTTACTCAGTACCGAATACGCTGCAGGTTGCAAGAGGCGTGCTGTGATTGGTCGGTCGAGGTCAGACGTGTTGGGCGCCGCGGCGAGATGGCGCGAGAGGCGACGACGAACAGGCGCCATGCGTCAACCTTCTGGCATGTAGCATCTTGGATCTCGGTGTACAGCATTTTGTGGGAGAAATTTGACATTTGGGATGTACCTACATAAAAACTTTGTCTTTATATCATTGTACATTCTAAAATTATTTTCTGTTAAATAAAAATTATAAACAAGAAATTACTTTCCTGTTGAAAATAACCAAGTAGAACGAATTTTCTTGTTATAGATTTTTTTTTTTAATTTGGGGGAGGGATTAGTCAGACAAAAACTAACATATTCAAATAATTTAAAAAATAAAAATAAAACTATAAAGCTATCCAGCTAATTTTTTTTCTACAGCACAGGAGTAGCATTTTTCATGGACAGCAACACAGAGTTTGCGGGGAGTTGACGTCACAGCTAACACGAAACGCAAACTTTTCAATCGCAGAACAAATAATCTTGGGCAAATAAATCGACACTGTCGTTCCCAAGCGCTCCCCTGTCTTCCTCCCACTTACCTCTCACCCCCCCCCCCCCCTACCTTTTCCGAACCAATCTTGGTCAAATATTGAGTTGAGTGCGCGCTACACAGCTACCGCAAGCACGATGCCCTTGGTGGTAGAGAAAGGAACTTCACCTCTGTTCTCACAACCTTTTAAACAGAGCGCGTAACTCTTTCTACAATGAGCGAACACAATTTTTTTTTTTAATTCCTAGATAATGTCTCCATATCAATAGGTAGAGACCGAAAAATTTCGCGAATTCATTTCGCGATAGGCTAAAATACAAATCATTATACCTCAGTGCTGCCTCTGCTATTGGCTCACAACTCACCTGGATGACTCTGGGCCAATGAGAAACACCCAACCAAAGCTTTATCGAATCACAGGCTGCTTCGCTGGAACGTCTCACTAGACAGTAGCCAATGAGTGGGTGACATTTGACCGAGTGTACGTAGAACTATGGAGTTCATACTACAGGTCATTGAACCCGCGAATTTTTCTGGTCCCTACCAATAGGGCAGGCATTTTTTTTTTTCACGACAGATCTTATTGCAATATGGTATGCCCGCGTCAGCAGTTTCTTCTTTTTGATTGGTGCGCGTCTGCAAGAGAAGCTCTTTTTGTCCGGACCATTCAACAACACGTGTTTGTTTCCGCACAATATTGCTGTGATTCGTCTGCCGACCTTAAAGGCCCTTAACCAATCACGAAACACAGACGATAATATAAAGTGTTTTAATACACAGCTTGACCACAAATAAGTTACCTTAATTTCTATGCTCGCAATCTCTACCGTGGTAGAAAATCCGGTACCAAAAAAATGCTCAGGCCAAGGAGGCATTATTAATACAAATGGAGATTTAATTCCACGTGTGTAATGTCGTGTAGGTTAGACTTGAAGGGTGCACTGCAACTCAAAGGGCATCCTCCACTCCGCTGTGTCACTTGTTTCATCACGAGTTGCTCCTGATCGTGCAGGAGTTGACTGTGCCTGTCAACTCGACGCAGCATATTCACAAATGTTGCATGAATCTGCAAGCACTTAAAGATGATAGTGATGAGTAGAAACAAGAAAACTTCGTGGATTCATTTTCCAATAAGTATAGACCGGAAAAATTCGCGGACTAATTTCGCGATAGGCTAGAATTCAAATAGTTATACCTCAGTGGTGCCTCTGCTATTGGCTCACAACTCACCTGGATGACTCTGGGCCAATGAGAAAAACTCAACTAAAGCAGCATCAAATCACAGACTGCTACGTTGGGACGTCTCACAAGACAGCAGCCAATGAGTGGGTGACATTTGAATGAGTGTACGTAGAACTAAGGAGTTCCTACTAGAGGTCATTGAACCCGCGAATTTTTCAGGTCCCTACCAATAAGCTTAAATTCAGATTCTTATAAACTTGCGATTCTTCCACCATTGGCTCACGGTATATCTGGAAGAATCTGGGCCAATGAGAGACTCGAATCACGGGCAACCCAGCCACATGTTATGCATTTCCAAGAAGATTTCGAAAATTCACGAAAATGGCATTCTTCGGATAAGGCTCCGTTACCCCAAGACAGCTAAAAGCTATCAACATATAAGTATTAGCTTTAAACGAAAATAAAGGAATAGTTCACAGAAGAATTTTAATTTACAAGATATATTTTACTGGTGCTCTTTCCAATTAAAAATAGCGACTCGCTCCCTCTAATAAATTAACAAAGTGGTGAATTAACTTCATTTAAAAACAATAATTCAACAACATTTAACATTGGCAAACTAACTTGAAAATTATGGGAGCCTCTAACGAATACTTTTAATACTCGCTCCAACTCAAGCAAAAGTTCTCGGGAAGGAACTAAAATGATTTCTAAAACTTCTTGACCCGTAACATTTCCCGGTAAGACGAACATTACCACCACCTCTCAGCCATAGAACTATGTTACACAAAATCTTTACTAAGATTTGCGAATGAATGTTTTAAGGAGATGAAAGATGAGGAGATGGTGGTAATTGACCTTGGCTGACACTTGAACGGAGCCTCGGGCACAGGGGTGGGGGGTGCGAGCGGAGGAGGAAGGGCCTAACTGCTGCCGATAGCTCTAACAGCACTTGGGGCTTAATGGATGGCCGGGGAATCCCCAAACACACCGCTCCTCCCTCGAGTTCGAGATTGGGTTGGGATGGTGGAGCTCGACTGTTCCCCGCACAAGTCTTTGATCACGGCTAAATGCGCTGCTAAACGGTTCGCGATTGGCTCTGGAGGGAAATGCGAGACAACACTGCTGCGGGCAAGTTTTGATCATGCGCTCTACCCAGCGAGGGACCAAGGAGGGAAATTTTTCTCGGCTGCAGTGACCTCCAGGATAGACTCCACAGACCTCTACATAGTTAAGCAAATATCCCCTCTAGACAACTATCGAGTCAGCAACCAATGAGTAGGGACCGGAAAAATTCGCTGGTTCAATGACCTCTAGCATGAACTCCATAGTTCTACGTACACTCATTCAAATGTCACCCACTCATTGGCTGCTGCCTTGTGAGACGTCCCAACGTAGCAGTCTGTGATTTGATGCTGCTTTAGTTGAGTTTTTCTCATTGGCCCAGAGTCATCCAGGTGAGTTGTGAGCCAATAGCAGAGGCAGCACTGAGGTATAACTATTTGAATTCTAGCCTAAAGCGAAATGAATCCGAGAATTTTTCCGGTCTCTACTAACTACAACTTGCAGAATTTCACACGCTGAATACGTGTTGGATGTTACATGCAAAAGTATGAACTTTTGTACAGGTTGTGATCTCAGTCCTCGATTGATTTATTTATTTTTTACTTCGTCCCTCCTCGTAACGCCACTCGGCAACAGTGGGAGATCCGAACGAACTGCCGTCTCAACGTCGCGACCCTGAGGCTGAATAAATAACTACCTCCCCGTTCAGCGAGGATGGAGATGGCTGTCGAAAGAAACGACTGATGGGGGGGGGGGGGGAGAGAGGGTTTCCTGCCGGCGACGAGAAGTAGAGGGCGGATCACCGGGGCGGGAATGATGGCGGGCAGGGTGGATGGGTAGCAAGGGGTGGGATGTGTTTGCGAGGCATGTCACGGGTCATTGCCTCGGGGTCGGTTTATTTACACGCGGAAGGCGTGTTGTTTTCCTCGCAGCCTTGGCGAGGGGAGACACACACCCCTTCACCGAGGGGGGGGGGAAGTGTGCAGAGGTGCGAGTGAGACAGGGTAGAGTCTAGCCTCTGCCGCAGGCGCAGAGCCCCGTAGAGCTGACAGCGACCCCTGGAGGCCTAGCGAGTACTTCACAGGGCAGGACTTGATAGACTCTGTTCCCAATTTATAAAACACAGGCGAGGCACAAGCCGTGCACACAACTTGTGCAAAGTCGGTCCTCAATCCATATCTTACAGTTGAAATTTTTCGCGATGTACCCGACATTATGTTGGAAGTGTTAGTAAAATAACTATATTAACCACCAAATGATCAATCACTATAGGGACATGAAAAATTCGCGGGTTCAATGACCTCTAGCATGAACTCCATAGTTCTACGTACACTCATTCAAATGTCACCCACTCATTGGCTGCTGCCTTGTGAGACGTCCCAACGTAGCAGTCTGTGATTTGATGCTGCTTTAGTTGAGTTTTTTCTCATTGGCCCAGAGTCATCCAGGTGAGTGGTCAGCCAATAGCAGAGGCAGCACTGAGGTATAACTATTTGAATTCTAGCCTGTCGCGAAATGAATCCGCGAATTTTTCCGGTCTCTACAGCTTTCCACCAGAACTGAAATCGTGGTAACGTCTTCACGAATATAACTTCGGCGGAAGATTAAATTGTGTTTGAGCTCTTTGTGCGCCTCTGAGAGGAATTGTGAGACGTAATTACTTTACCGCCTCCCCGGGCGCGCGCGATTCTAAGGAGTCCTTCACTGTGGACTGCTCACAGACCCGCTGCCAATTTATTACCCAGTCGTCTGTTCAGAGTTCTGCTGCTCGCAGCTACCTGTGACGTCTGTTTGCTCAGGGGGGGAGGGGAGAGAGAGAGAGAAAAAAATACCATCGCAAACTGAACAAGACTTTCATTTCGCATAATTAATGCGGAAATACACGAAACATTGGGACTGTATAAAACTCGTGGACAAAATTAATATCAAAGAATATGCTTGAAAAATTATTCTTCAATGGCAATGCGTTAATATTTAAATACTTTTTAGCTTATGAAAAAAAATAAATAAAAAAAAATACTGCTTCAGCCTAATAGGCTCCGGTGAATTTAGGTCTTGTGTCTGTACATTGCAGCTTCCTAGAAACTTCTGGAGCATTATTAACGTCTGAAAAATTCTAGAAACGTTTTTTTAAGATAACTTCATATATTATATTATTGCACATTCCAAAAGGACCGATAAACATTTTGGCATATTATTTGGGACCGAAAAAAAATTGCAGTTTCAATGACTTTCAGGATGGACTCCATAGGTCTTTACCTACTTAGGCGAAAATCCCCTGTTCATTGGCTACTGCCTCTAGAGTCTCTAGACTGGGTTGCCCGTGATTCCATAGTTCTTTAGTTTGATAGTTGAATGTCTCTCATTGGCTCAGAGTCGTTAAGAGATAAAACCTTAGTCAGTGACAGAAGGATTACAAATTTTAGCATATCCCAAAATAAATCTGCGTTTTTTTTTCCCTGTTACTACAGGAACGTCCGCTAAGTTTTCCACTTGAGAGTATTCAGCTTTTAGCCCACCTGGAGTTGAACACTTGGTAGGATATGAGAGATCTGACCGCTCAGCCCACGTGGCCACTGTATGTCATAGATAGAGACCTGCAAAATTCGCGGGTTCAATGACCTCCAGGATAGACTCCACTTTCCTCTACACACTCGGGCAAATGCGAACTGTTCATTGGCTGTTGACTTGTGAGTCGTCTCGACTGGGCAGCCTGTGATTCGACACTTCTATGAGTGAGGGTCTCTAATTGGCCCTCATTACTCCAGATTAAAAGTGAACCAATTAGTCCGGCAGAAATTGGCCGTTTTTTGCATGAAGTGAAATTTGGAGTCTATAGTTTTGTTTTAGGTGTCAAATGAAAGATATAAGTGTCTTGTAACAAAAAATGCTGGGTGACATCCGCTATCTGTTGAGCATTTTAAGATATTCAAAATGGTGGCCAATAGGGTGTAATATCTTCAGAACTTGTAATCAAATTATATGAATGTCAAATTTGGTATCAAAATATATGTTTTAGGGGCACTGAATCGAAATACTAGCCTATACACTGTGTAAAAATATAAAAATAGCAGATAAGCAACATATTTGCGAAAATAAATGTATACAATTTCATTATTCCTCAATTTATATTTGTGTTGTTAATTATTTTTTTGTATAAATAAACATGTTTAGAGGCTCCATACTTGAAACTTGGCTGTACATCATATTTCAGGGGAAGAAACTTGAAAAAGTGTGATTCATAAATTATACAGCTCAAAAAATAAACATTAGTGATATACTTAATAATATTCTTACAAACATGTTATGTCTTTCAGATATTACATTAATGAAAAGGATATTGAATTACTGAACAAGATTTAAATTACTTAGATATATCATCGGCCATATACCTAAAGGTATTCTCACAACAAAGAAATTAACAAATACATATTAAGACTATAAGACCATTAAAACATATATATACTACGCAAGTATATTCTTACAATAACAGGCACAGAATAATTTGCAAGTAAGTCTTGAAGAATAGCAACTACACTTTGAAGATTTGCAAGGAGTCAGTTTTGTACAGCCACATTTCACCAGCTTCAAAATAGATTCAAGGGCGTAAGCAATCCCGCCTGGAACTGCAACAGGAACGAGTGATTTGTTCGCCACATCCTTTGATCAGCCATATTCTACTGGATCTAAGGTTGTAAGTTCAGGTTTGTTTACTGATCGCCAGATACAAGCTTGAAAATGTGCGCGTTTTACATTTTCAAGAAATGATGCAGCAGTTGGGGGAAGTGTACGAAGGTTTGGAGCAGTGACAGAACCTGGTACACGGGTTTCTGACATTGGTTTACATCCACGTTGACTATAGCACGCCGATATGAAGCTTGTTGCCCGATATGTAACATCATTCATTTCTGCTCTCTCATCTGCAAGCAAGGAGAGCGATAACCCTGATCGAAGTACCTTAACAACTTTGCCTTTACCTATCCCAAAGTAGTACGCTACAGTGTCTCTTCCCGAAAGTGCATGAGCAGCTAAAAGTTCTGAAATGATTGAAGAATGTTTTTTTACTGTTTCTCCAATATCCACAACAGTCCTTTCTTGTACTGGTGATTCCACACTCTAAAAAAAAAAAAAAAAAAAATTGTACTTTTACAAGGGAAATTCTTGGAAACCCTGTTGCCAAGGATATTTCTTGCAAAACTACAAGGAAGAACCTTGCAAAATCGCACATGGTACAAAGCTCTGCCTTGTAGTTTTACTAGTAATATCCTTGGCAACAGGGTTTCCAAGGATTTTCCTTGTAAAATATACAAATATTTCTTTCAGTGCATTAAACACGCACTATGCCTAAGGCTATTTGCAGATTAGTTGGGAAGTTTTATTTTTGTACTTGTAACAATATTACCAATCAAAACTGAAAGCAGTGAATTGTCCAGTTTTTCAGAAATACTACATAGCAACTTCATTAGAGTGTTACTGACTTGCTCTGAAGCAATGTCTATATTGATGGTACTTCTGTAATTCGTGCTTTTCTTTGGAAGTGATTGTATTTCTGTTGTTATTGTTTTGCTTACCATTGAAATGGCATTTTCAATATCAACTTCTTCGCTGTCCACAAATTTTAGAACTTGTCTTGCTATACTTTTAAAAATAATAATGTTGGCAACACCCGGAGAACTGAGGACAACAAAATCACTTCCAACTTTCGCTGATATTGTCTTGGTTAGATGTTTTCTTGAGAGTTCACTCCCTGGTATATTTCTGGTATATTTCATACAGTTCTACATATGTCCACATTGTTGATCTGTTACTAGTCACTTCATTGATGACAAGATCTAATGCCGCATCATTTTAAACTTCACTGGTTTCTGTCCTTGTAGCCAATTTAATAGATTTTGGTGACAAAGTTTGATCTACAGTTAACATGATATCTTGCATCTGCAGCATGAATGTCACTCAGTGATCCCGAAACACGTATGCGTACACTATACGCGCATTCATCTTTTCGTATTTCACACACTTGAATAATAGATTCCTTGAATGCAATTTTTAAGCCACCCACATTAGCCTCTTTACAGATATAGTCTGGTCTCCAACGTGATGGATTATTTTCATCCTTCGAGACTTTGCATTCTTCAGCTCAAAAAATGCAATGTTCTTTAAATGATAATAGAGTGTTTTCATTTTTCCTTGTTCTTTTTGGAGATCTCAAGGACACTTCTTCTTGGCGCTTCCTCTTGCGATGTCGTTCCAGCTGTGTCAATGAACAGTATGTTGATACACAACTCTTGTGGCACTTCACAGTCAATTCACTTGTGACAGCTATTTTTTCTTCTAGCACATTGTAGAGTTTATCGTTGTATACTTCACTGCATTTTATAATAGTCTTAATTCTTTTATCACCACTTTCAATTAGTCTTTCAATGTAGTTTTCACAATTAAATTTCCAGTCAAACAGGCATTTTTCTGCCATTTTCTTCTCTAATATACTTCACATTACACTTGCAACAATAAAAACGTATTAGCCAATTCCTTCCATCATCCATGATCCACAAAAAAACAATGTTCATGCCACAGCAACTGGAAGAGTTACCTTTTATACTAATATTCACATGTCATCAGGTATAAATAAAAAAAAATCTGGCATACATATTGAAAATGTAATTAAATAAAATTTTACACGATATCTTAACACATATTTTTATTCAGCACCCTTGAAAACATGTATTTTGTTTCCAAAAATTACCATAATATGTTTGTATTGTAATTTTTGAAAATATAACACCATATTGGCCGCCATCTTGAATATCTTAAAATGCTCAACATATAGCCGATGTCACCCGGCATTTCCTGTTACTAGACATAATAATCTTTCATTTAAGACCAAAAACAGAACTATAGACCACTTTCCCAACCCATACCTCAGTTCTGCCGGACTAAATGGCAGAAGCAGCACTAAGGTATAATTATTTGATTTGTAGCATTTCACGAATTGAATCCGCAAATTTTGCAGGTCTCCAGTCACAGAGAAACCACGTGAATGGACGGGGGAAACGAGTGCATAACACGCCAAAAAAACAAGCCGAAATCAGCCGATGTCAAATCTGCGAACGCAAAGAAAGCGCAGAGAATTCCGGGGAAGGAATTCGTCAGAAAAAAAATTTCATGGCACAGACGAACACAGTGCGGGCTGACAAAGAAGAGACAGATGCAGCAATAACAGTGAACACAAACACCAACAACCTTGGACCAATCAACGACAAAACAAGGTAGACTCAAAGATGATAAATGTGGACACAGCACACCGACGCAAAGACGAACCCAGCGATGAAACTAAACATATATATTTTATTTTTGGAAAACACAACAGACAAACGCAGCAGGCTTCCCAGGACAAACAGTTATGACGTGTTTCGGGAAATGACATCTGTTCCCGTCATCAGTAGAGACCGGAAAAATTCGCGGTTTCATTTCGCGATAGGCTAGAATCCAAATGTGTTTAACTTTTTGCTTCTTCGGTGATTGGACCACCGGTTGTCTGAAGGACTCGGCTCCAATGAATAGTCCTCAGCGAAAGAAGTATCAAATCAAAAGCATTCTAGTTAGTAGATTTCTCGAGTCAGTAACCAATGAGCAGATATAATTTGTCGGAGTGCATAGAGGATCTTGGAGTCTATCCTGTAGGTCAATGAATTCGCGAATTTTTCCGGTTCATAGTCATCAGGCAAGACTGATAGTTAGAGACAGGAAAATTTCGCGGATTCATTTTGCGATAGGCTAGAATTCAAATAGTTATACCTCAGTGCTGCCTCTGCTACTGGCTCGCAACTCACCTGGATGACTCGGGGCCAATGAGGAAAACTCAACTAAAGCAGCATCAAATCACAGACTGCTACGTTGGGATGTCTCACAAGACAGCACCCAATGAGTGGGTGACATTTGAATGCAAGTACGTAGAACTATGGAGTTCATGCTAGAGGTCATTGAACCCACGAATTTTTCAGGTCCCTACTGATAGTGGAAACTGGAAAAAGAAGTTAAGACCTGGACTCTCCTTCCATGGACTGCAGTTGGAATCCCGGTCCGGCCCTCCTGACACAGACTTCCCGGGATCCTTCGACGTGAGTCCAGGGTCCTTACTACGCGCCATGGCGGACACCTTGCCCGGTGTGCCTGATCTGCGTCGTCATATCTAATCACCTCGCTGTCGACGGAAAAGTTAAGCCCAAGTAAAAAAAAAAAACAATACTTGTCTTCACGGAATATGTCTCTTGCAAAGAACAGAAAATTCTGTTCTGTCGTTACTGGCGCTCGCGTAGTACGTATGCACATAAGCAAACAGAATACAGGATCCATAAATTTCCTGTTGGTAACAGTCCCGCATGACTTTTCATATTCAAGCCCATTTTCTGGAAATGGCGGGGGGTGGAGAAAAAGAGTAGTGTTTATTGAACAGAATTGTTTTTTGATGTATTATGGTCCATAAAGTACAGGGTTTTTTTTTTTTTTGAGTTGCGGGGCTTCTCACTCCATCCCCCCCCCCCCCCCCCAAGCGCTGCTTTCTCTTCGCGCGACCTGTGCTCCCCCGTGAGAACATGGCTATATATTTCTCCCCCGTGATAAATGCCGTGCTTTGGGGAGTATTTCAACTAAAACCTATGACGTTTTCGGCTGCGGCAGTTTCACCCTCCCTCCCCCACCACGGGCCAAAAAAAATGCATTCTGTACACGTCATCCTCCCCCACCCTCCCTCTTCTGGCCCTTTGAAGGGCTCAGCGTTATCGGAGCCAATATTTACTGGGGGCGAATCGAAATGCCGTCGAGGGTCGGTAGCGTGGTGTCCACAGGTCGAGCCGCGGTAGCGCCCTTTCCGCCCTCCGCGCTGGGCCACGAGCTTCTCCGGAAACAGCCGAACACTCGCGAGCTTACTCGGTAACATTAGAACACGCGCAAACTACCCCCTCCTTCCCCCACCCTAAAAAAGGGGGGGGGGGATTGTCTGTAAAGTCGGTTTACGGACGATAATTTTACGTGATAAGGTCGTAAGAAAACATTAATGAAAAATTGATTACTTTTTTTTATTTTCAAATATTATTTACAGTTTTTGCAAATTTAATTTAAATCATTTGTTTGAATATAATCACGATCAAATATTAGTTATAGAAATAGACTGAAATCAAACCAATGTCAATAAATTGTTAATTTTAAATGACAAAATTGGACAAATAAATCTAATTTTTTAAATAGCTGCTTTTTTTGGCCGGTTCTTGCACGCTCGGCTCAGGCGGAACGTGACAATGAGTCTTGTTTTTTTCGTGCGTGCAGCCGGCGTTCATCGATTTATAAGACGTTATCACGTCAAAAAAAAAAAGGGCAGAATACACATGGACTTTTACGATAAAAGCCAAAATTCACACAAAGTTTCCTTGAGAACAAGACGACGATCACAACTGGTGTTCACTCCTAACCTAACTAAAACCAAGTGTAGTTGTAGGATGTGTGCCTGTGCGCCCTGTCGTCCTGGGGATTAGTCATGCAGGGACAGAGTCGCAGGCATCGCGTGTTCTGTCCGGGGATTGGCCAGCCACGGCAGCGATTTAGCGGGGACGCAACAAAACGCCGAAATACATTAACCCCGAAAAATGTCATTGCAGGACTGCCACAAAGGTTAGGTTAGGTAAGGTTAGCACACAAATTCATTCATTTGTTTTTCATTTTGCTCCTGTGCTCCCTTCCCCCCGCCCCCCTCCACACAGCAACATTTTTCGGCGTTACTGTATTTCGGCGTTGTGGTACACAGCAGTTTTCTAGCTGTCGGCGTTGCGGTCAATTTGGCATTCGGCGTCATTGTACGTTCGGCGTTGTGGTATTTCGGCGTTGTGGTAACGACCCCGATTTAGCCATGACTATCTCCCTCATCTTAGATCTAGACTAAAAGCGAGATAAGGCGGGCTCGGTTCAAACCTACTGTATATAGGTACAGGAAACCGCCTGGGCACACACATGTGAGGTGAAATAGGTCACGCATTAAGCAAGCAGCACTATACATACAAGCCAAAGATTGCGTTCCGGAGAAAAGTTGTTCCGAGGTCCGCTTTCACGTTTCATCCTCAGCTGGATTTTTTTTTTTAATCAAGGGATCAGGGAGCAGCTGAACACGCACGGAATCTCCCGAAAATAGACGAACTTACGCAGTCTTATTTTATGAAAACAATCCAACACACGTGTACTCTCACCAAGAACAAAACAACACACATTAGAAAAAAAAATTTAGAGCACGTTACACTTCTAAAACTTTTTTTTTTTTTTAAAGCTCAGCTTAACGTCTTGTCGCGACAGCTCGGGTCATTTCAGCCCTAGAAAATAACAACACTTTGGCCTAGAGTGAAAGGCAGCCCAGCGCCGAAATGTGCGTGCGCTCCGGGACCCAAGCGACGCACTATTCCCCCCCCCCCCCCCCGTTTTTTTTTACCGTTTTCCGCTTCTCCCAAAACTGAGCGCGCGGGTTTCTCTCCCGGTAAAATAATATATGCATGTTGACACGAGTCGGAATGCAGGAGATAGCTTTCTTTATCCCACCCCCTCGCCACGCAGCCTGTGCCCGCTGGTGAGGGGGGGGGGCTGGGTAAGGGGGGGGGGGGAGCGAGTCTCCCTCCGCCCCGACCACGAGTCAGTAGCTCGTGCTTCGACTCCGCCGGCTCGGGGGAGCGACTACGGCGATGTCGGTCAAGTAACCGATGAAGATATGGCTTTAGTATTTAGGTAAGTTTTACATGTTGTTATAACTTTGTACCTGTACTTTACTTAAATACTATTTTTTTATTTAATTATATTTTCATTCATTCATGTAACGATGTTATAATTTATACTTTTTTTTGTTTATACATGATATTGAATTTTCATAAATTGCTCTTTTTTTTTACTTTCATCGTTATATAACTAATGTAAAGTTTCTTAGGTTATATTTTATATATTTATTTCTCAGTTATTACACATTTACAAATGTTTACAATCGTCAAAATTCCGCATGTATGTAATTTGAAGTGACTAGATGCACTCACATACAAGCTTGCTTTCGTGAGTGCTGAATTTCCTGGTTAATTAAGTGAATATTGTTAACAAAGTGTAAAAAAATGGGAAATTATTTATTATTATTATTATTATTATTAGTTTCACTTCGGGCCGAAGGACCCCGCTCTGAGTTCAACGATATTACATACACTCGTATTTAGGCCAAAATTCAGAATGTCCCGGTTTCAATGGTATATTATAACAGTTTTATTTTAACAAATCATACATCAAATTCAAGGTAAACTAACCTAGTTTTTTCTTTAAAAATTACAAAAAATGTGCATTTTTAGTTATATATGGCAGGCATCCAACCTTAAAGTCCAAGTCTTCCCACACTTTGGTTAACACGTCCGTAGTAATGGAAGCAATAACCTCTTCAATTCTGTGTCTTAACTTTGGCAAATCATTAGTAGAGACCGGAAAAATTCGCAGATTCATTTCGCGATAGGCTAAAATACAAATCATTATACCTCAGAGCTGCCTCTGCTATTGGCTCACAACTCACATGGATGACTCTGGGCCAATGAGAAAAACTCAACTAAAGCAGCATCAAATCACAGACTGCTACGTTGGGATGTCTCACAAGACAGCAGCAGCCAATGAATGGGTGACATTCGAATGAGTGTACGTAGAACTATGGAGTTCATGCTAGAGGTCATTGAACCCGCGAATTTTTCCTGTCCCTAACAATTATAACGCACCAAAGGAAAAAAAACGCACGGTATTATGTCAGGTGAACGTGGAGGCCAGCGAAAAAGAGCTCTGTCGTCTCGATCATTACGACCAATCCAACGTTACACCACTGTCGTACAAAGAGATTCCAATGGGGACCGCACCTAGAACTGAAATTGCAGATCCACTCTCAGTAAATTACAGAAAACAAACCGCTGCAAGAAAACAACAAAGCAGTACTCTCGCATGAGCTTATCTAAAAACTGTTTGAGTTACTCTCTAATTGTGACCTTGAACCGAAACTCTACAACGATTTAAATTTATAACTGAAACATTCTTTTATGGACATAATGTGTTGTACGTACGTGGTTTGAATGAGCTCTCAAAGCATTCCAATGTATTCAGAACCGGATTTAAATGTAAAATTATAAACACGGAACTATTTAACGGTCGGCAACTTATTCCGTTGTTTCGGTAGGAGTAAAATAATTACCTCGTTAAAAAAATTTAGTTTTTCATAGCACTCGTTAAGTTCACGTGCGCATTTGTAAATGAAGTTTGAATTTTAGCGTTACTGTCCAACTGAGCTCGGAAAAATATGTTTTTTTCCCACACGTGAAGAAACCTTGTGGTCTCTGCCGCGACTCACTAGAGTTTTCTCAGGGGTTTCCTTAAGAAGGATTAGGCCCCCGCCATGTTAGATTTTTAATTTTTTTTTTTTTTGCTATAATTCCAAATTTTGAACTGTTAGTCCCAATTTTTGGCATGCCAAGACATCAATCATACCTCCCAGACATTCTGTACCTTATAGCAACCACACAATTACTAACAGGCTCATGCCTGTGAGCACCGCGAGGTAATAACTTATTACTTCACGCGGGTGACAACTGCCATGATAATCACACCGGTTCACGAGTCTTGACTTCAACGAGTAGTCAAAGATTAGTGCTTTGCCATATCGATACAAAGAATTTAGCTCGGAAGACTTTTTGCAAGCGGCTGTGAAAATATTTGGATAAGATGGTGAGGCATAATCCCGCTTAAGTGGCCCGCCTCGTCAGGTGTGTGTGTGTGTGTGTGTGTGTGTGTGTGTGTGTGTTAGTTAGTGAGGCGGGATGATAAGCGCGACACTCGCTGGTATTTCTAGCGCGGTATCGCCTCTAAGCGCAAGGCTCTGAATTGGCTTGCAGTCTTCTCGTCCGTCACAGGATAATTGCGAATTTTTTAGCGGTGATCGTAACATTATATTGCCGAGAAACGAAGACAAAGGTGTAATGCAAGTCCCTTAGGTGCTTTCAAGAATCTGTACCGGTTGTTTTTTCGCCCGAAAATTACTCTGAAAACATGCGTTTTCAGCCATTTTAACTCTTCTAAAAAATACAGATTAAAAAACTTAATCCGAAATCAAAAGTACTTTTTCCGCCCTCGGCGAACTCTTTAAATGCTTTTCGTAAGCAGACCACCACTCGGATACGTCGAGTAGTTTTGAAATCGCGTTGTTTTCTCCTGGAGCTCTGCGCACCGCGTGTGTGCCCGGGTGGGCGGGGGCCTTAAAGGTTGCCGGTCTTGCCGTGGCGAGATCGCACTGCGCCGCTCAGAGGGGAAGCGCTCTCATTGTGCGAGAGAGAGAGAGAGAGAGAGAGAGAGAGACTGGAGTATTCTGTGCGAGAGAGAGACAGCCCCGGGGGGGGGGGGGGGAGAGAAGTTACTGCGATGGATAAGGGGATGGGATGAGGGATAGGGAAGAAAAGTCAGTCTGCCATAAGAAAAGCCATTCCAGCTTCATTCTTGTTCACTTCCACTTTAAGAAGTTCCGACCTCCCCCTGCTCCTCTCTGTCCTGTCGTTACCCTGGGCGATAGCTTGGCGCGGGGAGGGGGGAGGGGGCGAGAGAAAGTTCGTGGCGAGGGTGCAAGGGGCGAGTATTAGCAGATAGAAGATGGTAAAATACGACTCGGGTTCCAGTTGGGGGGGGGGGGGGCGGGGAGTTGCTGGCAGGGGGTCAGGCGCTGGGGATTTTTAAATTTCAATAAAAATTCCGCGGAAAGAGGAGGGAGTTGAGTCTGACAGTCAACTTTTCGCGTATAGAATAATGCTGAAATAAAAATGGAAACTACTTTTTTTTCCACCCCTACTTTCACTAACCTCGCTCTTTCTTCATTTTTTTTTTTTTTTTTGAGCTTCCTAGCAATCGAGAGGGAAAAAAATCCTTGAGTTGAGTTCAATGTAAGGCTGTAGGGATACTGTATTGCATTAAGCCAGATTTATTTTTGTGTGAGGTAGCAATGAGATAAAAAAAATATTTTAGATATCATTGTAGTGTCTCATTGCTAAGAACATTTAAAAAAAAAAAAATTTTGCACTTCCACAAAAACATTTTATTTGCTTGTTTAATTCCTAACATTTATTTATTTTTCTATGAAATGGCTCAAACTAGTACATTAACGGACTCATTTAGTATCATAATTCCGTTTAAATACAAATTCTTGGACATTTGCCATTGGAGTTTTACACTGTTTGTCATTATATAAAAAATTCATAAATGCAAAATAAGGAATAAAAATTAAAACATAAACCCACAGGAAACAAGCCTAAATCAGCTGATATTAAACAGATAAACACAATATGGACCTTAACAGGTATTATGAACAACAAATCAACGACAGCACAGACGAAAACATTTAAACTTACATATCAGACAGCCTGAAAATTCGAATATTCCATAGAAGGAATTTTGCCATGAAAAAAAATATAATAGGTTTATCTTTTTAACATAAACTAATTTCGGATTTTTTTTCTGTGGGTTTATAGATTCAATTTTATTTCTTATTATGCATTTATGAATTTTTATCGTTACAAACAGTGGAAAATTACAATTGCGTATGTCCAAGAAATATTGTATTAAATCAAAATCCTTCTTTTTTTTGCATGAATCATTTAAAGAACAGAATTCCGTTGCACGACCACCAAAGTGTTGGTCTGTTTGTCTGCCTGTGGTTTGTGTCAGTTACTCTCGACGTCTGCCGCGGGTGTTTACTAGCACCGTGAGCTGGCGCCGGGTCGCCCGACTCCGGGTTTGAACTTCGCGCCTCGCCCCAACGAGCCATGCCTGACCCAAGGAGTATAGAAGTAGAGATGGATTTCACTCCCAGGTTGAACCTCATTCCTTATTTTTGTTCTCGAATAACCGCCACTATGTAATGCAATAATACATACCAACAACCAGCGTGAAATAAACCATGCAAAAATGTATTTTTAATACGTATGTATTTTATTAATGCATAATGATAAATTATGGTTTTAAAATAGTTTTCAAACTGTTTTTTTATTTATTAAAAGTATGTACAAAAATTGAATTCAATGTTATTGTTTAAGAAGGTAATTTTGTTTGTCCCAACACCGCAGGATCTAGGGCTCCATATTGTATAAGATCTAGGGTGTTATTTTTATTCCAGATTAATGGAAATATTTTTAATTCCGCCTCCCCGCCCCCCCCCCCCCCCCAATTTTTTTAAAATTAAAATCGTTCGAAGAATAACTTATGTTATCATCAATCCATCAAATTAATAATTTATTCTGAAGTCCAACAAATACACATAACCTAAAAACCCCATGTTTACTTGTAGATTGTCAAATATTTATTTTCAACTAAAATTTTTCACATCGTTCCTAGGCTTAATATTGTCACAGTGCGGCACCCAACATCTTCTTACAAAAGTTTTCTTCTTAACCTTTTTCCATCTCAAATTTTTAAATAACTCAAAGTAATACCAAATTGCATTCGTTTCAAATTCAAACTATAACAGTTTTAAATTTTTAAACGAACAGTGACACCAACACCTACATTCAAAATATCAAAGAAATAATGTATTTAGCATGAATGATTTTAAACAAGTAAACTAAAGTAAATTTCGAAAATAAAATCAGATTCCTTCATCAAAGTCAAATTATTCAACATAAAGTTATAAAATTATTTAGTTTAAAATAGCTTTCTCACTTTGGCACAAGTCTTTTTCACAGTCATCGTAGGCCCTATCTAGTGACTATCCCCTGGCCTGACCGACACACACACCTCTTAGTGCGGGTTGCCTAGCAGCGCCCCCCCCCCCCCCCCTTCCGCAGCGGGCCTCCTTCTACGTGCAGACTTCCCAACAGGCAGCCCGATAATGAGCTAATAGTCTACTCAGGTTGATTGTCTGCAGCGTGAGGGTAGCGTGCAAAATGGGAGTTGGTAACACACTTAAATTAATTTACAGTATATTAAAATTCTTCTTTCGGCCCCACCCTATTGATTTTTTTTTTTTTTTTTTTTGCTAAACTATGTCAGAGAGATAATGTTCGCAGGCTTTCACGGCCATTGTCTGAAGTGGCTTGGCTTCTGCGGTTGTAGCCGCCGCCTTGGCGAATAATTCACCGACGTTTCGGTCGACAATGCAGTCGCCATCATCAGGGAGGTAACTGCTTTTCCTTTTATTCTCCAACATTGTTTTATTTTTTCTGTATAAATTAAATTAAATAACCACGATATATATATATTAATTTTTTGGCAAAAGAGCGCCGAGTGCTGGGATGTTCATGTATTAAAACACAACTGTAAAGTGGGAAAATGTTTAATAAAAAGCTTTTGAATTTGAATTTGTCTCACCTGAGAAGTTTCCCTTCTGACGCCCAGGGTGTTGTCGAGGAGGGGGGGGGGGGGGTCACGTGACTCGGAGACGAGCCAAATATTTGCGCCCTCGCTGATCCGCGCAGCTGACGTCACGGCTGCAGAGCGAGCCCGAGCTGTTCAAAGGGACAGAGGGACAGAGGGACAGAGGGACAGGCCCAGGCGCGCTTCTAGGGCGACACCTCGGAGGAAAGAAAGCGAAGGGTACACACACCCCTCCCCCCCCCCCATCTTTGATAGCGGGATCCTCAAAGCAGCTCTCCCTTGCGAGCGACGGAGCCGTGTTTACGCTTTTATTATTTGCTCCGTGCATAAATATCCGGGGGAAATTAACTTAAAAGAGGAAGGGGGAAGGATCACCGGTAAAAGATGGGAGCTTGACTGCGGAAGATTGTCACCTCGGAGCCCTCCCGGGGATTAATGACAAACCCAAGCTGATTAGCCCTACATCTCGCTAATTAGCATCTGACAAGAGGGGGACTTCGCACGAGATTATCCTCGCCTGTTTTCACCGGGCCAGGAGTGTGGCTCCTCTACAACCAGCAGTGTAACGTCTCTACGGCCGGGAATGTTGCGCCTCTACGACCAGGAGTGTAGCGACTCCTCGGCCATGAGTGTTGGAAGGTCGCTAAGCATTCACTTCGCCGACGTAGCGAGAGAGTCAAGTAGAGAAAAATCGCGAAACCAGAGGAGGTTGCGTCTGCATGATTACACGGTAACCGGTTGAAGTATTTTTTTTTATTCTGCCCGTGGTGGCGCCATGTTGGTTAGACGCCCGAAACACCGACTGAGGTGTACTGTCTTCATTGTGAAATGAAGAGGGTGAGTGATATCTTGGCGAGCGATAGTGGACGACGAGGACCGGGCTTTGTGAGGAAAGATCTGAGCATCGGGGATGGTGTTGTGTGCGCGGCGGACGAGAGAGTAGTGCGAGGCAGAGTGTTGGGACCTAGGAGAGCCACTGTCGAGCGAGCTCCAGTGAGGAGATTAAAAAAGAGAATTACGAAACTGTGATTAATTTGTGGACAGTCATTTATATTGTAATTTAAAGAGCGTATACATATTAGTTATTAAATAAAACTTTAATTAATTAACTTGTGCTATACTTTCCGGACCTGTATTCCCACCCTTAACGATATCATATAGATACATAACTGTAGCCTGGACTACTATGATTGTTTTATTTCTGATAACAGGTGTTCACATTATCAAATTCCAAGGAGAAAAGTATTTCGTTGACGTGTTGTTTTCCTATTTGCCTAATACTTTGGTTCCTATGATTTAGTTTTGCAACAGACACCAGTCTAAAATAAACTTTTAACAGGAGGTGAAAATAAAAACGTAAGATAAATACCACCCGCATGGCAACAAAAAAAAAAAAGCTTTACGTTAAGTTTATTAATAATTTTTTTTAAAGAAATCATAACTAATATTGCGGACTCCAGCTAGTGTAATATTTTATATAATTTTAATTGTTTTCGCCAGAATACTTTGAAAGTTTTTTTTTTTTTACTGGGAAAAAGAAGATGATGTGGAGTTGAGACGGGTTAAGGGTGTACTGATGTATGTATATGTGTTCAAGGGGTTTCAGCTCGATAACCATGCACACATCAGTACGTCCGAAGAGACGTCAAAGAGACGTTAAACCCCTAGAGTTCAGTGGAGTCGGACGAGGTGGATGTTCCTCGCCCGAGAGCAGAGCGTGTCGAACACGACGGAGCGCAACTGAAGCGTCACGTCAGGGGGGGGGGGGGGGGGGTTGAGCTCCAACTTCAGCCCCGGCTGGCCGCACGGGTGACTCGATATCGGGGCTTCGCTCGGGTGCCGCCACGTGTCGCAGCGGCGGGGATTATTCCTGCCAAGACAATCCTCGAGACCGATCCTAGCCGAGACCCTCCCCCCTTCTCGTCCGACACGGGAGGCGGTTTGGCGCCACTTCCGTTTCCGTGCGCGCGGCGACGACTCCAGCTCGCCTCGTCACACCGGCAATCCGTTCAGAAAACTTCTTTAATTTTAGAACCGTGTTATGGTAGCTTACCCCTACCTAACGATTTTGCCCCTAAACGGCAGGACATCTGCGAAACGGTCAAGTCAAGAGGGTAGTATAACACTCAGGTATTGACAACTAGTATAGCTACAAGAGAATCGCTGGTGGTCACGTTGCTTAGTAACAGCTAAGCGAACGGCTATTGGGCGCTGATGCGGTCATCCGCCGAGGTCCGCGATTGGATACGAATGATGTCATTTTCTTTTCCCCGAATATAAATAGGGGTCTCCTGATAAGATTCAAGCAGGGTGTTAATGTTATTTCTCCTTTGGCATCTCTTGAAGAGCTGCTACAGGAGATGTAACAACAGCACTTTTTTTTCCTTTCCCCTGGAAAAAAACCGTTGAATGTCCAGACATCACTCCGAGTATCATTTGTATTACAGTTTCAAATTATTATTTTTAATTGTAGTCCAAGCATTGTGCAAGTAGAGATTACAGATGATGGTTTATGGCGAAAATGTTTTTTAGTCAAAATATGTGTCGTAACATTGTAACCCTGTTTGTGATTTTTTTTATGGAATGAATATTTTTGACATGACGTCGTCGTGTTCAAGACGAAAAGTGGACTGTCCGTGAAGCAGAAGCGGCAATTTCATTGGTCCAATCTTTTGCTGAACACAGCCAGTCAACAAGTATTACCTTTTTTTAAGGTCTAACAAACTGCTAAGTATAACCGCGATAATGTGGACAGTTTGTTAAGCTTCCATAGATTCTGTTCGTGTGTGTAAAACACAATATTCTTACCGGCTCTGACCAACGAAAATAAGCTCTTTCCTCTTGAAAGGGCCAATGAAAATTAAGCTTCTGTGTTAAGAGTACATCTTTGTTTCTCCATAAAATAAAACTCAGCGGTAAGAAATCTTAATTAATGAGTAGGGACAGGCATTTTTCGCGAATAAATCTAAACGCCTATTAGACTGCAACAAGGTATACCCGCACCAGGGGTTTCTTCCTTGTGATTGGCGGCCGTCTGCGAGAGAAGTCGTTGCCCTTTTTTGACCGAGCCACTCAGAGCGCGTTTGCTTCCCCACTGAATAACTGTGATTGGTGTTGTAACAATCTACATGCGCCTGAAATAAATTCACCCAATCACTAAACACAGCCGATGCTACAGTGTTTTAACTTATAACTAATCTCGGAATCTTTTCGCGAAATATGCAAGGCCCTATTAATGAGAAAATAAATTAATATTAGAGTTATGCAAAACGTTTCGCTAAAATCGTCCCATAAGGTTTCTGCTATGAAAAGTAATATGAAGGGGGCAAGCATTTTCAGCGAGAAAAAAAATCCTGGACGCCTACTGCTAGACTTGAAACTGGCGGCCGTCTGCAAGAGAAGCCATTGCAGTTGTCTCCGGCGAAGAGACCTTGTGGACGGGTGAGCGAGACCGCGGCCATCAGGAGCCGCTACGAGGTATCTCGCCCTTGGGGCGTAAGCCGCCGCGCCCGCCGCGAGATGGGAATGTAAATTTTTTAAGTAAACCGTAAACGAGTTCTCGCATCCACTCCCGGGTCGTGTCTACAACTCCCCCTCCCCACCCTTCGCCCCCCTCCTTACACTTCCCCTTCCCCCACAAACCACAAGATTACTCCAGAAAACTACCCACATCACTCGAGTCTGAAGCTTTCTCAGTTCGAGCTGAAAAGAAGGACTCGCATGAGACATCCGCGCTGAATTATTCGGCAAGTGACAAGCGCGGCTCCAGAAGGGGGGGGGGGCGGTGGGGGTGACAGCCCCTCCAGAGACCAATTTCATTGATTAGTGTATATTTATGTTTACTTAAGTATTTAATTTCATACGTTAAACTTTTATCTCATCAAAAGATGCATGGAGCTACTAAGGTTCTGTATTTGAAACCTGTAATTTTTAAATAATATTCCAAGGCCAATATCTGACCACTTTCATTTTTTGCAACTACGACCTTTCTTTGTGCGATAGCCCCTCCCGCAAAGTCATCCTGAAGCCGCCATTGGCCTGTGAATAGTTAAACACACACAAAGCTAAACATAGCTGTAAATCATGATATATTTTAGATCTGATACAAGTTTTTTTTTTTTTCAATTTAACATGTGAAATAAAATAATTCAAAGACGTAGTTAGTAGCAATCGATCCTCGCCATTTTGTATAAATAAGTTGGGTTTTTTTTCGTGATTTACATTTTAATTTATCCTACATGAAAATTGGTGTGGCAAAGCAAGAATAATTCACATCGTCGATCAATTTCTGTTATTAATTGACATTTCCCGACTTGTGACCGTCCGGGGGAAATAACTGGTTATTTCACGTCGATAACTGCGCATGACGTTATCGGTTACGAATACTGACAGGTGTCCAAGAATAGTTCCTGTGAGTTGTGGAGCTAGAAAATTAAATATTAATTATCTTAACTGTCGGATTGTGGTTAGTATTTAAAAAAAAAACAATCCAAGACTGCAGGGTTGACATCTTCTTAAACTATATTCAGTTGTGGTGCCGAAAATAACTGAAAGCATGACGGATTTAGTAAGACCACTGATGTCGTCACGGCAGAGAGAAACTAGAAAATCTTTCTGTGATTATGTAATTAACATAATTCCCTCGAGTGTAAACAGTTCAAGTGCAATGTTGGAGAAAATTCAGCATGTTGGCCGAGTTATCTCGAATTTCTTCCCCCCCCCCCCCCCCCCCCCCCCCCCCGCAGGCGGGCCGGCACTAACATGTCTGTTGTGGCAACTTTTTCAACTTGGCAAAAAAAAAATCTCTTGGTAAGTTTTTCGTGATGAGACTCCCCTCAGCCGAACCGTAGTCTCGAACATGATTTAATACATGTTTAAGGACATACGTCATTACTGGTTTACTGTGTGTCATACAGAAACCACTATAATGGCCAAGATAGATGAATACACAAACACAAAAGAAAAAAAAAACCAAAATCAGCCGGTGTCAAAAGTTAAAATGAACAGACAGCACAGAGAATTCCGTGGAAGGAGTCATTCGTTGCAATACAACAGCACAGAAGAACACAGTGGGGCTGACAACGACGTCACAGCTGTAAAAAAACAGATAATACCAACGAAAAAACAGCGAAAAATAGATTAACCAACGTTTATATGAAACAGATAATCTGGACTACATGACAAAGCAGTTGTCTTGTTTCGTGAATTAACATATGTTTCCGGCCTTAGGTACAAACAATATTAGGAAGACTGCTGTATTCGTATGTGCTACGGTTGATAGGATTCTTTGTGAAAACAGTTCAACGAACTAGGTTTCCAATGAGCTTAAAAATACGACCAAAAATTAATTAATTACTTTCCTAAAACGTGTTTCTCTCATCCCCTAGCAAAATTAGGTCCGCAATTTGTTTCTTTATAGCTCATTGTAACGATTAACTATCCAACGTGTATGAATACCGCCCATTGTAACACTAGCTACGTGACGTGTATGAATATAGCTCCTTGAAGAACTAGCTATTTAACGTGTAAGAATATAGCTCATTGTAGCACTAGCTATGAGAAGTGTATGAATATAGACCCTTGTAGCACTAGATATGAGAAGTATATGAATATAGCCCCTTTTAGCACTAGCTATGAGAAGTGTATGAATATAGCCCCTTGTAGCATTAGCTATGAGAAGTGTATGAATACAGCTCCTTGTAGCACTAGCTATGTAACGTGTATGAATACAGCTCCTTGTAGCACTAGCTATGTAACGTGTAAGAATATAGCCCATTGTAGCACTATATGTGACGTGTATGAATATAGCTCCTTGTAGCACTATCTATGTGACGTGTATAAATATAGCTCCTTGTAGAACTAACTATGTGACGTGTATGAATATAGCTCCTTGTAGCACGAGCTATGTGACGTGTAAGAATACAGCTCCTTGTATCACTAGTTATGTGACGTGTATGAATATAGCTCCTTGTAGCACTAGATATATGACTTGTAAGAATGCAGCTCCTTGTAGCACTAGCTATATGACGTGTAAGAATATAGCTCCTTGTAGCACTAGCTATGAGAAGTGTATGAATATAGCTCCTTGTAGCACTAGCTATGAGAAGTGTATGAATATAGCCCCTTGTAGCACTAGCTATGAGAAGTGTATGAATACAGCTCCTTGTAGCACTAGATATGAGAAGTGTATGAATACAGCTCCTTGTAGCACTAGCTATGAGAAGTGTATGAATACAGCTCCTTGTAGCACTAGATATGAGAAGTGTATGAATACAGCTCCTTGTAGCACTAGCTATGAGAAGTGTATGAATACAGCTCCTTGTAGCACTAGATATGAGAAGTGTACGAATATAGTCCCTTGTAGCACTAGCTATATGACGTGTATGAATATAGCTCCTTGTAGCACTAGCTATGAGAAGTGTATGAATATAGCCCCTTGTAGCACTAGCTGAACCACCAGCAAGCCTCGCCACGATATCCCTGGTCTCGTTAAGGCGCTAAGCTGTCGGTATTAACGTCTTCGGGTATTTAATTTGAAGAGCGCCCATCGTGGATTACCCAGCTCGCTAGGGTTCTGTTCGCCGCTGAAGTAATCTCTTGTAGGATAGCGGGCTTCGTCTACCCGGGCGCTCATGCATTGCCCACGAAACAATTAACAAAGTTCGTTAGAGCTGAATTACTGATCGTGCTGTTGAAGGGATGATTCTTGTAAAGGAGAAACTGAAAATAGTTCGCCAATGCTGGTTTAAGTTGCTTGTACATATTTGGAAATGACAAGGATGAATACTAATAAGCACGCGAATAACAAGTCGCTATCAGCTAATCTCAAATGTTAAGTGCTTCAACAATAAGGAATTTAGTCAGAAAAAAATGACAGCCGAGACGAACACAAAGCTGACAACTGACAACACTAAGACGCACAGACTGACCTAATAATGAAACAAATCAGATCATCTGGAAGACAACGTGGACGTTTCGGGAACTGGCATCTGCGCCCATCATCAAGGTGTTGTTTGGTGCGTTGTCCACTTGCGCACAGAAGAGTGAAGTCCTACATTGCAAAATATTTTTGTAAATGTAACTGAAATAATAATGTGAAACTACAGATATTCGTAAGTTTGCACATTTACGTGGAAGCAAATGTATCTCTTTAAAATAAAATTGTTTTCAGTAACACTGCGTTCGAATTCTTGACCGGCACCTACATATTTATAGTAATTTGTAAACCGTTGCATGAATATATTTTCTGTATTAATTGCGCACATCAATAGGCATAATTAAACAAAATAAAATTTTTGTATATATATTCGATTATATTTTTCATGATTTATACGTTTTATGCTTGTACAAAACATAAAATGAAAATTTAAATTTCTGCTCCAAATTTTTAAGAGCGACAAGAAATATAAGCAATTTTTTTTTCCAAAAACGTGTTTCATATGAGCGAAAATATCCATAGCATCATGTTGTAAAAATTTAAGTTATTTTTTCTTGTAGTGTTGCTAGAGACTGAAAAAATTCGCGGATAAAATTCGTGGTAGGCTAGAATTCAAATAGTTATACCTCAGTGCTGCCTCTGCTATTGGCTCACAAACTCACCTACATACACAAGCAAATATCCCCTGCAAGAGTTGTCAAGACTGGATTGCCCGTGATTCGATAACTTCCTTGGCCCAGAGTCCTCCAGGCAAACCTTGAGTCAATAGCAGAAGGATCGCCTAACGCGAAATGAATCTGCGAATTTTTCAGATCTTCACTTATTGGACTACAGATCTCTCGACACGACCCCTCAGCCAGTTATAAACAAGTAGTTGAAGCGGGCACCCAATCAAACGTTACTTGCCAAAATATGTGACCTTGTTATCGACCAATAAATAGATACCGGAAAAATTCGCGGATTAATTTCGCGATAGGCTAGAATTCAAATAGTTATACCTCAGAGCTGCCTCTGCTATTGGCTCACAACTCACCTGGATGACTCTGGGCCAATGAGAAAAACTCAACTAAAGCAGCATCAAATCACAGATTGCTATGTTGGGACGTCTCACAAGACAGCAGCCAGTGAGTGGGTGACATTTGACCGAGTGTACGTAGAACTGTGGAGTTCATGCTAGAGGTCATTGAACCCGCGAATTTTTCCGGTCCCTACCAATAAACTCTTTAAAAATATTAGATCATATATAGGCAAGTTGAGTCTAGCCTGGAGTGAAATGAAACCACACGATAATCGTGACTCTATATCCGATGAAGTGAAACTTTGTAACCACATTCACTACGGATGGGTTTATAAATTTCATAAGCAACACAAGGACGCAATATGAAACAAATGCAAGAAAATTCTGCGGTAGTTCATAAAACTCGCAAATATGTAGCTGGACTTACCTCACCCTATAACTTGGAGTTGTAAAGTTGTAGCCTAAAGTTTCTTCGTCTGTGTTCTTTTCATAAATAATTTTATTTTAAAAGCGTTTTTTTTTGTTGCACTGTACGATCGTTTAATAACTGAAAAACGTTATGTTATAAAAAAAAATTGTAGGTTACCATACATATTACGATTGCAGCCTTTAAATTTTTTTGGAACAATCCAGAATTTAGAAACGCAAACCGAACCAAAGAGGTTGAAAGTTGTCCGATACTTCGGTTAAATTTTTGCATCTTACCGAATTCATAAACAGGTATTTGAAAAAGTCGGTAGCAAATTTTTGCGTCTTGCATTTCTTGCATTGTAACCCCGGCCAAGGACTCGGTTCAATATTAGGTGGACTTATTTTTTTAAGTGTCATAAGCGAACATTCAAGCTTTGACAGATGGATATGATATTGCCATGTTATAATAAAAACACACATATTCTTTTAACACCAGACTATTTAATTATGCATCATAATCTAATTAGTTATTTTCATCAGAATGTTCAGTTGACAAAGTCTTAATGTTGCTTGGAGCACTTGTAAACAAATATTCGCCATATCTTGAACTGAGTACATACATGTATGTATGTTATTTGCACCATCTAAAGTTGTTCGCCGATAATTCTTATAATAAGAATCGCAGCGATTGGTAAATAGTGTAACTAAATAAAATAAAATAGTAAGTTGAATAAAACTTTATTTATTTTATCTAGTGAGGCCCCTCACTATACCAAAATAAGGTCCCTCACTATACCAGAGTGAGGCCCCTTACTATACCATATACTGTATACTATACCTCTTCCCCATCTCCTGCTAAGCCCTTCTCAGAACAGCCATTTTCGCTTGGTGTGGAAAACATTTTAGTTAATTTTGTTGTTTGTTTTTATAATTTTGCCATAATTTATTTTATTATCTGGTGCTAATTTCAATAAAACAAAGTATTGACGTATTGAATACAATACTAAATAGCGGAGGCGAGTACTTATATGATATTTACTCTTATAAAGATTTATAATCAACCTATTCAATTTCGCATTTGCCTTGCATTGCGAACTGAAAGAAAGAAAAAACAACTAAAATTTGGTTTTTCGTTTGAATCCACGTCGTGATGTTAAAACTCATCCACGTTTCTCCGCATCTTGCAGTCAGCATCTTCATGGCGATGCACAGCCATCTGACGTAGCATCGTCTCCCACCAGTTTTTAGAACCAACCAGTGTTGCAGTTAATCTTCGTTCCGATCTATAGTTTTATAGGTAACGTCTTTGGTAATATGTTTTGCTCAGGTAAAACTTAAAAAAATGGACAACATTTGTCCATTAAATTATTTTTAGTCAATATTCCGTACTCCATACATGTACGTTCATCGCTAGAGACCGGAAAAATTCACGGATTCATTTCGCGATAGGCTAGAATTCAAATAGTTATACCTCAGTGCTGCCTCTGCTATTGGCTCACAACTCACCTGGATGACTCTGGGCCAATGAGAAAAACTCAACTAAAGCAGCATCAAATCACAGGCTGCTACGTTGGGACGTCTCACAAGACAGCAGCCAATGAGTGGGTGACATTTGACTGAGTGTACGTAGAATTATGGAGTTCATTCTAGAGGTCATTTAACCCGCGAATTTTTCCGGTCCCTATTCATCGCATACTTATACTATCTCCATACGAAATATTGTTTATATATATCTAAGTATGCAGACGTTTCGGATCTATTCGGTCACGAACATTCAAACACTCAAAAACATCCAGCCAGCCACAATTTTTTAATGGCACCGAGTCTTTTGCTTATTTTCTTTTTACCCCCATCGTCCCGCCTCGCGTATCTTCCCGAGCGTCGTTACACGTGGAGAGATGACGAGCGAGGAACGACTCGTCATGTTATCGTCCGTTCCCTTTTATGTTGTTCTTCCTCGGTCGACGTCTCGCTCGCTACGTATAAGTGTGCACGCGCTCTTTTATTTCCTCGGAGCAGGTCCCTCTCCCCTCCTGCAGAGCGGCGGCCGCTATCAAAATATTTAATAAGAAGCCGCCCGCTGAAAATCCAGTCTTTACATTGCAGAGGGTAAGAATAAAAAAATTTCACGTTCCAAAACGTCACCGCTTAGTTTATATCTCGCGCGTCGCTCGACCAGACCAGCGGGTCGATTCGGTGTTGGTCGTGCGCGCAAGTTGGAGAGTTTTTCGTCTCGTCCGGGTCATCCCGGTCCCCGGTCCGACCCGCGCACGGAGCGCACCGCGCCGCGCGGGCCTCCGTTCCGTTTCCCGCGCCTCGGGGCTTCAGTGCGGGCGACGTGACCAAAACGCCCTCCGAGACATTTTTATTGACGTGATAACGTCTTATGAATCTATGAACGCCGGCTGCACGCACGAAAAAATTTTCACGTTCCGCCTGAGCCGAGCGTGCAAGAACCGGCCAACCACCGTGCGAGAAAATATTCTATAATATCAAACAGGTTAAGGCGGGATTTTTAACTAATTGTTCGTGATTATATTTAAAAATAATTATTTAAATTAAATTTGCATAAAACTATAAATAATATTTGTAAAATTAAAAAATGTGCAATTTTTCATTAATGTTTTCTTATGACGTTATCACGTAAAATTATCGTCCGTACACCGACTTTACAGACAAACCCCCCCCCCCCCCCCTTTTTTTTAAAAAAAAACTGGAAGTAACTCCCGGATAGAAAAACCTGGCAGTATCGATAAGTTAAATTCTACTTGCATGTTTAATAATAGGATTCAAACTAATTTTACAGATTTTTCACTGACTTTACAGCAACCTGTATTACCATACGAACAAACTCAACTCTTGAAATATAAAACTGTCAGAAACTTGACTGGGGAACTGTCTCTCCGTAGTTGTACAGTGTGCGTTTCACTGGTTAAAAATACGGTGGGGTATTTTTAACCGAGAGTAAATATTTTTTTTTTCAAGCACAGCAAGAGAAAGATAAAGCTGCAGGAATCTTCTCAGTCCGATTTTGTGTTGTCTCTCAAAACATTAACTCCGCTATCACGCAATACTGCTGTTTTCACAGACAAAAAAAATTATAACTCTGTATACGTTTGCATATGTATATTTCAAGTTTTTTAATCCCCCGCAAACAATATATGTAAATATATATGTTAAATACGGGACTAAATATAGGAACATATTGTAATCTTTTAATTCTAATTAGTATTTGTAAATAAAAAGGAATGACTTCCAATTTTGTATTATTTTGTACGTTTCTTGTTTAAATGTCACGATTTAGAAATTTTAAGAGTTTGAAGATCTATGAACTAATTTAATACGGAAAAATTTACTTAGTTTCATTTTATAATAAAACTGAGCATCATGACTATAGACCACACGTATGCTACCGCACTTGAGTAAAAAAGATTCAATGAATTTCCTAATTGGAAATACAACTAAAACGATTTATAGGCGTTTAAACTGGTTTAAGTTTGAAAGTGAGTGCACTGATATTTCATCAAGCTTCAACGGTCCAAAAACTTTGGTGCGAAAATTGACTGATGACCCGTTCACGGCGCATAAAACAGTGCACTTATTCAAATTATTGTTTGTGTGTTTTTTTACGTACACGTATTCACGTTCAACACACGGCCGTGTCCGTGACACAGCCACAATCCCATTATTATATCCAAAAAAAAAATACTTAGAAACACAATTTCCGTATACCTATCATTCTCGGCATTATTTTTTAAAGAATCATACGTTGAATTTCGTGTCCGATTTTTGTATTGTACGTGTATATATGTATATATGTGTGTATATATGTATATATAGTAAGTATTTACATATATATATAGTACTCGCCATAGATGTGCAACATATAATATCGGTAACGAGTAAATTGTGTGTTCTCATGTTGCAAATACACTTACAATATGAAAATCGGACACGAAATTCAACATATAATTCATTAGGGACACCTGTATTTCACGAATACATTTCGTGTCGAGGTATTTCACAAAATACTGTAGCTTTTCCTCCTATGGTTATTGACTGAGGTCGGTGAGAGATGTCGTCCCGCTCTTGACGGGGCCAATGATAATGTGGTCACCTTACTGCTGCACCCTCACAATTTGTCATGACTAGAGACCTGAAAAATTCGCGGATTCATTTCGTGTTATGCTAAAGTTCAAATAATTATACCTTAGTGCTGCTTCTGTCATTGGTTCACTGTTAATCTGGAGGACTGAGGGCCAATTAGAGACCCGTCACTCAAAGAAGTGTCGAATCACAGGCCACCCAGTCGAGACGACTCACAAGTCAGCAGCCAATGAACAGTTGGCATTTGCCCGAGTGTGCAGAGGATATTGGAGTCTATCCTGGAGGTCATTGAACCCGCGAATTTTACGGGTCTCTAGCCATGACTAGAGTCCCGGAAATTTCGCGGATTCCTCTGGCCTCAGGATAGAATTAAAAGTTATAGGTGTGCTCGACCCATGTTTACTTTCCCATTGGTTGATTTCTTAGCGAGACATTTTTATCCTTGTTATTTGGCACTACCTGATTCGCTTACTTCTATTCTAGCTGGACATCGTTGGCTCACGGTCGTAGAGGGGCGTGTCCAGATAACTGCGGTCCAATCATGAACACAGTGCGACAGTGTGGAGGTTTGCATTCTAACTTGCGACTAAATGAATATGCGAAAATTCCGTGGCTCTAGCCATGACTCTTAGAAAAAGCTACAGTGTTTTGTGAAATACCTTGACACGAAATGTATTCGCGAAATACAGGTGTCCCTAAAAACTAATGCCGAGGATGATATGTATACGGAAATTGTGTTTCCAACTATATTTCTAGGAGCTGTCGGAGCACCGGGTGCGAGTTAACCGGGGCTGAGAGAGGACAGCTACAGCACGCCGGTGCTGCGATCAGTAGTGTAGCGGCCCGCACGCGTCGCGTGGCTTGACGAAGGTGCGGCGGGCGGCTGGAATATTCATGAGGGCGGCTGAATTAACCATCGAGGAGCTGCCTTGTGGAGGGGGGTAGTAGTGTCTCGCGGGAATGCGTAATACCCGCCAGTGGTAGCGGGATATAGAGGGGGGGGCTGGGGTTACAGTCGCACGTCCGCACACACGCACGACAGTCGGACAGTAAACCCCCGTGTTCGGCTCGGAGACAAAACACACGAGCTACAAAACAGACTGTGGAAAGGTAAAATAAATAAATAAACAAGTAGTTCTGCGCCGGCACGCAAGGCAGGCTTTAAGGAAAAATGCGTAGGGGAGACCGGGGTAAGTTGGCGAACGGGGTAAGATGACGAATCGTATGTAACTAATCCAGAAACACAGATAGACGGTTGGCGCACCTGTGACCTTGTGTGTCACCATCTGCACCTACTAGGCAGGTGCAGCGGAATTTTCCAGTCAGTTTTAATGTGGCAGTTTTGAGAGGCAGTCTGTTTCGTGAGCCATTGTTGTAATATTGAAGGTACGTATGTTAAGCTATTACGAGAAAAGAGTCAATTTGTTTTAAATGTTTATATATGTAAAATGAAATGCTGACTTTTGGGAGTATTTTAGTGTATAGATTGTTGAAGAAAATTTGTTAATGTTGTTCGTGATTTTGGTAAAGCAAAAATACGGCTGCTGGGGCAAGTTGACGGGGGCAAGATGACGAATTCGTCATCTTGCCCCTGCAATCGTCAACTTTCCATAGGTAATGACAGTGTGAGCATTATTTTGTATTATATGTGTTATTTAAACCAATGATGTACAGATATGACGAACATTTAAGTAAAATAAAAATAATAATGAAATTATAAAATATTATAAATAGTTCCTGTGTTAATAGTCGTAACAATTTTGTTTGATTTTTTTGTAGATGCCTAGGCATATTATAAGCGGAAAACGGAAAGGAGGCGTTGGAGTGACGAAGAGATAGATAGAAGAAGCAGAATGAAGAGAAGAAAAATGAAAGAAAAACTAAGAAAACTGAAAAACAAAGCTCTGATCATTCTGTAGCAAAACCATAAAGCCTAAATAGCGTTTCTTGCCCTGCATGTGAAGAAGTTTACGTGGAACCTCCAAATGAAGACTGGATTCAGTGTTCCACATGTTCTGAGTGGTGGCACGAAAACTTTTCCAATTATGAAGTCAAGGAATTATATCAAAGTCGTTCAAATATGTTACAATATGTCTTCTTTACATCCTGCACGTTGTTTAGTGTAGGATATCTATAAAACTATTGTTTACTTTGTCCATAAATATATATATATATTTTGGTTTCGTCATCTTACCCCAATAGGTTCGTCAACTTACCCCACTCCTGGGGCAAGATGACGAATGTGCTAACTAATTGGTTTCTTGTCAATAACTTCGGAACTACGCAAAGTAATACAACCTTTTTACATATTTAGGTAGAAATTAGTATGTACTTCGTATTGGTACCAAATTAGATATTATATATGCTTATTTATCTGTTAAAGGCCATTTCAAAGCTTAACATCGTCAACTTGCCCCGGTCTCCCCTACCTCACCCGCTATCTTGGGTTCGAAAAATATTTTTTTTGCCAATTTCCAAATTTTTCGAAATATCCATCACCGACAGTTTTGGCACAATAATACACAAATAATTTTGCTCTTATCATCTAATATCAATAAGCATGTTCCAAGTTATAACCACTGGGAGGGTATAACTTCATATATCACGTGGGCAGCTGCAGTTGTCGTAACATTCAAGCTATGCCATGATTGTTGACTTTATCAGTTTATATATATACACACACACACACACATATCCTGGCATTCTTTACGTGGTAACCAGGTGAAGCCTTGTTTTTTTTCAGTTCATCGTCTACGCCATGTTGGGTAGACACCCAACACATTGGCTATAGTGTAGTGCCCCAAAACCGGGGTTAAGTTTTTTTTTTTCAACAATTTTTTAGCTTTTATCGGAGCCGTTTGGTTATATAGTTTAAAATTTTGGTATTCTAATCAAATGCTTGGATAGTCGGTAGCTGCTCGGGCAGCGAATTCTAGCGGCGAGTATGGAAACTACGTGTCGTTCGCGTTCGCCCCCCACAGTTCACAAAGACAAAGGGAAACATTATAGTATTCACTTTTTATGAATTTTAACCTAATGGACAGTATTTTAATAAAATTCCTTGTCAAAAATCAGGCCTAAAGCCGGGATTTCGCTTTCATCAGAGCCGGTTTAATTACATATGTTAAAATGTATGTCTGCCAATAAAATGTTTCGTTAGCTGCTCCTAGCGACTGATGTGGAAACTTCAAGAAATTAAGTTGAAAATACAATTTCCGTGTACTTATCAATCTCGGTATTATTTTAAAGAATTATACGTTGAATTTCGTGTTGTAAGTGTATTTGCAACATGAGAACACACAATTTGCTCTGGCGAGTGCTGAAAGACTCTTTAATTTTTCTATTTTTTGATCGTTACAGTAAAAAAACGTCTTTAATGTCTCTAAGTTAAATTATTATTTACAAAAAAATCTCCTGAAATACATATATGCTTCATCTTAAATATCAATTTTTTTTGGTGGTGTTTTTTGCAGTATTTGAGTGATTTCATCCGTGGTTGGGATCCAGCACGAAGAGACTCGAAGAACACGGACGCTAAGCGGCTCGAGCGCAGGGCTGACTCGTTGATGGACACCGGCGGAGAATCGGGGGGGGGGGGGGGGTGGTCGTGGAGAGAAGCCTACAACTCACATAGTTTCGGTTCCCTGCGAGAATTTCCAAAGATTTCCGAAGTTTTGCGTTTTGGTACTAACGCCACTTCAGCCGCTAAATCAGAAGATTCCAATGAAAACAAGCATGTTGTGTGTGACTGACCTAACCTAACCTAACCTAACCCTTCGATATTTTTTTTAATTTCAATTTTTGAGAGAAATCCGAAGTTGCACGAACGTGGTAGCTTTGAATATATATACTGTATAGAAGTCGCGAGTGGATAGGATTTACTCTACGTTTTTCAGAAGCGTATGATGAGCAGCTTGGGAACTTCACCGCTGCAGTGCGCTGCCGTAACGCCCTGTATCGTCTTAGTTGTTATTTACACGTTAGAACGCAGAACTGTCGCCCGCTGTCATTTCCCGCACCCCTCATCATTCATTCACTGCAGCTCAAGGTTGTTCAACAGGAGGGGGAAGGGGTGTCTGAAGAGTTGGACACTTGTCCGCTAGGGACCACCACAAGTCGATGCCCTATAGATGGTGGCGATTGCGGCGGTGAATTAACCAACTACCTCGAACCGTATTAGAATTTTAAACCTGGGCTGGCGACTTCTATATATATATATATATATATATATATATATATATATATATATATATATATATTCAAAGGTGGTAGGGAACCGAAACTACGTGAGTTGCAGGCTACCGTGGTCGTGGAGGGCCGGGGCTCGCCTGGAGGTGATGGATCACCCCGCCACTCGCCGGGCGGGCAGCTGCTGGCGACCCTGGCGGCGGGCAGAGCAACTCACCGCCAGCGAGGACACGAGCGACTGGAGCTGTCGCGCGCGGAGCACAGACAAGCGTGGCCGGGGAATTCTGTCTTAACATCCGTGGAGCTAGGGATACTGTGACGTAGCCATGCTTGGAGAAGTAAATTTCATTTCTCCAATACTTTCCCGCCCAAAACCTTGCGGAAATGGTGCTTGATAACGTCGGTGGATGGACTCGAATCTCCGTCTTTAAACTCAGTCACAGAGGTTTTAGTTGGGTCCAACTTATCTAGTTTTTAGTCTGGAATAGTCAGTGAGGGGAGTTAGTCATGGCTAAAACGTTGCCATGGCTGGCCAAACCCCTCCTAGCACATGTTGTATGCTACCCCACCTGCATGGTTCATAACCTCCATGATTAGAGCGTATAGGCTTCGGCCTGAGACGCGCTTAGTCTTTCCCTAAATACACTTAGTTTTTAGTTAGGTTACGAAAAAAAAAATTTTAAAAAAATGTATTTCAAACCCAGTTCCACAGTGCAAACAGTCAAGTTTTTTTGGGGCGTCCGACCGATTTAGTGCAAAAATTAGCTGAAGGTAAAAAAAAGGGCAAGTCGTACTTTTTTCCCCCAGATAATGATCTGCTCCGGATTTTCATTCGGAGACCATTCGGCATTGGAAGAACAGATTAACATGACCTTTTGTTTTAATGATAGTAACGGTTTCTAAAGATGGAGATTCTAATTCATACTTACTAACCATCATCAGACGTTAACAAGCACCATTCCTATAAGGTTTTTGGATGGAAGAACATGGCGATGGCGTAGTGAAATAAAAGCGACTTCAAATATATCATATGTTTCCATCTCCTAACAATAAATATTACTCACTGTTGAAATACAACATATAGAAAAGCTGTGGTTGCTACTGTTTCTTCAAACAATTACTCCATTTGGAACACGAACTCGCCAAATCTCTGAAGGAAATATGAAATTCATAACAGGAAGCGCTATCTATGCGGGAAATGCAGGGACTATCTCAACTGCGCGCTCTACGTTGCTGGTTGGACAAGGAGGAACGCGAGCATGCTGGTAGCAAATATAAACTTCAAGGCACTCACAGCTGACTGTATAGGATACCTATATATTTTCTTAAACAAGCGCATGCGTATATTTTTTAAATTATTCTTTCGTTTTATCTCTCTCTTGGTTCTATTTTTTTTGGTAGGGGACGACCCATCGCACAAAGGTGGAACTAGAACGAGCCCAGACACGTACATATATAGCATAATGCTCTCTGTGTATATCTTGGCCAAAAACCTGTTCTATGTCCTTTTCGCGTCAGAAACGTTTAACAACAATGTTTCACAAAAAAAAAACGTTGCATTGAAATTCGGCTTTGAAATTTGTTTACTCTTATCGCGCCCAAAGAAGTTTCACTTCCAAAAAAATTCAGACGTTCCTTGTTGCACTAACATATCCGCACGTGCGAAGAAGCACCGGTCTTGAGACTCGGTAACTACTCGCGGTGACGTGAAGTAGTAGTAGCGTCCCGGGAGCCCGGAATTATTTTTAAAAAAACTGCCGAGGAGACGTTCTAGAACCGTCTGTCGGCTGTCGCATTTGCGATCTCCCGACTCATAAGCGAGGGGGGGATGGCTTTGTCGTGTAGCGACTCCTAGATCCGCTCCCTACATTGGTGCGGGGGTGCGGGGGGTTGAAGGGGAGCAGCAGCGAAGCCCTCACAAATTTGCGAGAGATGCATTTAATAATTCCGCGCCCTTGGCCGAGGGGGGTAAGGGGGGGAGAGAAAGGGCCGTACAGGGGGCGGAAGCGACGAGGGGGTTTGGACGTGGCAGCTGCAACACACTGATAACTGCCCTTTCCACGCGCGTATTGATCGGGCCCTCAATCCCGCGCCCTCTTCTACACCAGGGACTGAAAACATTTTGTTTCCACGGCCGCCGCCGACGGTCCGCCGAGAGAGGGTAAACGTTTTTGACTCAGGACGCACTCGAAACTCTAGGCCAGGAGACGGCATGACTCCTGATTATTCATTATTCCTGACGAGACTTTGCCGGTATTCTCCAACTGATTCTGGTTATTCCTGAGAAATATTATTATCCTTGCGTGTATTTTTTTTTTGTAATGAGACAAGAAATTTTATTCCGGGTTTCGCTTGATTAGTGAATTTCTGTTACCCAATCAGCACTTGCAATGCGTATTTCATCAAGTAGAATTCAGACAAAATGAAACACATTACTAGACGATTTATTTATCTTAAAACAACTGAGGAACACTAGCAGGTGGACTTTAAAAAAAAAATATCATTACTCAGTCTGTTACAATGCCTTGAAACAGTTGAGAAACACTGCCATGCAAGAAATTTCCTTCTCCTTTATTTTTAGCGAAGCCCTCCTTCTCTTTAGAACGTGAGTGAGCATCCTGCATCCCACATAAAATATAAATAATATTTACCTCAACAGAATATGTGACGACATCTGCTGGCAAGAATCGGGACTACTTGCAACAAGTTCTTTTGCGTGAGATACATTAACTCTCGCTGATGAATGGAGTTACTCTAGCCAGTTGGAGCCTTGTAGACTCGTAGCCTCGTTATCTCGTATCGTTGTAACCTTGTAGCCTTGTAATCTTTGTAGTCAAGCAGCCTTGTAGTCATGTAGTCAAATGTCGCTGGAGCTGTTGTAGCCAAATACAGTTGGAGTCTTGAATACTGTAGCCTCGTAAGCTTGTAGTCAAATGTCGTTGGAGCTGTTGGAGCCAAAGTCGGTTGGGGACATAAATACATACTTGTATCTCGTAGCCCTGTAACCTTGTGGTCTTTTAACCTCGTATACTTGTATACTCGTTGCCTCGTTGCCTTATGGCCTTAAATAGTTTATAACTGCCCGATATTATGTACGAATTTTAAGTCTCTTGTATTTATTTCCTCAAGGGCTTTAACAGATTGGATTTGTCAATTTATGAACTTTATATCACGTACATGTAAACCATTTGTTCTAAGTACATTCATTCATGCATATAATTATTTTTAAACTTATTTTTTGTTCTATTTTAAATGGCACTTTATGAATTGTATAGATTTTTATAACTAGTTTAGCTGTTGCAATTTTGTCGTGCTGCAGCACTATTAACATAGTGTACCCTAATAATTTAGTTAAACTGGGAATTGTCAAACTGATGTGTAAATGCAACACTCTTTTGAGCCTAGTAAAGTTATTTTGAATGGTTTGACATGACTTTTTTTTGCAAATCCTACGTCACGTTTATTATTTTGCTCTGCTTACACTTTTTCTGAGACTCATTTTTTGAAGACTGTCTCGTTTAGTTAGGGTTAGGTTAGACCCAAACACCGCAAAGATAGCTCTCATTCTCTCACATAAATTTTGGTCAATCAAAAAAAAAAAAAAAGGAGTTATAGGTATAACCTAGTTTATCGCTTAACTTATTGGGTTTGAAAAATCCATAAACGTTGAATATTCGTTCCGCTGGTCATCAAAAAATAGTATAACTGATAACATAAAAACGTCCGTAACTTGTAGATAAAGCAGTCTGCACTAAATCTTCAGAGGGAAGTGTAAAAAAAGGGAGCTTTAGCCATCGCATTAACCAAATCCTTTTTCCACCTCGTTCCCCCGTCATCAACATTTCCCATGAGCGAGCGGCAATAACAGCGCAGCATGTCGTTTAAACGATGATTAATTTTTAACGTGATCATGTTTATACAGCGCCAGCCGTGTTTTCCCGATGATGAGGTGGAGAAAGGGGTGGAAAAGGGGGTGGGGGGAAAGCTGTTGTCGCTTCCCGCGCGCGAAATTTCCATCGCATGAATTTTTTTCCAACGGCACAACATTAATTAAAGCTTAAAAAGGGGGAAATAACTTGATGTTCGGCGCAGTGAAAAGAGTTCCGCGGAGTGTGAAATGATACAGTTGAATGCGATGCTTATCGAGGGGTTGCTGAAGGGGGGTGAAGGAGGGTTTTTTTAGGGAGAGTGGGAGAAGGGTTGTTATTGGTCGAGCCACTCTGGTCGATTGTCACCGTGCCTCTCTGTACAAAAAAAAAAACAGCACCAATCGACAGCCCCCGGGCACACGATCCCTTCAACACACCTCTGAGAGCAGCACTGTCTCACGTGTCCCAGGTCTCTCGTTCGATTCCAGCTACCGGCACGTGAACTTCCAATCGGCACACTGTTAGAAATAACAGTAAATTAACGGACATTTCAACGAAGAATTCAACTCAAATAAACAAACAGTTCTTCATGAATTCAAATGACTGAATCTTCGTGGAAAATGCACTGTACATATTTCAACTTCCGAGTTGTACGTTTCGTTCCAAACAAATTTAAACACACGCGTAAACAAGAGAAAAGCGTTCTTACAGTAGACCAAACCAGTTTTTAAAAATAAAATAAAAATTTAATATACCAAAGAGCATTTTTTTTTATTCATGCGCGAAGTTAAGTGAAACCGCGGTGTCCGTAAATTTACGAAGATCCCTGGGTTATTTTTGAAGGGTGGAAAAATTTACGCCGGCGCGGCGTACTGAGTGTCTTACTCCTAGGTTTGAAACCCGCCTTCCGTTCAACATGGAAGGGGGGTTGCTTCCCCGACACACTCTGGGTAAATACAATTAAAAATATGAAATACAAAAAAAAAAATTCAGATCTCAAAAAAAATCCTCCCTCTGTTTACCCAAGTTGTCGAGTCAAGAATAGAAATGTTATCAAACAAATTATAGGCTAGTCTTTGGCTAATAGTAATAAAAAATGCACATATACAGTATTAAAGAAACTGAATAAATCCAAACAAATGAATAATAAATAAGAGAACTATTGACAAACAGTAAATAATTAAAAACACAGCGACTGACTTTTAAAGATTAAAACGGTAAATTAAAATTGAAATAATTCAGAAAAATCAGAATAGCCAAAATAAAAATTTAATGTGGCCTGGTGGCCACAGGTTTCAGTGCTAGATAAGGGGTCGATGTTCAATATTTTTTTTTCTCTCTCGTTATAGTCTATGTTTTTTCCAAGACCACCAAACTAATGTCTGCCCCGGCGCAGTGTTCGCTCGACGGGTGAGTCGACGGCCATTGTGACGGGGGCGCACAATGGTTGGGGGACGCCCGGGGAGACGCGCCGTCAGCAACAGACGCCCCCGGCGTCCCGTCATCAGCCGGGGATCTCCCCGACCACGCCCTTGGCGGCACAATGGCGCACCCTCCTCCCTGCGTCGTTACGCCCGCACTGTCGGTCTCGACGTGCCTCGGCCCAGATCTCTGCAGGACTAGTTCCAACCCCAACATCGCACACATATAGCTAGGGGCAGGCATTTTTCGCGAATAAATCTGAACACCTATTAGACTGCAACAAGGTATATCCACATCAGCGGCTTCTTCCTTGTGATTGGCGGCCGTCTGGCGAGAGAAGTCGTCTGCCTTGTTCGACGGAGCCACCCAGGACGCGTTTGCTTCCGCTCTGAATTACTGCGATTGGTGTTGTAAAAAAAAATCGTCATGTACCTGAAAGAAAGACGCCCAATCACGAAACACTGACCATGTTACAGTGTTTTGACTCTCAGCTAATCGAGGGATCTTTTCGCGAAATATGCATGCCCCTACGTATAGGGACCGGAAAAAAATTCGCGGGTACAATGACCTCTAGCATGAACTCCATAGTTCTACGTACACTCATTCAAAAATGTCACCCACTCATTGGCTGCTGCTGTCTTGTGAGACGTCCCAACGTAGCAGTCTGTGATTTGATGCTGCTTTAGTTGAGTTTTCATCATTGGCCCGGAGTCATCCAGGTGAGTTGTGAGCCAATAGCAGAGGCAGCACTAGGTATAACTATTTGAATTCTAGCCTATCGCGAAATAATCCGCGAATTTTTCCGGTCTCTACATACAAACATCTATCCACTACCGTCTAGACTTACAGTTTTCCCGAGGTGCTATCGCCTCGTGCGTGAATCAGGGTCGTTTGATATCTATGTACACACACGGCGAGTCGAATTCCAACCGACATAGTTCGGCTGCAGGTGCATCACGAAACAATAAAAAAAATAATACATTCAACTGTATTCTAAACTGCTTCTCAAAGCTAGTACACGCCTTCGAAGTTGAACAACATTGCAGATTGCAGGTTATATTGCACATATATGTTCAATTAACCACTTTCCACACGTTCAGTGTTCCATCTTAATTACTTTCTCTATCATCTAAATTTAAAAAAAAAATTGATACAGCTACCGCTTTTAATGCTTATACCAGTATTGTGAAAAAAAACTTTTAACTATTAAGTTATGTTTTTTTCGGTCGAAATCTAACTACGAATAACTTTAAGTATTGGAGACACCGTGACATACTAAATGCCCGGGCTAAGAATCCGAACGCAGTATTACCGCAAGCACTAATATGTAGTGGTGCAGATGTTTCCATGTAAACGTACAAATGTGTGCAATCGCACATGAATATTACAGTGTAGTTCTCTCTCTCTCTCTCTCTCTCAGGCTGCACCGGTGAAACTATTCTCGTCGACGTTCCGCGAGTGTCATTGCTGGAGCAGGTCGCCGGGAGAAGGGGGGGGGGGGGGACGGACAGCTAGCATTCCCGTCTGGTGCAGGGCACGGCTACCCTTGTCTGCCGCGTGGGGCCGGGGGCGGAGCCGGGGGCGGGGGCATCAGGCCCCTTCCCGCCGCCCCCACACAGAGCCACGCCGCCCTCGAGCTAGCTGGCTCACAACACAGCGCCGCAGTGCCGGCCAACCGGCGGAGCTAGTCTAGGTGCATCAGGAGCGGGGCGCTCGATGTCGGGGCGGAGGACGGAGTGAGGAGCGGGGCACTCGATGTCTGGGCGGAGGAGGGAGTGAGGAGCGGGGCGCTCGATGGCATGATTTCATTGCTGCGTCCTTGCAGCACAATCTCACACATTCTAGTACATCCGTGAAGTTTCACTTATAATGCACGTGGAGGCACCGCGTCCATGCGTATTTTTTTATAACTTTCAAAAACTGGCATACGCTCAATTAAAGCCTAGGTTTAAATTCTTCACATCGCATCATTGTTATAATTAGTTGATGGCACTTTGTACAGACGTTACAGCAAACAAGCATACCAAACCACATTGTTTTCTTTGTTAATTTTGGACGTCGTGTATCTTATTGTAAAATTTTAAGTGCCTTTAGTGAAAAACCGTGCAAATATTTAGAATACGTGTTCATAAACACTGCAATTGGCGAACACGGGTCATACAGAGCTCGTCCAGTCTGCTGTACCAGACGGCGGTTGGTGATCCACCTCGCTCTTCGTACCTGAAATGTAGCTACCTATTTTTTTTTTTTTTTTTTTCGTGGAGTGAACGGGACTAACATGATTGTTTTCAAAATGCTTTCTTTTGACGTGATAACGTCTTATAAATAGGGACAGGAAAAATTCGCGGGTTCAATGACCTCTAGCATGAACTTCATAGTTCTACATACACTCATTCAAATGTCGCCCACTCATTGACTGCTGTCTTGTGAGACGTCCCAACGTAGCAGTCTGTGATTTGATGCTGCTTTAGTTGAGTTTTTCTCATTGGCCCAGAGTCATCCAGGTGAGTTGTGAGCCAATAGCAGAGGTAGCACTGAGGTATAACTATTTGAATTCTAGCCGATCGCGAAATGAATCCGCGAATTTTTCCGGTCTCTACTTATAAATCGATGAACGCCGGCTGCACGCACGAAAATTTGTCACGCACGCACGAAAATTTGTCACGTTCCGCCTGAGCCGAGCGTGCAAGAACGGGCCAACCACCGTGCGAGAAAATCTTCCATAATATCAAACAGGTTAAGGCGGGCTTTTTAACTAATTGTTCGTGATTATACTTAAATAAATTAATTAAATTATATTTGCAAAAACTGTAAATAATATTTGAAAATTATTTAGAAGTATGCCGTTTTTCATCAATGTTTTCTTATGACGTTATCACGTAAAATTATCGTCCGTAAACCGACTTTACTGACAACCCCCCCTTTTTTTTCAGAGTGAAGCGCGGTGCCTGATATACAGCAACAATCTGAATCTGGCCGACAAACTTTAGCCGCTGGATCTTCCCGAAGAAACAGGTTTAAACCATTGCCTACGATTTATGGTGTACAAGCGCTAGCCTAAAACGTTCCACCCATACAAATTATTAAAAGCCTCTTAAATTGGATATCGTTCAATGAGTAGGTACTGGATAAATTCAAGGATTAAACATCTAGGATAGACTCCACAGTCCTGTACATACTTGAGTAAACATCCACTGCTCATTGGCTGCTGACTCGGTACTTCTCTGGTCTAGGGTCTCTCATTGGGCCAGAGTCCTTCAGATATACCGCGAGCCAATAGCAAAACCATCTGAAATGTATATTTAAGTATTTGAAATAAACCTACCGCGAAAAGAATTCGGTCTCTGCCCATGAGTTTGAGAGAGACCAGTAAAGCTCGTGTTAATATTTGGAAACAGGCTATAATTATACTTCAAAATGGCACTTTTATTGAATGATGGGTAATTTTATAAACCATTATCCATGAAGCACCATAATCCATTCATGACTCATGACGATTGTTAAAACACCAATCACAGTAATCCAGTGCGGAAGCAAACGCGTCCTGAGTGGCTCGGTCGAACAAGGCAACGACTTCTCTCGCAGACGGCCGCCAATCACAAGGAAGAAGCCGCTGGAGCCCGTATACCTTGTTGCAGTCTAATAGGTGTTCATATTTATTCGCGAAAAATGCTTACCCCTAATGATGGGTAGTTTTATAAACCATGAAGGGCCATGATCCATGATCCATTCATGAGCAATCCGGACCGGGTTGGGGGAGGGGGAATGTGACAGCATAAAATAACAAAAAAATATCGAATAGCTTGCGTACAAGTGAGTAGAGTCCAGTCTGGTACGAAGCCAAAACACGAGTTTTACATTTCGCTACCTGTGAGCACGCCGTAGTGATTCATTGTGTACAAAAACAGGTGAGTTAGTTTGGCTCAAAAAATTAATCAATGAAATAATTTATTGTATCTCTATCTGTAGCGGACTAAATATTTAGAGCTTTGTAAATTCTAATAAACCTCGAGTAATCGGAATTCGAAAAAAAAAAAAAAAAACGTTATGGTGATTAGCTCGCAATTTTTTTCCCCCCTCACGAGCTTTTACTGGTCGGTGCTCGCATTCTCATTACAGCACAGCAAACACGAGGGGGGGCGTAAATGCGGCTTAACGTCCCGTGTCAAACTGAGTTCCCTCCCCCCCCCCAGGCCCTACACGCACACACGGACTTCAACCAACCACCGAGATCGAGCGGCGTCACGTGACTCGATGCAGGAGGGGGGGGTGTGGTGAGGGAGGGGGTTGGGGACGATTGGCGGGTGTGGGGAGGGAAGAGAACGAAGCGGAACGACGGGATTCGGTGAATCATTGCAGCCAACTGCCGGCGCTAAATGAAGGCGCAGACGAAGCCAATTGTCGCCGCGTTTAAAAAAAAACGCGATCCGTCGCCGGCTATCCAGAAGGCGCACCCTGGAATTAATAAAGGACGGGGGTTGCCCCCAGTTCCCCTAAACCCACCCCTAACCGATTCAACCCCCCCCCCCCCCAACCCCGCCTGTCTGCGCTAATAACGCCTCGTTCCCCAACCCACCAAGCCTCGTTCGCTCTCCTCTCGCGATTGTAATTTTTTGTTTTTTTCGCGCGCCGCGTTGGCACACCTGCAGCGCTGCCAACCGTCGAGGCAGAAGCACTAGAACGCTGACGCTGTATCACACGCGACAATGAACCGCACGGCAGAAGCTGCAATGTTATTTGCCTGCGTTGCGGAGCAGAAAATTGCCTAATTTTCCTTGCGCACGATATTTATTAAATGAGCACAAGCAATTATCCTTAAAAAAAAAACTGTGATAGAAGTTCATTCGAGGTTGACAATGACTGCATGGCGCAGATTTCAAACGAAATTGTTTCTAACTATTACTAATATACAAACACGAGAAAATACTGTAGTGGACAAGCTCAGTACAGCATTTTTACTATACTTCAGTAGAAATAATCAAGCTGTAAGTATTGTACATGTAGGTTTATAATTTAATCCAGGTAGAAATACGTAGCGTTATTTGGAGAAATATGCTGGTCTAGTTCTGTAATTTTTAATTATTTATGACAGTAAAATTAATAGACAAAGTTTCAGAAGTCTCTTTAGCTACCGTCAATGCTAAACACAATAGAAATTACTACCTTAGGTTTGCCACTGCATTCCGATGGTAGCGGATGTGTAGGAACCTGAAAAATTCGCGAGTTCAACGACCTCCAGCATGAACTCCATAGTTCTACGTACACTCATTGAAATGTCACCCACTCATTGGCTGCTGTCTTGTGAGACGTCCCAACGTAGCAGTCTGTGATTTTATGCTGCTTTAGTTGGGTTTTTCTCATTTGCCCAGAGTGAGTTGTGAGCCAATAGCAGAGGCAGCACTGAGGTATAACTATTTGAATTCTAGCCTATCGCGAAATGAATCCGCGAATTTTTCCGGCCTCTACGGATGTGTGAGCCGACAACAAACGCGAGAAAGATATCTGAATTGATTTAGAATAAAAAAATCCCTTGGTCGACGGTAACGCGCTGTTGTGATGAAACATGGAAGGCAGCGCCGGGCTGTTCCAGGCTGTTTCCAGGCTGTTTCCAGGCTTGTTCCAGGCTGCGGTCACACACGCCCCCTGTGCTGAGTGCCGGGCCCTGTACTACGTCCGTCAGGAGGCGTGTGTCGCTCCAGCTGTCGCCCTGCAGTTTTACCCCCTCTCCCTCCCTCCCTTCCACCCTTCACTGGACTGCACGCCTCGTTGGTCGCGTTCCGAGATGTCAGCGGACACACCCGCCTGTCACCCCTCCCCCCACCCCCTCGTGTACGCAACCCCACGCACGACTGCAGGCCAGTGATACCAACTCATGCAGGGTGTTCCCCCCTAGGACCAACTTCAAATCCCACTAGATTTTGATTAAAAACCCCTTATAGTTTTCATCGTGCACCCTGTTCGAAAGCTCAAATTTTTTTTCTCTTGAACCTTGCATTTCCTTATTTTTCTGCCCAAACAGAGCATAATGATTTTGAAAAAAAAAAATTCAGTATCTACAATTTTACATATGCACGAATTTATACATGTACGAATTTAATTTCGGTTAAAAGAATACACGTTTACTACCCTTGAAGTTATTGAACGGTCTCCCAATATTTCATTTTTTTTTTTTTTTTTTGGTATTCTGGAAAAGATTTGAACATGAATAATTAATTATTATTCTTGTTTTTTTTTATTCCTTTGCACCCAAGAAAAACATAAACGACTTACTTTACAATCCAATGAAACTCGCGAGCACACAACAGACTAACGGACACAACCTCAAACAGACAACTCACTACGTGAAAACCTTGAACGGTAAAAGTAACTTGACCAGCAAGTTGTTGTTGGTCGTAGTGCGAAGTTCAGCCACCAGCGCCACTTGTGTTGCTGTTCTTTTTTCACTTTGTTTTCAAGATATACACTTTAATTTCACGCCCTCAAAAAATCTCTTACATAATGTACCCGCTAAAAAAAAAACCTTAAAGAATCCCCCTAAATAAATGTACACCCCCTTAAAAAAAACCTCATTACATCTTGGTTCCTCCTAAATTTTGAGGGGAAAACCCCCAAGTTGGCATCCATGCACCAGGGCGGACACTCCGTGCTACTGAAGCTTTCCTTTACCTCCGATGTCGCTTTACAACAGCGCAAACTTGACAAACTTGAAAGCCGTTTTATCACGCTCATAAAATACGATATTACTCATCGTTAAACCTATAAATTATTTGACTACTTAGGAAACAAAAACATAGTAGGCTCTAATAACTTCAACTACAAATCACACGATAATAACAGTATTTAGACGACACTCGAGTCCCAGGTGAGTCGCGGTTGTGCATTTGTCTACGTTTACCGCAAACCAAACACCTGTACGTCAGTGAAAGGTCATGAATAAGGCATGGGTGGCTCGTTGGTGGTTAAAATTGCCGATGAATCGGCCACTAAAGGAAGGTTGCGAACTGAAGAAAGACTGGACTCACATGCGAAGGCACTTAATGAAACCTAACTTATTTTAAAAACCAAACATTATAGGAAGAGACCTGCAAAATTCGCGGTTTGGATGGCCTTCAGGATAGACTGCACATACCCCTGTACACTCGGGCAAATAACGCAAGTTCATTGGCTGCCGACTTGTAAGTCGTCTCAGCTGGTTTTTCGTAGATTCGATCCTTCTTTGGTTGAGGGTTTATAACTGGTTGAGATTCGTCCATGAACAGTAAAGCCAATAGCAAAATTATCTAAGAGGTATATGTGTTTGAATTCTAGCCTATCACCGACTGAATCCGCGAATTTTGCAGGTATATAATTATAGGAGATAACACAGTAATTATTTTTTCCATGTTACAAAGATATATTTAAATTATTTTTTTATTATGTTTTAAAAATGTATCATTAAGGTGGCCTCCCGTTGTGGTCAATGCCTTGAGATAGTCTAGTTATGAATGGGGACCGGAAAAATTCGCGGGTTCAATGACCTCTAGCATGAACTCCGTAGTTCTACGTACACTCGGTCAAATGTCACCCACTCATTGGCTGCTGTCTTGTGAGACGTCCCAACGTAGCAGTCAGTGATTTGATGCTGCTTTAGTTGAGTTTTTCTCATTGGCCCAGAGTCATCCAGGTGAGTTGCGAGCCAATAGCAGAGGCAGCACTGAGGTAAAACTATTTGAATTCTATAGCCCATCGCGAAATGAATCCGCGAATTATTCCTGTCTCTGGTTATGAAGCTTGTCTCCACTCTTTCCAGCGTATCGTCGGGCATGTTGTCGATGGCAGCTCGGATATTGTTCTCCAGTTGAGCCAGAGTGCCAGAGGCGCCGCAGAGGTTGCAGAGCGCGCGGCTGCGGGCTCGTTAATGCCATCGGCGTTGAGACGCCCCCCCCCCTCGCCATTAATTGCTCCGCCGGCAGACGGCGGCCATTACACCGGGTCGAAGCCCTCAGCTCGGCGAGGGGGCGTTACTTCCAGGAAGACTTCCAGGCCCCTCGCTAATAGGGGCGCCGATTATTCCTGGCGATCTCCTCCGCGGCCGGGCGTAACTGCGAGCCGACTCCCCCCACCCCATGGTGCTGGTCCGCATTTATTTCCAACTGCCGGTACGTTGTCAATCCCCCATGAGTAGGGACCTGAATAATTCGCGGGTTCAATGACCTCCAGGATAGACTCCACGATCCTCTGCATTCTCGGGAAAACGTCAACTGCTCATTGGCTGCTGACTTGGGAGGCTCGTGGTTCGTCACTTCTTTGGTCGAGGGTTTCTCGTTGGCCCAGAGTCGTCCAGACGAACAGTGAGCCAATACCAAAAGCAGCTTAAAGGTATACGTGTATGAATTTCAGACTATCGCGAAATGAATCCGCGAATTTTTGCGGTCTCTACCCATGGCCATGGCTCGTCTCAGCGTAACGAATATTGCAACGCTTAGGTGGGGGGCAATCGATGGTGAAGAGGGGAAGGTACCTACTCTGTCTCGGACAAGTGTAGCAACGATACGGAGTGGCATTTCCCGGCATTTTTTTTTTTGTTCGGTCACTTAACTAGTGGTTTGGTGACAACTAAAAATTAATACTTAACTTTATTAGTAGGGCCATGCAGATTTCGCGAAAAGATTTTGAGACCAGCTGAAAGTTAAAACACTGTAGCATCGTCTGTGTTTCGTGATTGGGTGAGTTTTTTCCAGGTACATGACGATTGTAACAACACCAATAATTCAGTGCGGAAGCAAACGCGTCTTGAATGGCTCGGCCAAATAAGGCAACGACTTCTCTCGCAGACGGACGCCAATCACACGGAAGAAACCACAGGAGCGAGTATACCTTGTTGCATTCCAATAGATGTGCAGATCTTTTCGCGAAAAATGCCTGCCCCTACTTATTAGTCATAGTATGAAGTTCGTTTCAAGTTATTCAATGCTGGATGCATTGAATTAAAACATTCGAAACACATTCACAAGAGAAAATATTTTCGATCATTTTGTAATACCGGCGAACATGTAGAATGTTACATAATTAAGGCTGACCAAATGTTACAGAATTTTCTAGAAGTTTCCAGAAAGTTCCCGCATAAATCTACCTGCACCTGTAGGCGGAGCTGGAAGGTAATCATTCAAAGATAATCTGTTACTCAAAAAACGTTTACCTTTGGGCTGCTTCTGCGAATTGGATCACGTGTTATATCGAGCACCTCTCGATCAATTAAATATCCAATCACGGCTAACCCAGTGATATTTGCTTGACTATATCGGCGGACTGCACAAACTATTCCACAGTCAATGAATCAGCGAATATTTCCAGTCCCTAGGTATGTTTCATCGCCAATATTCCCTTTAAACATCTGTGTGAGTATTCTCCTCGTGTGATTGGAACATAGACTACTTGAAACACCTCCCTTCTATATACCTCCGGCTAATGACAAACATTTATTTCTCAGTTTACAATTTTTTTTGTAATTTTTTTTATCAATGTTTCCTCATTTCTTTTACATTTAAACAACGACATGAAAAATATTTTGCAGAATTTAATAGCCATTGTCTATCTACCAAACCATATTGGCCTTAGAGGCCTTAGAAGTGGTAGATTCCACTGACGTTTCGCTCTGCAGTACAGTAGGAATCTACAGGGTTGAGAAATGAACTGTAGCACTTCGACGCGGTTAAATATCTTAAGCCAACATAGTTTATTTGAATACATGAAATATAATCAAAAATGGATATGAATAACTCTCATTGTAGCGACCGGGAAAATTTCTGTATGCATTTCGGAATAAGCTAAAATTCAAATATAAGAACCTTTGCCATTCTTTTGCTGTTGGCTCGCGGTTTATCAGGAGTACTTTAGGCCAATGAGAGACCCTGGGTCAGAGAAGTGTCGAATCACGGACAACTCAGTTGTGACGTTGATGAGCAGGGGATATTTTCTCAAAAAATGTAGAGGACTGTGGAGTCTATCCTGGAGGGCACTGCAACCGCGAAATTTTCCAGTCCCTACTCATTAATAGGTAGAGGACTGAACAATTCGCGGATTCGTTTCGTGTTACGCTAAAATTCAAATTATTTTACCTAAGTGCTGCTTCTGCAATTGGTTCACTGTTGATCTGGAGGACTGAGGGCCAATTAGAGACCCTCACTCATAGAAGTGTCGAATCGCAGGCCACCCAGTCGAGACGACTTGCAAGTCAGCTGCCAATGAACAGTTGGCATTTGCCCGAGTGTGCAGAGGATATTGGAGTCTATCCTGAAAGTCAATGAACCCGCGAATTTTTCCGGTCTCTATTAATAGGAACAGGAAAAATTCGCGGGTTCAATGACCTCTAGCATGAACTCCATAGTTCTACGTACACTCATTCAAATGTCACCCACTCATTGGCTGCTGTCTTGTGAGACGTCCCAACGTAGCAGTCTGTGATTTGATTATTCTTTAGTTGAGTTTTTCTCATTGGCCCATAGTCATCCAGGTGAGTTGTGAGCCAATAGCAGAGGCAGCACTGAGGTATAACTATTTGAATTCTAGCCTATCGCGAAATGAATCCGCGAATTTTTTCGGTCTCTAGTGAGTAGAGACTGCGCTTCACGCCACGTCTAAAACCACCTGAGAGATACGAAATGATCGCTGAAGAACTCTTAAAACATATGCGACAATAATAATAATAATAATAATAATCGTCAACGGAATCTTCCGAAACTCACAGTTCGTCGATTTTTAATAAAGGGAATCCCTGATCGTCGAGTGATGTTTGCTTTGAAGCTTTATAACAGATATTCCCATTTCACATTGAATCGTCGAGGGAAAAAGCAACGAAAATAGTTAATTTAATTTTTTGGCATCAGGTAACAGGGATCATGCCAGCACGTGGCCGTACGATTGTGAACTCGGAAACGGCCACAGTACGGGAGAAAGAGAAAGATATATATGTAAATTTTCAACGGTTTTCCAATTATACGTGTTTTTTTTTTTTTGTCGTATGAATTGACATTGTCCAACACTGTCTCGCGAATAGCACTGTACTCTGGGCACCACGACTTTCTAAATTTAAACATTAAAAAAATATTATTTTTACCCCGAACGAGAAAGAACTCAATCCACGTGAGCGTAAACTTTATCGTTCACATCCACCCTTCTGTCAAAGCCTTACCTTTAGAAGTCACACAAAACGTATGAATTTCAAAATTACACAAATCGGAATAGTAACTTCCCCCACACTTCAACAGCCCTTTTCAACATATTTTTTTTTTTTTTTAAGCAAAGCTCTTCGTGGTGCAAGCACCTCTTAGCAAATGATTTTATTTTACGAACCATGTATTTTATCCTCGTACATATGTACACACATACGTAGATATATAATCGTGCGCGCATTTCAGCGTTGTGAAAGCCAAAACAAAATAAAAAGGGGAAGGAAAATTTAATGGTCCAAACGTTTGCTTTTTGGCTGATTCTCCCCGTAGTTAGGGATGAAAGCTCGCCAATTGCTTTCAGAGGGAGGTGGTAAGGGGGGGGGGGAACACGCCGTTAAAAAACAAGTCTACGCGAAGATAATGACGAATTAAATCTCGACTAATTAGGTCTCTCGACGAAGCAGCAAACGACAAGCGAGTGTTAGTATTTTTTTTTTTTTTAGTTTCCACTCAGCGCTTTCCGTGGAAAAAAAAGGGGGTGAGAAGGGGGGGGGGGGGGTTAAGGAAGGTTTGGGGTAAAAGTGAGGGGGGTGGGGTACACATCCGACATGAAACAATTATTGCGCCATTATTCCGCCAGCGGTGCGGCTCGGCGCTAGAGCGGCCTAAGGGACACGAGCAAACACTTCAACGCTCGCGTATAGCTCGACTGAGACATCTATGTACAGTCCCGAGGTCCTGCAAGCATGATCACGAACTCTGGCGGAGACACGCTCCATCGAACCACGTACAGCATTTTGTGATTACGTTTGTATGCAAAATTAAATTATTTTTTTTGACGTGACGTCTAATAAATCGATGAACGCCGGCTGCACGCACGAAAACGTGTCCCGTTACGCAGATTGTTCCGTTACGCTGTGTCCCGTTAAGCTCATTGTACGCTTGCGCCGCATTTATCTCTCTTCCACTCGATTGGAACAACCATCGATTTGACTTTTTCGAGGCACATTAAACTTGAAACACTCACATTCGTTTCCTACTTTTCCTATCATCGTCCTGTCCTTAACAGAATAACACAGATTGGAAGAAGTTAAATAGCAAACATGTATAAAAGTTATAGTTAAAATAATCTCTTCGTTAAAGTAACAAACATATTTGAATTAATGAGTGCAAATAAAAGTAAATTTATCAATTAAATTGTAGATTTAATTTCACTCCTTCTTTGTATCCATACAAAATAGTGATAATTCAATAAAAATGATTCAATTTTATTCATAAAAGTATGCAATCATTTCATCAATGTTTTGTTATGACGTTGTCACGTTAAGCTATCGTCCGTAAACCGACTTTACAGACAACCAATTTTTTTTTAATAAGCAAAGTAAGTTTAACTTCTAACGCGCGTACATCATAAAGTACACGCACTCATTTTTCTTTCATGAAAGTGACTGTTTTTAACGACGGAGATCCTGACTCACGCTCACTAACCGCCGTCAGACGTGGTCGATGTGTTGGACGGGACAATGTGGCTATGGGAAGCGGTCACAAAGCGGCTTCAACTGCGTCAACAGCATGCCGCCTCCGAGACAAGTGCTACCTCCATGACTCCACCCCCCGGCCGTGTAGGAGTTCCCGAGCAAGGTCGCGAGTGAGCGCAGGCGGCTAATTATCTCCGTCATTAAGGCGCGGGCTCCTCGCCTTAATCTCGCGTCCAAATCGCAGTCGGCGAGCGCCCTTTTATCGCGTCTCTCGCGCGGCCCGATATCACTTCCCGGAGACCCTAGCAGAGATCTGGACCACGCCGCAGCCTCCCGGCTACAAGTCGTACCTCCGTCCCTGGCGATAGCTGAGTTCGCGTTGGAGGAGGCCTCGGTTCTCGTTAAAACAACCAACAACATTTAATTTCCTGCGAGTCTCTAATGACCCCGCTCTGGCCCGGGCACACATACAACGTGTGCAGAACTTGGGAAGAACTCTCGCGATATCTTGGTGGCGTCTCAGCATTAAACAAACCTTGAAGGCGGATAATTAGTTGTGTTTTCGTACTTCGCTTTTAAGCTGTATTGTGGAAAAAAAAAAAAGTTCAAACACGTGGTTTAAAAACTTGCAGTACACCTTCATCTCTTTTCTTAACTATATAACGTTACGGTCACCGCTATAACCTCATAGTTGTCCTATGCACGACGAGAAGACTGCGCGCCAGTCCACAGCCTTTGCGCTTAGAGGCGACACCGCGCTGGAAGCACCAGCGGGAGTCGCACTTATCAGCCAGCCTGGCTAACATAAATACACCCCCTGGCTAGGTGGACCCTTTGAAACGATGATAAAAGTATATTATTTTTTTCTGAATGGCCCAAAATAGATTTGCTAATGTACTAACAAATAATAATTATTATTATGTACACCCACGTTATTCATTACGTGCTAAGTCATACTACTCTTTGAGCCCAGCTCATGTTGCGACGGTAGAACGACTCGAGGATACACGAGTGCTATTGGTCCAGTAGTCACTGCGCGAGCTTGATCGTGGGACCGCCTCCGCCTTAAGGGCGCCGCCTAATTGGAGAGCGCAGAGACGTGCAGAGCCTTGGAAATCCGGCTTTTATTCGAAAACTATTCCACGTATTGTTTTGCGGTTTGGCTACGAAAAGCATTTAAGGAACAGCTTACAGGCCTATAATAGTGAGACGTTCTATTTTCCCTTACTAATAGGTAAGTTTTGACTGTGAAAATGGCTAAAACGGCACTTTTTGCGGCGAGATTTAGGTAAGAAGATTCATTTTCCCGGGCTTCGGAAAATTATAGACCCGTAGAATGCACCTTTGTCTTGCGTCGCGTGATAAAAAAATATAGTTTCGTAGATGAAAATCGATGGTTCTACGATGCAGTTCTAAAGCACTGCATGCCAGTAAGACACTCCAGTGAAGTGGCGCCACCACGCGCTCCGCTCGGCCGCTATCAGTCCGGGAGGGGAAGTAGCCTTGAGCGGCGGGAAGGTGGGTATGCGGGGGGAAAAGATCCGGCTGGTAGGGGGAGTGCCCAGCTGCTGCGTGTCGCTAACCTGAGTCTAGGGCAGTAGCTGTCTTTGACAGACGCACAGTGCGAGGTGCGAGATAATAGTTCGTACATCCATCATCCTGCGTGCGTGCTCTGATACTTGTGAATGTGTGTGGGTGAATTGACTCGCGTCAAGTGCCAGTAGAACGTTTAGCCTTTATACCCATTTAGAAAGGTTTGATTTACAAAGGTATGGAATCTGCGAGAAAGCAAGTTTTGAATGAAGACAAAAGAAGAGGTAAAAAACGTCACTTGCGTCTGAATGCAGTTCGAAAGAAAAGGAAATGGAACAAAGGGAAAGTTTTACGTTTAGTTGACGGCAGGTAAGTGTGTTGTACATTTATTAAGAAACATGTAAGCCTTCACTTTCAGTTGAAAAGGTTATATAGCATAATTTTTTATATTCCTTTACTATCCATTTAAGCTGTATTAAATTTAAATGTTCTTTCTTTCACAGGCTGCGTTACGTGAAAAACCATGAAACAAGGTTTTCCAACTATACTTCACATGAGTCTTTCAGTACATCCAAACACGCGGGGAATATAGAAAATGCTGTTGAAAGGAAAACCCAGACAGACAGTGAGACTTGCTACATAACGTTGTCTCCAGCAAGGTTTGAATAATAGTTTTTTTCAACAATTACTTAAGAATAATTAAAGGGCAAAATGCCGAAAGAAGGTGTCTCTCTTACTTTTCTAGCACGGATAAAACGTCTATAACGCATGAATACCTGTATATGAATATTACGTAGGCCTATACACATACATAAAATAGTCCACTACATTACTGCATAGTTTTATAGCATGCTTTCCCGTATGAGATTCATGAAACGTTTCCTTAAATGTTTCCAAATACTTCTGCACTGAATGAAAATTAATAAAAAAGTAATATGCCTGTTCTTGACACATTTCTCTTAAATGTCGTGTGTGTATGTATTTATAATAGCTTACATAAATACGTTCCATCATTTTATGACTGAGAACTGAAAATTAATTGACTCTACATCGGAATCAGTGAATATTCGTTATTACTTACGATTTTTCACAGATTCAATTTGATGAAACATCTCAATCAGTAAACTGTAGAAAACTACATATTAACTTTGTTAAACCAATAATTGAAATAGTGAAACATATTAATTCGCAAATTTAATTTGTAAGATTTCGCGCTCAATTTATGAGGCGGTATTTTTTCATAATATAATATTAGTGTTTTCAGTCCACATACTTTTAAATTCAACCTAAATATTATGTCTAACTCAACTACTATCATAAGAAATGGTAGCGTAGTGGTCAGGTCATCGGCTTTCGGCTGCAGACAACACGGATCAAAACATTCTTCTGATAAACTCGTTAGCAAATTGTAAAGTAGGTAACAGTATTCTACAAACATAGGAATATGGAAGAAATAAAAGAATATAATCTTTCATTTTTTATTTAAATTACTTATGATTAAAATTTAGATCTTTATTAACACTTATAAATAGTACTTCAGTTGCGTAGTTACATTTTATGTTAAAAGAAAGTTGAAGGGTTATACCTAGTAACAATTGTATATAACTTATGTGAGCGTTTTCAAAATATTATTTGTTTATAGCTTTTTACTGTTACCATCGCTGAGCGGTTGGAAGTGTTGTTGTTTGCTGTATTCAAATACTGTTTAACATATCTTCCATTACGCCTACAGTTAATAAATTATTTTGTTTTAACGGTTATATAATTAAAATATTCTGAGACGTGGTATTTTTGTTTTACACAGCAATGTTGTAATTTCACAATTGGAACATTGAGCCAAACTTTGCGACATAATTAATGAAATATATTATTAATTTTAGCCTACTAATTATGTCAACAATAATAGTTGTTTACAATTTTAATAGCGTATTTGATTATTATTTCAAGGAAAATCATATCTTTAATTTTGTTTTGTTTTAGGTGTTCCACCTCTCCCGGCGATACTGCTTCACATGATCAAGTAGACATCGATGGAGCAGGTTGTTCGTTTTGGACAAACGAAATATTGGCGACACCGCAGAAAGTCACAACTACTGATTATCCTACAGAAGAATATGATGTTACTGGAATATTTTCAGACACGGAACAAGAGTCAAAATCGGTCACAAGTGACTACGCTCAGCTTCTTGAAGGCGTGGAGAAACTTTCGTCACCAGCATCTTCACCCGAACAAACCTCTCCTAAAAAAACTTTCAGCTCTGAATCATCAACCTTTCCGATACAAGGCCGTCGACTGTTTGATGTTGACTTTCTATTCAAAGAAATGTCGCGCATCAGCCAACATAACAAAATGTTTCAGTGTTCGTTTGAAAATATGCGATTAATAAAAGAACATAAAAATGGAATGATAAGTAAATTTGATTTCAAGTGTAATATGTGTGGTACTGTTGAATCTATTTTCTCGGAGGACCCCCAAACAAATAAAGTCAACTGTAACATGGCATGGGTGAACAGTATGTTGTTAACGGGCCAAAGTTTTACACAGTTACAAGACATAACTTCAACTTTGGAAATGCCTTGCATGGCCAAGGAGACTTTCAACAAATGTCAAAAATCCCTATCTTCTGTTATACACGATGTCGCATGTCAAAGTATGGAAGCCGCTGGCAAAGAAGAAGCAAGATTGGCAGTAGAAAATGGCAGTGTGGATGTCGACGGAGTTCCTCTCATAGCAGTTGTCACTGATGGAGCTTGGTGTAAACGATCGTATGGAAACAAATATGATGCTCTTTCTGGGGTGGTAAGTTTGTGTATTACGTAATCTTATTGCGTGTTGAATAATAATTTGTAGGCAATCTGTGTTATATCAGTAATTATGTATTATTAGTAACTAAAATAAGTTCATGACAGTGTGAACAACACGTAATAGTTATTTTGTTAATATTTCCTTCTTTTGTAGATAAATGCGACAATTTAAATTCTTTATAAGTGCAAACATTGTATAGTTATTTTGTGATAGACCTGTTTGCTAGTATGAAAGTCTTTTAGGCCTACCGGCATAGAGCCATATACTTAGAGCCTATTGACATAATGCCAGACATTCGAAATAATGTAATTATCCTGATTATACAATGTTCGTTACCTTACATTAAGTTTTACAGCGAACAGATTAAATATGCTTGTTTTTTTTTCTTATAGGCTTGCATAGTAGGAAAAGAAACAAAAAAAGTTATCTTCGCAAGCACTAGGAATCGATACTGCTGCATATGTTCACGAGCAAACAGTAAAAATGAGACGCCAAAGGACCACGTCTGTTTCAAAAATTGGAACAAGTCTTCAAATGCCATGGAATCTGACATCATAGTGGAAGGTTTCAAATGCAGTGTTTCCATGCATAACCTGAAATATCATCAGCTGATTGGTGAGTCACAAGGTGATCAGTTAATTTCAGATGTTATTAATTATTATGTATTTGTGTCGATCGTATATTTTCGAAATAATTTCAATGCCGTGTGGTATTTAATGTTTTTATTTCCGACGTCGCACGTTTCATATGTTTTCATACAATGCTGCATATTGTAACGAACTGAAATGTAGCGCTTTTGTAACAGCTACTTCCTAAATATACAGAAAGGTATTAGCTCTACAATGTTTATAAATGTAACCTCGCGAAGAGTAGGTACTAAATATTGTGAACTATATGAAAATAGTTAGCCTCAGAGCAGTAACCGAGCGCTCTGATATGCCTACAAGAAGAACGTGCATATGTGGCCATTTCGAGTTAAAAATGATTTGGTAGTTTTCTGTAGGTATTTTTCAGTGAGCCATTGTATGTAAGTAGTTGTGTTAATTAAAGAAATGTTGTCTTGCACTTGTATTTCATACCCCAAAAATAGCATAGCCATACAATTCAGAGCCTACCACTATGTTAATATATGTACTTCTTTGAGGGCTTAACTGCAGATTTATGTCTTGGTATGGTTCTTAGGAATATTTTTTAAAGGGTATGCAAGGTATAAAGTTTTCCATTTAGCCGAAAAAAGGACCCAAAAATATTGTAAAGTATGCGGCCTTAGTTTTAATATTTGTGAGAAATAGAGTATTGAAGTCTTATCTTGTTTAAGGCCATGTTACAGCGTTTAACGGCCCTTCAAAAACAATAATTTTTAATCAATGTTTTGTCTATACAGAAAAATCACCCAGTTTTAACAATACCACCTTAAACGTTTTATTAAAGTATTGTCATACCAATAAACATAACAGTTTTTTTCCAATATTTCTAAATAAGTTAACGCCAATTTTTTGCCCGAAAATGAGATAAAGAATGACAAAATAATGTATGCGGCCGAATTATACGTGGTAGATTTAAATAGCTTCTAAGGATTTGTTCACAGTTTCATTTCACGGAGTCATGAATTTTCTCAATTCATTACATTGGAAACTAACTGATAAATTTAACTCATTTTCGAAACGCTGCAACATGGCCTTGTATTTTTTTTCGTATATAAATAAATACCTATACATTTATCACATTAGTACGTAGCGTGTTGTAAACATTTTCAGGAGATGGCGATAGCAGCATTATGACCCAGTTGGTGAAGGCTCAGCCATATGGTCCAAATTTTACAATCACCAAAATTGAATGTACTAACCACATACTGCGAAATTACCTTCGAAGGATACGTTGTATTGCTCAAAAGACGAAAAACGAAATTGGTTCCGTTTCTCCTGTTCTACGAAAGGCTGTATCTGACAAACAACTCCGCCTTCGAGCTGCAGTCACCGGAGCTGTGCAGCATAGGCGTGCTCAAAAAGAGTTTCCAATTCACAGAAAAATTGAGGAGTTAAAACTTGACATTTACAATGGTCCATTTCACGTATTTGGTGACCACTCAGGATGCGCAATTAGAGGTTATTTCTGTAGCGGATTGAAAGAAAACGAGGAAAACCTTGTACCGCCTCTTCAAGAGGCAGGTATATGGTCAGAAATAATAGCAGCTCGAAACATTGTTGCACATCATGCTGTAAGCCTTTTACATAATGTCAATACTAATACAGCAGAGTCTTTCAATAATGTGGTTTGCAAGCATGTTTCAAGTAAACGAGTAAACTTTTGTTTGAGTGGTGGCTACCAAACAAGAAGCGAGCTCTCTGTAATTTCTTTTAATTCAGGTCCTCAAACACAGTCCTTTATCCATAAAGGTTTAACAAACAGTAGTCCTGGAAACATCACTAAAGCTCACATACAGCGCAAGGAACGTTCATCAGAGAAAAGAAAGCTCAGGAGGCTGACAAACCCACAAACATTTAAGCGCAGAAAGTTGTATGTGACAGGTCCTGACAAGGATTATGGCTGTGTAGAACAACGCATACCTGACATGGAACCAGACGAATATGCAAGACAGACACAGGAATTTCTCGCTAGTCTTTGTAAAACGGATGAAGAACGAGAAAATCTACAAATCGCTACCAAAGGGCAAAATGATTCTGTTCTCTGGAAATCAGAAAGAATCAAGCGACTGACAGCATCAAATTTCGGTAGAATCTGTAACATGAAGAAATCCACTAAGCGAGCAAAATCCGTTGTCAATATATTGTACAGTAGGTTTTCAGGGACGGAGGCCACAAGGTATGGATTGGAAAATGAGCATAGCGCCATTCAGGATTTTGAAGTGAACTTTGGTAAGAAGGTGGCTCGCTGTGGCTTATTCGTCGATAAGGAACACCCATGGCTGGCAGCAACACCTGACGGTCTTGTTGGAGATGATGGTATCCTTGAAGTAAAATGTCCTGCCGTAGCTGCCAGAATGTCTCCACAAGAAGCAGTGGAACAGAAAAAAGTAACATTTTGTAACATTGTGGATGGTAAAATGTTTCTGAAGAAAGGACATGCTTACATGTACCAAGTGCAGGGACAACTGCATATTACCAATCGTAAGTACTGTTATTTCGTCCTTTGGACACCACGTGGCTTACTAGTGCAACAAATTGAAAGAGAGAACAGTTTCTGGAAAGAAAAAATGATCAACAAACTGACACAGTTTTACATGACGTGCCTTCTACCGGAAATAATAGATCCACGTTATCCTAGGAATATGGAAATCAGGGAACCTGATAATACACTGTAAACAATTGATGGACAATAGCCTTACATGTAAGCCAAAATTACCACAAACAGTACAGGTAAATTCCCATTTTTAAAGAAGGATATTAACAACAAAAATGATTTCATAAAGATTACAGTTAGGCCTATAGATTTTTGTTTTCTAGTCCAATAAACAATTGAAACATAGAAAATTGGCGTACTAGTTTGACGAAAGATGTTTGAAATGATACAGTTATACAGACAAGTGCCCAGTTGCCAGTTTCCGTGCCAACAGAAAAAAAAACCTTATGTTTGTGTATGCTGTGAAATACTTAAATCAATATAATGTAACAGTGTAATTGGCATGCAGTGTCTTATAACTTTGCACTTAGATTATATTATTATGGGCCGTATCTCATTGTGAATCGTTTTAAAAGATATACGTAAAATGTTTGTTTCACTCTACATGTTATATTGTGCGCTGATAGTTTACTACTAGTATCGAGCAGCTGTTTATTTTTATTTTTGGTTTTGATGTATTAACATTAGTTTCATTATTTGTATTTGCACCGTATTATTTATCAAGAGTGTTCGAAACGAAATAATTTGTTATACTGAATCTGAAATAGTTGTATGAATATATTTATTTTTGTATGTTTAAATATGTAAGGTGGAATATTTTTTTGTGTAAACAATTAGTATGTATGTTCAGAGCTATTGTATTGTAGCTATTGTCTCAACAGTTTCAAAACATTAAGCCAGTTTTTTACCATTTACTTAAGCTGATTCATGGTGACAACTGTCTTATTTTGTGGTACAAATTACATAGATGTATAACCTGTAGTAAGAATGAACATAACAATTCTCATAGATATAAAATGTAAATAAAATTGAATGAGCATTAGGTGTTGTGTGAATAATATATTTTGTTATGAATGTTGTAATTTACAAGAAAGATATTTATATACATATGTTGTAAAATATACACATATCCATACACACTTTGCAGCAAGTGATTTCATTACATACCCTTCCATTTTATTTTGGCATTTTGTATACACTGCCAAAGGAAAAGTTTAATTACGATTTACTACCAATCTGTACAAAGTGCCTACAAGAGGTTTACATTTGTGGATACATGTGCCTCTGTAGTACATTATTATTGTAATAGTGAACGAATATTAAATTCACACATCTGGTACTTTAAAATTAAGTAGGAATATGAAGAAAACATACATTATAGTATTTGTTACATTAAGAAGGATCACAAACACACATGGTATTACCCATATTAAAATAAGAATAATATATAAATACATTAAGATTAGAAACATTACAGAGTTTACATTACTTAAGACCGACGACAATAAATAGGGATGTAGTACGTTGAGTAACATTGTCATATATTACATGACAAATTAATCCTTTAGTACACTCACTAGGTCATTGAATAATCTAAGACAATCATAAGAATAAACTCAGGCAATATAGAAAGGCCTATACGAGTACACAAACGAATAAACATTAGACTACTAGTTAACTTACAGTAGAACAAAAACTAAACATGTCTTAATTTTTTATAAAATATTTCATAAGTTTATTTATGACCCGCAGTGAAATTTACAGTTTTTTTTGTCCTGAAATAAAATTGCATTCGCTATGTTCTTTCTAGACATTGTTTTCCGCACTATCTCTTAAAAATTGTGAGCTGTAGCGCTAAGCAGCACACAGGCTGACGAACATATAAGAATAAATTTAGCCAATCAGTGTACGCTAATGCGTAGCAAGTTTAATAGTTCAGTCGGTAATAATCTAAATTATTTGTTATTAAATGCAATAGAAACAAAACGATCTCATTTGATAGCAAATGTAGATAGTTGTTTTAAAGTACCACAAATTTGAAACACCATTTGTTAATTCACAGCCAACCATATAAGGAGTGAGGCAATCATCGTTTACGTAACATATGAGAGGCTAATATTGATAATGGTGTAAGTCACTTATATTCCGAAGCACTAGTGTTACATTAAATATGTTTCATACGAAAGCCCCTCTAAATTATTTAATATTTATTAACTTTCTCACAATAATTCAAGCACTTAGTTGGTTCTGTCTTTTAAATATCGTAACAAATAATTGTTTTGTTAAAAATTGGTAATGTGCCTTATTCCACTATCATTCTAAGCCTTTCATATCATTGCATGCAGTTACGGCATTCATAATAAAAGGCCACTTATATTTTCCGAGTTTGAATAGGAAAATATATCTTTATTCGTTAACCATTTTTACTAAAGCCTGTTCTACAGTGACACGGAACCGTAAGCAACGGAAACGCATAACGGAAACTCAAACGCAATCGCAAGAGTTGTGTTGCCAATCTCATGCCGAAGCGTTTCCGTGTCCGCTTGCGTCCACTGTTGCAAGTATATTAAAATATTCGTTTTTGTGCGTTCACTGTAGAACGGACCTAATGATTTATAAGAACGGCTGAAAACAATAGCGTCCGAAATGAAATATGCTAGATGTATTTTACAGCAGAACAATAAACGGCGATTGTTTCATCAGCTGCAAAATATTGCATACAAACACAACTTTAAAAGCAACAGAGCATTCGTTTAATGGGTAATAATAATTATATTATAGTTTCTTCATTCCAAAAGAAAGTATCATGGCATAAAAATATCTTTCACAATTCTCTGAAGTGTAATCTGGCCTTAGTTCAGCGCGGAAATCCTAAACAATGACATTCCGCCGCATGCGCCAGCCAAGTGTCTCGAGGTGCCGGCTCGGTGCCGGGAAGCGGACACCACGTTCACTATCTGCCTCGCGCCCTTTCCCCTGCCCGCGCACTCTCCCACCCAGGTGTCTGCTCGGCGGTCGGGTGGGGGAAGACACCATCCCGCCTTTCGAGGGGCGGAAAGCCACGGCGAGTAGTTCCAGCGTCTGCCGCGATTCCTGCACGAAGATGAGCCCGTCCAAGCGCGCGAAGTGATTTTCCCACGGACATAGGCGGCGCCCTTAAGGGCGAGTGTCCCGTCTCAGGTCATTACTGAACTCTCACTAGATTATATATATATTTCGCATTCGTTTCGCATAATGATCTGGCAAAGTCGCATATTCAACGTGTTTATGCAGTATGGATAAGGAAACTGAAATAAAATATAAAACTGGAACTTTTTAGTTTAAAGTCAATTTTACTGGTAACTATGTGATGTATTTTAATTTAATTCAGTAAAAAATTAATTCATTCTAGCTAGCGTTTTTAAATTCCTCAGAAATTTTTATGATTTTCAAATGTTAAATAAAATTAAATACATTTTTCTTAATGAAATTTGAAACATACCACTCAGGAGCCACTAGCGATGCCATTAAACCCGAAATTGTTCAGTTTTTTATTCCATACTGCACAAAAATGTTAAACATTAAACTTTGCCAGCTAATTATTAAAAATAATTGCACTATATATATATATATATATATATATATATATAAAAAAATTTTGTTGTAAATCGGCCACTTACAAAGTCTACAAGTGTGGCCATGTTAGAAGTTAAAAATAAATTAACGACCTTGAACGGGACATACACCCTTAACCAGCATCGAGTCGAAAATGGCGGAACAGTGGCGCGGCAATTTGCACCGTCCCAGGCCGGCCAATCACAGACTCTCCCTGCTACAGAGGGCGGAGCGCTCCAGGCGGAGGGCGGGTAACAGCACAGAGGCCGGATATCTGCAGTTTCGCACGCCTCTTCGGGCCGGGATGTGCCCTGTCTTGCGATCCATCGCGACGCGAATGATTTTTAGCGACAGGCTCATCGTCAGGGGCCAGGCACTTTCCGCGAGAAAAAAAAATTCTGAACGCCCATTAAGACTGCGATACGATATGCCCGCGCCAACTGACGTCCGTCCGCAAGAGAAGCCGTTGCCCCATTTGACCGACCATTCACGACGCCTTTGCTTCCGCGCTGAATTATTGTGATTGCTGTGACGTGCACCTCAAAGAAACTCAACCAGTCAAAGTTAAAACTATCATGTCTTACAATTCACGAATATAAACACCTAATTTTCTATTTCATAACAAGGTAGAAAGATCGCAATTATTGATAAACGCACAAGTCAAAACCATCAATACATAGAAAATCACAACTTGAGACCGTCATAACTTAGAAATTATAGAGACCTGTAAAATTCGCGGATTCATTTTGCGATAGGATAGAGTCCAAATACTTTTGACATTATTTTGCTTCAGTGATTGGGCCACAGTTTATCTGAAGTACTCTGGGCCAATGAAAAATCTTTAACAGAAGAATTAGCGAATCACGATCATTCCAGTCAACAGGTGTTACGAGTCGGTAACCAATCAGCAGATGTAATTTGCACGAGTGCGTAGAGGATCATGGAGTCTATCCTTTAGGGATTTGAAATCGCGAATTTTACAGGTCTCTAGAAATTACGCAACTTAAAAGTTGTGAAAACTCGAAAACCAGTAATCATGAATTACGTTGTATAACTCTCGTGAGTTAGAAACAGACAACTTATAAATGACATAGGTAGGGCCATGCGTGTTAAAACTTTGTAGAATTGTCTGTGTTTCTGTCTTTGTTGGCTGGGTTCATCCCAGGCGCATGTCTACCGTCAGCTCACCAATCACAGCCAGCCAGCGCGGAAGCAAACGCGTCCTGAATGGCCCGGCCAAACAGGGCGACGGCTTCTCTTGCAGACGGCCGCCAATTACAAGGAGACAATCACTAGGGCGGGCATACCTTATTGCAGTCTAACGAACAATAAGATTTTTTTTTCACGCTAAAAAATACATTTCTCTACACGTTGGTTACGTGAAATGTTTGACTTAGAAACATGTGTATGACGCAGAACGAGCACTAAAATTAGTTTAAAGATATTTGTTATTGAACTTTGATAATTATCATATTTGTAACTAAGTATATTTGCTCAATTTTCAAATATATTTTAAACAATTAATTTAATTAAATACCCGCCTCAAATGTTAAATGTTGATAAAATGACTTACATCATTATATCATTAATATTTTATTCCATGTAAGGTAGAAATATGATTTCTAAATTTGATAATAAGGTGATAAATTTTATGATCTTACCGTTTCCTTCCTGTAAAACTTAATAGTTTTTTTTTGTCACTTATGATAGCTGTCACTGAACTCTTGTAGACATTCGATATGTCTTACGATTGGGAAAATAAAATATGACTACAAACTTCCAGTTCATTTGATAACTCTTTTTTTACTAAACGGAAGGTCGAAAAATAAAATAACTCCTCATTTATACATTACAGAAATTATTAGTATTATTCTTTTTATTGCTAGCTAGAGACCGGAAAAATTCTCGGGTTCAATGACCTTCAGGATAGACTCCAATATCCTCTGCACACTCGGGCAAATGCCAACTGTTCATTGGCTGCTTACTTGTGAGTCATCTCGACTGGGTGGCCTGTGATTCGACACTTCTATGAGTGAGGGTCTCTAATTGGCCCTCAGTCCTCCAGATTAACAGTGAACCAAAGGCAGAAGCAGCACTTAGGTAAAATTATTTGAATTTTAGCAATACACGAAACGAATCCGCGAATTTTTCAGGTCTCTATTGCTAGCCCTCAACTTAAAAAAAACCGCTGCTCAGGAACACCCGCTACGGAACGACACGCGAGAGTAGGAGGACCACAAGTTGAAGAACCACAAACCACACTGCGACCACACTTGTGCGTGAGTGCGTGAGTGTGCGTGTTGCCAGGCGCTGTCAGCACGTCCTCGACGCCGAGGGCTTCAGGGCTGCAGGGCTTCAGGGCTTCAGGGCTTCAGGGCGTGTCACGCGGCCAGTCATCAATCAATAGCGCGGCGCGCGTCCGGCCGTGTGCCTAGCGGCGGACGTCTGGCCTGTCCTGCGAGGGGCTGCTACCACCAGCACGCGTGCGTCTGGGGTGCTGTCACGACTTACAAACACACAAGATATTATCTTCTAGATTGTGCCTGTTCTAAGTATTGTGTTTCTAAGTTATAGTTCTAAGTTAAGTGGTTCGGCGTTACGTGTTTCTAGGTTATGACAGTTCTAAGTTAAGATAGTTCTAAGTTACGTCTTTCTAAGTTATGATCGCTATAACTTATGACAGTTCTAAGTCACGTGGATATTTTTTCGAGGTTTCTAAGTTATGACTGTTCTAAGTTACGTTTTTCTAAGTTATGATAGTTCTAACTTATGACAGTTCTAAGTTATGATCGTTCTAACTTATGACAGTTGTAAGTTACGTGGATATGTTTTTCGATGTTTCTAAGTTGTGTGTTTCTAAGTGGTTCCCTGTGCATCTGCGGCCAGACCGGCGTCTCTGTTGCGGTCCAGCTGTGGAGTCGTCTGTGGTGTCTCCCGCCGCCATGCCTCGAGGCCAGGGACTAGTGGATGACGGCCCGGCCCATTCCCAGGCACGAAATTTCCGGGATGTAAATTTCCTAAACCCGGGATGTTCGGGACTGACAAAAAAAAGAATAATTGGTATGAAAAAAACACCACAAATGAACATTTTACGAACTAAACGCAATCAATTTAGCTGTCACTGTCACTTTGACTTTCTTGTCCATCAGTCCGCCATCTTGTTTTAACAGCTGATTTTATTCGCGTCTGTGCCGGCAAACAAAGAAGTTATGAGTTGTTAGAATTGTAACGTTGTAAGTGAAAAGGTGTCTAAAAAACTGCGCTTTTCATCACATAAGTAGGATTATTAATTAGTTTTTTTTAGTTATTAGCATAAATTACCTCAAATAATTGTTCTGGACTAAATTTTGTAGTTTTTTTTTTTTACAAACTGTGAATAGTAAACGGACAATATTTTCTTGCAGTTTAGGGTTTATTTTTTGTTATAGTGTTACGTTCGATAAAGAGACAAAAATTATTCCTGTCTCATATTCCCAGTTAATACCTATGTTTGTCATTTTTTTTATCACTCACTTGAAAATAAATTACTTTAACTTTGATAACATGATAGGCCACTTTCACCTTTATAACTGCCTTCGTGATTTAACTAAAAAATTAAAAATAAAAATCCCAGAGCCACACTTACTACTAAATAAATATTACTACTATAATCTCCATAGATATGTGTATAAAATAGAAACTGGAAGTGTAATAATAAAGTAACTTATGAAATACAGCTACATAAGTGTAACGCGCCTTAGTTATTAAATTTAAATGTTTCTTATATTCAACGTTAGGCGCCTTACAAATAACGATTATTATAAAGTTTAGCTGTTAACAAAAAACGGGTGAAAATTATTCCTTTTTTTTTTTAACTCTAAGTTTGTGTCAATTGGAAATCTTTTGATGATATTTAGAATTTTGAAAAATGCCCTTTCGAAAATCTTTAATTTAATTTTTTTATTTGAAGTAAAAAATTTAATCAGAAATACCGTGTTGGTTTTGTCTTTGATGTACATAATATATGTTTGTAAGCCCGAAATGATTTTGGTAGATTTCATTTTTGTGTATTTACGCCCTGATGAATTTTAATATAATATACTTATTTAATGGTTATTTAATTTCTTACTGCTAACATTTTTGGTCTATAGCACAAATTCAATTTATTAATATAATTTCCATTGGCATCAAATTAAAATAAATTGATATTTAAATAAAAGATTAGTGCATATAAATAAGAGTGTTTGTTATATTCATAATTTTCCACAGGCACCTTAGGCACCTTACAACCTCCTAGTTACATATAATGCTTTGTTAGAAAAATTGAAATTGCTGATTTTTACTTCTGGAGCCAACGCTTCATTGGCTGCAGGTAGGGGCCAATCCAAGATGGGGGCCCCAGACCCTCCTTCCTCTTTCTGTGCCCGCCACTGGTTGCAGGTCTGTCGGCTAAGGCTCGTTCTCTCTCGATTTTTTCATTTTAACATGTGCCTAGTTGTTAATTTACTAATTTACCGTCGTTGCAAACATTTACATGTACGCTTAAAAAATGAGATGAATTTTCCGACGAGATAATTATTAATTGCTTGTTTTTTGTGTGACCTCTTTTAATGCAGTGTAATTGTTGGAACAACCCTTTTTAAAAATAATTTTGTAGTTTTTATTTTTAAGTTGTAATTTTAAACCTATTATATATACAATTTGAGGGGCCTACTTGAGAATTTTTTTTCTATGTTTTTTTAAAATTCTCGGGAAATAAGTTTTAATTCCTAAAATAAAAAAATATTAAAAAGCTACTAGAAACTAGTATAAAAATTTTTTTTATATTATATTATTTTAAGAAAGTACAACTTTGCCATAAACTTAGCACTGTACACACATGTAGACTTGTGGATTGGAGACTTGATAAACATTCATGTAACTGACAATGGGATACTTTACCGTATAGATTGTATATTACGACACACACACATATATAAATCAATCAGATAATTAAAAAGTGGAGGCATTTTTATGGACACTTCTAGTAGTATTGGGCTGATCAAGTCACTCATCCTAATACTTCCTCTCTATTCCTAAAAGCCTAACACTTATCTATCATACGATACGGCTCACTCAAAAAACTTATTCATAACAAGCGGGATCCGCAACTGTTAAGCCCTGATAACACTGATAACATCAATCAACAGAACAATAAAAGGTACTTGCTTTTTATCAGTCACTTCGAAATGCTTGGGAGGGTTATTTATAAACTGGCCAGTGAAGCCTGAGAACATCGGAATTGAAGTTGTTTTGGTGTGATATCAGGAGCTTATAAGATTCGGAGAGGCGACATTGTTGTGTAAATTTTATATTTGTGTTATGTAAACCTCTTCTCTGATCCTATCAGCCTGGTACTATCATATCGTACACTGATACAGTTTATAATTAAATAATCACGACGGACATTGATGACTAAATAAATAAAGTCGTTTCGGAACACATGGCAGCGTCATGCCATAACCTCAAATGCTCGGCCGGCCGTGTGTGACAGCGACATGAACTATGCTGTGAGGGAAGTCAATATGAAATTGCGACCCGTCACTTTGTTCGAATCATCGGAAACGACGTCGAGGCGCGAAGTGTGCGATTGTAAGATTAAGAGTGGCTCACGGTCCAGAAAAGGTAAAAAAAGGAAGCCGTAGCTTATTGCTTGGCTCTATTTTTTTAATAGTGCATATTCCGGGCGGAGAAGATGGTCACCCTTTCCACAGTCAGTCGGCCAACTGATACGTGTCGTGATGTCTGTATTCATTTGTTGGTTGTAACACTATGAAAATGTCTAAAGTAAAAATTACTCTGCCAGGTTAGATAGCGTCCTCGAAGCGCGAGCGTTCGGCGTGATGCGCACGTGTGAACTAGGCTCTTTGCCCGGCTCGCGTCAGCGGAGACGCCGGTGAGATCTAGCGGAAGCCGCCGGAACTAGCTCGGCGCTGCGGCGCCCGGAGGTGACGGCGGGTCGTGATGTGCGCGTGTGAACCAGGCTCTTCACCCGGCTCGCGTCAGCGGAGACGCCGCACAGTGGGGCCAAATCCGAATTCCCTGGCCAAAAGTCTTAAAATTATTTTTTTTTCGCGAATCCTGTAGTTATATAAGTATCCAGGGCATCAAGAATTGCACAAATTACTTCGTTATGACGAATAGTTTTTGCACAGTAATTGAGAGAAGACAAAAAACTCAACTTTCAAAAAAAAATTAGGTAAAAAAACGTCTTTTATTGATTGATGCACTCCTTTTGGTTCAACATTTTAGAGTTCTCAGAGGTACCAGCTTAATCTACGTTCTTTTCTGATTCTTAGGGTACATATTTCGTATCGGGAAAGCTACAACTACCTTGCAAATTAACGTATTTTAATAAAATAACGGTAAAATTTAAGTAAACCTAACTGTTCTTTGAGCTACAAAATTTCCCCCGATTTCCCCAACCAGATTTTTGTGTTTTTAGGTACCCTAATATGTACCCTATATAGCCCTTAAAATGGCATTTGCTCAAACTTGCTCGTTTGAAAGATACATAATTTTTAATTTGCCCGTGGAGTATATTCAGCTGCAGAAACTCAACTGGGCTGCGAGCGACGGTGACCGCCACGCGTGTTTTTTTTTGGTTCTCGTGTTTTGACTGGAAAGTTTCGGAGGTGGTAAACAAAGATGAATCATCGTTTTTTTATTATTCTTTGTTCACTCTTAGCTGAGTTCTGAAATAAACAAAGCCGACTGTAAACAAACATTGTGTGTGGCTGGGATCTCCACGCACAGTAGTCGTGCGTAAGAAATAGTCACTTGTTATGTACCGTTTATAAATATTTTTTACCCTGACTATTTGCAAACAATAATTGTTATAAATCATTACAACATATCACCATTAATCTGCAATTTATTTAAATCTGTTAAGCATGTATTTTCTTACAATTGTGTTAGCAGACGACATGTGTACACTTGATGCACGATTTACCAAGCACGCCTTGCGCTGCCTGGCGCTAGTTGTACTTCGGATTTTCGCGCGTACGGTTTTGTTTATTCATCTACTTGTTAGCTTCGATTTAATTTTTAATTTTTATGGTATTAATAAAATTTACAAAATTATTTTTGATGTGCGTGTCAAATACAAACCTAAGCAAACGATTTGCAATCACTGCCTTCAGCCTAATCACATCCGGTTTTTGTTCGTCAGTCTTATACTTTTCAATATTTCAAATCAATTTCCAAATGACCACTTCACATTTAAAGGTAAAAACTGCGAGCTTAAAATAGGTTTTATGGTATTTGAACTAAGCAGCCTCAAAAACCCCAAGGTTCTACTTTTTACGTGCAAATAATGTTTTGACACTTCCGAAGTTATTCCGAACAAATTGCGGAGAAGTCATCTCGAATTTTGAAAGCAACATTAACAGATTTGCTATCAGTTTTGTTGGGAACACAACCAAATCCCGTTTTCTGCGTCAAAAGCTTCTTTTTGGCTGTTTCAAAGTAGTTTCGAAGTAACTAGTTCGAATTTTATGTAAAAATAAACAAATTGAATTCAGCGACCTCGAAATCATTCAGGGGACAATTTTTTAACGCTACTATCAATGTTGTGGTATTTTCGAAGCAATTTTAATTAAAATTCGAAGTAATGTTATTAAATTTTGACGTAACATTTAAAGATGTACAATTAGGGACCTCAGAAACCCAGCAAATACACAGTTTTCTGCGTCAAAGGCACATTTTCGCCGTTTTCGAAGTAATTTCGAAGTAAATATTTCGAATTTCGATGTAACAACAATGGATTTGAACTCAGCGACCCCGAATACCCCCGAGTACGATAATTCGCGCCAACTGTCTAACATTTTTGACTTTTGGCCAGGGAATTCGGATTTGGCCCCACTGTGCGCCGGTGCGATCTAGCGGGAGCCGCCGGAACTATCTCGGCGCCGCGGTACGCGGAGGTGACGGCGGGTCGTGATGTGCGCGTGTGAACCAGGCTCCAAGCCCGGCTCGCGTCAGCGGAGACGCCAGTGCGATCTAGCGGGAGCCGCCGGAACTAGCTCGGCGCCGCGGCACGCGGAGGTGACGGCGGGTCGTGATGCGCACGTGTGAACCAGGCTCTTTGCCCGGCTCGCGTCAGCGGAGACGCCAGTGCGATCTAGCGGGAGCCGCCGGAACTAGCTCGGCGCTGCGGCGCTCGGAGGTGACGGCGGGTCGTTACGCACCCCCGAGTCCCACCCCCGCCGCCAGACCTGGCCACGTGACGCCCGCCGAGGGGCAGAAACCACCCCCCGAGGCGCGGAGGAGCTCATTAGCCGGCTTGGTTCGTCGCCGATCCTTGACGGATGGCGAGCGTGACACGCGTCGTTGCCACGGGTTTGTGGGGGGAAGAGAGGGCGACACTTGATACCTACGATCTTCGAGTGACAGCGCCGCCATCTTGCCAGCGTACCTGGCGCGGGCTGGATGTTGCGTGCACAGAAATTAGAAATAAACTTTCCTGTTTTTATATTTTCGTGAGGAAAATTCATAAGGTCGGTCTCAGGACGTAATTACGCCGACGTAATCCCAATTTTTGGACTCTCGTTTTAATCGGGTGCAAAGTCTCAACTGAGAAAAGGGTTTTGGGATATAAACTGCGATCAAAATTCATACCTCATCCTATTTGCGAACTTTTACGTAAATTGTTACCGGTCTGAAAAAAATTTAAGGTTTTTGGGTTTTCTTAAAACTATATTACACGGAAACCTTATCTGACACTTATTTTGTTTTGAATTAATGACCATCGTTAGCAATACATTTTATAAAATATCCATAATTAGAAATTTAATTTTTTACAATTTAAATTAAACTTTTAATAAATAACAATTGCAAATTTAACTGATTTCCCCCCCCCCCCCCTCCCCGTACTTTCAATAGTTTCTGATGTCTAACATCTTAGCTTATTTTGTAGGAGTAAATTCGGGAATGGAACGAAAGTCACATGGAACGGAAATGTGTTACCATGGTTCTGCCATCGGTGGCGGATGGCGCTAACCAAAGTTCACAAAGCCAAATAGAAACTTAATTTTTTTAACTGTTTAATGAATTTGCACGAAATTGGCGGTATTTTAATCAAAATTCCTTGTGGAAAACCGGGTCCTAAGATGGGGTTCAGTTTTTTTTTTTTTTTTTCCATAAATGTTTAGCTTTTATCGGAGCCGTTTAGTTATATAGTTTAAAATTTTGGTATTCTAATCAAATGACTGTATAGTCGGTAGCTGCAGCGGCGGGTGAGGAAACTACGTGTAATTAACGTCCAGATATAGTTCAAAAACTATTTCCGTATATTTATCACGCCTGGTATTATTTTTTTTTTTTTTTTAAGAATTCTAGGTTAAATTTTGTATCTGAGTTCCGTATTATTAGTGTATTTGCAACACGAGAACACCGAGGTTAGATGATCCACATCTCTGACGAGTACTGCAAGACTAGCTCACTTTTTTTGTATTGTTCTCTTCTCTGAGCAGTTCAAGCCACAGCCTTGATATTTTGTAATGAAAGCGGGGGGACCACCATCCCCGCCTGGAAGGAGCACCGGCTCTATCCAAAAGGAGCACCGGCCCCGCCTAAAAGGAGCACCGGCTCTGTCTAAGAAGGAGCACCGGCCCCGCCTAAAAGGAGCACCGGCCGCGCCTGGAAGGAGTCCAGGCAGGAGGCAGCCGCGCGCTCGGCGCCTACCACGCCGACTCGGTCGTCTCGCAGAATGCGCCGGGCCTCAACTCCATTAAGACGGCACGGTCCATCGCCGAGGGTAACCGCGTTACCGAGTCCTGTTAGAGTGAGGAGGAGGGGGGCTACCTCTCAAGGACCAGAGTGCCCTGCGCCGAGAAGTCCTGCCGGGGACGCTAACCGCGTTACGACGCACCAACCTGGGGTCGGCTATCATATCAAAAAAAAAAACACTGGAAAGGGGCAGATAGTGTATCACTTCAGAATATTGAGTGACTGTTCACCCTACCAAATAATTACACACACACACACACACACAAACTAATTCCATACGTTGCAATGCCTCAATCTATATAATTTTTTTTTTTTAACCGTTTGAAGCAGTACACACATAAAAAAAAACTCTCGCTCGCTCTAATTCTCTATTTATATCATACATACATACATACATATACATATTTATGCGTGTGTGTGTGGGGGGGGGGGGCATTTTTTTCCCAACCACCGATAGATTATAAAAAAAGACAAATTTACATAAAAAATGTTACCACCTGATCAGCAGGGTCTTATTTTTATTTTTTAATATTTAATCGGCAAAACGATCGAAGCATTTGTCATATCGTAACACAAGCTTCTCGATTCTTTCTTCGAAGAAGTCAGTCGCCAGTGAGCAGAGATAGAGGGGCAGCACTAGGACTTATCTCCCTCACGACACCGCTGTGTATCTACACATGTCAATATATAGCATCGAAAATAATAAAAATCTATGTTTTTACCTATCTGTATTTTTTATTTATATTTTTATTTGTCACAGGTGTGACACAGGTACATAAAAACACGGGCGTATTCGATTGCAACGTTGTGTCAAAATTTCAAAGCAATCGTTGAAGAACTTTCGGAAATTTAATATTTTGTACGTGTGTGTGTGTGTATGTATATACATATACACACTCCGGCTTAGACTCACCCCGGCATCGCACGGTTGCGATTTACTAACGTGGCGTCATTTACATAAGTATGTATTATATGTAGTACATGATACAAATATAAATATATATAAATAATTTAAATGCCTAAGGTAACCGACATATTTAATTCTATAAAGATTTTTATGTGATGTTCATAATAAATTAGTATTTTTTTTACCAATTTCGAAAGTAAAATGTTTATTATTAATAGATAGTCATTAATTTGATTTATTAGTCAACTTTAAGTAGCGTAAGCCATTGTAAAGATATATAATATACTATATACATATATTGTTATGAGTATATGTATGTATAAGAAAAATACAATAAACTATGGATCGTAAAACAACCCTGTGATTCTGTAATGGTGGGTGGAGAACACAATGACAACCAAATTATGTTGGAAATAAATGTCAGATTTTAAATACTGTTAATCAAAAATAATAATACTCAGTAATGCCATTGAATATATATTCAATGGTAATGCCAAAGACCAATGTCTTATTTCTTTCAGAAAATTAAATGGTTAAGACAAATAAAAAAAATATATCTAAAAATCTGCGAACAAGTTGGGCACAGTTAGCTACCAGACGTTTATGTTTCACTCTAAATCCCACAGTTCCTTCAAAAAAAATGTTGATGTACAGGTTTGTCTGTACTTATATGTATATATATGCAGACAAAAAAGTTTACACTTAATAACTTGCACTACTGGCCTTGTAATAAACAATATAATACACTGTTACTGTAGTGCAATAATGGCTAAAATGTGTTGGCGTCACTAGGATTTGCGACAACGGACATTTCCAACATGGCCTACCTGGTGCTTGTCTCTGGACCAGTTGCCGATCAGCTCACTGCAGGCGTTCGCGGTAGAATTGCGCAACGATTTTCACCACAAAATTTACTTGGAAGTTTCGGGTTCAATACAATACCGCGATCACGCCCGCACACGCAAATTACACTTTAAATCATTCCTGCCGCCAGGACATCCTGACGGCAGGCTCACAGGACCAAGCGGGGGAAACGTTCCATTTCCCATCATCCTCTGCGCCAGGTGCTTCGTAACAGGCGGCTGCCAGCCTCAGCCAATCACGAAGCACCGTCCGAGAACTCAAAAAGAAACTGAATTTAACGACTGAAAATGTTCATAAAATAATCATTTAAATAAAATTAATAGTGTCAAGGTCTCTCAAAAGTCGTTAAATACGGTTTAAAAACAAAATACAGTTTGTAAAAAAACATCCTGAGAAGGTAAAGAGAGCACTTATGACGTCATTGTCGCTAGGCAACGGTAATGCAAAACGTAAACAAACTTAATCAGCACACTGTAATACTGTGATATTACAGACGCCGCTCTCTTACATAATGCACACCGACAGTTAAGAATTTGGTTGAATTCAGCATGCCGAAACACAACTCTTTGCTGAAACTGGCAACGCCGCAACGGCAACACCGCCTGCGACGGAAATAGATCGCGCTGACAGTTGATTCCTGGAATCGGGCCGTCACGCGACACCTCGAAGCACAGCGCTACGCAACTCATTGCGGATGTCGTCGTCTGCAGCTGTTGCCTGAGGTATCACCGTGCCTCGGCTAAGGTCAAGGTCTCCGGCACTGAAGAATCAGCACAGCAGCTTGGACGTCAGTGTGCCATGCACGGTAAGTGCAGACTCTGGAAACTGCGAGCATGGCTGTGTGGCGGTTACTCAACAATGCCGCACGTGTGCAGGTACTACTGGGCGAGATGTCACCTCCGCCGCCGCCCCCGACACATGTCACTCCAGGAAACCACGTGTCAGACGGAGGGATGAGCAGCTGTTACGCCCGACACCACGTGACCGGAAGCACGGTCCGTGCGGTTCGCCAGCGATCGTAGAACTACCGAAGTCGCAAACTCACAAATCGTTAACTTACCCTGCTTTACCATTCGCGCACTTCAATTTTATGCGTCCCTGGCAGAATAACAGTCCCTGTGCCATTTATGCAGCTGGATCCTAAGCTGAAAATCCTAACTTAATTACTCCTTAAGTATTGGTCTTTGTATTCACTTAAAATCAGCAAAAATAACTCAATTATTAAAATAATAGTAAAATCAATACTTTTAAAATTAAAGACATAAAGAACATTTCGTAACACATAACATTAATCCACAAAGGTCAATAAACATTTAAACATATAAACATATAACGTTTGGCAAAACATAGGTACATTTAACACTGGCAATTTGTAGATTTAATAAAATTTCAGAAGTTCATGACAAAAATATACACTATTAACTTTATAGTCATTAGTCCAACTCGCAACAGAGATGCTTTGTTTACCTTTCTCAACATAGAATATCACAAGTCCCTAACTCAAAATATTATTATCACGTTTATATAGAATATCATTTTTACACATATCTCATTGAAACCGATCGAATAAATATCACATATTTGTTTTTGCAAAAATTGAGGGGTACCACCACCGACCGAACCAGACAGATCGCTTCGTGGGGAGTAACGCTGTAGATGTGTGTGTGACGTGATCCATCACACACTCCATGAATGGCAGGCGGTCACGTGTCATGACAGCCTCTGCCGCTCTACCGGATTGCTCTGCGGGTGCCTTGCTCATGCCACTGTAGGCGTGGTTCCCAGTTCCTCCGCGCCGTTCTGCCCTATGTCACTGGCAGATTGCGCGCGGCCGATCTCATTCAGTGAATGATTCGAATTTTTGCCCAGCACAGTCTTTGCAGTAGCATTCACTATGGCATGCAGTCTCGTGTATTTACTGTGCACATCCATGAAGAGGGTAAGGGTCCCAATAGGTCTATTTGACACTAACTTCGAGGGCTCTACTAGGCTAGGCGGGAAATTAAAAATATATCGTCGCCTGCTATGCGGCAGCCATGTTTATTTTTCTCGTCAACATTGGAAAAAAAATAATAATTTCGGCTGCTAGGATGTATCCAGAACAGCCAACTTTGAAAATAAAATAATTGTATATATGACTGTGATTCTTACCACTGCTCTGTGCACGCCGGGGCAGTACAGCTGTCGCGGCGAACGGCCCCGAACACTCCCTAGAACCAGCATGGCCCAGGCTCAGGGGCAGTTCCCGTGTAACCTTGTCTCGCGCAGATGCCGGCCTCCAGCTGTCTTCGAAGTAGGCTCGTTGTTCTCGCCTGTACAACTGCAGACTTGCAATAGTGCAGACGCACTCTGTGAGCTCGATCACAAGCTGACAGCTTCGCAGTGACGTCTTGGCATAACCTGTCGGTATCTTGCAGGGATTTTAAAATTTTGTAGAAATGTCTGTAACTTTTCGTTTTTTTCCCCCCCAGAAATACGCGACTTAATCAGATGCGATAATGAATTATTCCTTAAGCTTTGTCTCCGGAAACAGCTCTCCTGTCTCGGACGTAGACATTCTCCTCGCTCGCTCCCTAGCGAGCTGCGCAGTCTGGGCGCAGTTACGTCCACGGAGCAAGTGAAGAGACACGGAAAACGTCACTACAATGTTATTGGATGGTCTCTTCTGGGTGTGGTGGGTGTATGAACGTACCTACCTCAAGTCAGTAAGTACGGCGGACAAAACCCGCCAAACAATATGTAAAGTGCATTTGCAACATAACAACACATTAATTAGCTCCTTACCGATATTACACATCTCAGGCGATCATTGAAAGGCTCACTTATATTTATGAACAAATATTTTGTTATTATAATCAGGGGCGCAACAACTAAATTTCCAAAGGGGGGGCAATATACCTTTTTATAAAGAATCATCGATCCCCTCTATTGAAGCGGGAAAATTTGTATTTCAAGGTGGAAAATGGTACTATTTAAGCAGTTTGATTATATAAAAATTGATTACACAGCACTTTATTTGCCCCCGTTGCCCCCACTTCAGGGTTTCAGAAGGGGGGGGGGCAAAATACCCTTGCCCCCCCCCCTGTTGTTGTGCCCCTGATTTATAATATTTCCCCCCACCCCGGTCCCTTGATTTCTCTCGATCGTCCTTGCTTATTAATTTTCTTGGTCTGTAAAGTAATTATTAAAGGAAGGCGGCGGTTATTTTCTAACTAATTACCGTCGTTCGACAGCGCAGGAACCGGGTTCTCGTCCGCCTGTTCCCTGGCCGAAGGAGAGTCATCGAGCTGTCAGTCTGTTCTACGAAATACAGCAGTCTCTGAACGTAGGGCAGACTATCTCGGGTTGCGCACACAGCCTTCGCCGGACTGCTCGGCACACGGCCATCAATCCCCTTGATTGAGTAAAATTATGAAGCGAGCGCCCTCATATTTCACCCCATTAGCATTGCCATTAGTGAGTCAGGGAGCGGCCGATACTCGGCGTATCACTTGCGCCCGGCGGGACCAACAACAAGGCAGCCGGGAGCCGGCAGGAGCATTTGTTACCCGCGGAGGAGGCGAGGGCGCACGCAAACAGAAACACGGGGAAAAAAACATTTATGCGGGCCGGGGAAGAAGTTTGGCGGGGAATAGGGAAGGGGGCCAACTTCTGGCGGCGGAAGGGCAGGAAAAAGCATCAGCGTGTCTGCCCTCGTATCCTCTTCCGTTTCCGGCCCTCGTGTTCCATCGCTCATCTGCGGCGAAGCTTCCTTCCTGCAGCCTGTCAGTACGAGGCTCGTGAGTACCGTAAAATGGGGGCGAATAGAAAAAACAGTCTGGCCAAAACTTCATTATGTATGATATCTTAAATTAAATTAATTTATATTTTGTAAGTTAACTATCAATATTATATTTACAGCGAATCGCATTGAAAAATCTGCACTTGAAGATACTGCAGTGTATGTATAAGTGTGTTGGAGTGTAGTGTATGTTTCTCGCAAAGGTTGGCAAGGCTGTATAAAGGCAGGCGGCGGCGCGCGAGGCAACGTGTGCACTACATAGAGTACATAATGTACGACACGGTGATCAAATAAAGTGGAGATACAAAAGATTTCTTGAGCTGACTGTTTCTATTCACTCCGCCCCCCCCCCCCCTTTTTTTTTCCTATTTAAGTTTCTACTCGCAGTGTTTTATGGTACGTAGGATTTCATTTCGAGAGTTAGATTGCGGAAGAGGGGATATAACCTCTTTGCCTGCTGGTTTTGCTTTCAATTTTCCTTTTGTTGGTGTATTTCTTAGGATATCGGAGGGAGGGGTTGACTTATCCCCTTTCCCCCTGCGTAAGCACCTGGCGGTAGGATTGGGGGGGAACTTAAACATTATCACTAGGGGCAGGCATTTTTCGCGAATAAATCAGAACGCCTTTTGGACTTCAACAAAGTATACCCGCAACAGCGGTTTATTCCTTGTAATTGGCGGCCGTCGGCGAGAGAAGTCGTTGCCTCATTTTACTGAGCCACTCAGGACGCGTTTACTTCCGCACTGAATACCTGTGATTGGCGGTTTAACAATCGACATGTACCTGAAAGAAACTCGTCCAATCGTGACACACAAACGATGATACATTGTTTTTAACTTTCAGCTAGTCTCAGAATCTTTTCGCGAAATATGCATGCCCCTAATTATCACTAATTGACTAGCAGGCTCGCTCGCCGGACAAGGTCGCTCATCCAGACAACCACGGGACAGGGTGTTCCGCAAACTGTGTTATCACAGCAAATGCAAACCCTCGTGGTTGGAAGTGCGCATGGAACGAGAGATTGCGAAGCGAAGCGTCAGCCAATCGGAGACGCGCCTGACGTCACGCAAGCCACGCCCACGGGAGACGCCATGCACGCACGCATGCACACACTTCTTTCACCTCTTTTCCCTGCAACTCTGGGCAGACGTCGCGACAGGAATATAGGCTTTCGTTTGGCTTAGCGACGTGTCCCACACTCGAGCCAATTTTAAGAAATGCATTGTTGGAGCAGTGTAAAGTGTTCCAATTAGAGGAGAACAATAATGACTTGATGGACATACGCCATTGCTAAGCACATGTATGTCTGTAGAAGAAAACTACAAAAAACCCCAAAAGACAAAAACACAAAATAAGCAAAAAATTGATGTTGTCAACATGATATAAACACCACATAATATTCCATAACAGGGATATGGTCAACAAACAAAGAAAAACTAAGAAAATAATGGACTAAGAGAACGAAATCCCCCGACAATTTTTTTGCTTAATTTGTGTTTTTGTCTTTTCGGGTTTTTTGTAGTTTTCTTCTACAGACATCAGGGGCATAGCCAGGGGGGGGGAGGGGTTTAGGGGTTCAAATCCCCCCCCCCCTTAGCACCAAATCTATAGTTAATTTCTTATTCATCACTCAAACAAATTTCATATTAAAATTAATAAAAATTTTACCATTACAATATTTACATTTAAGTAAGCTAAAATAGCTCTATTTTACACCTTAAAATCCAAATTTTCCCGGGAGAGGACCCCCGGACCCCCCACTTTAATACGGGGGGGGGGGGTCATGCTTCTTAACACCCCCCATACACAAATCCTGGCTACGCCACTGACAGACATACATACATGTGCTTAGCAATGGCGTGTGTCCAAAAGCTTTCATCAAGTCATGCACTCCCATTGCACAAATCTTTCAAAGAGAACAATAATGTTCAGCAGAATTAACGTGAAATTATTAAAATATCATTCAGTTATTAAATCACTGTATGTAACATGTTTACACGTGCACTTCCGAAATACGCATTCCGGTATCCGGCAGACCACGGCTGACTCGTTCCCCGATTTCCCGTATCCGTGCTGGTTGAGTGTGGAGTGTTGAGTGTGGAGTGTTGAGTGTTGAGTGTTGAGTGCAAGTGTGGCGGTGTGGGCGTGAGCGTGTGGCAACCTCTAACGACCTGGCTGTCAACAATCACCTAGACGCTAGACGTCAATAATGTTCGCAGGCTTTCCACGGCCATCGTCCGAAGTAGCTTGGCTTCTGGGCTGTAGCCGTGTCCTTGGCGAATAATTCACCTACACTCGAGTAGGTAACTGCTCCCTGATGATGGCGACTACAACGTCAACCGGAAACGTCGGTGAATTACTCGCCAAGGACGCGTCTACAACCACAGAGGCCCAGCTGCTTCAGACTGGACGTCGAGCCGAGGCGCGATGGAACATCCTCCAGCCGCACAGACGGAACCCCCTGACGGCGGCACACGAGCACTACCCCGAGTGCGGGGAGTCCGCCGGGAAGTCTTCTCCTCGCCACGAGGTCATCTCCGGTCACAGGGGCACAGCGTGGGCCGACGGAACCAGTGGCGGCTCCAAGGGTGCCCCCCCCCCCCCCCCCGAAAAACCAGTTGTCTGCCACATTAATATTGCCGACAAAATTGATTGTTTCTGAAACCAATAAAATATTTTAATATAATTAATTAATTTCTTGTAAAATCATAAAATCTGGTGGTTGGATGTCATGTGTAGTGTGAGTAGATTAAATACAAATGTAGTAATTTTAAGACATTTTTTTCTCTGGCTACTCTGAAATCCTAGAGTGCCCCCTCCGAGGTGAACCTCTGGATCCGCCACTGGATGAAACCCTTGTAGTTTGACATGAAAGGCGAACAGCATTAACTAGATACCGGAAAAATTCGCGGATTCATTTCGCGATAGGCTAGAATTCAAATAGTTATACCTCAGTGCTGCCTCTGCTGTTGGCTCACAACTCACCTGGATGACTCTGGGCCAATGAGAAAAACTCAACTAAAGCAGCGTCAAATCACAAACTGCTATGTTGGGACGTCTCACAAGACAACAGCCAATGTGTGGGTGACATTTGACTGAGTGTACGTAGAACTATGGAGTTCATGCTAGAGGTCATTGAACCCGCGAATTTTTCAGGTCTCTAGCAATAACTATTAAACAATATTTACAAAGTGACAGCCAAGTTCAAAAAGCGGACTTAGCTCCGGATCAATTCTTTATCGATCCTGGTACTCGTAAAACACAGCCATGTCGGAGTTTGCAATCGGACTCTCTACCCTCGCTTCGGTGAGACAACTTTGGCATCGGGTCGGTGTGGAAGGGAGGGGGTGCGAGTAAGAGAGAGAAAGGAACCTGATAAATCCCACTAAATTGGAGTCGGACCCCTTCCCCCCAGTGGCCTAGCCAGGATTTGTGTATGGGGGGTGTTAAGAAGCATGGCCCCCCACCACCGTATTAAAGCGGGTGGTCCGGGGGTCCTCCCCCGGGAAAATTTGGATTTTAAGGTGTAAAATAGTGCTATTTTAGCAGTTTTCGGTACTTAAATTTTAATATTGTAATGGTAAATTTTTTTATTAATTTAATATGAAATTTGTTTGACTGATGAATAAGAAATTAATTAAAGATTTGGTGCTAAGGGGGGGGGGTTGAACCCCTAAACCCCCCCCCCCTGGTTAAGCCCCTGCCCCCCTTACGGGAATGGGAACCATATCCATGAACGTACGCAGAATTTCATTTTTTGGGTAAGCGGGAGGGGATGGAGCCACTTCCTGCTGTTTGATTTAAAATTATTTCCTTATGTTGGTGGAAAATATGGATCGTTTAGGACTTCTTGGGAGAAGGGAGAGATAACAACTGCTTACCATGACCACTTCGCCGCTACCCTATTGCTTAAATCTGTGTGTGAATGTGCGAGTGACTGGTTTTAATGTAGTAGCACCTATTTTTTTTGATACTATTTGCTGTATGTTTAATCACTTTCCTTTTTATGTATGTCTATTTTTAATTACTTTAAATTAGTTATGGTCGAATCTTTTGTAATAGTTAATATTTGAACATTAAATAAAAATTTTAATTTGTTCTCTTAATATTTAGTCAACATCATGCTTAATTTTTAATATTACACTATTTGATGTAATTGCAGAAAAGTGGTTAAGTGTAAGAAAAGGCTTACCGCCTTAACTTCGCCACCAATAAAGACGATAAATAAATAAATAAATAAATAAATAACTCCGTCTCCGCCGCGAGCAGGAGGCTAGTGCTAGTTATGTGACCGACCAACCACCGTGACTCGGATCGCGAGCCGCCGGAGACAGCACCCCACTGCCCCCCTTCGCCCCCCGCGAGGCGACCAGACAGCCGTGGCATCGAGTCGCGGGCCCATTGCGACTCCCCGGCGAGCAACCCTCCACCCCCTCCAGCAGCCGTCCATTAGACTCGTCCGCCCGAGAAAATGACGACGGTAAGAGCTTCCCCAGGGCGCCGTTAGATGGCAGGCGCTTCCTCCGCGCCGGCCTCGTGGGAAATTACTTTGCGTTGTCTCGCCCAAGTTTCCCCATTGTTATCGAGGGTTTCTTTTTTTTTGTCGTCTTCCTTTTATTGGGCAAAGAGTCGGCGGCGCTTCTCGAAGCAGTTGTTTCTCGTAGTGCCTACTCGTACAAGTGTCCTCAACTAAGGGGGTACGGGGGAGGAAGAGAGAACCTTCCCTCTGTTCCGAGGCCCGTAACGAGGCGGAAGACAACGGATGGGCAGACGGCGTAACGAGATGAGCTGCGCTCCTGACACAAAGATGGGTGGACGCCGCAACTATAGATATTTATAGACGCTTGCTTGCCCTGAGAAAGCGTCGATATGCAACATCATTGATCAACCGTAGCTTTGATTACTGCAATCTTGAAAGTTTCTAATAATTTGCCGTACCTAGTGTCCGGATACAACACGAACGTTTCTGACACTTTTCTGTGTTGTTGCCAGAATGTTAAATGAAATGAATTAAAACCATTGTGACTTGATGTAAGATTTTGGACATACGCCATTGCTAAGCACATGTATGTCTATAGAAGAAAACTACAAAAAACCAAAAGACAAAACAAAAACACAAATTAAGCAAAAAATTGCTGTTGTCAAAAGCTTACATCAAGTCATGCACTCCCATTGCACAAATCTTTCAAAGATAATTAAACCATTGTGCTTTGTAGAAGGTTCATATTATGCATAACATTATTTTGACGGAGCACAGTTTAAGGACATAGCATCTTGACTTTTTTTTAAAATCACTCCAGCAGTGCGACTTAATTGTTTTCATAGTAGCCTGCAGTTCTGCATTTAGTCATCAGTTAATCCCTATTGATCTGTAGTCTTGAGACTGCTAATTCTCATCAGAAGGTAATCTATATTATTAAAGGAGAGAGTTTGTCCGTCCGTAGCGCGGAGACAGCGAGGCCTAGAGCCGTGAAATTTGGCACGTGGCGAAGTTAAGGCTTGCTTTCTTTTAAAATTGTTTCACCAAGAGGTATTCTAGAGACCGGAAAAATTAGCGAATTCATTTCGCGATAGGCTAAAATACAAATAGTTATACCTCAGTGCTGCCTCTGCTATTGGCTCACAACTCACCTGGATGACTCTGGGCCAATGAGAAACACCCAACCAAAGCTTTATCGAATCACAGGCTGCTACGTTGGGACGTCTCACAAGACAGCACCCAATGAGTGGGTGACATTTGACTGAGCGTACGTATAACTATGGAGTTCATCCTAAAGGTCATTGAACCCGCGAATTTTTCCGGTCCCTAGGTATTACTTATCGTAATAGTGACCAAATAATTCCACACTATTCCATTGCCCAGTGGAATGAACCGCGCATGAATTCTCATTTCATTTATTTATTTGTAAATAAAGTCGAGGGCTTTAACGGCGGGCACGGCACACGCCGACAAGGACACAAGCACTCCAGTACCGAGAACAGGCAAGCACTACTAGAGGACAATCCGCAACTGACCAACACACGCGAGGCACATACCTGCAGTGACCAAGACAAAGTACAAGTACACATATAATAAAAAACAAAGTATAAAAAAATATATACTGTAGATCAAAAATAATCACGCCAGTAAAAAAAAATCAACCAAAAAAAAAAACAAAGAACAAGAGGGAAGAATCAACACAATGACTCTAACCTAGCGGCATATAAATCTGGCAACTCCAACCCCTACGGTTTGGCCGAGGGGACAATTGCAACTTTTAAATTTGTAAAGTGTTTTGATGAAGTCAATAAGATGTGGAGAAAAAAAAATTAAACTAATTGTCCTAACTTGGGGTCAGATTGAAGAGGCATGAGAAAGGCTAAACTGTTAGCAAGCAGAGCCATCGAGAGAAACAAAGTGCCCTAGGGCAGGGTGTACACTGGAAAGGAAATACCCCCCCCCCCCCCTCCTTTTCCTTTCCCACGAAATCATAAAAAAAAAATATCAAAATATATCATTTCTACCAACAAAAGGAAAGAATTTGAAAGCAAACATCGAGAAAACTTGTTCTAATTCCTCCCTCCCCACGGGGCCGCACACAATTAAATTCTGCATGAGCTCCTGCCCGGGGCAAATAATTTGCTGGGCCCCCTCCCCATTACTTAATGCAGAATTTTTTTAAAACCCCACAATTAAAAAAAAAATTCTTACGACTGTAAAAATTACAGACCATAACTGTAAATGTGATGTGCATGATCACATAACTTGTAAGGTTTCCAATCAATTCAATTAGTGATAGAATTGTAATTTTTTTGCTGTAATATTAGGGTAAATGATGCATTAAAAAAATATATCTCAAAACTAAAAATAACTCTGGAGTCCCTTCCCTTATTGTATGCCCCCCCCCCCCCCCCCCCCACCTTTACTTTATTGTATGCCCTGTCTGTCAGCAGTGTAGTCCAAATTTTTTTAAATTTTAAACTGTAATATTTATATGTTCACATACACATTGATCCTACCTAGTGACAGATCATTGTAGCCCTATACGAAAATTCCATTATGAATGGGGTGGTAGTCGTGTTTTAGCCTGACATTAAAAACCTCCACAAAAAAAAACTACAAGTAAAAAGTTCAGATGACTGATATTTTCACCTGACAATGCACTATTAGATTTTTTGTTTAAATTATCATGACAAAACCTAATTACAGCTACAACGTTTACTTTCAATGAATGTGTCATTCATATCACATAGGATGCACATAAAAATGTTAATATATTTTCATTGTCATAATAAGTGATTTCTATTCCACCTCAAGAAAGGAAACACCTTTGCAAAGTAGGTAAGTACTGTAAGTACAAATTTTGTAATAAAATGAATTTTGACATGATATTATATTTAATAGCAGTAATAAATTATGTATGTCTCCATAAATTTATAACACAGTAAGTTTAATGTTACTCAGAAATCATAATCATATCATAATTAATTGACCTGTTTTCAATGTAAAACAAATATTCGTACAAAAAAAAGAAAAGAATTTTGTGACTTATTCAAGATGCTGATAATTTTTTTAAATGTTAACGCTCCATGCAAGCAACAATATTCTTAAAAGATTTCACAAAATATAGTCAACTGTTCTCTTACAAATCATTTTGAGTCATTTGGTACTATCCTATTGCTCATAAAACTTGTATTATTTCATTTAATTTTCCTGCAAAAATTTAATAAGGCTTGAAATGAAGGATAACCAATACATCAAAAATAAAATAATTGAGTAATGGAGCAATTATCACACGAACAGTATCATTTCAAAATGAGTTTGTCCTTTATTATATAATGTAATATGGAAACCTGGTGGTATTGACTTTCATGTTACCAGAGCTGGAACCCATTTTTTCTTCCAATTTAAGCTCAGCATCTTTTAAAAATGCTTACAAGAATTGAAGACTGGAAATTAAAAAAGCTGTAAGTGCCAAAATGAACATTCTGAGAAAAATCAATTTAACACTTGCAGAATACAAATTTATTTCAAAAAAGCATTTTAAACATAACAATTGGTACCTGGCAAACAATGTATGGTATGAAAATAAAAAAGAAATAGAAAAATAAGAAAATATATTAGATCATAAAAATTGAAAAGACGAAAGTCCACGTGTCATTTTCTGAATAAGGCTGTATGTGCCATGGTCAAAACAATGTCTGAAGCTAATTAAGTGTTTCATACTCCGATGATGCTGGAATAAAAGGTTCGCTTCTAAATCCAAGTATGGAAGTTATTGCTTAAAATATTTCTTCTTTCCTTAAGAAATATGACTATTTGGTTCAAGCTGCGGTAACGTTATAGATTTTATTTTGTCGTCAGTTACTCCCTTCTTCAGGACGTTAGATGTTTGCCAAACTGTTCAATGTGGCTTTTGTTTTTACTAGTCCAGGGTTGTCAGCAGACACTGAATCCATTGCACCATGGGAATCGTAAGTTTGGTAGTGTTAATGCAGTTTTCAGCTGCCTTTTTAGTTATAGAAATCCACGCTCTTCATAACTGTGACTTAATACAGGTGTGCAGGCCTGGAATTGATAATCATCTCAACCAAATCTCTTTGCACCGTATATTTGCTGACTTTTTTACGCTTTTCAATCAACCCAAGATCACGGTCACAGTTCAAGAATGAGTGACCGGCAGGGGCGTAGGAACCGGGGGGGACAGGGGGGACAGGGGGGACGTGTCCCCCTGAACTTTTTGGGTGGAGGGGACTGTCCCCCCCCCCCCCAACTTTCTAGACTGTGATATTTTTATTTTATAATATTATTCTTCCCAACTTTATTTGTAATTTCTTCACTCATCAAATTTTATCTTAAGGAAACAATAATAATTTTAACATCGATGTATCCAATGGTTAGATACAAAAACTGCTTAAAAAGCGCTATTTTGCACTTTTAAAATCAAAATTTTCCGGTGGAGGACCCCCGGACCCCCCGTCTTAGTAAGAGGGGAATGGGTTTATATGACATCAAAATCATGATATGTCCCCCCCAACTTTATGAACACAGCTATGCCAATGGTGACTGGACACAAGAAACTTGTGCAAGTGTGGTCATGGTGAAGTTTACGTACCTGAGCATAAAAAATTATAGCAAAACATTCAAACTGCTTGAATTTGAAAAATTTCTCAACAGGAATCAAATATAAATTGGAAAAAAATAAAGTGAAAATCTCATTGACCCACACAACAAATTTAGTGCTAAACACCAGGCCAAGGACAGGTGCTATTACACTACAAGCACTGATTACAAAGTTAAATATCATTATAAAACATTACTTTACAAACGAGAGCATAAAAAAGAAAACAAGCTATACAGTGTTGCTCGCCACTCAGGGATAATTAAGCTAAAGCAAGAAAGGCCTCGCTGAATCACGAATTTTGATTGCATCCAAAGTGCAAACAGAACAAGGTCAAGTAGAACTAAAGACGATTACAAAACGACTTGCCCCACACAAAGCTAGAAGATTGTTATGGCACTAACTAAGCATGGCTCACAGACAAACAGGAAAATAACCATTTTAGGCGGTGATGGCCAAAACAGTAATTCTGACAAGTAACGAGTTAAAGTTACTTTACATTAAGGATGTGGTCACCTAACACCATCACAAGACGCACAAGTTACGGGTTGCCATGACTCAACTCACATGCCTCGCCGGAGCACTCGCGAAGTACTAATCAGATGACTGTTGTTAATACCAGACAGAAGCATATTTTACATCCCTTTTTAGGAAACTTTTGCACATGCATGAAAAAACCACGTTAGGGGCGGTAGAAAAAAGAAAAGTAGAGGAAGCAAGACAAGGTGGAATGGGAGAGGCACAAAGATGAGGCGTCGCAACGTCACCAGTGAAAGTTGAATCACATAATATAATGTAGCTACAATGGCATGACAAGCTCAGACACCACGTTACCATAGAGAAACACTGGCCAAACTCATTATGACTATTAAAATGCAACTAATTCAGAGTATAAAAACACTCAACTCCTAGTACAGTTTTTGGGTGGTTCACATTTCCCTACTTAAGTTCAGAAAGAGCTTTATTTATGTTAGTTCAATCCAAACGTAGAAAAATGGCAGAAAATGTAAGTTGTTGTTAAAGTGGAATCGGTGATGCCTTGCCCTGCTCAAAGGTGTGGAATCAGGCACATGTGCCGCTGTTCAGATTGCCAACTGCTGGCGTGGTTCAATCAGGCGATGATCCCCGGTGGCTCGTCCAACTGCAAGCTAGCTAACCCAGCCCGTCCGCACGTAGCAGGCATCGAGCAAACACGCCCGCCATTCAGGCGAGTGGGAGGTAACAAGTGAACGTGGCTCATTGGACACAGCAGCCCCATGACGAGCTTTGCACGACGGGTGGCCGACAGCGCAGAAGTAGCCTTCATCTTGGAAATAAGGTCTGTAAAAACGTGTTCCGCCTACAGAAGGCACCAGTTACAGCAAAAAAACTTGATATGTTACGACTGGAAATTAATGACAGACTCTATTAATGTTAAATGATAAAATGGTTTTTAAATGGCAAATATATTTTAAAAAAACTGTAAATTTTAAGACTTTTACATAATGAAAATCACAATTATCTTTTGATTAGATGTGTCTTAAATATCATTTCGGTATCAGGATATAAATTTTAACTGTAACGAACACGTCTGCATCGTTTCGCCCTAATGACATCGTAACTATTAGCGCAGAGAGTCAGCCGGCTAGTATGACCTTGAGAGTGCGTCATGGCTGAGCAGAGCAGCTGGATTAATCGAGAGGGAACAGCGTTAATCGATCAGAACTGGCGAGCTCTGTTTCTTCCGTTCAATGTGAATCATGACCCACACGTAGCAGCACAGTGATTCAGGTGTCTGGGTATAGAGTTTTAGTTAATCTCTATCGATTTAAGTAATATGTAAGTGCACTTTAGACAGTGGTTCAATGTCAAATCTCAAAGAAATCAGCCTGTTGGCCTAAGCCAAACCAAAAGCCGGCTGACATAGTTGCCGAACGTCCCAGAGAGTACAAAATCTACTGTAATAATGACTCAATGAAAGGCCAACCTGATGGAGCAGCGAATTTACAACAGAATTCCTTAATACTGTCAACATTTCAGGCTTGCCACCACACAAATTAAAATTGAAAAATTACATTTCTTATTCTGATGTGTAATTTGATTGTATCAGGTGTAAGACTCATTGTGACAAGTCTAAGAAATAACAATAATAAAGGCCAAAATTGTTACTGGTGAACAATTTGGCAAGAAGTACATATACCTAGAATCACTCTTGACTCATCAAAAGATCAACTGGAATGTACCATGCAGCGACACCAATTTCCAGTAAGATCTGCATTTGCCATGACAGTACACAAATCTCAAGGCCTAACTTTTAAATCTATTAAGAGTGTTTATGCATGGCATGTTATATCTGGCATTTTCCTGAGTAAAGCGACCAAGTACATTAAAAGTACTCCTCCCAAATGAAAAGCCTTGACATAACCGCAACATAGTATGGAAGGAAATATTAGGTTAAGTTCAAAAACCTATAATTAATGATGACTGTGAAAAGTGAAAATGAATAAAAACCATAATATAGCTGATTACTTAAAATAAAGTGTTGAATTATTAGAATAGTATTTTTATTTTGTTTAACCAACTGCAGTTATTATGTAGGTAAGTATAAATAAAGTACAATGAGGAATGCAAAATATTCATATGTATAATGTATATTCTATTGTCTATAAATATAATCTATCTAATTCTAATCTTATATACAGTGATTGGAATAGGTTGAGTTATAGGTAATCTCTACCTAGTCCAATCACTGCATAAAACATTAAACTTTAAATTGCTAGGATAAATACATTATTTTATAAATTAAAAAAACCTACATCTCTCGCACCTCCAAACAGCTCTAACGATTTGGATAAAAATTTGTATTTAGTTAACATATTGCTTTTCAAGTTTATCTAAATAGGTGTTTTACCTGAAAAAACCGGATTTTACACACAAAAAAAGCAGGCAAAGTTTCATCACCCAGGTACTAAAAATAAAACACTGAAATTAATAAAAAAAAAAAAAAAAATTAAAATCTTGTAATATGATGTGGTTTTTCCATATCAACAATCGTGTGCACAGTATGACACACCATATGTACTATGTACATAGTACTAAAGCATGTGAATGTTGTCTGTAGCTGCAGAGGCGTTGTGCAGTAGCTTCAAAACAATCCACAATTTACTGTGTTTGTGCATTTCCCACTGTATTATTTCCAGCATGGTTAGTTGTGTGCCTTGCCAATGTAGTAGTCAGCATGACAGGGATCCACAGTACATCATCGTAGATTTTCCATAAGTATGTCCGGTGACAAATATGCCTTCTCTACATGTTCCAAATACATACATACCCCAAGTTTCGATATCTAATGGAACAAGGCAAACATGGCGTGGAAATAGGAAAAAGTATAGAGAGAAATTTGAACTGCATCAGAATTCTAAGGGATGGCAGAACAATATTATGTGAAATAAAAGATTTATAAACGTGGAAGAGTAAATAAAACTAATTTAACTGTCTTCACCAATTAGTTCAACTTATATATCACACTTTAATTGTCCAATTTTAAACAATTATTATCAGTGTGCCAATTAGCAGAATATGCTATGCTATACCTTATAATTCTGATAAAAATATAATTTTATTTTATGAAGTTAAGATTGCATTATCTTAGCTCACTGACATAGAAAGTACTAAGGGCAGGATTCATAGTCCAAGGCTTGTTTGGCGAATAAGTAATACTTTATAAAGTACTGCTTATTCTTCAAGTAGTACTTATTCCAGCAATGGATTCATAACCCTATACTTGACGAAGTAATACTTGAACAAGCACTACTTATATTGGCCATGCTGTACTTGATGAAGTATCTCAAAAAGTAAAGGACGAATTTTGTGTCCTCGAAGTAACGCTCTAATTCGTTCCAGGAAAATAGAGCGCTAATCAAAACAGCGCTAATCAAAACAGCGCTAATCAAATACGTTTTTGCCATAAGAGTGCATGTTATTCATAATAATTGGTTCTCCAGCCACTGAAATCCGTTTGTTTACTATTCCTTATATGACATTTATCTCGTTTAAATGTACGTATTTACATACTGTTAACACATCTAAATACAATTTAAGAAAAATATAAATGTATAAATTGCATTTAAAGTTCAAATAACCTAAAAAAAAATACTATATTTAAATCGCAGATGGCATAATTGAACTGTGCATAGCCTACTAACCTCATATTTCCTTACAAAGCACGTGTATACATCACATTTTTTAGTTAAAAATAATAGTATTTTTAACATATAAGCTCTGTTTGAACGTTTAAGAATAGATAAGAATAAATTTTACGTTTTTTATTAACAAAATGCTATTTAAAAAAATAGCGTAAATAAGGGTATAAAACGAGCGCAGCCTGTCATGCAAGATGTGAACTAGCCTCGAAAGCTTCCGGCATTTCCCACTAGAGTTGCTACTGAGTTGCAAGACATCGTAGTATGTATAAACATTAGCTAAACACACACGTAGGTGTCGGAAAATGTATTTACGAAATATTATTTACTGTGCAATTATAATTGGGCTTTAAAAATATGCGATGGAAGCGAATAACTATTACATAAAAAGGTAATATCTTTTTTTGATTCGTCATAATGTTTATGTTACACAAGTGCCATCTTATTTTTAATTTGTTGCATTTTGTTTGTTACATTGTGCACGTATGAAAATAAAATAAATTATGTGGACGAGAAAGAGCGCTACTTCGAATATATGGCCACGCTACTTCAAATCATGCCCTAATTAATTGGCGTAGTTAGGTACTTCAAAACAGCGCTAATCGAACAGCGTTACTTCGAGGGGCTGGTGTATACTGCTGCAAATACATAGTTTACCTGTTTGAAAATAAAAATCCCCACGTTTCTAACCATATATGCGATTAAAATAATGAAATTAATACGTAAGATCATATTTATACTTTATTTGATAGTGAACTTGAATAACATAAATATGAACATGTATTAAAAACGAATTTACAACTACATAAATATGATTTGAATGTTTGTGTTGTTAAATTATGTTGGCCATCTTGTGTCTGTGATCTATAAGCGGGTGAAGTTAACCACGTGGTAGCGAAACAACACGCTAGCTGCAGAAGAGGTTATGTACGTAGCCTGTATTGTTTACAAAACTAAGCGGCAACAATTTGTTTCGTTTCTTTTCCCAAATTGAATTTTTTTACCCTCTCAATTTTAATTTAATATATGGAAAAATTAATGGGAATTAATACCTTACATAACCTATTCCTTACAACAAACAAATCCGTACCAGTACTTGAGTCACCTAGATAGCTGACTTCATGAAGTATTACTTATATCAATGAATAAGTAGAGTCCCGTAAAAATGGTTTTATTTTTCCTTAAATTTCGTTTTGAAAAAATCAAATTTCGGTTTTATTTCGCTGTTTTGGTTTTTCATGTTTACTTTAACTTTTGAGAATGGTTTTATGACCTACAAGTTTTGCTTGGCTAAATAATAGTGGCACGGCGTATACTCGTATACTGCACTCTAAAGTCACACTATTGGCAAATAAAAATTGTAGGCTTGAAACAGCTCGGCACGGCCCGGTGCCGCCTAGCGCGCTGCCTCGGCACGGCCCGGTGTCGCCTAGCGCGCTGCCTCGGCACGGCCCGGTGTCGCCTAGCGCGCTGCCTCGGCACGGCCCGGTGCCGCCTAGCGCGCTGCCTCGGCACGGCCCGGTGTCGCCTAGCGCGCTGCCTCGGCACGGCCCGGTGTCGCCTAGCGCGCTGCCTCGGCACGGCCCGGTGTCGCCTAGCGCGCTGCCTCGGCACGGCCCGGTGTCACCTAGCGCGCTGCCTCGGCACAGCCCGGTGCCGCCTAGCGCGCTGCCTCGGCACGGCCCGGTGTCGCCTAGCGCGCTGCCTCGGCACGGCCCGGTGTCGCCTAGCGCGCTGCCTCGGCACGGCCCGGTGTCGCCTAGCGCGCTGCCTCGGCACGGCCCGGTGTCGCCTAGCGCGCTGCCTCGGCACGGCATGTCTCAACTTAGTATTCTTTTAATATTTCTTGCTGCTGTTCTTTGTCCCGTTGACGCCGTATTCACTTGCTCTGCGGTCGTATTGCATTTGCTGAGAAGTGTAGTTACGGCAGTTAAAGGTCACTGATTTTGCTTATCAATCGGCGTAGTGCCATGTGTTCATGTTTACGAGTAGTAGAGGTGTAAAAGTAACGAAAAAAAGTGTACCCGTATGTATTCGTTACTATAACAATTAGTACTCGTTACTATCGTGTCGCTACGTTACTCGTTACTTCTGATACCGCATAACATGCAATGTTATGTTGCAGCAACGAATCGAGTCGTATTGCGTACGCGTACAGTATGACGTCACGTAAATAATAATAAATAGAATATAAACAATTAACAATATTTGATAATTAACAGTTTTTGTTAACCAAGAAACAATTAAATCTCATTAGAGCGGTTTTATTATATTATCTCTTTTAAGATAAAAACAACAAAAAACGTGAAAATACGCAATAATAAATAACAAAAACATGCATATTTCTAATTTGTAAAAAATACTTTCTTATAAACAGTAAAAAACTTGGACGACAAATTTCCATATTATACTTAATAAACAAACATCGTTCTTTGTAACGTAAATTCATCGAATATGCGCGCGCATGCGTAAAACCACAGAACAGTAATAGCGTAAAACATACGAAAAATGCGAGTAACGAAATCCAGCCGTGTGTAACGTTTCGTTACTCGATACTAGATGGCGCACCCGTTACTCAGTCAGTACCGAATACATACGGTTTGCTACACCTACAGCTCTAACGAGTAGGTTGCCAAGCCAGTCAAACGTAGTTGAAAGCATGAGGTTGTTAACTGTTCAACATGAAAGGAAGAATTAAAATTTTATATTTCTCTACAAGATTAATGTGTAAATACAGCGGGTTGAAAATCATGGCAGCTATATTGTGTTGAAAACATCGCCGGTATTTTTTATTAACTTTGTGTTGATGCTCAGGTACATTTTTCTCTTTTTAATTAGTTTATGATTGCAATTACTGCTTTCGTTTCAAATTGTAATGATTACGTGACGGGAATACTGTAAATCATTATTTACTTTCATTACTACAAAGCGGCCATGTTGAAACTTAGAAAAATGGCGATGTGCCGTCAACGTCGTGTTTACTTGTTTTTCGCGATGTCTTGCATGGGTGGTCTAATTCATTATTATCAATTTTATTTCTCGATGCTGTGCGATTTCGGTGTTTTGTCGCGAATTAAGGTAAATTGCGGTGTTATTTCGCGATATCGCGATTCGCGAAATTTCCGTGTCTCTATGAATAAGCATGGCTTATTTGATTATGAAAACTTGCGAAACAAGGCAAACTTATTTCATGTCTGTGAATTCGTATTGAGCAGTACTTATTTGACGCAGTGCTTCGTGAAGTATTACTTGAAGCAGTCCTAATAAGCGGTGCTCTTTTTGTTCGCTATGAATTTAATGCCACACTTAAGCATGCATATAAGCAGTGATTTTTAAAGTATTGCTTATATCACCACTATGAATTCCGCCCTAAGAGGTAACTTGGGATTACTGGATAAGAAAAACATTATAAAAGTAGCACAATAATTCCAGATCTTTTTAACTCAAACAAATGTTTCCAAAATGCATTTATTCATTGTAAATACCTTATACCAACACACAAAATCATATGAACGGGAAATGTAAAACTCCAAAAAAAATTTACACGAAAAAATTTTATTTGCCCAAATGGTATTTAAGTCAAAACCTGAGCATAGTTTTGTTAGTACATTGGATATTCATTGATTAAATGCTAAAAATTATCTGAGAAACAAATCAATGTTTGAATTCAGACTGTACAGGAATGCTACAAACCAAAATGTAATTACAAACCTCATTAAACTTGACATTTGATATCTGTGATGTATTAGTGACGTAGTCAGCACTGCGATCCTTCAGGTCAATTACATTAAAGAACAATAACGTCAAAAATCTTTTAGTGAAAAGAAATACAATAGTTGATAAGCAATAACAAGAACTTTTGTACAGTATATACAAAAAATATTGATTATACAATATGTCACAATCATTTTTTTTTAGTCTAGTCTAGAAGACAAATAATTTACCTACAATTACGGCATTCAGTTTGAAAGAGAGAACTAAACGAGAAACAGCGGTACTGTGATAATGCAATACTCATGTAACTGCGAACAACAAATCTGGGTGAACATGGCTCTAAAAAGCTACTACATCGAGATTAAACAATACGAAACAATGTTCGGATCTGCTGGGGGCCTCGTCATGCCAAGATTATTATTGTCTGCTAAGCTGCATGTCGTCAAAACAAATGCCTTACCAAGCGAGCAAAACTGCATCTGCTTTGTTATCATACAATGACTAGAAAACGAAAACTTGAGCAGACAAGAAACACTCAGCTGCTACCTATTTATATATATTATTTATATATATAGATACAGATATATGTATATATAAAATCATTATTCCTATCACTTTTTAATCAATCAAAATACTTAAAAACTTGTTTACAACAATCTGTGATAACGCAATGACCTGCTCACATCTTTTTTTCCCTATGAAAGCCCATTTAATTCATTTTATTAGTCCCATTTTGGTTTTCCTTACAATAACAATCATAAATAACTATTTACAATCTACTCTTCAAGTCTCACAAACACACTCCATATTGTACTTCTAAGTCAGACTCTGGTTCCTTGAAAAATCACAATTCAACATGCAAACATCTCTAAAAAAATAATCTGTGTATATCTATAAAGCAAATAGTACATATAAAATTATGTTTTTAAATACTGAATCAAATACATAGTAAATAAACAATATTAGTATCGTATTGATCTACGTATAAGGTTCGATAACAACATTAGCAAATAGCGAATGTAAGAAGGAAAAGAGTGAATCTCGTAAGACAAAGCACAAACCTGCTGATGGTTAATCATCAGTGCGTTTAGTAAATCACAAGTATGTATAGGTATGTATATAAAACACATACAGTAAAAAAAAAATTACCATGTATCTACACAATGTTCAATGAAAAAGATCAGGTACACAGAAAACTGACCGCACCTTAAATTATAAAAGTACGTGTCTCATTTCATACAGCAATAAAAAATTTTGTTGACTAGGAATCTTTACTGCAACAAAATGTGTTCTTTGAGTGGATAAAATAAAAGAAAAAGAAAAATTTATACTAAGTATGTAAAATATATGCTTAAAAATCTAGATAGCTGGTCAAAAACCATAAAAAGATTCAATTATATGGAAGCATTTAAACATACAATATAACAACTAAATGACTGTCCCTTGGAGTTAGCAATAGACACAGAACACAACATGTAAAATAATAAAGCAACAATATAAATATAAATTTTACTTATTAGTATGTAAAAATCAAAACTATTTAATTTATTTTTACAATATTTTTCAATTTGAAAATTCATACTCAATTTGAATTTGGATGAAGAAATGAAATTTTTTTGCTTGTCTCGTCTGACAACAACTTGCCAGAGGATCAACTACTAATTTATTGCTAGGCACAACACTGCAAGTGGAACATTTTTGATGCTTAGCAAGTTAGCATAAGCGATTATGAAAATAGTGATTGAGTTTCTAGTATGTGGTGCAAGCAACCTGCATGTTTAATGCAGTAATCACTTCTATTCTTAGTTTCAGAGGTGAATCTAACAGAGAATGGCCCGATTCGCTACTAGCCGCTAGTATTTAAGTGGAGTTACTATTTTTTAAATCTATTTTTAAAAAAACGCATAAACTGATTGAAAACATACCCTCTGCCCTAATAGAGATCCAAGGCACATAAGAAATTTTGGTAGAAAAATTTCTTTGACAACATAGATTTTAATCTTGGAAAATTAAACCTAGCAAGGAGCAATTCTGTACAGAAATGACTGCACAAATTTCATGGTCCTGCCTCTAAAATTGTGAGAGGAAAAAAAGATGTCTTCTGCACACACACAAAAAAAAAAGATCCACCGTCATTTCTGAAGGAATTACAAGTATGTTACAGGTGCATAACATTGTAGCGAAACACAGTTTTTTTGGACATACGCCATTGCAGTTTTGCACTGTTTGTCATAAAAAAATTCTTAAAATAAAAATAAATAAAAATATGACAATAAAGAATTCACAGAAATACAAGACTGAATCAGCTGATGTCGGACAAACAGAACCAACGATGAAACTAAACAAGTATTCCGGACAACACAATGATGACAGCACAGACAAAAAATGTTCAACCTCTAAACATTAGACAGCACAAGAATTCCGTTGAAGGAACTTAGTCATGAAAAATAATATAACATCATGACTAAGTTCTTTCCACAGAATTCTTGTGCTGTCTGATATTTAGAGGTTAAACATTTTTTGTCTGTGCTGTCATCATTGTTTTGCCCATTATACTATTATAGTTTCATCGTTGGTTCTCTTTGCTCTTTGTCCGACATCAGCTGATTCAGTCTTGTTTTCTGTGAATTTTTTTATCTTGATATATTTTTTTTCTCTTCTGAATTTCTCCATGACAAACAGTGCAAAACTACAATGGCGTATGTCAAAAAAATACTGTATTAAATCAAAATTCCCCATTGCATGGATAATTTAAAGAACGTTGTTACGAAACACCTATTGGAAACCCTCATGAAAGCATCTACACAACATTTGGATACAAGTCAAGTGAATTTACAACACAAGATGGTCGGTTCAGAAGATCACAAAATTAGATTGAATATAAAGCTGAAAAGTGTTGGTGAAATTGAAATTAAGGTTTAGGAACCCAAAATTTGTGGGCAAAAAAAAATATTTAAATTATTTATTTGAATGTTAAAGTAATTTACAATGAGGACTTTATTTTTATTTTTTTTTTATAGAAAGATTGACTTTTAAAAAGAAAAGAACATGCAGATACAGAGAAATGTGCCTGACAGATGTACATTTCTTTAGCTGTTCAAAGCAGTGGGGTAAACAACCAAACAGAACGTACAGAATGTCCCATAACTCAACACAAGTCGAGAACAGATAAGCCAGTAAATTATGGTTCTGAATCAGTTCATGTTATACACATTTTTCCAAAAAAATTTTAATTCCCTACCCTGCACAAAATTATTAGATAGGTACTGTGACTAAAATGTTTTTGCTAAGAAATCCTAAAAACCCTTCTATATATAAAATCTCAAATTAAAATCAAACATTTAATACTTTAAAGGAAAAGATTTAGTTGGAAAACTTATGGGCCAAAATATTTTTTATTGGGTAAATTTGACTACATAATATATAAAAAAAAATACTGTGCTAACTAAGTAAATTATTCAAAAACATGGCTAATTAAAGCAAATAACTTCACAAGTTAGCAAAGTAATTTTTTTTACAGTGTGAATACGTAGTAAGTTACCCAATTAAAAATTGTTACCACATAAGTTGTGCATGTTTTGAATTGTAAAGTATTTATGATTGCATAGTAAAAATCATTAGTCAACATATTTTATAATTTGGTGCAGGGTGGAGATTGAAAACTTTTGAAAAAAGACCCATGACTCGAAAACTACAACACATATTTAATTTTTTTTTAATACAGATTAATTGGCCTATCAACTGTCTCAGCTTGTCGCTGAGTTATAGAACATTGTGTATATTACCATTAAAATTTACAAAACCTTTTATTTTCTCCATATAGTCTCTTGCCTGCACAGAACAGATTCTGTGATAAAGATAAAATGCAGGCAAATTTTCTGTTTTTTTCTTCTTCTTTTTTTTTCTTTCTAACCCAAAATTATTTTCAAAATTGGGTATGTTCTTTATTAACTAAGCATGGTTTAGTAATAATGTGTGACATATACATGCCTAAATATGGTAATTCATCACAAAATCACTTTAAAATTTTGAATGAACTCTAATATGAATATTTGATAAATATATACCCACCCTCGAAATAACATCCTAATTACTTCCAGGAATCAAAACAGCGTTTCTCAAATGTTTTTTCCCCCCCATAAGTGTGTATGCTAATCAATAACCGTTTTTTAACTACTGTTTTAATTAAGAAAGACTAAACAGTACTAACGTAAGTCTAAATACATTTGTAGTACATTCAAATAAAAGTTTGTTTAACATTTTGCGATCAAACAACCTTAAATTAAATAAGAGTGTAAAAAAAATCACAGACCACATTGTTTACATAACAGGGCTTGAGCATAAAATACCTCAACAGGCGCTAACATCATTTCTGATTTACTATAATATATTATTAATATAGAAAATATTTTTCAGCTGTAATAAGATTTTTAAAAAAAGAGGATAAACTTTAAGTTTTATATTATTTAAAAGATTATTTAACCTATTAACGTATTTCCTGACTCTGATGTTTACTAAATGCGTGTCTGCCATGATTTACCATTAGCGCATCCTGGTAAGCTCAAGGTAAACAAGCCCTCAGAGCTTCCGGCTTTTCTCACCAGAGTTGCTGCTGACATGCAGGGTGGTGTAGTATAAACATTGGCTGAGAGATTTCTGCGTAAAATAAACAATTGAACTATATGAAATGGGTTGAAGTAAATATGCAATTAGCCAATGAAGGAAGCAAATACCTATTAAGGAAAGAGTAAAATAATGTTTGTTGTTCACGTAAATGAATGAAAGTGCTACTTCAAATCTATGACCGCACTACTTCAAATCTAATCCTGCCCTAATTTATTGGCATCGTTACTGTGAAACTACGTAAATCGAATAGCGTTACTTCAAGGCGCAGGTGTATATAAATGTTAGTGTATCATGAAAAATGTGAGATTTTAAGAAATTATGTACACATATTTTTAATTTTTTCTTACATTTTAAAAGAAAAAAAATCAACTGTAAGAATTTTGGTAATTTTAAACTGAAGTTACCCACTTTTAATAATAATTATGATTATGATTATGATGATGATGATGATGATGATGATGATGATGATGATGATGATATAATAAAAAGCAGAGTAAAAATTATATCATCAGATCATGAAAAGCAGAAGAGGCCTGTAGTTTTAAAATGTCTTAGGCACATAACACTGATAATTATTCACACTCATTAACAATAGAATTGCAAAGATTGCATCTATTTACCCTCCATGGACATAATTTTATGTGATTGGAACAAAATTAAGAAGTCTGTAAGGGATCAAAGTAAAGACAAAAAGTTAGCGAGTTCACGCCACCATTGAAGGCATTCCGTATCAATGCAAAATTCACTTGCTGGTAACATTCTCCTGTTTATCCAAAATAAAAATGCTAAAGTTTTAGGTCAACATGTCAAGCCAATGGCCCTTTTGAATCTGTCGCATAAAATAATTTCTCGCTATCGTCAAAAACATACTTGCAGACCAAATGAAGTTCTATAATTGCCACACATTTGATAAGTTAACATTTTCACAGAGAAGCTAAGCTTTTAAGAAAGTTGATCACAACAACAGTTAACAAAAAATAACAGTTATGTGCCAAATATTATTATTAACTCATCCATTCTATGAATGAGAAGGTGTAAATATATTTAATTTTTAAAACTAGAAAACTCACTGTACATGTACACATAAATAACTATAAAAGTTTATACAATCCATAGTTTCAAACATATAGTAGCATTAAGAAAAAATTTAATACAATTACTATGGGTAAATAAAACAAGCATATACTAATAATAAATTGAATGATTAATGAATATCTTAAAATCATAAAAGAAAAAAACTAAATAACTAAGATATTTAATAAATTCAACAGTTGTGCTTTGTCTTGCAAGAAATTACTTAAAACATGGATAAGTATCATTCAGCACTATATTGTTAGCACGTACTCGGTAAGTGAAAAAATATAAATAAAAATTTGATCCCTATTCCGATAAACCCGGTACAATTATAAAAAGACATTGGCGACTGTAACATACTTCAAATAACTTCTTCAACGCTGATAGCAAGAATATCTATTTGATTATTTCAAAGGAAAAATTAAAAATATAGCCTAGCTCAAGAAAAGTGTCAAGCTAACAAGAAGATGGCTAACTGCTCGTGTAAACATTACCGTTTCTGCTGAATAGTAACAAAGTTTCAGTACAAATGCAGGTAGTTTTAATGCCAATTGAAATATATAATCCCTGTTCCTCGCAGTTCGAGCCGTGCTCCGGACAGAGGCGCGGCAAGGACTCCTGCCGACACGAAGCCGTGCTTGTGCCGTCCCCCGCCTCCGCTGCCATGCATCGAGCTCTCCTGACAGCACGCTCAGTTCACCGCTTCTGCAGGGCAGACACAACAACAACAGCGCATAAGAGATAGCAACGAAACACATCCTGCACCATTCATGTGCTTCATATACATGAAACTGCTGCTTTAAGGCATAGCATCCGAAATTATTTTGCTTCTATTATTGTGTTTTTTAAAAATGATTTGAAATAAGTTTACTATTATAACTATCATTAGTTCATTTAATGGTTTTTGAGAATCTTTAAAGACTAATTTATATTTATTAAATTCTAGCATGAATTGGAGGCATGAAATATTAGCCGTTATCGTAAAATTATTCATTTTTACGATCTAATTCATAAAACTAATAACATTTCGTTTTAAAAATATCTTAGATATCCAAGTTTTTTTTTTCATAATGTGTTCAAACACCTGCTCTAACGTTTAAATGCTCATGAAAAAGGTTAAGTAATCTGTGAAAACAGCAATCTTGCAAATGTCTGTGAGGATTTTATTTATTTTGTGAGAATGAGGTGAACCTCATGGCCTCTACCATCCTACCCCTCCTTCTTTGTTCCACTCTCCGCCTCCCGCCGCCTTCCCTCCCTCATCAGCTCTGCGCTTGCGCGGCGACCCGGGTGCTGGGGTATTTAAGCCCCGGAGAGCTGTCTCTCGGGGGGAGTATTAATATTTAAAATTTTCAGATAGTCCGCTTTGGTGGATCAGTCAGGACTTGCGTACTCTTCTATGTGGTCATTTTAGTTTGTTAGACATAGGAGCGGCGTGGTATCCGGTGAGCATGGTTTATAATCTAACTTTGTTGCGACAGAAGGTGGCTCTGTCTACTATGTGAAATTTATGGTTAACTTCTTGTCTTGTTTTAAATTTTCTGATTCGGACGCCACCTTGTAAAAATTTGGTTCGGTGCGTTAACGATTTTGTTGGGTTGATAGTGTGATCGCCCCTTAACTGTAGCTCTTGTGTCCCTAGTCTGCCATGACTAGTTTAACCGGGCCACGTTCGCGTGGTTGTTCTGATTTTGTTCACTGTAATGTGTATACTTTGTGCACCTAAATTCCTTCCTTTATGGTGCTATACATTTTGTTTTGTGCTCGTTGCATTTCCCCATTTTGCATAACTCAGGACAGGCCATTGCCTTGATGTAAGTTACGAGCATAAGTGCTATGTTGAGCCCAACTCACGTAAATACGATGTTAGGCGTTTGGCCGATTCTTTCTGTGACACGTGTGACACGTAATGTTTTTTTCTAACGCACTACTTACGTTTGCCTGGGGGCATGTAATTTACGAATGTAACGTACTTAAAGTAGAACTTCTGAATGATACCTTAAGATATGTACTTACGGCTTCGATTTACGATGTCGAATTTTATATGTCTTGTTTGATTTAGCCTCATGTTAAATAGCCCTAAGTGGGATGCTCGCATATTATAGTATCACTTCGTATATTACTAGGGACATGTGTAAAGTTTTATTATAAGTATGGTTATTGTAAACTTATTTTGTGTCTATGTTACTCAAATCTAATCTATTACTCTGATGCAACCTGTCTCAAATGTAATATGTATTATAAACTATAACCAATTAAATTATCTGACTTTAAAACTAAAGCAAATAATAAAGATTCTTTAAAGTAAGGCTAATATGAAAGGTTCATATAATATATCCCTTAGTTTGAAATCATAGTTCTTCGCTGAATCTAAATTCCAATGGATAATCCCTACTAGTAATATTATAAATGCGAAAGTTTGTGTGTATTGGTTTGTTATTTTTTCATGCAGCAATGGAGCAATAGATGAACATGATTTTTTGCACAGAAATAGTTTATGGGCCAGAGCAACATAGACCACTTTTTCCCCCCAGAAAAATACACGGTTCTTGAGGGATAGATCCAGAATGTAATTCTGTAATTACCTCTTATTGCCAAAATGGCTGAACCAAGTGAAATATAAACAGTGAGTGTTTCTCTATATCCGCCACACGGTCATATAGTAAGGTCTGGCAATTTTTCTTATCCTTCTTATTGGCGAGACCCGTCCGCTTAGAGGAGCTCGTGGCAGCTAGCGAACGAACTAACACAGCTAATAACAGTTTAGTTTTGAATCTGCTCAATAGATGGCATTGCCTTGAATTTGTAACGCGCTATCATTTGGTGCGTCCGTCATGTCTTGTCGAGGGGTTAGTCTTCCCACAAAATGAAAATGAAGTTTATTCATTCCCCTCCAGGTACAATCCTTAATTCTGCACAGACAATGTTGTGGTCAAAAGCATTTTATAAAATCTGATAGGTACTTAATCTATACAAAAAAAATTAAAAAGAGATAAAATAACCACTTTAAAAATTATAATTCTTAAACGGTTTTGTAATGAATTGAATTATGCACTTGACAATTTAATGTGTTTCATTTCTTTAGTAAAAATGTTTGGAATAAATCACATACTTTCATTTCAATGGTAAGATATCAGCGATACACGGAAACTGCGCGAGCAAAGTCACGGGTTATTGGCTAGTTCTACATAAATAAACCATCAATGGTAATGGTGATGCAATGTTTAACCTGTAGAGTGCATAATGAGATAAAGAGTGGCTGTAACTGCATTAACATTTACTGTGTGTATGAGCACGCAACATGTACGCTTGACCCTCGGCATCAATATAAAAATATATTATCAATTATCAATAAAAAATAGTATTGTTTTGCATGTAAACAAAACTATAATAAAGCATCTCATCTTGCATGTTAAAACTGCTTTAAAACTCATAATTACATCTTAAAACCTCAGTTAATGCCAGAATAGATACCTAAAAACACCCAAATCAATAAATAAGTCTCACAAACCAGGGAAACACCAGTACCTCGGTGTGGCAAGAAGTAGCCTAAACCAGCTCCATATCTATATTCACTCTACTTGGCTCCCACAACGGTGCTCGAAGTTCTAATCTGAGTGAATCCAATCCACACCTAACAGACCCTGCAGGGGGCAAGAATGTTTTCTCAGGGTTGTACCCTCCAGCCAACCAGCCAACCATAACACTGCTCATCAAGTACTTATCCCATCTCATATTCACTCCTCTGTCAAGCAAAAGGCGTCACATTCGTTGTTGCGTGTGGATAACAGCATCAGTTCAAGACCGGCTGTCCTTCACCAAGTCTTGAAACCTCTTGACAAGGAAACAGCAGAGGCCAAACAAAAATATGTGGACTGTCAAAAATTTTCCACCCAAGAAACAGGGAAAAAATTTTTAAACACTGTAAACTTATCTTAGTTTTAAATAAACATAGTTTTTCTTGTCCATTCAGGGTGTGACAATGACACCATCATTCCAACAAGAAACTTAAATCATGGATACAAGCCTGACTACACTAATAGCTTATGCCGTGAAACAGAAACTGTGGCATGAAAGAGCAATAACAACATAGTGTGTAGACCCATTTGTCATTAAGTATAATTTAGTGTGGTTTCTTTGGTAAAAAGCAGGCACATTGTAACAAGTTATGTAAAATATTATGAACATTAGGGAATGATTGAGTTATATTTTTTCCTTACCATTCTGATAAGACCAAAATAAAGTATGGCCACAGCAACTTTTCATATGGCTTGACTTTTACAGCTCAGCTTTTCAATATACATTAATTTTATTTTTCTTATTATAACTGGATTATGCCTGCATACGCCTAAGGCTTGTGCATAGGAACTGGAATGACATGATGATGGCGATAAAATGTAAGACCCTTGCCAGGAATATAATCACTCTTAACCAGGTTTTAGAATTAAGTATTAATTAGGCTAGGATTGCACTCTTCAGTTTGGATAATTTGTATACTGTATATACACTCACAAGTCTAATATATTTATTGAAACTTTATTTATTTCTACAAATTTATAACTTCACTCATCCCTTTTGTTTGCATACAGAAATATTTAACAGCAATAAAAAAAGGCTACGCAGTGTCACAAAATATATGAACCGAAATGACAGAATTTTTTTATAACATAATGTTAAAAATCTGTAGTTCTTAAACTTTTTTCAATTTGTCAAGTAAAAAATAAGCAAAGTTCGTGTTTCAACCATCTTTGGCTTCAGTGGAGAAAGTGATCGCATGCACAGAAGCTCAATGTTTTTAGGGAGAAACGGAAGTCTCTGCAATAAAGCATTGCATAAGAGGTTTGTCTCCTGACTGTCTACTACGAAATGGTATTTTATACCAGAAGAAGTGTTACAAGAATCTAACACATAAAACAAGCATAGAATGAACAAGGATTAGCTAAAAAATAAAAGGACTAGGAACAGCTATACCATCAGGGATGTAAAACATTATATAAAAGGAAAACTAATTACGTCCAACGCTGGTCACAGAGATCTAGCAGAAGTGATATATTTGAAAGACCGGGAAAGCAGAAACAAAACTGTAGGAAGTTCAATCTGCAAATGTGGCATTATCAATTCAAAGCAGATGGTCAACAGACAAGTAGGCCTAATAAATGCCTTAAGACTATATCACTTGCTATGCTTCAGCCAAGCTAAACATGGTAGACATTTAGCAAGCTACTATGCAACTAATATTAAACAACACCTTTGACATGCATTTTACCTGACCGACAAACAAAACCAAACTAGAACAAATCCTTTCAACAAAAGCCAAAGGCAATTTGTTAGCAACAAAGTTGAGAAAATCCTTTTGAAAGCTGACATAATAATATCACACATTGTAAGTGCTAACAAATCAAAAATTCAGGGAAACACTTGATTGCTTCAATGCTTATAAAAAATACCTGCATTGAAAATACTTCAGATAAATATTTCATAAATGTTTATATTATCTTGTATTTTGGTTATTTCTACATAAAAATGATAAGAAAAAAATATGTTATGCACACATAACATGTAACCAAAAAAAATTAAATACCCAATAATACCTTCAATAATAAGTCTAAATTGATGTACTCATTTCCTTAGTTTTTTTTTTCCAGCCAGAAAACGTTTATTCATTGACACTTTTGCGTGATTATAGAAATATTACCCATGAGCATAAGAAATACTGCATAACAGTAGCTAGCTGCTCTCTGTCATCTTGGATTTTATGTTACTATAATGTAGAAATATTTAAACTTAAATCTTTTCTTAAAAATTATCATGCCTTATTCTGAAATTAAGCGTTTTTGCTTTTACCAAAAGGGAATTACTCCACGTGACAAACGGGCCTCTGCGAACGCGGACGGCGAAGCGACTCACCTTCCTCCTCGGCCTCCTCCAAGGAGTGCAGGTCCCCGTGCTTCCTCTTCACGGCCGCCAGCTTGCGGTCCTCGTAGGGGGAGGTGGAGATGCCCGGCAGGAGCGTGGTCGACTCCACGTACGCGGACCCCACCTTGGAGCCGGGCGGCAGGCCGTAGCCCTCGGAGAACACCCGTCTCGTGCCCCACTCCCCCTTCACCTCCGGGTCCCCGGGGCCCTCCGGCTCGTTGCTGCTGGACACGCAGTGCACCATGGGCATGGAGGAGTCCGTCGCGTTGCGGGGCGACGGGTGGTCCAGCGTGGTGGTGTCGGCGGCGGGACTCTGGGCCCGCCCCTCCGCCGGCGAGTGGGTCGTGGTGTCTGGGGGACTGCCCGACGAGGACGACGACGTCTGGCAGAAGGTGGTGTTGGTGGCGACCACGAGGGCTCCTCCTCCGCCCGGCGGGGAGGCCGGCGCCCGCGGGTTCTGCCCCGTGGCCGTCTGCGTCGACACGGAGTGCTTCATGAGCGGCTGGCACGGCTGCCGCGCCGGCGCCTGCTTCTCCCCGGCGGGGCCCAACACGAAGCCCTGCACCGGCTGGTTGCTGGACACCATCGTCGTCTGCTGCTGCACTATGGTGGTGTTCTGCTGCACCACTGTGGTGTTCTGCGCGGTCGTCGCCGGCACCTGGCACGGCACCATCAGCGTCTGCCCCACCTGCCCACACTGGATGAAGTCCTGGGAGGAGGACGCCGGCCGCACCTGCGTGCCGAACGACACCTGCTGGCCGGGGCTGACGCTCGCCACCAGCGGGCTCAGCTGGCCCCCGAACGCAGCCGCCCCGTTCACCAGGAACTGGTGGCCTCCGGTCGGCGACCCGGTGAACAGCTGCGGTGCCGCTGTTCCGGGCTGCTGGATCACCTGGCCCGGCGCCAGCTTCCCCGCGGAGGCAGGTGCCCGTATCACCATCCCTGCGGGGCCCGCCGCCAGGATGCTCTGCCCCCCGGGGTGACCGAACATCGTGCCCCCGTGGCTCTGCACCGGCGTCAACACGTTCTGCCCGTTCACGTTCTGCAGCTGCAGCTGCATGCCGAGGTTGCCGGTGTCCGGGAGGATGGCCGCCGTACCGTCGGCGGACATCACCATGCCACCCAGCCCCGGAACGATGAACTGCTGGAAGGCAGGGAAGTTCTGCACGACGCCCGCCGCGCCGTTCAGCAAGTTGACGGGCTGCAACAGGTTGATCTGCTGCGGGGTCTGAGAGGTGGGCGTGGCTATGAGCTGCTGCGCCCCGAAGTGGCCCGTTGCCGTCCCCGGCTGGCCGTTCATGAGGATCTGCGCAGGGCCCCCCGCCTTGCCAGGAACGATGGTGAGGGCCTGCAGCATGGTGGGGCCTGTGGTGGCTATGGCCTGCTGGTGCGGACTGGACATGGTGAACCCCTGCTGGGGGAAGCCTTGCTGCTGGTGCTGCATGACGCTGGCTGCTTGCTGCTGAGCCTGCTGCTGCTGGGAGGCTATGTGCAGCATGGACGCCACCGTTTGCTGGGACACCTTCCTCTTCTTGCCGCCTTTCTTCTTGCCCTGTGCTATTTCTGGGGACACCATCGGTCGCTGCTGGATGTACCCGCCGTTGTTTGTGGCGTGCATGTTTCGCCCAGATGGATCCTGCCCCATGGTTTCCATCAGCTGGCCCGGTGCAACGGTCAGATGGGGTATCTGGTTCAAACCGGCCATACCGTCCATTGTCATGACCCCGGGCTGTATCAGCAAGGGAGCCGGAAGAGCATTCACGAGCACCGTGGGCTGACCCAACACTTGCTGAGTGACCCCCACCGCAGGTATGACTTGCGTGACTGCGGCAGTGACGCTTGTCACCATAGGCGACACCGACATGGGAGGCATCGAACCACCCGACAGCTTCGTTATGTGGTTCTGAGGAGGTGCCATGAGTGCTGGGCCTGCACTGGTCATGATCAGCTGGCCGCCACTCGATACAAAAATATGGCTTCCGGAGGGGAGGGTGGTGGTGATGGGTTGTGGCTTCATCTGGGGTGCCATGACACTGTGTGGCACTTGTATGCTGCTAACCACACTCTGCACCATCTCCAAGGGTGACTTGGTAACAGGGGCTTGTACCACAGCAGGATGTTGTGGGGTGACCATCGACGGAGAACTAGACGCTGGGTTGCTAACGGACACGGTAGCTGTATTGGCCTTCCCGGCAAGAACAGAAGTGATGGTGTTGCTGCTGACTGTGTGACCGCTCGCCATGGTCGTCACAATGGTAGTAAACTTATGGCCGATCCTCGAGTCGTGAGCGTGAGCGCAGTTGTTTTGCCTGGAGTGAGGGGAAGAACAGGACGTGCTTGCGTCGCTTCTGGTCGCCTGCTGCTGGTGAGAGGAGAAGCTGCCTTGCACGGGGTAGGAGTAGAGGCCTGGCGGACTGATGTGAGGCACTGCGAACGGCGACGACGAGGAAGAAACCAGCCCGTTCCCTCCAGAGCTCATTTCGGGCACACGACAGGGCTGAGAGCCAGGCGGGATTGGTGTGGTTGAGGACGAAGCTTCGTGCTGCTGAGGCATGTTTCCATTACCAGCATAGCCCTCCACAGGAGAACCATTACTGGTACTGATCGTCTCTCCCTGGATTGGACCACGAGAATCAGAACTGCAATGGCCACCCATCTTATCTGCGAATGTAGATGATGTCACAGAGTTATGCTCCTCTAGCTTGATGGCGTTGGGGATCAGCGAAGAATGGTTCTGTTCCCCTTGAACCAGAAAACTGACTGCACCACCATTCTCCCTGTAACAACAGGGCTGGGCTGTCGCCTGCAAGTGCTTGGAGTAATCGGAATGCTGGTGGTGCCTGACAGAATTGGAACTTGCGCTCTGTTCAGTTGTCACCTGCTGCACGTTGTATGGTACCTGCTGCTGGTGCTGTTGTTGCTGGTCGTGGCCTGCGTGGTGATGGTGGTGGTGGTGATGGTGGTGATGTTGCTCGGGCTGCTGTTGCTGCTGCTGCTGTTGTTGTTGTTGCTGTTGTTGCTGCTGGTGGTGTTGCAGTTGCTGGTGGTACATCGCCGTGTCGGCGATGGCCGCAGTGTTAACACACCCCTGGCAGTGGACGCCCTGCACTGGGATGCTGCTGTCCGCAGCTGTCACGTGGAACATGGTCTTGTACGTTGACATCTGCTGCTGAGGATTGGTCACCATGTTGGTCTGCTGCTGGCTGACTGCGGTGTTGGTCGGACGGGCGCTGTACGTGGTCTGCGCCACCCCGCACCTCTGCGAAGGCAGGAGGACGTTGCTGGGCAAGGGCACGCCCACCGGCGAGCACGTGACTGGAGAGGCCTGTGTCGGCGGGGCCGGCGGGGGAGGGGGCGGCAGGGGCTCCGGGTTGCGGAGGGTCGGGCTGTGGCAATGGTAACCTTGAGACCCGACGCCCGTCTGGCGGGAGATGGTGCTGTTCAGGAGCGCCGTCTGCTGGGCGAGGTACCCACTGGGGTCATCCATGAACGACGGGACGCTCGCCAGCGGGTAGGGGTTCCCTTGCGGTAGCTGCCGGATGTCGACGTTGGGGCAGGTGGAGTGGGAGTCGACGGCGGAGTAACCCCTCTGCTTCTTGGCACCGGCGCCGGCGGTCTTGCCGCAGCTTTTGCCCTTCTTGCGGGAGACGTCATCGCTCCAGGCCTGCACAGGCGGTGGGGTGTGGTGGTGCAGCGGTGGCACGCGCTCGTACACACTGGCCAGCTGCTGCTGCTGCTGCTGCTGCTGCTGCTGCTGCTGCTGTTGCTGCTGCTGCTGCTGGGGCTGCTGAACTGGAAGTACCAAATTGGAAGTACGGTTCTGCTGCCAGGGGGGCGCCCTTTGCTGTCTTATAGTGCCAGCCGCGGAGGACGTGGATGTCACCATGTGGTGTCCACCGGTAGCCATCACCACATTGTGCGACGTCTGCATGACCTGCTGCAACAGAAGATTCACTCATTACAGTTCACCGCATAGAGTTCAAACTCACACATGGCATCATAACTAAATCTTGGGGACATTGTGGCTTACGTTTCAATGTATGCTAAATGCATGACCAGATTGTTTTTCCTAGTTTGATAAAAAAAGATCACTAGCCAGTCTTATTCCTTGGAATTCACCCACTTCTATCACAAGTGCATAATTTTCCATTTGCTGTTCCAGCCACACTACATCATCTCTTTAAATGACCTTTGACCTTTAAATGACCGTTATTCCAATGTATTTACTCATTTAGGATTAGCCTAGGGCAGTTTTTCTCTTGCTTTAACATGTGACATGCACAATAAAGTAAAGAAATGTGCTTTTAACAACAGGAGTACCTTTGTACCTATTAACTCCCTAAAGTTTAGCATTTCACAAATTTATTCGCACTTAGAGCTGATTCAGAACATTTACATGTAAGAATTTTTTTTTTTATCCTCAACCATTTTCAATATACATATATATTTTTTAGTGATTTAACTTTTTTTTTTGATTCATGATCTAATAGCCCATTTCTCAATATGATGTCTATTAATTATATTGGCAACACATACAGATCCATCCACTGGAACAAAGATGAACCTGCGACTAGGTTTGTCAGTCTAGAACTAGTTCAAAGACATGTGCAATTATTATTTCTTTGACGATAGAAATGAATTAATCCATGTAAAGAAAACTAAGACGTGATCAACTACTTTGATGTCTTGCACAGTCTCCAAGGGTCACAACATTACGAAAGATCTGGCAGGATTACGGCTTCTCGCAAAAGATAACATCATTGGAAAACATCAATCAAAATAGTTTCTGAACTACTTGCCTGAATTCTAAGATAAAGGATTAGCTTCGGGGCATATTTGTTTCAGCTTCTTAGTGACATAATAAAAGTGCCACTTCGATCATAAACACCAAGCGTTATGGGTCCAGATAAGGAAAAGAAATAGGATGAAACTAAAGGTTGCCATGTAACCACCACAGGAAGGCCGGAAAACACAACGTACCTGCTGGTGGTTCCTGTGGCTGCTGTATCCCTCGTAGGTCGTGCCGCACGACACGAACTGTGGCCTGAGGAGCGGTGGCGGCGGCTGCTGCTGATGCTGCTGCTGCTGCTGCTGCTGCTGCTGCTGCTGCTGTTGCTGCTGTTGAAGCAACTGCTGCTGTTGCTGCTGCATCTTAGCCTGGTCCTGCTGGTAGAGCTGCTGGGCCATGTAGAACTGCTGCTGCTGTATCCTCATCATCTCCTGCTGCTGTTGCTTCTGCAGATCCTCTGGCGCTGGCAACCTGTTGACGACCAGCCCCCCGCCTCCACACGGGCTGTTCGCCTGAGGCTGCTGCTGCTGCTGCTGCTGCTGCTGCTGCTGCTGCTGCTGTTGCTGCTGCTGCTGCTGAGGGTACCTCACGTACTGGACGTCGGGATACATCTGCGGCGAGTAGGGCAGGCGCGCGGGCACGCACGAGCCCTGGTGGAGCGTCGTCGGCACCACTGCGGCCCCGCCCCAAGCCTGGAGCACAACCACGAGTTGCTTCACTGCTAACTGTCTTTACAACTGGACAATACTGATGGAAACATGCATATACACCTATAACCACATTGTTGGCTTAAAACCGTCTCGATAGAAGTAATGAATAGGGGCAGGGCCGCGTCTAGGGGGGAAGGGGGGGGGGGCTAAAGGGGCATTTGCCCCGGGCCTCACATTCAAGCGGGCCTCAAATTTTATCAAAAAAATATATCATTATTTAAAGTGAATTCCCATTTTATAAATAGCATAATAAACTTGTCTTTAAATTTAGATACCTATTTATTTAGTTTTGTAAAGCATGATTCCACAATAAAACCAGACCGTGCTGTAACATGTATGGTTTTATTTATAACTACTGAGTAAGTCACCGACATCGACGCCGGTCCATGAACCTCCTCAAACACTAGAACAATGTGATTGTGATGGTAAGTTGCCTTTGACTTTACCACTTTCAAGCTCTGATATAGTTAAAGAAAACACAGAAGTAACTAAAATAGATAATTGTAATCTCATTAACATAACTTCAGAAATTCCCATAACTTCTAGAAACTGTGTGGATTTTGATAGTGCAGTGTTAATAGAAGAAATCCAGCAAGATCCTGCGGCATGGCCTGGCAATATCACTGACGAAATGATTAGTTATTGTGTTGATAAGGGGCCGGATTTTTTTTAGTAATAATGATGGAGACTACACAGCTTCTGCTAGGCAATATCCAAAATGTACTCGTAAACTAACATCATCTGCATTTGTAAGAGTTCTTGAAAATGGAGAGCGACAGGAGAGAAAATGTTTATTGTACTCTAAATTTACGGGAAATGTGTTTTGTTTTGCGTGCAAACTTTTCAGTAATTGTAAACTATCAAAATTTGTAAATGGTTTTTCTAATTGGAAGAAAACAGAAGAAAAATTGAGGGAGCATGAAAACAGTATTGAACACAAAGCATGTTCTTTAAAATGGGTTTCAAGAAAAAATAAGAAAATGTCAATTTCATCACATTTAGATGCACGAGACAAATTACTGGAAGAATGTTCTTGTTAGAGTAGTGGCAGTTGTAAAATTTTTGTGCAGTCGTGGTCTTCCTTTTCGTGGTGATAATCAGATGCTTGGATCACCTCGTAATGGTAATTACCTAGGAATTTCGGAACACCTTGCTCAGTTTGATCCTTTTTTACAGGAACATTTAAGGATACATGGGAACAAAGGAAAAGGTCATGTATCGTATCTTTCTTCTGATATATGTGAAGATTTCATTGAGCTAATGGGCAACGAAGTTCGGAAACACATGCTAAATGAGTTTAGACAGGCCAAATATTATTCATTCATAGTTGATTCTACACCTGATGTTTCCCATACAGATCAGTTATCTTTTGTATTTAGATACTGCCTTAACTGTAACATTTTGGAAATGTTTTTGTGTTTCATTCCAATTTACAGCCACACAGGAAGAAATTTAAGTGAAGTTGTAACCTGAACTCTAAAAGACAACACCATTGATATCCAGGATTGCCGAGGTCAGAGCTATGATAATGCAGCCAACATGTCAAGAAAATACGAGGGCCTGCAAGCGCACATTAAATCAATAAACAGCTCTGTGCTGTATGTTCCATGTGCAGCACATTCAGTAAACTTAGTAGGAAAAAACAGCGTTGGTGAATGTATTCATGCAACAAAACTGTTTCTGTTTTTAGAAAACCTGTACTCATTTTTCGCTGCTTCCACTCACAGGTGGTCAGTTCTTGAAGGAGTTATTTCGGAAAGCACAGGAAATAGCAGAAAGCCAAAAATCACTTTCAAGAGCTTGTCGGAAACAAGGTGGTCATGCAGAGAAGATGCATTGAAAACTCTCGTCATTCATTATGATTTAATGATATGTTCAACGACAAAAATGAAACGCAAGTCACAAGGATGGAAGTGAACTCCCTCATGAATAAAATGCAATATTTAGAATTTGCTTTTATGACCGTATTTTGGTGAGACATTATGGAAAGATTCGGTGCAGTAACCAAGCATCTACAGAAGCCTGGACTCGATGTCATAACTGGTCATCAACTGATGAATTCTTTGAAAGATTTTGTTTCCGATTTGCGAAATAATTTTGATGAAATTGAAGTTAAAGTAACACAACTAAGCAACCATGTGTTAAACACTTTTGTAGATACTAGATCTTCCAAAAACAAAAAGTTTTTGAATGGAAAAGACGAACTTTCAACTTTTGTAACATCCCGCGAGAATTTCAGAATTTTCACATTTCTATGCATTGCTGATAAGCTCCGCATGGAACTGGAGAAGAGAGCTGCTTCCTACAAAGATATTGCCTCAACATTTGGGTTTCTTTGTAACTTAACTACAGCAAGTGAAGATGAACTCAAATCTAGTGCTACCGAGTTGGTCAGAAAATACAGAAAGGATCTGCAGCCTGTTATTACAAATGAATCATTACACTTAACATCATTTCTCAGAGAGCAACAAGTTGAAGACAGTGTTACATCATTCACGCCACAAAAGGTTTAGCAGCACTTATATAACAGTGATATAATTGATGTATTTCCAAATGTAGCAATAGCACTGCGCTTGTATTTGACACTACCAATCACAAACTGTGAAAGTGAAAGATCATTTTCAAAACTGTCAGTTCTGAAGAATCAATTCCGATCTACCATGTCACAAGAGAGATTAAACTCGTTAGCGGTGATTTCTACATAACATGATCTTGTGAACAGCATTTCATTAGATGGGCTCATTAACTTGTTTGCTGCTAAAAAGGCAAGGAAGAAGTTTATTGCAAAGTGAGTTAATAAATATGTAATTTTGATTGGTCGGGATCTGCAACTCATAAAATTGTGTAAATATTTGAGAACGATTTAAGACTTTCGTAAATGAAGCAGAGAAATATTGGGGGTGGGTGTTGGCTATGAAATATTACTCCATTTCAACTAGAAAATTTGTTGTTATACATTATTTTGTTTTCCCTGCATAAATATGTTTCATATTTCTGCGAATAGAGGCTGCATTTCATTATGGTACTTCTTGTCCTTTTTTATGTTAGTTATTACATACATACATGTCAATGAAAATATGAGTTTTTCATATCTGAAAATTATCACTACAATAAAAAAAAGGGGGGGGGGGGCTCGGAATATTGTTGCCCCAGGCCTCGCATTCTCATAAAACGGCCCTGAATAGGGGCATGCAGATTCGCGAGAAGATTTCGGGACTAGATGAAAGTTAAAACACTGTAGCATCGTCTGTGTTTCGTGGTTGGGTGAGTTCCTCCCAGGTACATGTCGATTGTAACCAACACCAATCACAGTGATCCAGTGCGGAAGCAAACGCGTCCAGAGTGGCTCGGTCAAATAAGGCAACGACTTCTCTCGCAGACAGCCGCCAATCACAGGGAAGAAACCACAGTTGCGGGTATACCTTGTTGCAGTCTAATAAGTGTTCAGATCTTTTCGCGAAAAATGCCTACCCCTAGTAATGAACTATCTATCACACTAACATGAATATGTCAGGATTTTCTGGTTTACGTGGGATATGACCATATCGCCACGGAGTATGTAACGGCTGAAGGATCAGGTCACTCGTACCCCAACCTGGCATCAGGGTTCCATTTCCGGCAACGTGAACTCCCTAATTTGTTTTTTTTTTTTTTTGCAAGAGAGGACGTGGGGTTTCATCGGTTATCCCCCATTGGTAAATTTCGTTCGCTGCTTCACTTCCATCGCCTCATATCACACACGTATCTAGTGATATCCATGTGGACGAGACGTCACATCCTTATCCGATTAACGTTTTCTTATATTGTGAATGTTCCCTAACTTACAATTAAATTATGCAGCAGTGCAAGTTGTAAGGATTCATTCAGAAGCTGGGCAAAGATATGCATATATTCCAAGGAATTTTATCTGCATTAAGAAACAAGTAAAACGCACTCATCAGCAACCAAATTGGTAAATATTTTTTTTTCATACTGCTGATTAGGGGTTTCCTGTGAAGTTATTCTGCTAACTTTCTTGCAATTGTTTTTTAGTCACAAAATTTTCACCAGATATTTAATAAACGTAATTTTCTAGGCGTGAAAGGTTAATTGCACGACTTTCTGCCGCTATTAGATAACACTTAATAAATATCTGTTGAGAAAATTCGAGGCTAAACATAAAATGTAAGAGTATAGAGTATTTCATTGAATTTTAAGGATCAGTCCTGCATCAACAGTACGACAAGAAACTGATATAACACACTCGATGTGTTGGATGAAGCATAAGTTTTTTTATGTTATTTTTCGTTTTGGATGAACCCATTTAAGAAGTAGTAGTTTATTTATGATCCTATTCACTAAATCTAAATTTACTATTCACTCAAATTTTATATCCATAGTTTATATGAAACATATTATAAAAACCAATAGCACGATACAAAACGTAAAAGAATATACAGTTAAATTTTAAAAAAAATTCCTCTCTGGATGTATGACTCTTTTTGTCTAGACCACCCCATGTAATATAAAAATGGCAGAAAATATGGGTGTTAAAAGCCATTCTTAAGAAACACAATGCAGTTGCAGTCAATAGCAGCCATGACGCGAAGAGACGGCGGTTGGCGAAATAGCAGAAGTAAATCCATAACAAAAAGAAAGCCACATTTAAGCGTTGTCACGGGGTCATAAAAGATGGAGGAACCATGGGGGGGGGGGGGGGGGGGTGGCGCGATAAGGGCGCCAACAGAGGCGAAATAAACACAAACGAAAGCCTGCAAGGATGGAAAGAAAGAAAGAGTTAATGGACTATAAATGATGCAAAGATAAAAACTGAAGGAGTTACGGTCTGATCTCCCTCCCTTACTTGTGAGCGTGTTTCTTTTTCGAAGAAGGCACGATGCGGCAGTGGTTTCCGAGAGATTACAAAGTGATGCCGCGATATTCCAGAGTTGAACCTTCGGGGCGAGCTACTAAAACTTAACCATCCTCTAACATGAACCTCAAAGGTATTATCACACACAGTGGCCTAGCAAGCGAGTGGCAGAGATGACCACCGCCAGGGGCGTTGGGGCAGGGGGGAAGGGGGGGGGGGGGCGCCGCGACTGTTTCGCGTTACCTTTGAATATATATATATATTGTATAGAAGTCGCGAGTGGATAGGATTTACTCTACGTTTTTCAGAAGCGCATGATGAGCAGCTTGGGAACTTCACCGCTGCAGTGCGCTGCCATAACGCCCTGTATCGTCTTAGTTGTTATTTACACGTTAGAGCGCAGCACTGTCGCCCGCTGTAATTCCCCGCACCCCCCATCTATCATTCACTGCAGCTCAAGGTCATTCAACGGGAGGGGGAAGGGGTGTTTGAAGAGTTCGACACTTGTTCGCTAGGGACCACCACAAGTCGATGCCCTAGAGATGGTGGCGATTGCGGCGGTGAATTAACCAACTACCTCAAAACCGTATTAGAAATGTTAACCTGGGCTGGCGACTTCTATACAGTATATATATTCAAAGGCGTTACTGAACCCTCCCCTCCCCAACTTTCTTTTAATCCAAGAGGGGGCGCCATTTTCAATTCTGGCCAGGGGCGCCAGTCACCTCAGCTACGCCACTGATCACACACACACACAGCACTGGGACCAGTGACTCCTCACCTGGACGGGCGGGGCGGGGTCCTTGGACAGCTGCGCGACGGGCGGCGAGCCTTCCTCCTGCTCCTTGGTCAGCTTCCTCTTCTTGGGGCGCCCCACCTTGGTCTCTGCGCCGGGAGACACCACACGCTTCAGCCTCGCATCCACCACATCCACCAACTGTGTTTCCCTCACAACTCCCAAAATAATGAAATTCTCGTTTCAAGAGTGAGTTTACAGTGAGTGATACGTGTAATAATTGAAGTTAAGTTAAGGCCATATACGTTCTTGGGAAAATACAAAGAACATATATACATTAACATTACGTTAATTTTTTTTTTTAAAAACTAAACATTTATGTAAACAATACACAGTTGCCGTGTACATACATAATTTTTTTTAATGTTCCACCAACAATAAAAAATATTTCGTAAAATTACATACACAATCGTTTTACATTTTTTTTAGTGTAATACTAAAAAAAATGTAATTTTAAATAAATGTTTCTACATAACCTCATTGCGCTACAGGCTACATGAAAAAAATAGACAAGTGCTAAATTATACACAAGTGCTAAATTACAAACGACCTTTTTTTGTCAGTACACTGCAGTTGTATATACACACTTACGTCATTGTAATACTGCATAAAATGTGACACAGTACATTTACGAGGTATTCAAGTATAAGAAAAACGAGGGTCAAACTGATTACACGATGCAAACAATTTTACGTATAATTATTTACATCCAGCTTACTATGGCAGTCCTATTGACGAATTACAAGCCAGTGACTAAATATGCTGAGGTGTCCACTGACAGGGAGGGTCTTTTTTTTTAGTGAGTAGTGGGATAGTATGTGCGACGTTCACGGGTGCTTCTAGCGCGGTATCGCCTCTAAGCGCAAGTCTCGTGCACAGGGCAAATATGAATTTGAGCGGCAAATGAAAAATAGAGGTTTTAATGAAAGTCCTTTGCGTGTATTCAAAAACCCTTAACAGGTGAGTCAAGCTTTAAAACATTGTTCTGTAACACACGTTTTAGCCATTTTTCACCATCGTAGCACGGATATCACGTGCGATTTTCAATTCGCGTGGATTTCTCTGAAGCTGTGCGCATTGTTTGCGTGCCCCGGTAGACAGGGCTCTTAACAAAATCTCTGCGGGGTTGTTCTTCCCCTGGATTGCCGACGACACGCACGTGATTGTTCGACACGATGTCAGCGTGGAGCACGAGGCCCGAGTGCGGGAGGAATGCCGGGGTCGGCGACCTCCTGGGCGGACCAGTTCTGGAGGCGCGGCCCACGCGGGCTCTCCCGGGCCCTGGGGGGGGGGGGGGGGGAGCCAGGTGCGGCCACCTCGCCTGACCGGGCACCGAACCCTGCACGCATCCATCACCTCGTGGCCCGCCGCAGATCATCGGCGAGCCGACTGCCCTCCTCCCCGCAGCCGTCACCTCTTCTACAGTGCGACCCCGCCTAGCTCATCACCTCCTCTACAGTGCGACCCCGCCTAGCTCATCACCTCCTCTACAGTGCGACCACTCCTAGCTAGTCCAGCCTCTACAGTGCGACCACTCCTAGCTAGTCACCTCCGCTACAGCGCGACCCCGCCTAGCTGGTCCCGCCGCTACAGTGCGACCCCGCCTAGCAAGTCACCTCCGCTACAGTGCGACCAATCCTAGATAGTCCAGCCACTACAGTGCGACAAAGCCTAGCTAGACCAGCCGCTACAGTGCAACCAAGCCTAGCTGGTCCAGCCGCTACAATGCGACCATGTCAAACTTGTCCTGCTCCTGTTCCGTCTCACCTGCCAATATTTTATTATTTTATTTCCAAAATCCAAGAAGAAATAATGTTACTACAGAAGTTACTGTGTATAAATTACCCAGTTGACGGAAGCACAGGAAATGAACTGTGGTGAGTAACAATGACTCAATTGTTTAAAAATAAAAATAGTTCAAATTACTAATTTATGTTTGACATTTTACAAACATATCTAAATGAAAGAATTAAATATTTAGTACTTCAACCACTCGCGGTGACTTTAAAGACCAATAAACAAACACCACGATGGCCAGCGAGTGTGATCGACACTGGGCCGGGACCCAGCTTGGAGTGGTCGCACTGTAGTTGCAGGACTAGCTAGGCGTGGCCGCACTGTATCGAGGTCCCGCGCGGGGACGACCGCACGAACTCATCACCCGGACACGTGACCCTGAGGTATACCACATGCTGCTGCACAAGTGTTCAAGTATGCAAGTGTGCAAGCACGCAAGTATACTTCTCCACTACCGTCTCCTTCTCTACTGGTTCCACCCCCACCCCGTACTTCCGTACTTAACTATTCCCCTCGTGCGATCGGAATTTTCGTAACGCTCGAAAATTTTAGCCCTCCTCAGCCAAGAAGTTTCACTACAAAAAGTGTAGAAATTTTCCGAAAAGCTTAAAAAAAACCCTGCACCTAATTATTAGCTACTGTGATTTTTTTTTTTACGCAAATATGAATAGCCTTACTATTGATAACTATCCAAAATTAATAAGAGCATGCTATGCTTTTAGGAGGAAAAAAAATTCTTTGCACACACTATCACGAAATTTTCTAATCGGATAGCTTTTGACTATTCTTATTGTAAAAAAATATACTATGCTAACACAGCCAGTTATTTGCTTAAATTGACCATGTTTTATAATTACTTTCTAAGTTAACATGATAATTATTTTCCTGAATGAATAGTAAAGGCTAAGCTATTAAAACTTTTTTTCTCCACAAGTCATTCAAAGGATCCCCCCCCTCCAAAAGCATAGCATGTTTTATTTAATTTTAAATTTTTATCAGTAGTGGGGCTACTAATGATTGCGTAACAAAATTTGTCAGTCACATTATCTAATCGTTTAGTGCACGGTTGAGAAGGGGGGGAGGGGGGTTGATTTTAAAGCTTTTGCAAATATGCCTACAACTAAAAAATAAAATTGTGTTTTTGATTCCGAATCATAATTAATTGGCCTATAGACTGTTCTCGACGCGATTTTTTGAGTTCTGAGACATCCGCCTTCTATTCCCGTCGTTCCACCAAGTCACCTTCTGCTGCTGAGTGCGTCTTCGACACCCAAGTATCGCTCGAAGGGTGGTGGTGGTGGTTTAACCATCGCCACGATAACCCGAGAGCAGACATATCACTGACCCTTTAATTACTTGTGGACTCCCGTTCAATCTAAGAAAGTTAGTTTAAAGTGCTCAACCTAATCCGCAATGCAATACAACTACATAGTATGTGAAAATTGTAAAAAATTAAAATTCCGAGAGAGAGAGAGAGAGAGAGAGAGAGAGAGAAAGGGAGAGTAGAGGGTAGCGTGGGGGAGGAGGGGGGGGGAAGGGGTGTGGGAAGGAGTGTTGGGTTTCGGGGTTCGCAGCAGTTTCCGGTGGTAACGAACGTAAACCTGATTATAAGCCGGATTAATTCATTATCGCGCGGCAGGCGGCGCACGCAAGCAAGAGAGCGTGCGGCGTGACGCGGAGGCAGGCGCGCATGCGCACACGCACACACACGTGTGAGGGATCCGACGACAGCTGCGCGCCGCTCGCATCCTGCCGCGCCTGCTAACGAACTGCCCGGCCATCGGGGCCCAGTAATTAACACGCGCCGCCCGGCACAACCCCCCCACCGCCCCCTCGGGACTGTCAACTGCTACCTACCACACCACCCCTCATGACCCCTACCTAGTTTACAGGGCACTCGCTGCCAATTACAGTTTTCCATCAAGGCCCACTTCTGCGCGTCCGACGTCCAATTTTTGCTTCCGTATTTTGAGAACGCCAGCGACGACCGCTTGGTGTAAGGAAGGTCCCACACCACATCTACAACACAATAATGTTGTTAACGTCCTGCCAGTTGGAACGGTCGGAGAGTTCCTGCTCCGCCACTGATAACGCTTTTATCGTCCACTAACACGAACGAAAACTTTGGAAACGAAATTATAACAGCCTTGTTCAATAATACGCGGTCTTCCACGAACAGGCAACAAACTGCAGTTTCCACAAATATGTTACATTTCATGATTTTGGTATATTCTTCGAAATATACGTTGGAAAGTATTACAGGGGAGGGGGGTTTCCAGAGCCAGTTACTCAAAAAGGCACTCTGCGAGCGACAAGACAATGAGCAGTTAATGAGCGGCAGCAGTAGTGCTGGGTGCAAGGTGGCCTGCGCGCACAGTACACTGGTAAGTATAAAGTACAGACGGGAACAGGGCTCGCCAGTGCTGGGTGCAAGACTGCCTGCGTGCACAGTACACAAGGCACTCTGCCACTCTGCGAGCGACAAGACAGTGAGCAGTTAATGAGCGGCAGCAGTAGTGCTGGGTGCAAGGTGGCCTGCGCGCACAGTACACTGGTAAGTATAAAGTACAGACGGGAACAGGGCTCGCCAGTGCTGGGTGCAAGACTGCCTGCGTGCACAGTACACAAGGCACTCTGCCACTCTGCGAGCGACAAGACAGTGAGCAGTTAATGAGCGGCAGCAGTAGTGGTGGTCGCAAGGTGGCCTGCGCGCACAGTACACTGGTAAGTATAAAGTACAGAGGGGAACAATGCTCGCTAGTGCTGGGTGCAAGGTGGCCCGCGCGCACAGTACACAAGGCACTCTGCCACTCTGCGAGCGACAAGAGAGGGAGCAGTTGGCGAGCGGCAGCAGTAGTGGTGGTCGCAAGGTGGCCTGCGCGCACAGTACACTGGTAAGTATAAAGTACAGAGGGGAACAGGGCTCGACAGTGCTGGGTGCAAGGTTGTCTGCGCGCACAGTACACAAGGCACTCTGCCACTCTGCGAGCGACAAGAGAGGGAGCAGTTGGCGAGCGGCAGCAGTAGTGGTGGTCGCAAGGTGGCCTGCGCGCACAGTACTCTGGTAAGTATAAAGTACAGAGGGGAACAGGGCTCGACAGTGCTGGGTGCAAGGTTGTCTGCGCGCACAGTACACAAGGCACTCTGCCACTCTGCGAGCGACAAGAGAGGGAGCAGTTGGCGAGCGGCAGCAGTAGTGGTGGTCGCAAGGTGGCCTGCGCGCACAGTACTCTGGTAAGTATAAAGTATAGAGGGGAACAGGGCTCGACAGTGCTGGGTGCAAGGTTGTCTGCGCGCACAGTACACAAGGCACTCTGCCACTCTGCGAGCGACAAGAGAGGGAGCAGTCGGCGAGCGGCAGCAGTAGTGGTGGTCGCAAGGTGGCCTGCGCGCACAGTACTCTGGTAAGTATAAAGTATAGAGGGGAACAGGGCTCGACAGTGCTGGGTGCAAGGTTGTCTGCGCGCACAGTACACAAGGCACTCTGCCACTCTGCGAGCGACAAGAGAGGGAGCAGTCGGCGAGCGGCAGCAGTAGTGGTGGTCGCAAGGTGGCCTGCGTGCACAGTACTCTGGTAAGTATAAAGTACAGACGGGAACAGGGCTCGCCAGTGCTGGGAGCAAGACTGCCTGCGCGCACAGTACACAAGGCACTCTGCCACTCTGCGAGCGACAAGAGAGGGAGCAGTCGGCGAGCGGCAGCAGTAGTGGTGGTCGCAAGGTGGTCTGCGTGCACAGTACTCTGGTAAGTATAAAGTACAGACGGGAACAGGGCTCGCCAGTGCTGGGAGCAAGACTGCCTGCGTGCACAGTACACAAGGCACTCTGCCACTCTGCGAGCGACAAGACAGTGAGCAGTTAATGAGCGGCAGCAGTAGTGCTGGGTGCAAGGTGGCCTGCGCGCACAGTACACTGGTAAGTATAAAGTACAGACGGGAACAGGGCTCGCCAGTGCTGGGTGCAAGACTGCCTGCGTGCACAGTACACAAGGCACTCTGCCACTCTGCGAGCGACAAGACAGTGAGCAGTTAATGAGCGGCAGCAGTAGTGGTGGTCGCAAGGTGGCCTGCGCGCACAGTACACTGGTAAGTATAAAGTACAGAGGGGAACAATGCTCGCTAGTGCTGGGTGCAAGGTGGCCCGCGCGCACAGTACACAAGGCACTCTGCCACTCTGCGAGCGACAAGAGAGGGAGCAGTTGGCGAGCGGCAGCAGTAGTGGTGGTCGCAAGGTGGCCTGCGCGCACAGTACACTGGTAAGTATAAAGTACAGAGGGGAACAGGGCTCGACAGTGCTGGGTGCAAGGTTGTCTGCGCGCACAGTACACAAGGCACTCTGCCACTCTGCGAGCGACAAGAGAGGGAGCAGTTGGCGAGCGGCAGCAGTAGTGGTGGTCGCAAGGTGGCCTGCGCGCACAGTACTCTGGTAAGTATAAAGTACAGAGGGGAACAGGGCTCGACAGTGCTGGGTGCAAGGTTGTCTGCGCGCACAGTACACAAGGCACTCTGCCACTCTGCGAGCGACAAGAGAGGGAGCAGTTGGCGAGCGGCAGCAGTAGTGGTGGTCGCAAGGTGGCCTGCGCGCACAGTACTCTGGTAAGTATAAAGTATAGAGGGGAACAGGGCTCGACAGTGCTGGGTGCAAGGTTGTCTGCGCGCACAGTACACAAGGCACTCTGCCACTCTGCGAGCGACAAGAGAGGGAGCAGTCGGCGAGCGGCAGCAGTAGTGGTGGTCGCAAGGTGGCCTGCGCGCACAGTACTCTGGTAAGTATAAAGTATAGAGGGGAACAGGGCTCGACAGTGCTGGGTGCAAGGTTGTCTGCGCGCACAGTACACAAGGCACTCTGCCACTCTGCGAGCGACAAGAGAGGGAGCAGTCGGCGAGCGGCAGCAGTAGTGGTGGTCGCAAGGTGGCCTGCGTGCACAGTACTCTGGTAAGTATAAAGTACAGACGGGAACAGGGCTCGCCAGTGCTGGGAGCAAGACTGCCTGCGCGCACAGTACACAAGGCACTCTGCCACTCTGCGAGCGACAAGAGAGGGAGCAGTCGGCGAGCGGCAGCAGTAGTGGTGGTCGCAAGGTGGTCTGCGTGCACAGTACTCTGGTAAGTATAAAGTACAGACGGGAACAGGGCTCGCCAGTGCTGGGAGCAAGACTGCCTGCGCGCACAGTACACAAGGCACTCCGGCACTCTGCGAGCGACAAGAGAGGGAGCAGTTGGCGAGCGGCAGCAGTAGTGCTGGGCGCAAGTTTGCCTGCACGCGCAGTACACTGGTAAGTATAAAGTATAGAGGGGAACAGGGATCACCAGTGTGGGTTCAAGGTGGTCTGCGCGCACAGTACACAAGGCACTCCGGCACTCTGCGAGCGACAAGAGAGGGAGCAGTTGGCGAGCGGCAGCAGTAGTGCTGGGCGCAAGTTTGCCTGCACGCGCAGTACACTGGTAAGTATAAAGTATAGAGGGGAACAGGGATCACCAGTGTGGGTGCAAGGTGGTCTGCGCGCACAGTACACAAGGCACTCCGGCACTCTGCGAGCGACCAGAGAGGGAGCAGTTAGCGAGCGGCAGCAGTAGTGCTGGGCGCAAGGTGGCCTGCGTGCACAGTACTCTGGTAAGTATAAAGTACAGAGGGGAACAGGGCTCGCTAGTGCTGGGTGCAAGGTGGCCCGCGCGCACAGTACACAAGGCACTCTGGCACTCTGCGAGCGACAAGAGAGGGAGCAGTTGGCGAGCGGCGAGGACGCCGGAACTACCCCAACCCCTGCCTTGTTTTTAATAATTAAATTCAGTGCGTGGGAGGCTTTCCCTCCTTTTCCCTTCTCCCGCGCTTTAAAAGCGTCTAATTAGACAGTGAAATTGGGGAGCGGACAGCGGCGAGAACCGTGAGTTTTTTTTTCCACCCTCACTCTTGCTCCCGACCTTTTTTATTTTCTTTCTTTTTTTTCTTCCCCCAACCGCCGCCGAACTGTCGCTGCAGGTGGCGCGTTTCCAGTGACGATTCGTCGCGAAATTAATTGAGAAGGGACTCGATAAGTCTTTCCCTGGACCGCCACGCATCAGCAACGAGACTAGCGAGCGCCATCTGCACTGGAAAACAACTCTTAAAGCTTTAATTGTGAAACACAACCTTTGTGTTCTGCAATAAGTTTTAAGCTAATTAATACGAAACTATTTTACTGGATATTTATTTTATATATTTAACGGACAAATAAATTTTCATTAACTTTGATTCATAAAAAAATATCCGTAATATCTAACACAATTATTTTCTAATATTGTAGCTTGGTAATTTTCTCTCGTGGTTTAATTTAAAGTTTATTTTAAACTGTTGAATCATTAACTAAATTTCCACCTAAATTACCACATACGTTTATTTGTACATAATAGTGTATCTTACTCGGTTTTTGTGAGAGTGTACTTTTCTTGCGTAAAGAGATAGCCTATTGTTACACATTTATGTAAACAAAGTTTATGATTACTGAAAAAAATAATAAATACGTTTGACAAAACGTTTAGTCATGCCACCAGTTTTACCATAAGCCGCGCGAATTTTTTAAGTTATTCGCAATTTTTTGTTTGGAGGTTGTTTGGAAAATTTTTCTCTGTAAATATTTAAAAGAAAAATACTGATTCAGCACAAAAATAATATTTTGAGCAGATTCGTTACAAAAAAAAATTAAAACTGCAAAAGTTTTAGACACACCTTTGAAATAAAGCAGAAACATAAAAGTCAACATTATTTGATACGACATATCGGGAAATGTTGGAAGCGAAAGTTTGACAGCGTGAAGGGCCTTTGGCCACGACATAAACACAGAACTGGTATACCAGATCGAGGCATTGAACAGTGTATATGCAATGCTAATAATGTCCGTAGGCTTTCGCGGCCATTGTCTGAAGTAGCTTGGCTTCTGGGTTGTAGCCGCGTCCTTGGCGAATAATTCACCGACGTTTCGGTCGACGTTGCAGTCGCCATCACCAGGAAGCAGTTACCTACTACCTAGTAGCTTGGCTTCTGGGTTGTAGCCGCGTCCTTGGCGAATAATTCACCGACGTTTCGGTCGACATTGCAGTCGCCATCACCAGGAAGCAGTTACCTACTACCTAGTAGCTTGGCTTCTGGGTTGTAGCCGCGTCCTTGGCGAATAATTCACCGACGTTTCGGTCAACGTTGCAGTCGCCATCACCAGGAAGCAGTTACCTACTACCTAGTAGCTTGGCTTCTGGGTTGTAGCCGCGTCCTTGGCGAATAATTCACCGACGTTTCGGTCGACATTGCAGTCGCCATCACCAGGAAGCAGTTACCTACTACCTAGTAGCTTGGCTTCTGGGTTGTAGCCGCGTCCTTGGCGAATAATTCACCGACGTTTCGGTCGACGTTGCAGTCGCCATCACCAGGAAGCAGTTACCTACTACCTAGTAGCTTGGCTTCTGGGTTGTAGCCGCGTCCTTGGCGAATAATTCACCGACGTTTCGGTCGACGTTGCAGTCGCCATCACCAGGAAGCAGTTACCTACTACCTAGTAGCTTGGCTTCTGGGTTGTAGACGCGTCCTTGGCGAATAATTCACCGACGTTTCGGTCGACACTGCGGTCGCCATCATCAGGGAGCAGTTACCTAATACCTAGTAGCTTGGCTTCTGGGTTGTAGCCGCGTCCTTGGCGAATAATTCGCCGACGTTTCGGTCGACGTTGCAGTCGCCATCATCAAGGAGCAGTTACTTAATACCTAGTAGCTTGGCTTCTGGGTTGTAGCCGCGTCCTTGGCGAATAATTAGCCGAAGTTTCGGTCGACACTGCGGTCGCCATCATCAGGGAGCAGTTACCTAATACCTAGTAGCTTGGCTTCTGGGTTGTAGCCGCGTCCTTGGCGAATAATTAGCCGAAGTTTCGGTCGACACTGCGGTCGCCATCATCAGGGAGCAGTTACCTAATACCTAGTAGCTTGGCTTCTGGGTTGTAGCCGCGTCCTTGGCGAATAATTAGCCGAAGTTTCGGTCGACACTGCGGTCGCCATCATCAGGGAGCAGTTACCTAATACCTAGTAGCTTGGCTTCTGGGTTGTAGCCGCGTCCTTGGCGAATAATTCACCCGACGTTTCGGTCGACATTGCAGTCGCCATCATCAGGGGAGATATAAATGCTAGGTGGTGGGCTGCGAGCTCGCCGGTCGACGTGACGCAACTGCCGCGCTCCCCGCATCTGTCGCTCGCATGCACGCCTGTCTCTCGCGGACAGATCAACAGCTGCGCGCGCAGCTGGGCCCCGCGCGGGGGGGAAACACTCTCCCGGGGGGAGGGGCAGGAGGGGATAAGGACGAAAAAGCGATGTCTTGATTCGAGGGCAGCATGTGGCGGGAGAAGACAAGAACTCAACGGGCCGCCGTTATGTTACTGTGTAAACTTCGTGGAGCGCCGAAGCGCGAAAACAAACCTAACAAAAAAAAACTTATAGTGGTGATAAAACAAACAAACGCGCCGGAGGTCCCGGAGAGAGAGAGAGAGAGAGAGAGAGAGAGAGAGAGAGAGTCATCGCCGTGACGAAGCGTGCTGCGGTTTCCCGCCACGATCACAGCGCTCCTAGCGGAGCTCGCTCCAACCAGAGGGGACGCCACTCTACAGACGGAAAAGAGCCACTAACAAACACGTGCGGTTGAGAAATGCCAACGCCAAAAATGAAGTTCTAAATATAAACAAAACATAGAATTTTCTCAAAAATAATAACTTAAATAAAAAAGTAATTTTACAGACATTAATAGTTTCGAAATAATATAACGCAGTTTTGAAAGGGTGGCGTATTGAGTACATTTTGTAAAATATTATAAATAGGAATAATTTTTGACAATGTTGGCAAGCATGGCTGTCACGTGTCCACTGAAACTGAGGTTATGGTTTTCAACACTAATACTTTGCGGCTAGGCAGTTTTTAATTTTTGAAACAGAAGATAAAGCATTTCAAAATAGCGTTTTCGTTGTCCGTACAGCAAAAATAGATAATCATAGCATTCATGGTGAATATTCCCAGCAAGGAATGACCAAAAAAAAAAAATATAGATTGTCAACATTAACTTTCGATAAATTTAACGACTTTTAGGTTGTTAGGTTGCTTATGAATACCGCACAGTTCGCTGATCTGCAAAGAAAATAAGATCGTTTGTTATAGCAATGAGTTGCGACTCTATCTTCCTTGCTCTGCGGCTCCAGCAAGGCAGGTCTTTGCTGCTCTAACAACTGGAGTGATTGCTTTCCTCTCTCGCCGAACCTCTATGTGGCGCAGTCGGTACAAGAGTTCCCACACTCTTGCTTCCCCTGTCCCGCCGGTACATCTGGCAAAATAACAAATATAATACCATACTGATTACTATCAAAACGCATTTCGACAAACATACATAACATGGGAAATCCACTCTAAAAAAAATATATATATATTTTCCTGCACAAAACAGGCCTACAGTTTTCTCTGGTATAATTTCCATCAACAACACGATACACTGCGAGTTCAAAAAGATAACGAATGTATTGTGTTATAACACTTAGAAATAAAACCTTACCACTTACTGATTGCGATCAGGACAGAGAACTACAGATAATTGATTCCGTTCAAAAAAATTAAACACACAGTTACTTGTATCCCTAACGATCAATTAATGTCAGTAAAAAATCAGATACGGATTACTCACCACACGAATTTATGATTACAATGCATGCTGTTTTAAAACATGGCATGCCCAGTATGAAAACAACTGCTGATAGCCTGCCTACTGTTTTGCACATAGATATTGACACTTTCCCTATGTTCTCACGGTTTCACTTTTTAAAATCCCAGAGTTGTGTATCTGCACCACTGAAAGCTAAGTGTAACAATGTTCAACGAATAAAAAATTTTGAAGGGGAAAAAAAGCGACGTGTGTGGGAAGTGGAATGACGTGGATCTCCATGGTCCGCCTTGAGCGATGTGACGCAGGGTTGCCAACACACGCGCACACACCCTCCCTCTACACCACACTTCCTCGGGCAGACTGCTGCGCCGCTGGGACATGCTCTGGCTGGCAGAGCTCAGTTTTGGACTACAGGATAGGTTAGGGTGGTTCAGATTAATTATATGTAATTAATAGTCGCAAAATACTCTTCCCCTTCTCAGTATTGAGATATCAGGCTGGCCGGCAGCCCCTCTGAAACCCAGCACCGCCCAAACAGATGCGGACAGGAGTGTCCCAGTTCCCGCCCCTCGCTCGGCAAGTTCTTCCTGTGTCCGCAACCAACCCGCTGGCTTCACGCATTACTGCACCGCGCGCGAATGCGCCTGACTTGTCCAGCTATGGTTAGAGACCGGAAAAATACGCGGGTTCATTGACCTCCAGGATAGACTCCAATATCCTCAGCACACTCGGGCAAATGCCAACTGTTCATTGGCTGCTGACTCGTGGGTCGTCTCGAGACTGGGTGGGCCTGTGATTCGACACTTCTATGAGTGAGGGTCTCTAATTGGCCCTCAGTCCTCCAGATTAATAGTGAACCGATGGCAGAAGCAGCACTTGGGTAAAATTATTTGAATTTTAGCATAACACTAAATGAATACGTGAATTTTTCAGGTCTCTAGCTATGGTCAGGTGTGTATGTGCGTCGGTGAGGCGGGATGATAAATGCGACTCCCGCTGGTGTTTCTAACGCGGTATAAGCGCAAGGATGTGAACCGGCGCGCAGTCTTCTCGTCTACTATTATGACTACTGCGAAATCTGAGCGGTGACTGTAACATTACATGGCATAGAAATGACAGCAAAGGATGTAATGCAAGTCAAGAATCTGCACCGGTTGTTTTACGCTTAACAATTAATCTGAAAACACGCCTTTGAGCCATTTCAACTATTAAAAAAAAAATACAGTTTAAAAACTTAATCCGAAATCAAAAGTACTTTGTCGGCCTTCAGAAAATTCTTAAATACTTTTCGTGAACAGACGTCACTTGGATATCTTGAGTAGTTTTTGAAATCTCGTTTTTCCTGAAGCTCTGCGCACCGTGTGCGTGCCCGGGTGGGCGGGGGCCTTGATGACGTAGGGGAGTTATTCATGGCTTGCCAATTCCCCTCCAAGCACATGACGAATGGCATGACTAGGTGTATAGGCTTCGGCCTGAGGCGCACTTAAAGAGTCCTCCCTAATACCTTTGAATATATATATATATATATATATACTGTATAGAAGTCGCCAGCCCAGGTTAAAATTTCTAATACGGTTTTGAGGCAGTTGGTTAATTCACCGCCGCAATCGCCACCATCTCTAGCGCATCGACTTGTGGTGGTTCCTAGCGGACAAGTGTCGAACTCTTCAAACACCCCTTCCCTCTCCCGTTGAACGACCTTGAGCTGCAGTGAATGATAGATGGGGGGGGGGGGGGGGTGCGGGGAATGACAGCGGGCGACAGTGCTGCGCTCTAACGTGTAAATAACAACTAAGACGATACAGGGCGTTACGGCAGCGCACTTGCAGCGGTGAAGTTCCCAAGCTGCTCATCATACGCTCCTGAAAAACGTAGAGTAAATCCTATCCACTCGCGACTTCTATACAGTATATATATATTCAAAGCTAATACGCTTGGTTTTTAGTTTAATGGGTAAAGGAAACGAATGACGTGGACGGGAGACCGGGAGAGGCACACGGGCCCAGTGACCTGGAGACGCGAGGCGGCGGCGAGGTCACCGGGGTATCGATCCCGTCGAAGGCGCACTTCTTCCGAGAACACAGGCGCGGCTCGTGTCTGCGCTCCGTGACCGCTGTGCCGCTGTGCCGCTGTCCGCCCACAGCCGTGACGTAACAACAAGCTCTCGGCACACGGCGGAAACAAGCTTTTCTTCGCACTGATTTCTCTAACACCTAACCAAGTAAGGAAGTTGATCCGTAAATGCGACTTTTTCTCGTTCTTTGATCTGTTCTTTTGCAGTGGGGGAAGACTGATTTTATTCTAAACATCATTTTCGGACGTACGTCATTATCGGTTTGCAGCGTACGTCACGGAGAAGACCTGAAGGATTGGCAACGAAAAAAGAAGGAAAAAAAAAAAAAAACATTTATTTTTTGACATCGCTGATTTTTTGAGTCTGTGTATTTATGTATCTTTTATTCTTTGTCGTCCACATTCTTCGGTCAGGTCTTATCTGTGACATAACAGAATTGTCCCAGACGGAAATCTTAAAAGTAGCTAGGCTCCCGGGTTGTAGCCCCGCGTCCTTGGCGAATGATTTCACCGACGTTGTTTCGGTCGACATAGCAGTCGCCGTCATCAGGGAGCAGTTACCGTGAAAGCAGGGGCGCAACAACTAAATTTCCAAAGGGGGTGAGGGGGCAATATACCTTTTTATAAATAATCATCGATCCCCTCTATTGAAGCAGGGGGTGGGGGTGGGGCGTCCTCCCCCGGGAAAATTTGTATTTCAAGGGTGGAAAATGGTGCTATTTAAGCAGTTTTATTATCTAAAAATTAATTACACAGCACTTTGGTTGCCCCCGTTTGCCACCACTTCAAGGTTTCAGAAGGGGAGAGGGGGGGGGGGGCAAATATCCTTGCCCCCCCCTTCCCTTGTTGTTGCGCCCCTGCGTGAAAGCGCTGCGAACATTTTATTTACGAAGTCTTCGGATAAAGATAGCGATGCTTGTAGCACAGGAGGAATGAAGGTCTCGCCGCGGCCCGGACACGGGGAGGAGGAGGTGGAGGAGGGGGAGGAGGGGGAGGAGGGGGAGGGGGTGGAGGGGGTGGAGGGGGAGGGGGTGATGACCGCTGACGCGCGAACACGCGAGGATCGATAGCAGCTCAGCGCGCAGCAAGACGTCCCGACGTCCGCCCGCAGGGGGGGGGGGGGGGGGCGGGACCCCGAGGCCGCGCATGCGCGCATCCGGCTGCGCGGCGCTCCTGGGGACTTCCCCCCTCCCCTCTCTCTCCACACCTCGCCTTGTGGTCACTGCCTCTCGCGGGGAATTTCTCTATCATTTTATATTGTACAATCATTTAATTATAATCTCTCTCTACATATATAACATGTATCAATCCTGGGGAGCTTTGTATTCCACTCCCTAGAAGATTTATTGAAATATATATAACTTAATTATATATATTTATTACATTTAAAAAATTGGAATTAAGAAGACCTAGCAGTAACCCCGGAATCTCATTTTAGAATCCGGAATATATGTATAAAGAAATGAATTACAGAAATTAATTCTTCAAGTATGCCTACCCCCAAGGGGGGCGCTTCTATCTCGAAGAGGAAATAAGCGCTGAATTAAATGTTGCCAACATAAGGTCGGACAACATCTGCCTCGCGGGCAGAAGGGCGCACCAGCCAGACACTAGCGACCGTCAGTGACTTCCCAGGGAAGACTGTCTGTAGCAGGCAGTCACTGCTAACTTCGGGCATTTCACTCTGTTATATGATATCCCTACTAATATAATAAATTCGAAAGTGTGTACTTTTATCCTTCTTTCACGCAGCGAAGGAGCAACGGATCAACATGATTCTTTGCATGTAGATAATCAGTTTATGGGCTGGAGAGTGATATAGACAACATATAATTACGAAATTCCATCCCAAAGGGAGTGAAAAAGGGGCGAATTCAGTTTTATAATAGAAAATCACGCAAGGTAGGTCACAGGAACATAAACAGTGGGTTTGTGTAATTTCTCTATGTCCGCCACACGGTCATATAGTAAGGTTCCTACCCTTCTACTTGTTGAAACCAATCCGCTTGGTGAATCTCGCGGCTGCTAGCGAACCAAAGTCACTGATAACAGTTTATTTTAGAACTTCGTCGATAGATGGCGTTGCCTTGAATTTATAACGGGCCATCGTTTGGTGAGTCCCATTACGTCTTGCCTAAGGGGTTACCTGCCTTCCCACAAAATTAGGATAAAGATTGGAGTCCCGGTTTTGCTGATGCGTAGCCTTGATGCACCGAGATTGCGCAATCAAGGGACTGTTTTTTGAAGTGTATGTCCTAGAGACTTGAAACTCGGCAGTGATGCTCTTCGTGGTATGATGTGCTTAACGCGGGTAACGCCAGGCAAAGACGGGAGGAAACTGTGCCGAGGCGAGCGCCAGGGGCTGGCTGGCAGCCCGCACAGCAGCCCGGCCGCGCGGGTGGCCGCCCGCTCAGGGGCAGCTACTGCCGGCTCTGGTCCAGGGACGACATAGACACGAGACCAACAGTCACCTGTCACTCCGTTAGGCCACGCCCACCCGGGTGCGCAGCTTCGGAAGAAACCTCGCTACTCGAAAAACTGCTCACGATATCAGAGCGGTGTCTGTCAACGAAACACACGTTGGGCTGGCTGGCAGCCCAGCGCGAAACGAACTAAAGTCGCCCCCGAAACAACCAGTGCCACCCAAGCGTAATGCGGACAGTAATGTCCAAGCCCCCAACCCCCCGCATGGTAGACTCTTTTCTACTCTGTCCAACTCTTCTTCCAGATCCATCCTTCTGTTTTCCCGTAAGCCTCCTGCTTGTTATTAATGCATGAAATTTTGCATCCCGCATGTCAGAGCCCAGGGTTTTCCCTGTGTCTATGCAGGTTTTACCTGGGCTCAACTTATCTAGTTTTAGTCTAGTATAGTCAGTGAGGGGAGTTAGTCATGGCGCCAATCGCTGCCATGGCTGGCCAATCGCCCTCCTAGCACACGATGCATGCTACCCCTCCTGCATGGCTAATGCCCTGCATGATTAGAACGTATGGGCTTCGGCCTGGGACGCACTTAGTCTCCCTCCCTAACCCGGAACCCTCCCCAACACACTTAGTTTTAATTTAGTTTAGGAAAAAAAAAATCAATCGAAACACACGTAACAATACGCTAAGGTCGGATGAATATTTCTGTTTTCGGATTTCGTTTAAACTGTGAAAATGGCTAAAGATAGTGTTTCCAGAACCATTGTAGATATGACTCACAGTACACTTTTCTCTTCATTTCTCACCCATGAAATCTCGGTTGCCGCTCAGATCTCACCGTTTCCCTATGCACTTTAATAAAAAGAAAAAAAATTATTTCGGAATTGTTTCTGGCTTGGAATTACAATAATCTGTAATATTCACTATAATTTCTCCGAGGGTGGTTACCGGGTCGGGAGCTGCAAAGTTACATTTGAGGGTCGCTGGAAAACATTTGGAAGGCATCATTATCACTAAGTGTTTTGTGGCGGCCACTAAGTGAAGCTGATCATGTCCGTGTTGCAGGGATTCATTGTAGGCTGTTGGGGAACACAGAAAATACAATACAGTGAGATTTAAATCTTCAACTCTCCAGCCTGTTTTATTTCAATGTTCCGATTTGTAAAATTCCCGAATTAAACATTTTTGAAAAATTATTTTTGACATCTACTTTGCATATTTTTGTCAACCACTACTGTGCCCAATTTTTTAATGGCCACAAAAACCACACGAAATATATAATTCCCAGTTAATTTTTCAATGAGATATGTGATAATTTTTACAACAAAAAAGAGATATAGTTTAGTTTTCTATGCATGCAATTTTGCGTGCGAGTGTTTATGTTTCTCTTAAACATGCTCGTGACTATGTAAAATACAAAAAAAAAAAAATTGTTTTCGTTAGAATTTTGTTTTTTGTCTTCTTACAGCAGGTAATTGATAATTTTTAATAAAATAGTTTAAAACTTAAACAGACAAATTGCAACGGTAAACATTTTTACGACGTGCAAAGCTCCGGGTGTAGAACACCTCGTCACTTCCGCCCTGGGGCCTCAACATTCAGCTTTCAACGACCATCCTGTGTTTGAACCTGCATGACAAATACCAAACTTTAAGTAACACTGAACCATAGACGAAAATGTCAAATATAACATTTGGGAATATTTTATCTCCATACAGTATATTTTCACTGGGTGGTTATTATACTTTCAACGAGTGGTTTTTCTGAGCACATGCACTGAACCGTTCCAACAAGCAGTCCCGAGTCAATTTCGATCTTCGGAATGTTCGTGTGACTTCCGCGGGTGTCGTTCAACTCGCGAGTTCTCGTCCACGACAGCGGACAGACGGACAGAAAATACGAAAATGCTTCTACGAGGGTGACGTTGAAAGAGCTCGTCATTCGCTCGTTGTCCAGTGGAAACTCAATACCACCTTCCACATAGTCACTGATGTGTAGAGACCGGAAAAATCCGCGGGTTCATTGACCTTCAGGATATACTCCAATATCCTCAGCACACTCGGGCAAATGCCAACTGTTCATTGGCTGCTGACTTGTGAGTCGTCTCGACTGGGTGGCCTGTGATTCGACACTTCTATGAGTGAGGGTCTCTAATTGGCCGTCAGTCCTCCAGATTAACAGTGAACCAATGGCAGAATCAGCACTTAGGTAAAATTATTTTAATTTTAGCATAACACGAAATGAATCCGCGAATTTTTCAGGTCTCTACTGATGTGATTTTTCTTTTGTTTCTCCTCGAAAATATTAACCTTCTGCAAGCACCCACTTCCTGGTATCTGAAACAATGCCCTCGTTGTATTCCCACACTTATTCTACTCCTACACAGTCGGACACAAAGATATTCTCTTCAATTTTCATTGCTTGTTCGGAACACAACGGAACCGCCGTACCATTTCCTCCAAGAATAATTGTGTTTCCCACAATATTTATTCTCAGTTCATTCTTTTGTTGGTGATCCATTTTCTGAAACTTGCCACCGTAAACTCAAACGACTTTTCCGCATGTGCATTTTGTTTTTACGTTTTTACTCGGTAATAAAGGGCACGATTTCATCATGTATCTTTATCTCGACCGGCTTAACCAACACGAAAACCTTCATGTCCTCCGCTTCATCAACTATTAACATTTGTGCATACTTCGTGCTGTAAAAGTGTGTTTTACTGTGAGAATTTTTCTATTTTATTTTGTAACATTCTACCATTTTTTATGGTTATTAAAAATATCAAGTACTAGCTGTAAGAAGACAAATTTTTTCCCCCGTATTTTTCATAGCCAATGGCGAGTTTAAGAGAAAAACACACACACGAAAGCAAAATTTTCATGCATTGAAAACTACACTAGATATCGTTTTTTGATGGTAAAATTATCATAACTCTCACTGAAAAATTAACTGCGAATTATGCATTTCATGTGATTTTTGTGGTCATAAAAAAATGAGGCAGAGTAGTGGTTTATAAAAATGAGCAAATATGCAAAAAAAAAAAAAAATGAAATAAAAATGGTTGAATAGCTAAATATTTAAATCTCGTTATTTTTCCTGTGCTCCCTAATAACATACAGTGAATCTCCGCATCGCAGACCAGTTCTTCACTTCCGTTGCCCCGACTAAACACTCGGTGATAATTCAACTTTCCAACTGTTCTCAGCGACCTTCAAAATTTACTCTTCGGAGAGAACGAAACTTTGCAGTCACTAACGAACGGTATTACGGCGGTTGCTGCAAATTATTTTTTTTCGAGACCACATAACCGTTCCGACAGCGTGAATCTCCATACCAGATACATGCAGCGAAAACTTTTATTTTTCTATTTTTCCCCATTCTTTGTACGCGTTTATTTTTTTTTGTGCACGCGGGGGGGTTACAAGCTAATTAACTGGATGTGTTCGCTATCGCGGATTCGGGGCTCCGAGCGGCCGCCAACCATTGTGCGCGGGAAAACACAAGCACACAGCGGCCCGTTGTTCGCATATTTCATTATGTATTATTATCCACGGCAGTGGAGCGCCGACGACAAAAAATAAATAAATTTATATACACGTGCCCGGTTTTAAAACACGGCCAAAATAAAACGAACAGGGATGTTAATGCACAATAATAACTTCTATTTTTATCACCGGTCAATAGCTGCGGCCGGGTGGCAGGGCTTGGTAAGGGCTGGTAGGGTTGGAAGCGAGGCAGGGGCGAGTGTACAGTAATTAAATAAACGGCAGAGCGCTGGTTCGCCGGTGTTTTAATTAAACCCCCGGTAGCGACCAGGCGACCCTCCGCTTCAAACAAGACCGCCCCCGGCCCCATTCGACCGCCGCCTCCGCCGCCTCCGCCGCCTCCGCGGCAAACAACCCGGGACACCGGACACCGGACACCGGACACCGACGCCAGGCAACTGGCAACTAGCAACCGTGGCGGCGCGGCAGACGCGAATACACAGCGTTCGAAACCCCCGCGACCGGGTTACACGAGCCCTGCACGGAAGCCACTCTACCAGGGGATTCCGCATGGGTAGAGACCTGAAAAATTCGCGGATTCATTACGTGTTATGGTAAAATTCAAATAATTATACCTTAGTGCTGCTTCTGCCATTGGTTCACTGTTAATCTGGAGGACTGAGGGACAATTAGAGACCCTCACTCATAGAAGTGTCGAATCACAGGCCACCCAATCGAGACGACTCACAAGTCAGCAACCAATGAACAGTTGGCATTTGCCCGAGAGTGCAGAGGATATTGGAGTCTATCCTGAAGGTCAAAGAACCCGCGAATTTTTCCGGTCTCTACGCATGGGGGAAAACAATTATGTTTTTTTGACGCGATAACGTCTCATAAATCGTTGAACACCCGGCTGCACGCACGGAAAAGGCATGACTCATTGTCACGTTCCGCCTGAGCCGAGCGCGCAAGGAAACCGGCCGACCACCCGTGCGAGAAAACGGGGACGTACTACAATGCCGAAATGCCAAATTGACCACAACGCCGACAGCTAGAAAACTGCTGTGTACCACAACGCCGAAATACACTAACGCCGAAAAATGTCATTGCAGGACTGCCACAAAGGTTAGGGTGGGTTAGACTAGGTTAGGTTAGACTAGGTAAGGTTAAACTAAGTTAGGTTAGGCTAGGATAGGCTAGTTTAAGTTAGGTTAGGTTATATTACGTTAGGTTAGGTTAGTTAAGGTTAGGTTTGATTGTGGTATTTCGGCGTTAAGGTACATTTAAGAAACACACACAAATTCATTCAGTTGTTATTTCGGCGTTGTGGTACACAGCAGTTTTCTAGCTGCCGGCGTTGTGGTCAATTCTGACATTCGGCGTTATGGTATTTCGGCGTTGTGGTAACGACCCCGCACCATGCAGTGAAAAAAAGCACTAACAATGGAATTTGGAACGTCACCATTCTGCGCTAAAAAAAAAAAAAAAAGATAGGGAAGGTCACATCGTGCACGAATGACGGGAATATAAAAAAACAGTAGTATGATCTGTACGACTTGACAGAATTCGACGAGGTTGGTTCTGTCGGCCAGACATTTCCATTTTACGCTCGTCTGCGCTGTGCTGCTGTTCTGATGCCTTCCACGGAATCATCGGCGCTGTGAATCGGCTATTTTCGACTGTGTGTTCTGTGTCTCTCCTGTGTGCATTTCTCTATGACTCTCGAGCAGAACCAGCCCAAGGCCCGGAGAAGCGCGTGGCGAGAACACCTCTCGAGAACGGGAATTAATTCAAGGAGGCCGCGCGCTCAAGGTGAGACGACAATGAGGATAATTATACATCACTGCCTCTCGTGGGAAAAAGAGAGCAAGATATTCACACGGACAGCTTTTTTTTTTCTCCCCCAACCGAACAAAAAAAAACACCCCGTGGCGCGGCGGTAATTACACCGCGCGGCAACGAGGCAAGAAGTTCCACGGCGCTCGCTACCAAGTCTCACAAACCGAGTGCCGATTGTTCCCGATCCACGTGCAGAGTCGAACCGGCTGTGGGCGGTGTTAAGGCACGAGAAGCCTAAGATGTACATCAAGTTCTGTCCCTGCCCGAACACGCCCGAATATTCACCTTCGGCCAACCTCGGGATTTGTTTTATTTTTTGCGCAGGAAAAATGAATTAAAATATTAAAAGTGGTCGGTTAGGTTAGCTACATTAAAACACTTTAAAACGGTGTGGACGGTTAGTTAGGTTAGTATAGCTACATTAAAATAAACAGAGAAATATAAATATATATAAATAAACCCGAGGTTGGCCGAAGGTGAATATTCGGGCGTGTTCGGGCAGGGACAGAACTTGATGGACATCTTAGGCTTCCCTTAAGGCACACACGTCTCTCCGCGTGTGAGGGAGACTTCCCCGACGTAACCGCATTACCAACTCAGATCTACATTACTTAACATGGGTTGATATACGTTACTCAATAATTTATTCTCTGCAGAATGGTAGGTACTGTTTAAACCACAAATTTTTGTTCTTATTGGTTGATAGACCCTACCTTACACCTCAAATATTAAATAAGCTATTAGATGGTAAAGAAACAAAAAAAAAACTATATACGTTTTATTTGATCCTGTTTGTATGGAAACGTTAATGAAATTTATTTGTGCCCCGGTGAAAGTTTAACTCGTTGGCAAATTGTCCTATTTTTAACAGGAAAATAATAAAAAAAATAGTTTTCCGAAAAAAAAAAAAAACCTAACATATCTACACGCACCATTCTCCTTTATGACCAACACGCGTTTCATGACAAATCGGATCGTCAACAATTATTTGAGTTCCCTTCGCGCTGAATCCAAATCAAACACGGACACATTGCCCGCTGAAATAGTGTGCAGCCGAAGAGAAAATTGTGAACTCAACATCGCTAAATCCGGGCAAACAAACGCCAAAATCACTGAATGCGCGTACAGTGGACGAACCGGTGATTCAGTATCGGCAGATAACAGCGCAGGTATCCCGGGGTGCTGGAAGTGGGGTCGTTACCATGATGTAAAGAAGAGGAGGTGAAACCTTCCGGCCGCCCAAACGCGTCCTCCACTGCGCACTACGTCACCTTGGTCGCACCGCCCGGTCTACACGCAGCGCGCTTACGGGAATACGACGCAGAGACAGTTCATTTACAATCGTTTGAATAGTAGAGTTACCACGAAGCGTAAAAATACTTTGCTATGTACATTGTATAGCACGCATTTAGAACATACAGTTTAAATAAATGTATTAGCATCCAAACGCGGGGTTTATATTAATAATAAAATCAACGAAGCAATATATTTCTGCTGTTTCATCACTTCAAAATGTTGATTGAGTCTTGTAAACATGGAATGGTAATGGGAATTGGAATGAATATACTTCGAAAATATTTATTATGAATATTAATTAAATAGATATAACAAACATTCAGGATGCAGGCGACAAATAATAATACAAACGTATTACAAAAAAAAAAAAAGCATCTGACACAAAGCAAAGTTTCTATAAATACTTATTTGTAATTTGCATAAACATAAGGGCTTTTGATTTATTTACTAAATTTAATTTTATTTAGTTACAAACAATAAACAAAAGGGCAATTAATGATAGAAAGTATATTTAAAAAATATAATATTATAAATAAAAAAATATTACTAAACCAATATTATTAAACCAATATTCAGCAAAAAACAGCTTGCAGGCATTACAAAAAATTTTTCACGGCAAAAAAAAAAACGAAAAGGTTGGTTTTGTTTATTATCTTGGAGAGGTAAAACCTAATAGTTTTCAAATCCCCCAAGCACATTGTGCGTTAAAACATGGCACATAATTGTTGGTTGATTACTAAAAATAACTCAATTGCAAAATAACTCGCCAGTAAATATTTCACAAAACCCGTATGCCTTCTACACTACATTTTATTAAAGCCAAAATCGATTCATAATGGCTTGAAGAACTCCCGTCCCTCATAGGTATTTGAATGTAATTTGAACGCGTGTATCTTGGCTGAAGGTGTTTCTTTCTTCATTTTTATAACGTTAACTTCTGAAAACTCAAAAATGTTGCTTGCTATAATTTTGATTACTGAGAATTCCATGTTATAACAAAGTAAGTATTGTTTTACCTCCTGTACATTGTGCATTTGCAGGCACTCGCATAATTTGATAAGACAACTGAAGAGAGTCACGGCCTTTCCATGGAAAAAAAATACAAAATAAATATCTAAGTTCATCTAATTCCCCTTAAAATTGGCGTTTCAAAATTCCTCCTGGATTCTGTAATACTAAAATGATTTGAAGGCAATACATTCAAGGGAAATGGTGTGATAAAAACATTAAAAATATAAAAATATTGAAATAGAATAAAATCATTGTAATCATGAAACATTAAAATCGGAAATACAATTTTTCCCACTTATATCTAGTTTTACGGAAAAGCCGCTTCCTTCCATAATTACTATTCCAAGGCCGCGCTGCAAATGTCCACACGTACAATTTTCAATACACAGCTGTTTTTTTATATATCTCATGCACTTTATAGATATAGAATTTAGAAAAATTAATACCTACAAACATGCAAACTTATGTGCTACACTGTTTTTAGTTATAGCCGAGTTGTGTTAGAGTTAGGATTGTAGACACAGTAGGGGCGGATCCAGGAATTACTGGGGGGGGGGGGGGGGGGCCGCCGTGAGTCTGGGCCTAGTATGATACCTGTTTATTACTCCAAAAGTCGTTATTAATCAATGTATATTTTACCCTTAGATGGGTGGGAGGGCACATGCCCCTCTGCCCCCTCCCCCTTTCTGGATTCACCTATGGAGCACACACGCACGTGCGCTGAGAATGTACTGAGCTATGGTCCCTGCAAACCTTAATTTTAAGTATTTAAAACGGCAGTTTTTTTAACGCGTTAAATGCTATTTATAATTCTTATCTCACGGTTTTGCGTGTATACTTAAATATATTTAAACGTAATGATATCACATGTCCTCCCCACTCCATTAAAGAGAACATTTTGAACAATAGAAAAAATGCGCATGTTTCTTTTTGATGTATAGGGGGTTCACATTCCTACTTTCATTCGATTTGTTTACATGCATTGATGAAATATTTCCCCCCCTTTATTAATACTACACAACCTAGTGTTTAGGTTAGTTCTATAACAAACAAGAAAAAAAGTTAAATTGAAATAAATTCTGTAGTTCTCGCTGATGCCCGAACACACAAACATTTTAAAAACATTTGATTTGAGTTTTTATTAATGGGTGGGTATATATACGTTAAGATTTCATTTTTAATAAATTAATTCAGTAAATAACCTTTTTACCGCGAAAGACTTTATTATTATAGATAATAACTCAGTATTTTGCACGAAATATATAATCCTTGACCTAATATTAACCTACAGTTAATCATATAAAAAAATTAAAAATAAATACTCGTATTATAAAACAAGTGACATTTCTACTTAAAATCACGTTTGTTTAAACTTACCTCTGCTAACACAGAATGTGTCCTTCCTTTTGCATACGTTCACCCACTTATTGCAAAGATCTTCATTTTTTGGAAAAGAAAAATATTTTATGCCAGAATCTCGAGTCTTTTTGAAATGATTGTGAAATCTGAACACTGCACAGCTACATAAAATCACTCAGGATTATGTAAGCACCAACCATAACAAAAATTCGCACGAGACGCAGATGAAATGGATGGGAATCGCCTGGAAGAAGAGCGCTGGCTACAACCAAGGTGACGTAGCAAGGGAGCGCGTGGAGGGGGAAAACCTGCGCACGGTTTCACCTCCCCTTCTTTACATCATGGGTCGTTACAACAACGCCGAATGACAAAATTGACCACAACGCCGACAGCTAGAAAACTGCTGTGTACCACAACGCCGAAATAACAACTGAATGAATTTGTGTGTGTTTCTTAAATGTACCTTAACGCCGAAATACCACAATCAAACCTAACCCTACCTTACCTAACCTAACCTAGCCTAGCCTAACCTAGTCAAACCTAACCTAGTCCAACCTAACCTTTGTGGCAGTCCTGCAATGACATTTTTCGGCGTTAGTGTATTTCGACGTTGTGGTGCGTCCCCATGGAAAGTGATTAGTGTGCCTTGCGCAGGCGAGTGTAAACAGTCGCCCACAAAACAGTGGACATCTTTTGGCTCTCACATTCTGGGCGAGGACAGCTATCAAGATTTAATGGTTCTGGCGAAACAGGACTTCGGCACAGGACTGCTGTCCAAAAAAACCTGATTCTCGTGTATCAACTATGGAGACACGTATTATAAAGGTTTACGTAACAGTTAGATACCGCGCACACGACAGGACTGAAGTGAACCAGTGCTGGCACAAGGTGTTCACGGGTCGTTACCACAACCCCGAAATACCACAACGCCGAACGTACAACGCCGAATACCATAACGCCGAATGCCAAATTGACCGCAACGCCGACAGCTAGAAAACTGCTGTGTACCAAAACGCCGAAATACAGTAAAGCCGAAAAATGTTGATGCGGGGTGGGGAAGGGGGGGGGGGGGGCCACAGGAGCAAAATGAAAAACAACTGAATGAATTTGTGTGATAACGTTACCTAACCTAACCTTTGTGGCAGTCCTGCAATGACATTTTTCGGCGTTAATGTATTTCGGCGTTGTGGTAATTCGGCGTTGTGGTATTTCAGCGTTGTGGTGCGTCCCCGATGTTCACTGGCACAGGTGCGAGGAGGTATTAGTGCAATTTACAGGTACTGGCAAGTACGTATCGTGAGTTCCAGTGTCGACAACTGGCAAGTAGCGACGTCGATAAAGGTCCGGCGGCGGTGGAGACACGAGGAATCACTATTGGCAGGGCTCAACAGCACAGGCGTAACATCGCGTGAACATCCGGGGAAAGTTGCAAGCATGCGCGAGAAAATATCTATCCATACACCGTTAGAAAAAAAAATAACGAAGAATAACGGGGAAACGCTGGTAAAAAAAAAAATTCTCAAGACGTCTTTGTAGAGTTTCGAAATATTCTCCGGTGAATTTACGGAACGTCCCTGATATTGTATTATTATTATTTTATAATTTTTTGAAGTTATAATTCTTTGGGCGCGTTATGCAAAAATGATGAGTGAATTTTTACGATGTGCACGCACAATATAACAAAATTTTCACTGGATGTAAAAAAATGGCCATATACAAATAAAATTATTTATGTGCTTAAAAAAATAATATACTTCAGTGATAGTGAACACTGGTCCATGTAATGAAGTAACCTTGATTTTAGGTGAACATTAGTGAGGTTAGGTTCCCGTAAGTATAATTTAATTGCATTATAAATTATTACATGATTATTTTAATAATAATTAAAATTTAATACCATAGAAAATCATCCAGCATATTTATTTTCATTATTAATTGAAATATATCTCGATTATTTAAGTAAATTAAATAATTAATTTTATATAAGCCTACTGAGTATTATTGTAGAATTATAGTGAAAATTATACTTTACCACCCGTACTTATATCATTTTATTATTTTATTTCTATTTAATTATTTGATGGCCAAATCAAATTGTTTGTGATTGGGGCAACTGTGATCTTCGCGAAGACTGGGCCCGACTCCGGAGGTAAGACCCCGTCCGCCTCCAACCTAAGAAGGATGTGCTCCACAGAAGGGCCTGGCATCTCTGCCCGAGGCGCAAACTACACACCGGAACAGACAACGCCGACACGCTGCCCGAAGATGCTCCAACCACAACAACTATTTGTAATAAATACGTGCTTCACACAGGACTTTTTATTAGTTTTCCTCGCAAATCTTAAGCCTTCTCCTATTGCATCCTTAACCAGATGCCACAAGGGGAATGGCTCACCCTTTTTGAAGCAGAGCTGCTGCTGGGGTTGCTGGGGTTGCTGGGGTTGCTGGGGCGGCGGCGGCGGCTGGGGTTGCGGCGGCGGCGGCTGGGGGCCGAGCGAGGCCATGGCCAGCAGTTTCCTCTCGTGGCTGCAGATCGCGCCGAGCTGGGGGCAGTCCTGGGAGGCGGAGGGAGGCCGCCCAACCACCTGCGAACAGGACACGCCGGTTCGACACCCGCTGCATCTCTGTGGTCCATCATCATCGTCATCGTGCCACACATCATACATACTATAACAGTTTAACGTAGACTATTTACAACAAATCACACATACACCAAACTGAGGGTGAACCAACACAGTTCATCTTACGAACGTCCAATAAGTGCACCTTTAGTGATACGGCACACATCCAAACCTAACGTACAAATTCTTCCATACTTTGGTTAACACGTCCGGAGTAATGGAAGAAAACAGCCTCCTCAATTCTGTGTCGTAACTCTGGCAAATCATGAGGTAGCGGCGGATTGTAGACACGATCTTATATAAAGCCAGAAGGGGGGAAAAAATGGTTGTTAATACTGCAGAATTGAGAAAGGTGATTGACCGCAGATAAAAATGATACATCAAAACGAATATATCAGTATTTTTGCGTCCTTGCGAAACTAGTTGTTTTAACTTGACTAAAACAAATAGGTTTTAAAGTATATATACTTAAATTCCACGATGTAAGGAACTAAGGTTTATTAATTAAGTGAAATTATGCAGCACAATAATTTATTTTTTTAAAGCTGCTGCTTCTTGCCTACATAGTTTTTTTTTTTTACTAAAATTCATGGTTTCAAAAAGGCTTGAAAATCAATTATATTAAATAAGAAATCTGAAAAAATATATATAAATACGTGGCACACGTGGTAGCTTTTTGGAGGACCATGTGACGCATTCAACACATCTTTGAAACTGGCTCCACAGAACAGACACACACCACATCCGACTACTCTGAATGGACACTGTCTCAGTATTGGGACGGATATGCTAGCCAGCAGCGCCGGATGTGCATCTCGTTCAGGAAACGGCGAGCGGAGATCCGGCGCAGAATATCCGACAGGCAGACGTACCAACAAACTACAGAGTACACACGATTTTTCTGGCCAAGATAAGAAAACGTTTTGTGATTATACTTTAGGGAGCGGAGGGGGCCATGTTATCAGGTTATAACACGAGGTCCAAGGTTGATCGACTCGAAAATAAAAAATGTACATAAGCACCTAGTAGTTTTCGCGAAAATATTTCGACTGGATTTTAAAACAAAGTAGCATCGCCTCTTGTGTTTTGTGATTGGTTTGAGTTTTATCAAAGGCTCACCAATCACAGGCATTTGGTCCTTGGAACGGGCCGCAATAAGGCAGTGGTGCCTCTCGCATGCGGCTGCCGATGACAAGGAAGACACTGGCGCGGACATACCTCATGCTCTTAGAGTGCTTCTCAAGTCTGGTATAAGTACGTCTTTTGAAGTCGAGGTTGAACAACATTTTGATAGTATTAAATATGGACCAATTCGCGACTGGATTATGATTAATTCAACGAAGTTCTACGACAACCGCGAATTTTGTCGCTGTAGCTGAAATAATTGTGGGGTAAAACCCTTGTTTTCCGCATATTTTCGTGAGGTGTTAGTAACTCGAGTTATTTCGATGGAATAGTTCTGCTGGAGCGGGAAGACTGGCGGCGGTGGTGTGGCGGGTATCTGCGGGTATCTGCGCGCCGCCGCGCGACCAGGTGCGACCAGGTGTTATCTCGGGCGCACAATGCGGGCCTTCAGCTCGCGGCGTGGGGCGCGGCCGTCCCACCCGGGGGGCGCGGGTCCCCGGTCCGGGGTCTCCTGGGGCGTCTCCTCGACTTGCAGCGCATTCCTCTCCGGCCTGTCCACACAGTTCCTCCTTGACCTGGAGAATGATCTAACAAGTTGTCCTCCCGCCCCGTCTCGCCGAGTGCTTCTACCGCGACTGCAGCGACGGTCTTGCGTTTCGTTCACATTTTTTATTTTACTGGCCTTTTTTTTTTATGTGGCGCAAAGTCTTCAACTGGACCAGGTTTATGTTTTATACATAACATTTAAATTGATAATAAAACCAAAATTACAAATGGAATATAACCTAAAAAAAAATAATTATAAATCAGAAAACAAATTTACAAACAAAAATGAACTAAAAAATAAACTAACGAGTAGAAAAAAATCCAAAATTAAAAAGTATATAAGATGCTAAATGTGATTTAACGTAGTATAGGGAATATTAAAACGAAAATTTAAAATACAATAACTAAATTGCCATTGCTATAAAAAAATTACTATCCGTTTTACCCTGTTAGAGCCTGATAAACTACAATTGTCGTGACTATCACAACAGTTCAAAATAATGACATCAGCAAGTGTCTGAAGCTGGATCACGTCCTTTACTGCGAGCTGTGACGTAACCTCTGACGGCGGGACCTGTGAATCCCCTCAAGTTTGTTTACGAGTTCAGGAAACCAAGGCCAGCGGAATGATCCATCCTCGCCTTCTCAATAAAGTTAAGACATCCGTGTTTTCCTCGAACAGGCGACTACAAGCGCGGCCTCGCAGCTGTCGGGCCGACCGCAGCACGCGTCACACAGCCGACCGCAGCCGACCGCAGCCGACCGCAGCCGGAGACACACGAGCGCATCGCGAGGCAACAGGGGCGATCATTAGGAGCACGATGTTCTCGCCCGGTTCGTGCGTGGCGAGGGGTCGTTACCACAACGCGGAATGTCAAAATTGACCACAACGCCGACAGCTAGAAAACTGCTGTGTACCACAACGCCGAAATAACAACTGAATGAATTTGTGCGTGTTTCTTAAATGTACCTTAACGCCGAAATACCACAAACAAACCTAACCTTACCTAACCTAACCTAGCGTAATATATCCTAGCCTAAACTAGTCCATCCTAACCTAGTCTAACCTAACCTAACATTTGTGGCAGTCTTGCAATGACATTTTTCGGCGTTGTTGTATTTCGGCGTTGTGGTATTTCGGCGTTGTGGTGCGTCCCCCGTGGCGAGGAGCCATCGGCCCAATCCGCACATCTCACTTGTGTATGTATATCGCTGTCAAACCAGTGCGCAAACGTTCCAGGCTCACAAGGGAAAAAATAATCAAGTTTATCAGCCATGGATCGTGCAAAAAATCCATTAATGTGACTACAAAACTGTTTACAACAGTAAACAGAGTATAAATTTTTTTTAAGTCACCGCCAAACTTTATTTTCAGTGTATATAGGATACAAAAATAACTTTAAGGGCCACACCTATCTGAGCACATACGGTGTGCAGAGCTTCAGGAAAAACATGCTATTTAAAATCTACTACTACTACTACTACTACTACTACTACTACTACTACTAATTCTTTTACTAAATATATGCGAGTCGGGTCTGTCTATACGAAAATAAATTTAAAATGCGCTTAGGGCACACGAGTAGTTTCTGTTTCGTTCCTAAACTGTATTTTGCAGAGGGTGAAATGGCTTAAATGCGTGTTCTCAGACTAATTATTCGACAGGAAAAACAGTAAGGATTCCTGAAAGCACTCATTACACCTTTATCTTCATTTCTCCGCCACGTAATGTTACAAATAAAAAAAACACAGTTGCCACATGCACTACGAGAAGACTGCGCGCTTGGAAACAATTACACTTCCGACAAGGCGAGCCCCTTAAGACTTTGCGGTGTTAGTTAAGGGGGCCCGCCTCGTCAGGGGTGTGTGTGTGTTAGTGAGGCGGGATGATAAGCGCGACGCTCGCTGGTGCTTCTAGCGCGGTGTCTCCTCTGGACTGGCGCGCAGTCTTCTCCCAGTGCACAGGACAACTGTGAAATTTGAGCGGTGACCGTAACATTATATGGCCGAGAAATGAAGATAAAGGTGTAATGCAAGTCCCTTAAGTGCTTTCAAGAATCTGTACTGGTTATTATGCTCCTAAAAATTACTCTGCAAACACGCGTTTTAGCAATTTTAACTCTTCTGAAAATACAGTTTCAAAACTTAATCCGAAATCCAAAGTACTTTTCGGCCCTCAGCGAACTCTTAAATGGTTTTCGTGAGCGGACCCCCACTCGGATGTGCTGAGTAGTTTCTCCTGAGGCTCTGCGCACCGCGTGTGTGCCCGGGCGGGCGGGGGTCGGCCGCAGCCGGGGAGTCGCGGCGAGGCGGTTCGCAACCCCGAAGGCCGCCAGAGACCGGTATTTATAGACCGAGCCGCGCGCGAAGTAGCGCTCCCTCGCGACCGTCTGCGCCGCAGGTCACGTCGACCGCCTCCTCCAGGTCACACTCCCACACACTCCCACCATTAAAGGCGGGCTTTTTAAAAGCAGCAATTTTAAAAAAAAATTGATATTAGGACGTTATCACGTAAAATTATCTTCCGTAAACCGACTTAACAGACAACCCCCCCCCCCCACCCTATATTTATAGCTACATAGCAGCATCCTTTAATGCTAAATCCCCTTCAGCAATATATTCCTATAGCTTCAGAACTGGAAGTACGCCTGTTCTGGTATTCAGTCCTCGGGTCCGCTCTCGCCGCGGTTATATCCCAGTTGCAGTCAGCAACAGCTGCTCGGGGTTGCTTCGTTAAGCAACAACTGTGAGCCGGGCATATCCCGGCGAGGTCAAGCAGGAAACGAATTTTTCAAAAATCTGGTTTAAAAAACATATTATTAACATTCACGGAACGTGCATTTAGCAACAACAACAAAAAAAAAGGGGGGGGGGGGTTGTCTGTAAAGTCGGTTCACGGACGATAATTTTACGTGATAACGTCATACGAAAACATTGAAAAATTGCATACTTTTTAAATTTTCAAATAGTATTTACAGTAATTTCAAATATAATTTAAATAATTTGTTTAAAATATAATCACGAACAATTAGTTAAAAAAACACCGCCTTAACCTGTTTGATATTATAGAAGATTTTCTCGCACGGGTGGTTGGCCGGTTTCTTGCGCGCTCGGCTCAGGCGGATCGTGACAATTTTTTCGTGCGTGCAGCCGGCGTTCATCGATTTATAAGACGTTATCACGTCAAAAAAAAACAGCTTCTCTGGGAATAGTTGTGAATGTATATACCGCATTGGAAAATCAAATATATATATTTTTAAACAAAACTATCGACGGAAGACCTGCAAGACGTGGAAACGGCCAGTAGGGCTGGAAGACGGTAGCGCCTCTTTGACGGATTCCCATGACAAGAAGGCGAGCGACAGAAAGAAACTGGGAAGGAGAGGGGTTGGGGAAAGCTGCTTTGGGGCTGGAGGCGCAACGAAAAGGTGGGATTATCGCCCAAGCCTAGATTTATGAAAACTGGGGAAGGGGGGGGGGAGCAGGCCCCTGTTTCCCTTTGCGGTTAAAATGGAAACCCGGTAAAGGCAGGCTTTACGGCGTCATACGGTTGTGCAAAGAAGCTTAAAGGCTGCGAGACCCAGGCTCCTAACCACTTGAGCAGCGCATGGGTGCGCACGAATAGTCCCATGCCTTGAAATTATAACATGTGCCCATGACAACATGTGGCATAAAAGAGAAATATCACAGTTACAAATATCCCGTTTCAAGTTATTATTTTATTTTTACTTTTTAACAAGGTTAAACTTTTTGACTTTTTGAGTAGCCGAATTTCAACAAAATTATATAAAGCATATTTTTTTTTGCACAGTTAGCTAGCAAACTTGAATTTTTTACCATTTTTGTGCAATATGGATAAGGAGAACTAAACTAAATAACTGAAAATTTCTGTGTTTGAAGGCAATGATGGTAGTTACTGCATACTGCGAGGTATGGTTTGAAATTCATTCAAGAAAAAGTTATTACATTTTATTTAGCCTTTTGAAATCATAACAATAGTGATGATTTTTTCTGAAAGAAATTAAACCATATTACCCAGAAAAAAGTAAAAAATCGACTTAAAACCTAAAAAAGTTACATTTTAATATTCAATATCAGTTTTCTTATACATACTGCACACAAAAGTTAAAAAATTGAACTTCACCAGCTAATTATGCAAAAAAAAAGTGTGCGATATATAATTTTTTTTATTTTGATGATTCCGCGAAGGTTTACCATTGCCTTCCGCGTGACGAAGGTTTGAAAAATCCTCCCCCCCCCCCCACAGGGGCGGGGAATCGACCCCGGGACCCTTGTCTCAGCAGCCGGACAATCTAGCCTTCAGACCAAGTCAATCACAAAAAAGAAAATCACGAATATTACGAACTGACCAATCAGAACAGAAACTCAGTGCCTCAGCGTCCTGTACTTTGTAAAAAAAACTGCCAAGTAAATGTTTCCTTCCCCTCCCCTTTCGCGGTTAGAGGAATTTGAGGATTTAATGTCTTCTTAAAAATAAAAAATAAAAGGCAAGCACAGAGAGGCGCGAAGAGGAGGCGAAGGGAGTTGTTTAGCTGCTCGACAATACCTGGGAGAGGGGAGGGAGGGGGGGAGTACTTGTGGTTTGTCGCCGCATGAAACCACACGCTTCCCTCCCCTCACCCTCCTTCAGCGAAGCACCATTCCGAAACCGCTTTCAACAGCCACGAGCCCGCAAGAGGCAAGAACAGCCTTTGTGCAGCACTGTCGTCGCCCTGAGCACTTCAACAAGAGCCGACAGTGAAGCACAACACCCCGCCGCCACACGTTCACAATGTATTTGTTGTGGTTGGCGTTTCATACAGCAGCTTCGACTTGAAACTGTCGCTTTTTTTTTTCGACGTGATAACGTCTTATAAATCGATGAACGCCGGCTGCACGCACGAAAAAAGCATGACTCATTGTCACGTTCCGCCTGAGCCGAGCGTGCAAGAACCGGCCAACCCCCGTGCGAGAAATAGGTATCTATAATATCTATAATATCTAACAGGTTAAGACGGGGCTTTTTAAAAGCAGCAAGTTCAAAAAAATAGATATGACGTCATCACATAAAATTATCGTCTGTAAACCGACTTTACAGACAACCCCCCCCCCCCCCTTTTTTTATTTTTCGAGATAAGTAATACACATTTGCACCAAAGATGCACATATATAACTTACAGAATACCTACAAATTATTACAAGTAGACACGATAAAAACCCAACACACGACTGATGAAAACGTCAAAACTCAAGAGTTCATTTCAGGAAATAAATTATTATGAAATTATGGAAATAAATTATGATTATTACAATTCCATCAATTGTACAATTACACTTTTTTCATTCTGGAAAGAAATTGTTAATATAAAGAAAACTAGCTAGGGAAAAAAAAATTTTGGTTCACTTAAGAACAACAGTGCTTATATTAAACTATCATTACATTTTTAATATGTACTACAATATGTTTGGAGCCACTTAAAAAAATATATATGAACGAGATATTTCCCAGCCGTCAGTATCAGCGAGTACATTTGATAGTTGCGAAAGGTATACGAAATCGCGGAAGAATTTATAAAACAGGACGTATGTTTAAAAAAAAATACACCTATACTTCACGCGTTCGCCAGGTCGATATTTGGATTAGGTTAAATCAGGGGTTCTACATAACAAGATGAAATAATTGTAGGACTTTATCAGGGCCTTTATAGTAACACTAGCTGAAGTTACCGGCGTTGCCCGGGCTGAACACATCGTAATATAAGGAACACCATTAACGTGTTTCAAGTATGTACGACATGTACTTGAAAATCGGGAAATTTTGATCTAAATTCCCATTGATGGGACAATCTCGATGCACCAAGGCTACGCACCAGCAAAACCGGGACTCCAATATTCAGGTTAATTTTGTGGGGAGGCAGGTAAACCCTAGGCAAGACTTGATGGACGCACCAAACGATTGGGCGTTACAAATTCAGGGTAACGCCGTCTACTGTCGAAGTTCTAAACTAAACTGTTGTTAGCGCCTTTAGTTCGCTAGCAGCCGCGAGCTTCACTAAGCGGATGGGTTTCGCCAAGGAGAAGGATAGGAAGTTGCCAGACCTTACTATATGACCGCGTGGCGGACATGGAGAAATGACACAAACCCACTGTTTGTATGTCCATGATCTTCCTTCCTTCCATGATTTTCTGCTATAGAAAGGCTGCTGGAAATTACAGTTTCGTGACTTCCAGCATCGTTACTGTTCATTTCGTGACCAATCCTTTTAGTTACTTTACTTCTTCGAGACTTTCACGACTTTCGTGCCCTACAGACACATCCGCCATCTTGTCTCTACTCGTCGCCACGTCTCCCAGTCTGGACCATTCGGAGTGAAACAAACTATTTCGACTTCTTACTGAATGTATTGACGTATTTAATCGTAGAGCAACATTTTTACACCTCCGCGTACAAAAATTACACCAAAAAAAAATTGGTTGTCTATAAAGTTGGTTTACGGACGATAGTTTAACGCGACAACGTCGTAACAAAACATTGATGAAATGATTGCATACTTTAATGAATAAAATTGAATCATTTTTATTTTAATTATACAAGAATTAATACTCTTAATTATACTAGTAATCAGATTCATTTTCTTACGTACATTTGACGTAGAAATTATTCCATATTACACATTTATAAACAAAGTTTTAAGTTTTCACTTCAGTCGGTGCGGTGCAAGCATACAATGAGCGTAACGGGACACAGCGTAACGGAACAATGTGCGTAACGGGACACAGCGTAACAGAACAATGTGCGTAACGGGACACTTTTCGTGCGTGCAGCCTGCGTTCATCGATTTATTAGACGTTGTCACGTCAAAAAAATTAATACTAAACTAGCGACTCAATATACAGTCTCTGTTAAGTCTTTGTTTTGGGTGTGCCACCAATTTGCCACTACAGTTGTGTGCGCGAGCGCATCTCTGAACGAATCGTGAACGAAAAGAACGCGAGTGAAAGTTTATTGAAGAATGTGAGTGACAGTTTTATTGAAGATGTCTCCAACTCGCTGGAGGCAGTCGCTGGAGTGGATGTTGACAGCAGGACATCTTCGACGCCACTGGTCTGTGTCCTTGCGTGACCGAGCATCTTCATGCTTCCCACACTCTTCCCATACAGCATTCACCTGTTGTAGCATTATTGCCCTGCATCACCAATCAATCTACAAGACGTCTCGTAACACCCAGAGGGTTACCGCACCGACCATTAAAGTTTTTGACGTGACGTCTAATAAATCGATGAACGCCGGCTGCACGCACGAAAAAGTGTCCAGTTACGCACATTGTTCCGTCACGCTGTGTCCCGTTACGCTCATTGTTCCGTTACGCTGTGTTCCGTTACGCTGTCGGCGAGTGCAGTAATAATAGTTTATGTTACAATTGACTAAAAAATTTATTGTGATTCATATAATTGATGATATATATTTGATTAGAATTTATTTATATGAAAACTTGTTCATAATTATATTTAAACTTTATAGCTAAACACCAGTTTTTAAAATTAATTACAAATTATCTACACGTGAATTGTTTCGTCGACTGTTTATAAAGTGCAGTGAAAAGTTAATGTGGTTTTCATTGCTTATTACAAAAACAATTTCGGCAATAAAGGTTAATTATTCTTGCATTTTAAAAATCTGATTACTAGTATAATTTCAAGTATTATTTCTTTTATTATTAAAATAAAAATGATTCAATTTTATTCATAAAAGTATGCAATCATTTCATCAATGTTTTGTTATGACGTTGTCACGTTAAACTATCGTCCGTAAACCGACTTTACAGACAACCAATTTTTTTTAATTTCCTTTTCTTCTTCTTTGGATTTCTGAGGAAAATACGTACATGAATGGAACGAGGAAGAATTAGATCGTTATTTTCATGTAATTTAAAGTACTGGTCAATATCATTTTGCTTTTGATTTCAACTGAGTTTTCGTGTCTCATCTGACGCAATTTCGCCGGACTTTGATGGTTATAAATTTAAAAAAAAAGTAACCCTCAAGATCAATTAACAGAACCATGTTAGAAATTTAAGGAACAGGTTGGCTTGAAATAAAATTTGCTTTAACAAACGTATATTTTCCCAATTTCCCGGGAGAGCGCTTCTGCCCCACAGGACCAGCGCGGCATCTCAACCACACACAGCACGTCAAACTGAGCACACAATCTTTCCCAGCACAAGACACAGTTTGCACTGTTCATTTCCAACAACCACTAAACCACTAACACTAAAAAAAAAAAAATTGATCAAACTATCGACTTTTTATCGTGCTCCAAATCACTGAATCAATACACAAGTCAATTATTTGATTGTTGAATGAAACTACACTTGAATTTGTGATTAAAATATAGGCTGGTTCGAAGTAATTAGAGGAACAAACTAGAATTTGTTTGTTTATTTATTTATCATCTTTATTGGTGGCCAAGTTAAGGCGGTACGCCTTTTCTTACACTTAACCACTTTTCTGCAATTACATCAAGAAATGGAATATTAAAAATTAAGCATGATATAAGCAGATGTTGACTAAATATTTAGAGAACAAATTAAAATTTTAACTTAATGTTCAAATATTAACTATTACAAAAGATTCAACCATAACTAATTTAAATCAATTAAAAATTAAGCATGGACATTCATAAAAAGGAAAGTGATTAAACATACAGCAAATAGTATCCAAAAAAAATAGGTGCTACTACATTAAAACCAGTAACTCGCACATTCACACACAGATTCAAGCAATAGGGTAGCGGCGAAGTGGTCATGGTAAGCAGTTGTTGCAAAGAGAATTTGGTAACTAATGGTCGACCATTTCCCTGAGTTTCCCTGTTCAAGTGTTCCCTGTCGGCGGGTACCCCGGCACCAGCCGGAGCACGAGGGAGAACCATCGCACCAAGACCGTCGCGTCCATCAGTCTTCCGTTCACGTCAGGATATTTTGTTTTTTACATTTGAAAGCTGCCAACTGTCGAGAAAAAAAAATTAATTTTGGAGAACATTTATCTCGCATAATTAGGTCAGTTTAGCAATCGGGCATAACTAACAAAATTCTATTTTTTTTTTCACTCTGGTATTCATTTAAACATTTTCAAAGTTGGCATTCATAGTTAGTTATATTTGGTTAATAAAAAAGTGTTCAAATGTAATTATGGAAGCAGCTGAACAATTAAAAAAGCATCAAAATATTATAATGGGTATATTAATATACAACACGCAAAAACCTTACAGATGTTAACATAATTTCATCCGTCCGTTTGTCAGAAGTATAAAAATTACCAAAACTTTTGACGGATGGATGGACGGATGAAAATTTTAGGGTCACATTGTTGGCCGCAGGGCAGGTGACCGGACGCAGTCGGCGGACTATTGCAATTTCAGCTTCAAGTGACGCGGAACGATAAGCGAGACGCTCGCTAATGTTTCTAGCGCAGTCTTCTCGTCGTGCGTGGGGCGACTATGAGCTACAGCGGTGTTTATCACAGTATGTGGCGGAGAAATTAAGATAAAAGGTGTGATGCAAGTTCCTTGAGTGCCTTCGAGAATCTGTACCGGATGTTTTATAACTAAAAATTATCCTAAAAAGGAGGGGGGGGGGGGGGGGGTTTGCCTGTAAAGTCGGTTTACGGACGATAATTTCACGTGATAACGTCATTAGAAAACGTTGATGAAAAAATTGCATACTTTTTAATTTTCAAATATTATTTACAGTTTTTTGCAAATTTAATTTAAATAATTTGCTTGAATATAATCACGAACAATTAATTAAAAAAAAAGCCCGCCTTAACCTGTTTGATATCATAGAAGATTTTCTCGCACGGTGTGGTCGGCCGGTTCTTGCACGCTCGGCTCAGGCGGAACGTGACAATGAGTCATGCTTTTTCCGTGCGTGCAGCCGGGCGTTCATCGATTCGTAAGACGTTATCACGTCAAAAACTCTCCTGAAATTTAAAAGTTTTAAAAACGAAGCACGGGAGCAGTGTTTCTGCAGGCTGTACTTGTGGCCAGGTAGGAAGGAGTTAAGGCGAGTAAACGGCAGACGATGAAGGTCGCCGGGGACGACGCAACAGCGGCGAGTGACGTCGAAGACGACGAGGACAGGAGGAGGACGCAGCGACGACAATAACCGATGCGCACAAGCAGCGCCCCCCCCCCCCCCACCCCCGGGTGAGAGAAGGGCAAATTGCGAAAAGGGCGCGGGCGCGGCGAGGCACGGTTGTTAGCAAATTGCTGCGTGTTTACCGGGCGGGGCAGGCTCGGACAATTACTTTCCCGGCGCGTCCATTACGGCTCTCTCTCTCTCTCTCTCTCTCTCTCTCTCTCTCTCTCTCTCTCTGTGGCCCGCGCGGAGCCGCGAGCATCACCGGCGCAAGTGCCAGCTCCCGGCACGCCCTGTGATCCGGCACCGGTCCTTCACCGCCATCCCCGCTACGCCCCTCTGCGGGACGATAGAAGTGTATCCCCTCGGAAAGAGTACCTTTCATAATTTGGGCGGCGGTAGTGTAGCTGGGCAGAAAACTGGAAAGGTAAGTACCCTTTCCGATTTCTTAAAATGTTTCGGTTTTTAATGGAAATATGCACTGGAAAAGGTATCCCCTCGGAAAGGATACCCTTCAGGATTTTCTGTTGCAATGACACAGCAGAAAATAAACTGGAAAGGTACCCTTGGCCGATTTCTTAAAATACATATTATTTTCTGCTGTAAAATCGTGAAAGTTACGCATCGCTGGCGAGTACTAAAAGACTCGCTCACGTTCTTCTTCACCATTCATTTTATTTCTAACTGTAGGGAAGCTGTCACACAAATGTTCCAAATATCTGACACTGATTTTATATTTGACCCTTTGACAATATCTATACTTAATAATTTCCCAGCCTGGTAAAGTAAAAAACTCGCAATATTATTGATAATCAGGGCCGCAACTAGGAGGGGGGGGGGGGGGCAAGCGGGGCATACGCCCCGGGCGCAAAGCTGTGGGGGCGCCGAAATCGCTTGCATTGTAATTCCTACTACAACTGGTAACTGGTAAAAAGTTTTTTAACTTGCATGCCAGGAATGTCTAATCTGATTTACAATATAACGTCTCAACATATTTAATGAACAAGTCTAGAGATTATACGGACTACTTTATGGACATAGTGGGTTCATGCATGGAAGGTACAGTAGCACAGTAACTGTTACATGTTGGTATGGAAAATGCTTAAATAGCACCATTTTTCCGTGGGAGGGCCCCCGGACCCCCTGCTTTATTGGTGTGGTATGTGCAAAAAAAAGAGGGGGGGGGGGGGGGCGCATGAATCCATTCATGCCCCGGGTGCCAGAGACTCTAGTTACGGCCCTGTTGATAATAACATCCCATCAATAATAACTTGCTGTCAAAAAATACCAAGAAATTTCAATCAAAACCGGCACGTTTTAATGATTTTAGATATCTGTTTTAAATTTCAAAACTTTATTATGATTCTTTTTGAACTCACTTTTTTTTCATGACCCAGTAGACACGCCACAAAATATTTTTTTTATATATACTTTTTGAATTTCATTTTATTATTGTTGAGACTTCACGTCACGCTGACAAGGTCATTAGAAACTGTAACACACAAATTCACAGACACAAGGTTTACTATTGTTACATATCGATTGTCCGATTTTTCTCACTGCCGCCAACAGATGGCAGGCGTGAAAACATTTTCAATCCAGACAACACTGGGGAAGTTTTTTTCTTCCCCTCCAACCATGTTTCCAGCCAGTTTTGTTTTCAAACTCTATTCAAATGTCACAATGCTGCCCGCTCTCTTTTCTTGTGAATCACCGCTGCACACATGTCCCACCGGTGGGATGCGTTCCATCGGGCGTAAAGGCTGGACCGGGAGATTCCTAGTAGGATCGCGAGAGAATATATCCTCAGATAATCCCTGCTTTAAAAAAAAATTAATTAACGCAATTACTTAGAAAAAGTCACTAGCCATTGGCGTTGAAGAAGGGCGCCAGTCGCTAACGAGTAGCTCGTTCCCCTCCTCCCCTGAGACGAAAAGAGCTCCTGACTCGCTTTAAGCGCGCAATTGGCCTTTTACCTTCTTTGCTCCCAGGCGCCATTACTTGGATCCGTCACTTGGTTCACTGTTAAAAAAAAGGGGGGGTTGTCTGTAAAGTCGGTTTACGGACGATAATTTTACGTGAAACTTCATAAGAAAGCACTGATGAAAAATTGCATCCTTTTTTTAATTTTCAAATATTATTTACAGTTTTTGCAAATTTAATTTAAACAATTTGTTTAAATATAATCACGAACAATTAGTTAAAAAAAGGCCGCCTTAACATGTTTGATATTATAGAAGATTTTCTCGCACGGTGGTTGGCCGGTTTTTGAACGCTCGGCTCAGGCGGAACTTGACATTTGTTTCGTGCGTGCAACCGGCGTTCATCGATTTATAAGACGTTATCACGTCAAAATTAAAACAAAAGGTTCGTAGTTAGAATTATTAATTAAGAGTTTTACATAAACAAAGTGTTAGCCAGATGTCGGATACGTAGGGACAGGAAAAATTCGCGGGTTCAATGACCTGTAGGATGAACTCCATAGTTCTACGTACACTCGGTCAAATGTCACCCACTCATTGGCTGCTGTCTTGTGAGATGTCCCAACGTAGCAGCCTGTGATTCGATACAGCTTTGGTCGGGCGTTTCTCATTGGCCCAGAGTCATCCAGGTGAGTTGTGAGCCAATAGCAGAGGCAGCACTGAGGTATAACTATTTGTATTTTAGCCTATCGCGAAATGAATTCGCGAATTTTTCCTGTCTCTACGGGATACGTAGCAGAAATTTCACTGGCTGAAATCGACAGACAGTGATATTTGAAGTGCGAACCGATTCCGCACAGGTCGTGGACTGCGGTGACCTTCCTGCTCATTGTTCTCCGGGAGGACTCCGCGACTGGCCGCGGTCTCGCGCGTGCCGCCAATCAGAGACGCTGACCACCTCCACTCCCATCCCCTCCCAACCCGGGCCTTGGGCCCGGGTACAGTCGCTGCAAGCACGCCACGGACCCTCCCCGACACCTGGCATTAAAGATACGGAAATTTCGCGCATTCATTACGTCGCATGCTCGAATGCAAACCTTCACACTCTTGCACTGTGTTCATGATTGGACCGTAGTTTTTTGGACACGCCCCTCTTCGACCAGCTACGGGAAAAGTGAGCGAATCGGGTAGTGCCAAATTACAAGGATAAAATCTTCTCGCTCAGAAATCAACCAATGGGATATCAAACATGGGGTTGAGTACACCTGTGACTTTGAACTCTACCCTGAGGCCAGACGAACCCGCGAAATCTCCGGTTGTCTACCTGGCATCCACGGCAACACTAGCACCTCCATTCGCACTCGGAACAGCCTCGGCAGAGGAACACGGAAAGCCTTCTTTTCACAGACGACAGAGCCAAACGCCCGATCGTGCATCTTCGGTTTGTTTTTTGTTCATTGTAAATTAATATGGCGGTGTTGATAAAAGGATACTAATGGTTAGGAGCATGCATATTTCGCGAAAAGATTCCGAGACTAGCTGAAAGTTAAAACACTGTAGCATCGTCTGTGTTTCGTGATTGGGTGGGTTTCTTGCATTGTATATGACGATTGTAACAACACCAATCACAGTAATTCAGAGCGGAAGCAAACGCATCCTGAGTGGCTCGGTCAAACAAGGCAAATACTTCTCTCGCATACGGCCGCCAATCACAAGGAAGAAGTCGCTGGTGTTCTTATACCTTGTTGCAGTCTAACAGGCGTTCAGATTTATTCGCGAAAAATGCCTGCCCCTACTAATGGTTAGAGACCGGAAAAATTCGCGAATTCATTTCGCGATAGGCTAAAATACAAATCATTTTACCTCAGAGCTGCCTCTGCTATTGGCTCACAACTCACCTGGAACACTCTGGGCCAATGAGAAACACCCAACCAAAGCTTTATCCAATCACAGTCTGCTACGCTGGAACGTCTCACAAGACAGCAGCCAATGAGTGGGTGGCATTTGACCGAGTGTACGTAGAACTATGGAGTTCATGCTAGAGGTCATTGAACCCGGGAATTTTTCCGGTCTCTACTAATGGTCAATTAGGTTAGATTAGCTACATTATAAATACTTTAAAACATTGTAGACGAGTGATTTGGTTAGGATAGCTACATTAAAGATACGGAAAAAAAAAAGCATGAACTTCGGGGAACTTCGGGTTTTGGCTCTCTCGTCTGTGAAAAGAGGGCTTCCCGAGAAACACCACTGTACTTCCCTCGTGCCTGAATCACGGATCATGCACGCAAGCAACTCCCCGCGCGCGCAAGCAGTGCGCCAATCCAACGTAGCCCTTCGGAAAATTTATTTATCTATTTTATTTCGACTTTAAACTGGAGCAGTTAAGGCGTGTACACATCCCGTTACACTGAACCACGAGACATTAAACAACGCAAAATAAGTTATATCTAGGGATCAAACATAGAATTACAGTCTAACAAATTTAACACGCAAGTGCAGCCGGCGTTCATCGATTTATAAGACGTTATCACGTCAACAAGTATATATATATATATATATATATATATATATATATATATATATATATATTTAAATCTAGACAGTAATGTTCACGCTGAGCCCTTGCCGCTGGAGCCGAGTGTACTTTCAACCGCCACGCCTCATTTTTATTCTCTCGCTCATCCCCCCCCAGTCCGCGGTGTTGCAAACAAAGCTGCTTCCCCCCTCCACCCAGCCAGCCGGCACCTCCGTGCAGTCGGCGGGTAGGCCACGCCGCGGCTTATCGCGGAGCTGGAGGGCCGTGGTCCTTGCAGCGCTGGGTCAGGGGAAGCCTTCTTTTCACAGACGAGAGAACCAAACGCCCGATCGTGCATCTTCGAGGTTTTTTTTTTTTTTGTTCATTGTAAATAAATAATGGCGGTGTTGATGAAAGGATACTAATGGTCGATTAGGTTAGGTTAGCTACATTATAAATACTATTAAAACATTGTGGACGGTTTATTTGGTTAGGATAGCTACATTAAAGATACGGAAAAAAAAAAAACATTAACTTCGGGGAACTTCGGGTTTTGGCTCTCTCGTCTGTGAAATGAAGGCTTCCCCTGGGTCAGCCAGTCGGCGACCAGGGAGGGCAGAACTACTCCACGCTTTCGCTACATCGACACCGATTACATATCGATATCTGTCTATTATAATACACCAGGGAGGGAAGAATTGATCAACGCTTTGATACATTGGTCTTTCGCTATTTCGACACCGATTACATACCGATATCTGTCTATTATAATACACCAGGGAGTAAAAGAACTTATCAACGCTTTGATACATTGGTCTTTCGCTATATCGACACCGATTAAATATTGATATTTTAGATATATCTGTCTATTATAATACACGAACGTTTTTTACCCATGCTTTACTTATTATAAAATTATTATTTAAATGTATGTTACATTGAGTTCTTCATACATCTAAGCTACTTTAAGTAAGAAAATACCTAGTACAAGACACACAACACTGAAAAGATCGAGCTGTCACTACATTGCAATGCTACAACTTACAAAACTACGAAATTCCCTACTGTGAACTCAAATTTTTCTCTTTTCGCCATACCTTTAAATAATAATTCTTTACGAAGCCTTCGATCCACCATTTTATTATTTTTTTCTGCCGAATTTATTCACAGATAATTTTAATATTTTTACTAGGAAAAAATATTATTTTATTTAAATTTTGATATCATTGGTACAAAATATCGATATAAAATAATCGTTTATTTAATCGGTAATTTAATTATCGGCGCTAAAAAAAATCGATATTTTGAACCCGAAACATCGATATATCGTTGCTCGCCCCATCGGCGAGTTCCGTCGACATGGAGCGCGTATCAGGATAGGAAGCTGGCGCTAGGTGAGTCAGGTGTTAAATATAATTTCAGATGATAAATGTGATCTTTAGAGCCAGTAAGTACACTAGGCGAGTCTGAGCTCGAGTGAACTCTGAACCACACGCAGATCGCAGAGCGTGGACAAGGTGAAGGCTATCTCTGAGACACTATCACGCCATTTCCATCGCAATAGAACACTTGTCAGGTTTGCATACATCAGCCAGAAGTTACTACTGTACACTTCATAGACGCATAACACGACTACACTTGTTAACTCAAGTATTGCCAAACAATTTAATATTACTACGTAATTTATTCGTATTTTAAATCAGAAATAAAAACACAGAGACTCGTTATGGACCAAGAGATTGCAACCGATTTATTGTCTTTCGCGGTGAATAATCTCCGCCGAACTGATAAAATTCCTGTTTCCCAAGTTTTTCCGGAATCACCAGACAAATGCTGGCATGCCACGGACTGCTTCCCAGCTTCCACTGCACTGCGCCAGTGATGTGCTAACAGCATGTCCACTTGGTCGTAACCACTGCCCTCTCGATGCTGGAAACACACCCACTGATTATATGTACGCCCTCCTAGCGGAATAACTGTTCTTTTAACCCTAATTAAATAATGATTTTAGTGTAGCATATAAACTTCTCGAACCAAACTCAAGAGCTCCGCCTACCTGGGCACACGGACAATGTGCGGAACTCCAGAAGAGCCCACGCGATTCGAAAATTGCTCAAGATTTAATAATACACTAAAGGCGGATCAGTACTTCTGACTCATTGTCACGTTCCGCCTGAGCCGAGCGTGCAAGAACCGGCCGACCACCCGTGCGAGAAAAATCTTCTATAATATCAAACAGGTTAAGGCGGGCTTTTTTATAAACTAATTGTTCGTGATTATATTTTAAACAAATTATTTGAATTAAATTTGCAAAAAAAAAACTGTAAATAATATTTTGAAAATTAAAAAAGTGTGCAAATTTTTCATCAGCGTTTTCTTGTGACGTTATCACGTGAAAATTATCGTCCGTGAACCGACTTTACAGACAATTAAGTTGCTCGCCTTGACGAGTCCATCGACTGGCGCATTCAGGCGGCAGAACCAGAGACTACGCCACGGAGGTCGGCCCGGGTTCCATGAGAAGCAGCGGCTCTGAGTGGCCCACCGCCGCGGCAAAGTCGATCAGCTCGTGGAACAATCAGAAGTCCGGTCTGCCGCGCACACAGGGAGACAGCAGAGGGGCAGTCGTACCACCGTGACGCCGCGGGGCCGCGTCTCTCTCTCTCTCTCTCTCTCTCTCTCTCTCTCTCTCTCTCTCTCGCGGCAATGAAAGGCGCGCGAAGGCCATCTGCTCAGGTCCAGGGGAGGCTGCGCGGTCCAGGCCTGAAGAGAGGGAGAGGGAAGAGGGGGAAGGCTGCCACGCGACTCTCGCCTCTCCACACGTGTGGCTGCTCGGGTACAGTCTGTGCCGCGGAGCGATGGAGCGCCAACAAGCCAGCGGCGGGGAGGATCCGCAACAGCTCAAGAAGAAACCTCGCGACCTGAGATAATCCGGATTGGCGTCTGTTCACGGAAAAGCACTTCAGATTACAACGAGGGCAGACGAGTATTTGGTTTCACAAACTGTATTTTCTTTTTAGAATAGTAAAAAATAGCTAAAAACGGCGCGTTTCCGGAATACTAAGCATGGGGCAACCAGCGCAATTTTTTTTTAAAGAAACCAATTACATCTTTTATCTTCAGTTCTCCGCCATGTATTGTGCACTGGGAGAAGACGCCAGCAAGCTACTCAACACACACGGTGCTCTCTCTGAGTCACTGTCGGGTGTTGTGAAATACCCAACCACCATCGCCACAGTGACGAGCCACTGGGACGAGTTAACGATCACTGCCTCCGAGGACCCTGTCGGGGACGCACCACAACGCCGAAATACCGCAACAACGAAATACCAAATTGACCACAACGCCGACAGCTAGAAAACTGCTGTGTACCACAACGCCGAATTACCACAACGATGAAATACACTAACGCCGAAAAATGTCATTGCTGGACTCCCACAAAGGTTAGGTTAGGTTAGGTTAGGTTAGGTTAGACTAGGTTAGGTTAGACTAGGTTAGGTGAGACTAGGTTAGGTTAGACTAGGTTAGGTGAGACTAGGTTAGGTTATACTAGGTTAGGTTAGACTAGGTTAGGTTAGGCTAGGTTAGGCTAGGTTAGGTTAAGTTAGGTTAGGTTATATTATGCTAGGTTAGGTTAGGTTAGGTTAGGTAAGGTAAGGTTAGGTTGTGTTTCTTAAGAAACACACAAAAATTCATTCAGTTGTTATTTCGGCGTTGTGGTCAATTTTGACATTCGGCGTTATGGTATTTCGGCGTTGTGGTAACGACCCGACCCTGTCTAGGGGGTCATTAATATTCTGTACTGTACAATATGTAAGGGTATAATTTATCTACTGTTGGTTAAATACATATAACTTAATAGGTAGTCAATAAATCAATAGAGTAATACGGCAATGTCTATTAAAATTTTTATTTTCCGAAAGAATCATATTGTTCGCCAAGAACGGAGACGGGAGTAAAAGTTTCGAACTGAGGTGATAGAATTTCCCCCCCCCCCCCCCCCGAATTTATAGGTAAATAATTAGATATTTTCAAGATGGCGGCCAAATGTCAATATTGCGGGCACCTTAGCAATAAATGACTCCTGCGCTCTAGCGGGTAAAAATTAAACTAATATGGTAGTAACACACTCTAGCACTCTAGAAGACGAAAACAAAATGGCGGACATGTCAGAATCGAAAAAAAAAGTGGCAGTGATTTCAGATCCAAGATGGCGGCCGAGGCGAAAAGTGCAACAGAGGTCATACACATACAAGTTGGCGTGTGTAACGAAAAGTGCATCATTAGTGAGCGGGTCGCTATATTTCAAGATGGCGGATCTAAAATAGCCGTCGATGTCAAGGTCATCCAAGGTGGCCGCCGTGACGTCACAACCCAAGATGGGGTCGGAAATCAAAAATCCACACGATGCATAACCAGAAGCCAGTAGTAGAACCGGCTATTACATACGACTACTGCAAAATCGATAAACCCTAATCATGGTTAGTAACTTCTCACATTAATAAAAATTGAGGAGTTTTTAGGGAGCTCTTTAATGATTCGAGTATCTTCAGTTACACATGAATATTAATCGATTTCTAATTACACATATTTTAAAGTTAAAACTATTATTACTATCCGAAAAAAAACTCTCTGCTTCACTATTAACATGAGTAAAGCAGGTACAAAGAATTTTTAAGGAGCTAAATAACATATAGAAACAAAGTGCATGTGCGAAACATTGTTTTTTTTTTGCCATAGTGTTTAAAACGAAATACATTACAGTGTGTTTTAAATTGTTTTTAATTTCCAAGAGACTGGAATGTTTTTTTTGACGTGACGTCTAATAAATCGATGAACGCCAGCTGCACGCACGAAAAAGGGTCCCGTTACGCACATTGTCCCGTTACGCTGTGTCCCATTACGCTCATTGTACGCTTGCGCCGCATCTATCTCTCTTCCACTCGATTGGAACCACCATCGATTTGACTTTTTCGAGGCATATTAAACTTTTAACACTTCCATTAGTTTCCTACTTTTCCTATCATCGTCCTATCCTTAACAGAATAACACAGATTGGAAGAAGTTAAATAGCAAACATGTATAAAAGTTATAGTTAAAATAATATCTTCGTCAAAGTAATAAACATTTTTGAATTAATGAGTGCAAATAAAAGTAAATTTATGAATTAAATTGTAGATTTCATTTCACTCCTTCTTTGTATCCGTACAAAATAGTGATAATTCAATAAAAATGATTCAATTTTATTCATGAAACTATGCAATCATTTCATCAATGTTTTGTTATGACGTTGTCACGTTAAAACTATCGTCCGTAAACCGACTTTACAGACAACCAATTTTTTTTTAGGTTTTTTTTACAGGATCCATGGTGAAATTGAGGACGGCAAAAACGTGCCTGGAGATGAGGTCTACCACCGCATGATACTCTGTGGCAACTACTGACTGCAGAGCGAAATCGTCTGAAAGGGTTCGCTCAGAGTCAAGGTCGGCGGACAGACAGCTGCGTCAGCGCCGCGCGGGGTAATTACCGCGCTGTCTCGAGCCGCCGTGATTTGTGGAGCCTCTCTCCTCCCCCCCCCCCCCCCCAGAACAGTCACAAGAGGACAAACAGCAGTCACTCGTCACTCGCCAAGGTCACTCGCGGCAACCCGGACCTCGGCGTCTCGTCTGCGTGTGGCGCTGCCCTGAGGGGCGCCGCTTCACCACTGTCCGCTGGGGGGGAAGCCTTCTTTACACAGACGAGAGAGCCAAACGCCCGATCGTGCATCTTCGGTTTTTTTTTTTGTTCATTGTAAAAGGTTAGGTTAGCTACATTATATATACTTTAAAACATTGTGGACGGTTGATTTTGTTGGGATAGCTACATTAAAGATACTGTGAAATCATGTAAACGGTTTCCTAGCCCTGGATAGCTACATATTAAAAAGTTATTTGCTAAGCAACCACAAAATGATTTTACAGTATTTTTTAATGTAGCTATACTTGCCTAATATAACCAACCATCCACAAATGTTTTAAAGCGTTTATAATGTAGCTAACCTAACCTAATCGACCGCAAAATTTAATGCCACACCGGTTTATACAATGAGATAGAACGGAAGAAGAAAAAAAAGCGAGCATGAACTTCGGGCGTGGCTCTCTCGTCTGTGAAATGAAGGCTTCCCATGTTGATTGGGACTTGCGGGGTTTCTGACGTGAACACGTCTTTAAAACTGCTTCCACGGTGGGAGGCAATTAAAAAAAAGGGAGGGGTTGTCTGTAAGGTAGGTTTACGGACGATAATTTTACGTGATAACGTCATAAGAAAACATTGATGAAAAATGGCACACTTTTTAATTTAAATAATTTGTTTACTGATAATCACGAACAATTAGTTAAGAAAAGGGCGCCTTAACCTGTCTGATATTAATGTGAATACACAAACTCACAGGGGGGGAAAAAAAACAAGGCTAAAGCAGCTGTTAAATGTTAAAAGCAAGGGAAGAACGGAAAGGAATTAGAAGGAAAAAATCACAGCAAAGACAAACACGGCGAGCTGACAACGAATAGACAGCTGTGACAAGAACAGAAAATACAAACAACAAGCTTCGACAACACACAGCGAAGCACAGGAGAGTATCTTATCTCTTGGTACGGACATCCGTCAAAACATTACCAAGCTCAAACTCTCGACTGATGGACTGATGCAATAGCAGCTAAAATGTTAGCAAAATACCTACTGAAGGCAAAATTTACTATCTTACAAAGATTTTAAGTATGGTTATTTGTTTAGCTGCTTCCATTAAATGTTTTTAACTTACATGTGCACATATTATAAATGAAAATATTTTAATAAATATCAGAAAGCAAAAAAATATTGAATTTTAACGATATATTAAGTGCTTAACTTACATGATCGTCAATATACATATTAAAGATCATTTTCACCACCACTATTAAGCCATTTAGTCTGGTTAGCAGCATCGGAATGGAAAAGTGTTCGACGGACGGGCGGACCATTGTTGACGTACGAACGGACGGGGCGGACGAACATGTGACGGACACACGCGACGGATAAATAAATTGTGAACACACCAACCAGTGCGCTCTGAAATAATCATTAGGACTTTTCTGCGACTTGGGTTTTCGGCGGTGGAACACACACACACACACGCGCGCGCGCGCGGATATGACGTCACCAAGGAGCCGCAATGGAATACACAAGAGGCAATCATTCATCCCAACCATGTTTACCTTCATCCATCAACTTCACTTTTTATACTTTCAGCCTACACCCTCTCTCCTACACCTACCATGGGCCTCGTGACTGTCTTGTGGGCAACCTGACACTTCATCGCCAACTACTACTACTACCCCCCCCCCCCCCCCCCGCGGCAGAACTCAAGAGTCAGCCAACGTATGCGGTGGGGTTCTATTTGAGGAAAATACCGTGGATGGGGGGGTTCCCAACGGTAGGTAAACTGGTTGGTTCGAAAGGGATCCTAGATGCCAAGCTATTTATCTCAGATACATAAATCCTTCCAAATAAAAAAATGTTTGCCAAGTTTTCAAACACTGGGTTAGGAGATTATCCAACACACTCTATTTTGTTTTTGTAATCACTGGGATCAGTGGCGAATGCGAGGGGAGGGATCAGGGGGAGGGGCAAACCCCCTCACCCCTGAAATTATGAAAATGTTTACAAAACATCACTGAAGACAGAATGTTATTGTGTGAGAAGCCTCGTCGCTAGGCTCATATTTCAGTGTGAGTCAATAATAATGTAATTTTTTTTATACTCCTATCCAAATTATATTTTTAATGTATATGTTTTATTCAAAATGTCCCCCTTTTCCAAAAAAAAAATTGTATCCACCACTGGCTGGGATTAAACAGTGTCTACAAATAACTTGTGAACTGATTTCAGGACTATTCTAAGGCTGACAGCACAAAAATATTGAACCCAAAAAAATTCAGCAGAACAGTTGAAACGAGACAAAAACACACAAAACGAAAAGACAAAACAAACACAATAGTGTGCGGTCATTATTTGTGGTTTTTTTTTCGTTCTCTTAGTCCATTGTTCTTTGTTTTTCTTTGTTTGTTGACCATATTCCTGTTATGGAATGTTATGTGGTGTTTATATCCTGTTGACAACAGCAATGTTTTGCTTAATTTGTGTTTTTTGTCTTTTGGGTATTTTTTAGTTTTCATCTTCAGAAAAAGTGCTTAGCAATGGCGTATGTCCAAAAGCTTACATCAAGTCATCCACTCCCATTGCACAAATCTTTCAAATATAATATCAGTGCATTCAAAGTAGTGAAAAAATAAACTTCAGGACAGTGGTCGTGAAGTCAGTACGGCAGGTCCTCATCGGGTTTTCTCAGGGTACTCCGCACTTCATTCTTCCCAGCAGCGCACGAAGCCGACATCAAGTGGAAATAACAAATGGAAAGTTAGAGTGATATTTGAGAAAATAATTTTGACGTGACGTCTAATAAATCGATGAACGCCGGCTGCACGCACGAAAAAGTGTTCCGTTACGCACATTGTCTCGTTACGCTGTGTCCCGTTACGCTCATTGTATGCTTGCGCCGCATCTATCTCTCTTCCACTCGTTTGGAACAACCATCGATTTGACTTTTTCGAGGCACATTAAAGTTGAAACACTCCCATTCGTTTCCTACTTTTCCTATCATCGTCCTATCCTTAACGGAATAACACAGATTGGAAGAAGTTAAATAGCAAACATGTATAAAAGTTATAGTTAAATAATCTCTTCGTTAAAGTAATAAACATTTTTGAATTAATGAGTGCAAATAAAAGTAAATTTATCAATTAAATTGTAGATTTCATTTCACTCCTTCTTTGTATCCATACAAAATAGTGATAATTCAATAAAAATGATTCAATTTTATTCATAAAAGTATGCAATCATTTCATCTTTATTTTTTTTATGACGTCACGTTAAACTATCGTCCGTAAACCGACTTTACTGACAACCAATTTTTAGAAAGTTGCAGAACGACAAGCTTGTACTGAACAGGCCATTGTCCGAGTGGAACAAAGGTAGTTAGATCTTCTCGCTTGTTGGAGTGCTGAGGAGGTAATCGGCATGAGCGATCGCCGCTAGTTGTTTCAATAAATAAAAGTCGCCGTTAAATTTTTCACAGCGGCCAACGTCACGCGGTTCACTAGTTCTTCTTGTTTTTTTCCCTGGAGCTGATAGATGGTGCGGTTGGCCGCTCCGGGCAGCAGCAGCGGCCATTAGACCTCACAAATCAGGCCCGCCCACCCGGGACCAGCGAGCGTGTAACACGGGACCCGGGCGCGACTGCCGGTTTACACGCTCGGTGCACAGCAGCCGCACACGAGCCGGTATCAAGGTACTTGTACCATTATTTAGCCCCGCGAGCCATTCGTGTCTTCAAATACCCGCTAAACCATTTTCAGGCCCTCTTAGAATACTTTTGACGTGATAACGTCTTATAAGTCGATGAATGCCGGCTGCACGCACGAAAAAGCATGACTCATTGTCACGTTCCGCCTGAATCGAGCGTGCAAGAACAGGCCAACCACAGTGCGAGAAAATCTTATATAATATCAAACAGGTTAAGGCGGGCTTTTTAAAAGCAGCAATTAAAAAAAAATTATATGACGTTATCACGTAAAATTATCGTCCGTAAACCGACTTTACAGACAACCCCCTTTTTAAATTAAGAATATGGCTTGAAAAGTAAAATTTCTGATTATGCATTTAATCAGTTTTAAGCTATGTATAGATCATAAAAGGAATATTTTTAATAAAGTTGTCTTTCGAATTAATATCACAGAATGACTTTGCATATGTTTGCAAAAATTTAAATTGAGAAAATGTAATAAGAAATGGTTCTAATATTCGAATGAATAAAGGTGCCGATTTTTAAGTTAACAAAACTAAAACCTCAGAGATAATCTCCACACAATTTTAGTGGACAGTCTCCAAATACTTATATTTCATGTGCGGCTGTAAACTGAAGAGAAGCGTAAAATAATAATAAAAAACAAGTTGCGAGTTGGCAACGGGCTGTTGGAAATTAAAAGTTTCATGACTTCCAGCCCCGCGCCGTTAATGTTTATTTCTGGACTTTCTCGTGGCTTTCGTGACCTGTAGACATCCCGTAAAACTATGATGGAGTCATCATGTCATGCGAAACGTAACAATCTTTGACGGCAACGAGAATGAACAGTGGAGACTCGGCAGTGGGAAATAGTTTGTTTTGAGGACATATCTTAATATATATAAATCCAAGTGTCCTGATGTTTGTTTCCAGTGAACTCGTCACCAAGTCAACCGATTTCGATGAAGATTGGCATTTATGTGTAATTTTTTTTCCAACTTGAGAGATAGGATGGTTTTTATTTCGATTAATAGTCTCAATAATTTATAATTAATAATAAACTGATTATCAATGTTGATTGGTGTTTAAGCCCGGGAAACAGTGGGCACTTCGTCTCCATGACAACGTTGCGTGCTCGAGAGTCGGGAAACCATCGGTGCTACTCGTTTTTTCTTCGGTACATTACAAAGCATTGTATTTAGTTTTTGTCAAAATTAATTAATTTTCATTTTATTTCATTTATTATAACTGTAAATAAGAGATTTGGTCTCATTTCCCCCTCCCCCCCCCCCCCCCCCAATTAATACAACCGTGCGAAGCCGGGTCGGGCAGCTAGTATAATATATATTTCTTGAAAGACACGAACGGTTGGTGCCACTGAAGACGATTTAGACTTAGTGTACACGCGGTTTCAACCTAGGTTCATGACAATCAAATTATACCTACGTGAATGTCGCCCTCCTAAGAAATTTTTGGCCGCCTGAAGTCAGAAGTAAAATCCAAGCTATCACTTTGCAGCAGGGGAACCGATTCCGAACTTTTAAATAATTTTTGACAACATATTTATTTATATCACAGGGCTATTGTTAAATTTAAAAACATTTATCCAAATTAAACATTATGCACAAACACAAGATTCGTAGGAACGTGCCTATTTTTGTGTTTGGAAAGTTAAAAACCTTTCCAGAGATAATTTGCACTTGATTTCAAGTAGCCAGTATCCAACAATTAATATTTAATGTGAGACTAAAATAATGAAGTAAGGCATTAAAAAAACACATTCGCGTTAGCAAAAGGCTACTATAAATTAAGGGTTCAGAGGTTTTGTGTGTTGAAACATGTGTACCGCACTGTCGCCAATAATGTAAACAGTTGTTTGTTGTGTGCAAAGACAGAAGAAATGAATTGTAAATGGACAGGGGTGATGCAACCTCTGGAAACAGTGTGTGTAGACTGGTTTGGCCCACTGCCTAGATGGAGGGGCGGAGTCAAATATAGTTTTATTGTGTTTGATTTTTTTTTTTTTTTTGCCATTTCATAATGTGTTTCAGAATTATTTTGATACTTTGAATTATGTACATTTTGATAATTTTTTTTAATTTATAGTGTTTTTGTATTTTTGAAGATTTGTTATAGTATAATATAGGAATGTATACGTAAGATCGGCGCCCTTAGCGTTGTCGCTAGGGGCTGGCTTTCCCCGGGGTGTGCCCCGCGTCCTCCCGTCAATACGTGGGCATGTGTGCACGTGTGCATGTGTGCACGTGTGCATGTGTGCATTCACACACGAGCTCGTGCCGAGTCTTCTCAGCCGAGCCACTGCGCTGTCTCAGGACTCCACAACAACACGTTGATTTTTTTTCTTTCTTTTTTCTCGTCATTACTGTTATTCAAGGATTTTTTTGACGTGATGACGTCTTATAAATCGATGAACGCCGGCTGCACGCACGAAAAAATTGTCACGTTCCGCCTGAGCCGAGCGTGCAAGGAACCGGCCAACCACTCGTGCGAGAAAATCTTCTATAATATCAAACAGGTTAAGGCGGGCTTTCTAACTAATTGTTCGTGATTATATTTAAATAAAATAAAAATATTTAAATTAAATTTGCAAAAACTGTAAATAATATTTGAAAATTATAAAAAAGTACGCAATTTTTCATCAATGTTTACTTATGGCGTTATCACGTAAAATTATCGTCCGTAAACCGACTTTAGAGACAATTCCCCCCCCCCCCCACCCTTTTTTTAAAATCCTAATACCTCCCTCGCATTTGTTCTTCATAATAACTTTAACAGTCACTGAGGCAATGATATAACGGTGGTAAAAATTGCGCGCAGGTATATTGCGTGACCTTCTCCACACACTATGTTACACCGAGTGCATATCTGCTGGGGGGTATCAGCGACGGAAGAACAGATGCCGGTGGCCGCAGTCGGCCAGGGGTCAGCCCCCCCCCCCCCCCCAAGGGGGAGGAATGATAGGTGAGGGGGGCAATTAAAACGTCCCGCGGGGCTACCGCCTCCCCCCCCCCCCCCCACGGTGCGCCACCTGCCGCTCGTCACCTGTTGGCCGCGCCGCGAGGAAACAACGAAAAAAAAAAAAAACCCAACAAATACAAGGAAGAAAACAAAACAAAAAAAATGTGGGAGAAGGAAGGCTCCGGCGTAATTACGACGTCCTTATCTGCCGGAGAATGCAAATGGCGGAAGGCGACGACTTCCTCTCTTCTCTCCGGGTGTGATGGGGGGGCTCCCCCCCCTCCTCCCCTCCACCCTTCAGAGAGCCGCGCGCCCAAACATCACGTGATACCGGGAGCGCAGTAATTACACACGCGGAGCGCCGCAATGATCCCGGCGGGCCGCTAGCTGCGGGCGACAGGGGCGTAGTGCCTGCAGAGACCTGCTCCCGGGGTCGAGGAACACCGCAGCTCCACGGTTCAAAAAACCGTCCTTTCCTGAGTACGTTTCATTACGTTACGTTTTCACAATTTTATAAAGTGTTTAAATTTTGGTTAAATAGTTTGCAATACATTCTGTTTTGCCATAGGTTATTTTTGGGTTAGTTAAATCCAAAAAAAAAAGTAGTGATTCTCAACATTAACCAATAATAGTATCAAAAATTTAGCTATGCAATTAAATTTTTTTTATTATATTATGTTGAACCTACTTGCAGATGCCTTTTCCCGTTTTTTTAGAGAATTGTGTTATTGAAGTATGACAATCATCGTCACACTGTTCATCTCCTTAAGCAGTGAAACGTTTTTCCTACTAGATCTAGTACTTTTAAAAGTTTTTTAATGGTCTAGTACATTTACACTCAGATCTAGTACTTTTTTCTTTAATATAATAATATTACAGTAACTCCAATATTTTTTATTATTAAGCGTAACTAATTTTAAAAACTATGGAATGTATGTGTGTGGTGTGATATTTAAGTTAGAGCATTGCAATGTCATAATAACTTTCTAAATTGTTAAAACCCAAAACAAATTATTAATTTAGTACTCTTTTTTTTTAAATCTTAGTACTTTTTTCTCGCCTAAGTTGGTACGATTTTTTTTTTTTTTTACTTGTGGACACCCTGCAGCTCTGGACGTGGTCTCGCTCTGGCCCTGGCCGGCTTTCGAAGGAGCGAGGTTTCTTTATTGTTGCATTTCAAAAGAAAACTGTCACGCTAACAATCTCAGGGAATAGTACACTTTTTAGAGCTCCGACGTTTACACATAATACATTTAAAAATTTATACTGCTCGAGAAAATAAAACTGAACATCTTACAATTGGGTTTTTATTTGTTTTAATACTTTTTTCTTAAGAGAAAATATATTTGATGATTTCGCTAAAACACGTTATAAATAAACATGCGTGAAAGACATAATACTTGCAGTAATGCACACGAAAGCGGCATTACATGTTGACTATGACAACTCTCGAGTCAGCAGCCAATGAGCAGGCATGTCGAGGACCGTGGAACCCATCCTAGAGGTCACTACTATCAACTAAAACATCCCTGTGCGTGAAATTTGGCTGGAGTGGTCACTACAACATCACAAGATGGTCCAAGTTTGTGCGCTTGCTTCCAGACTGGATCGATGATACCCTGCAACTGTCCATGCAGCACATATATAACTGTTTTAAATTACGGTTCAGAATGTTCTTAAAACGGTTCATACTGCTGCTGGTCACTGCTTTGCTTGCAAAACTATTTCCAGGATTGTACGTTGTATTTTCTCCGACGATATTTCTCAACAGATCCTTATGCCACTCCTGGGCGTAATCCTACGATCCTCACGTGCGACATCCTGAAGCCCAGAGAGAAATTTTCGATGTTGTTTCGATTCGCATCAGAGGCGGATCGAGGTTTGATATCTCACAGCAAGACACTATCAGTAACCTGGACATTTTACCTCCGTAGCGATAGGCCGTCTTCAACTAGCTTCAATACGTTAGTGAGACAGGTGTATTAGACCAGTGGCATAGCCAGGATTTGTGTATGGGGGGTGTTAAGAAGCATGCCCTGCCCCCCCCCCCCCCCCCCCCGTATTAAAGCGGTGGGTGCGGGGGTCCTCATCCGGGAAAATTTGGATTTTAAGGTGTAAAATAGTGCTATTTTAGCAGTTTTCGGTACTTAAGTTTAAATATTGTAATGGCAAAATTTTTATTAATTTTAATATGAAATTTGATTGAGTGATGAATAATAAATTAAATAAAAAAAATTTGCTAAGGGGGGGGGGGGTTGAACCCCTAAAACCCCCCCTGGCTACGCCCCTGTATTAGACAATATATTTCAAATATAAATACACTGCAATGTAAATGTAAATTAAGAAAAAACTTCAATGAAATATTAAATGAGTATTAAAGAAGTCCATAATTTTTTTTGTTAATAAAATAAGTATAGCGTTACAATGAGTTCACGCATCAATAAAAACCTAGCTCAAGGGGAGCGGAGCCTTAACCCCCCCCCCCCCCTCCTAACTCATGTCTGGATCCGCCACTGATCCACAAACTAATTTAGCATTCGAGTGGCCTGATACGTACACACGTTAAGTATCATTTTAAAATAATGAAATGTAGGGTTTATTATGTTTCAACAGGCTAAAAAACCATGTTTTTTTTTAGTTCTATTAAAGAGCCTCTTTAATCAAATACAAGATGATGACTTGCGAGCAATACCTCAACGGCAGAAAATTTTGGATAGCAATCGACCAACACATGTCTTCTCTGTATGCAAGCCACAGCCCTGAAGGGCTTATTTGTAGCCGCAAACTCCCAAAACTGCACGTTTTCAAACGCAGAAATGACGTTGGATCGTTACGCGTGGTACAATGCACTTCATTTCATTTTTTTTTATTGCAATTTTGGACGAAGCACTAAAAAAAAAACCCGCACCTGCACTTCGAAAATGCAAATGTTGTATTCAAATCTCAACGAACGCCAACGCACAGGCGGGGTTGATGGAGATATAATGTTAATTAACGCTAAAGGACTATTTATAAAATAAAAAAATCAAATATCCACCAACGATGGAACATTACTCGCTGCGCGCTGGAAGTTCCCTCGAGCACATGAAAAAAAAGTTTAAAAAAAAAATGAACTATGCAATTCAGAATGTAATTAAGGATTACGGGCGAATCAAATTCAAATTACTGCGGAAATTTTTTTTCACGGTTCGTTGTTAAAAACTTCCAAGTTTCCAAGCTACAGCCTTTTAAGAAGAAACTTTTATTGGTAGCTTAGAGCGTGAACTTTTTCCGGGGCACAAATCCGGCCGCTGGGGAAGCAGAATGGAGAATTACGGGTGTTGGCTGTGATGGAAAAAAAAAACCCGGCTCGCTATTATCGCACACCTCAAATGCTAAACACTTTCGCAATTTTCACACTAAATTTCCAGCTTCGTCGTTGGTGCTGAAAACAAGGTTGTTTGTTTCTACATGGCGTCGTTCGCTTCAGCCTGAGTTTCTGAAAGAATATTTAAATTTAAAGATTGAAATATGAATTTTCTGAGCAGTTTCGGTTATTTATTTGTTTGCTTATTTAATTAAACTACAAAGACGAGTATTAAATCAGTTTAATAGATCATTAACAAAAGATTACAGGCACCCTCCCCAAATAATAATTTAAAAAAAAAACCGTCAGTAAAAATAAATAGAAAAATTTTAGATTTTTTTTAGAAAGTATGTAATAAATAGGGATTGAAAAAATTCGCATTGTTGTTTGACAAGCTAGGCTGACTACCCTTATGCATTTGAATGTTGTTCTCCACAATCGGATCACTTATTATTCGACATGCCACAAAGGGCTAGAGTCAATAACATACTTTCAACAACAACATGACATAAACATTATTCAACCCCGATAGAAGGTAATATGAGACTTGTTTGTATCTGTGACGTCTAACCTTCGTGTCTGTAAATGGGGGGGGGGGGGGGGGGGGGGGGGAAGAGAAACACCCCCCCCCCCCCCCCAGGTACCCAGTAATAACAATTGTTCAACAGTTTGCTTACATTTCTAATGGGATATTATTTTTATTACTGTGTATTTACAGTGAAATCCCATTTAAAAGAACCTGTAAAACAACTCTCCTCAATTTTCGTACTAAATAATGAAAGTACTTTATACATAAATTATATTAAAATACACTATTACAACCCTGTCATTCGTTATCAGGTGAAAATTAATAATCAATTATTTATTGTCCATTCTGTCATTTGCACGACAATTTTACTATATAAAAAAAACAAGAACATATGAGTTTTATTAGTGGGGTAAAATTGGATTAAAATTTAAAAAAAAAATTGATCCTGAGTAGTATAGGAATGACGGTCCGGAAACAGGCCTCAGGCGGTGGTGGTGGTGTCGGTGTCCGCCATCTTGGATTGTGACGTCACGGCGGCCATCTTGGATTGTGACGTCACGGCGGCCATCTTGGATTGTGACGTCACGGCGGCCATCTTGGATAAGCGTAACGGGACACCGCGTAACGGGGCATATCGTAACGGGACATATCGTAACGGGACATAATGTAACGGGCCACAGCGTAACTGGACACAACGTAACGGGACACAGCGTAACGGGACAAGTAGATCACAGCAGCCATCTTGGATCCGCCATCTTTAAATCGAGCGCCCCACTCATTATGATGGAATTTTCGTCTCCATCGCCATATTGATTTTTTTCTGTTCCACTGGAGGCCGCCATCTTGGATACCGACGGCTTTGTTTCAGCTGTTTGTTCCTAGATAGCGTCAGCATCGCTCTTGACTTTTTTCTGTTCCACTGGGGGCCGCCATCTTGGATACCGTCGACTTTGTTTCTGTTGTTTGTTCCTAGATAGCGCCAGCGACGCTCATGTTTTTTTCTGTTCCGTCGCAGGCCACCATCTTGGATACCGTCGACTTTGTTTCTGTCGTTTGTTCCTAGAGAGCGTCAGCGTCGCTCTGTCTCATCACATAAGGTCGATGTTCCATTACCTACCATAGCTATTATGAACCTTATCGACATTTTAAATTTAATTTTTTATGAAAAATATATTGGAAACGCTGTGATTCGAACCATCGCAGCTCTGATCTCTAGGTTGGAAAACTTACGCATTTAACCACTCGGCCATCGAGACATTTACCAGATTGAAAATTAAATAAGGTATATATAAAAATAACATGCATATTTGAACTTGTAATTTTTTTAATTTAAAGTAATAATAGCACCACCTGTTCGAAACAGAACCACCATCATGGATTATGAGGTCACCGTTGCAATTACCGTTATGGTCGCCATCTTTGAAATTCATAATTTTTATGCTAGAGATTCGGGAAAAAATTCAAAATTCATTAAATAAATTTGTAATCTATATACTGATTGAATAGATCGACTAAGCTCCTTGGTTCGATCCCTGGATGATACAAAACAACTTTAATTAAAAAAGTACCACTAAAGTGGCAGGTTTGAGAAAATAAAAAACACCACAAGTTCTATTAAAAAATCTTTTATTACATACATACTGCACTACTACAAGTACAAAAAAACACAGACAAATTACTAAAGCCTTGTGGATTTCTCGACGTCTGCATCTGCCACCCACGAATTGAAGCGAGGTGGAAAGCCCCACCACTTGACGTAGGACAGTCCATTTCTTCGTTTTATAATCTTCTCCACCAAGTACGTTTCGGGATACAACGTAGGCTGAATCTCTTCGGCATAGAAGCCGCCATGGATAGGTTTGTGGTCCAAATCTTCGAGGTAGTAGGTCCTAGGCTCTGATTCACGAACATGTGTCACACGGAAAAGTTCGGGACTCCAGTTCGTAGTGAAACCTTTCTCGAAGATACCTTTCTGCTTGGAGATTCGCACAATGTCGCCGACGTTAGCTTTACGCTTTCGTGGATCTTTCTTCTTCGTGTTGGGAAAAACGGTTTGAAGCAGGCGATTATCCTTTACGTCCTTTGGCTTCATTTTCGTGGTAGAATGCACCGTGGAATTATACTCGCTTATTAGTTTCGGCAAGATGTCAAGCCACTTGTAATTTCCGTTAGCCGTGAACTGCCGCCACATCTTGGAACGCAAAGTTCTGTTAAACCTTTCGACAACGGAGGCTTTGACGTTACTAAATGTAGAGTAGTGTTTGATGCCATACTTCTTCATCAAAGCCTTGAAGGTCGCATTGTAGAATTCTTTCCCGAAATCCGTTTGCAGGTGCGACGGTACACGTCCATCATGCAAAATATTGTTCATGGCCTTGGCTACGTCAGTTGCAGTTTTTGATTTGACAGGTCTAGCCCAAGCGAACTTGCTATAAACATCGATGACTGTCAACATGTACTTGAAACCTTTATTCAATCGGGAATACGGTACCATCTCAACAAGGTCCGCCTGGAATAAATCATCAATTCCACGAACTATGACTTTGCGACGAAGGTATTTCCGTCTAGCAGGAGCATGAAGTTCGCGAGCGATTCCGGTTCGGCTCATTGTATGTAGCCGGCTTCCTTCAGTTCTTCAAGTATGGAGACTATTTCGTTGATGTGCGAATAGTTTCCTACACTAAGCGAAGCATGTAGAATTCTAAGGCGATCAACTAATTCATTAGGGTCGTCCCAATATACATAGTCAAATGTCTGACCACTTTCTAGCCTTTTTAAACCTTCTCCGTGTATTGTTAGTTCACTGAAGAGATTAGCGAGAATGTCGATTTTTTCATGATCTACATCTTTATATACACCACTATCTGGATCGTTATCGCGAAAATGTGCATTGGTTAGCTCTAGCAGTTTTTTGTACTCTTGTAAGTCGTTGTGAGAATATCCTTTAGGTTCCCTGCGAAACAGCAATTCGTACAGACCCGGAGTCCCGCGCGTTTTGAACTCTGCTACGCGCACGATGTTTCCTGGTAGAAAGTCTATTTCTTTAGAACCGAGGAACCACTTATTATGTTTTCTGTACACTCCGTAGGTCGTGTCATTATTCCGGCTCGTAAACGATGTCAGGTATGGTCGGACCATTGCATTAACTTGATGTCCCTTTTTCGGTATTTTTTTCTTGTGCATGGACTCTGTACTTGTTAAGTCCTCTTCTTCTCGATCTGGTTCATACTTTCTCTTCTTTACAGTCGGCATTTCATCTTCAACTTCTGTCTTCACAATGAAGGCTGGTTCTTCCTTGTTTTTAAGTTCGTCGAGGCGACTAGTGATTGGTTTAAATATCTCCTCATTTTCCATCTCACGTGCAAGTCTGGTTCGTCTAGCAAGTAAATATTTTTCGCGAACAGACTGTATAGCTCGATGAAGGTCACTGGCCAGGTCCGACATTGTACTGGCTGAAAACTTATTGCAAGACCTCCTTTTATACTTTTCTATTCGTTCGCAGAAACTTCTTTCTTGTGTTTGGCCAAATCTGAATTTGTTGACGATTGAGATAGTGATGCTTTCAGACTACTTTGAAAAGTCCTCAGATCGTCCCGTCTTTGTGCATTCGAAACTTCGATCATGTCGCGAATGCGAGAATCCGAAGCTTCCACGCGCTGGTCTATGGCTACGAGGTACTCAAGTAATTCCTTTTTCACCCCGTCTATTTTTTGAGCCAGTAGCGAAATGTATTTGCGGATAACGTCGTCATGAGACTTGAGAGCAGTACGTAAGTCTCGACTGCTACGACCGAATTTCGAAATGCTATGACTCATGTTTGGTGATAAACTGATCGAAACCTCGTCTGTACCTGCCCTTATATAGAGGCCAGTCCTTTACGATGACTAGAAATCCGTGTTCTTCTTTCCAACACAAGGAGCACATGTATTTGAATTCCTGGAATGTCATGTCGGTGTTTACGTGATCATCATAAGCGTGGCGTAAATTAAGTTCGTCCATGCGAAACAAAACTATGACATTTGCGTTGTCTCGTAGGAGATGTTTTGGAATACGACTGTACGTCTGACACAGGTAAACGCAGTCTACCTTGGCGTGTCTGCCCATGGAAAAGTACTCTTGTATTATGCCTTGTTTCTCGCACATTACATCGTCGAAAACAAACACGGAATTGGCTTTTGCTTCGCTTGGAGGTGCAACATCGGTATTATCGCTAAACGGAAAATACTCCAGACCATCCACCGAGCGTAGAACGGCGGCCAAGCGCTGGTACTTTGGCTGTTGCAACGACTTGGAATACAAGTAAACGTTCTCGAACCGAAGACCGTTTGGCTCCTCCAGTAAACTCAGTAAAACACACGTCTTGCCACAGTTTGACGGGCCCGCCATTATGCATCGTACGGCAGAAGGCAACAGTAAGCCATGTCGTGATTCACGTGCACTAAATACATCGTCTTGCGTAATGCGCACGGGCAAACACACGTCTTGCTTGACGACCTGCATTGTACTAAAGTAATTGTATAAAAGAAGCGTATTTATACTTTCTGGTCAGTTGTGCGTAATGACTCGAAGAGGTAAGAACAAAAAACACATCGGCGCGGGACTCGTAAACTCGCTGATAAACAAACTACCATTCGAGCTACACATTCCCGGCTACAGATTCTGCGGCCCCGGCACTAAACTAGCGAAAAGGTTAGCTCGCGGTGACGTGGGCATTAATTCTCTCGACGAAAAGTGCAAGCAGCACGATATCGCATATTCATTAAGCAAGGATCTGGAATCTAGGCACCGGGCCGACGAGATATTGGCACAGGAAGCCGAGGTAATAAGCAAATCGCCGGACGCGGGACTAGGAGAAAAAATCGCAGCGTGGGGCGTATCTAAGATCATGAAGGCAAAGACGAAATTAGGACTGGGTGCTCGTCGAACCAGCTCCATCAAGTCAAAGACTAACTCACGCAAGACCAAGAAGCGCAAGATCGGTGCAGGCGTGCAAAAAACCAAGCAAAAACTACAGACTCTCGACAAGAAGATTATAGGAGGATTTCTTCCTTTGCTTTTGCCTGCATTGGGTGCTCTCGGAGGCCTTATCGGTGCAACGAGCGGTATAGTGCGGGCAGTCAACACTTCGAAGAATGAGCGCAAGCAGTTAAAAGAAGCACAGCGACACAATGCCAGCATGGAAGCCATTGCCATCGGTAAAAAAAACGGCGCAGGACTGTACTTACGACCTCACAAGACAGGCCGAGGCATGAAAAAGAAACGAATGAAAAAATCCTAAGTTCTTTGCCGAAACGTCCGCTCACCAACGTAGATTTAATAAAGTACGCACGCAAACTTAAAATAGCAAATTTCCGCGGCGTGTTTATGCGAGACACTTTGCCCAGCAAGCCAAAGACACGTGAGTGCGCCATAATTAATTTAGACACGTCGGCGGGTCGAGGCACGCACTGGGTAGCCTATGTAAAGACTGGAAACATGGCCGAGTACTACGACAGTTTCGGTAATTTACGCCCTCCGCCAGAACTTAGGTTGTACCTGGGCCGGTCCACTACGTTGTTTTACAATTACGAAACGGAACAGAGGCCAAATCAAACAAACTGCGGACACTTGTGTCTTCGCTTTTTAACAAACAAAAATTAGCTGACCAATAAAAATTGCTACTTAAAGGTTGTGCAGTGACGATAATTTATTAGTCATGTCGATAACACTTACCCTGACAGGTCACGCATCTGAGCTGCGGGCGGTTCATTTCCCGCCTCTGGATTTAGACGGAGAATGGTGTATCGGACTCGTAGATTTTCAAACGTATAATGCCATACCGAACATCGACGAGGAAAACTGCAAGATATGCTTCCTGAAAAGCGATGGGACCGCTCATGAAATACGGTTACCTGTTGGCTCTTACGAAATAGATGACATTGCAAATTACATCAGGGATATGTTACCACAGGATGTAGACTTTCAACTGCGTGGAAATCCAAACACTCAAAAAAGCATTCTAACATGCAGTGAAAATGTCGACTTTACGAAACCTGGGACCATAGGTATGATGCTCGGATTCGAATCAAAGGTGTATGGTACAGGAAGAACGTACGAATCTACGCGCGCAGTAAACATTTTGCCTGTGAATGTCATAAGAATAAACTGTAATTTGGCAAGTGGAACGTATCTCAACGGAAGACTAAGCAACATGATTCACGAGTTTTCGCCGATGGTCCCGCCAGGATATAAACTGGTAGAAGTACCGCAAAGTATCATTTACGTTCCAGTCGTCGTGAAGTGCGCACACGAAGTCGTCGTCCGAATCGTTGACCAGCGAGGACGATTGGTGAATTTTCAAGACGAAGAAATTACATTACGTCTGCACTTGAAGCGATGGGCATAAAGTTCGTAACACCGAACAGTTATAAAAGAAATCGTATTGTCGTGAATAAGAACAGTTCTCTACCAGACATCGGTGCATTAACACCTGACAACATAAAGTATCTTCTCAGTATTGGACAAGTGCCGAATAAATATGGAAGACGAAATCCTCAACGTGGAAGATCCGGTCATTTTTGATGACAGCATTACGAAAATGGAATTGCACGAGTACCAGCCTTTCCTGCTCGGACCGTACGCACTACCATCGGAAGTACGCATTGCTGTACAGCACCAAGATATTTGTACTTTACCTTCGCAGTCATTTCTACGTATAAGAGGCACGCTTACAAAAGCGGATGGTACGCACCCGACAACGACATCAATATCCTGCAATGGTATTCTTCACCTAATCGAGCGCATTACTTATGTACTCAATGGTGTCGAGGTAGACCAGACGAGAGATGTAGGCATAACATCTGCTATGAAAAATTACCTTTCGCTCACGCCAAATGAACTGTCTGCTGCAAAGATGGCCGGTTGGGCTCTCGAGGATGAATATAAGCTTCCGGTTTATGCCGAAGGAAAGTTCGAAGTTTGTGTTCCTCTGTCCATGCTTCTCGGATTCGCTGAGGACTACAAGCATATAATCATTAATTCGAAACAAGAGCTCGTACTGCTTCTAGCCAACACGCACATTAATGCAATTGTCGCCGCTGCTGAAAACCCTCAAGATGTTTCGCTAACACTTCAGTCTATCGAGTGGATGCTGCCCCACATCCAAGTGAGCACCGTTGAGCGAGTCAAGATGTTGAAGAACATAGAAAATGGCAAGAACTTCGATGTGCCATTCCGATCCTGGAGCCTGGAAACTTATCCTGGCTTGCCTCATAGTCAGCGTATCAATTGGATAGTAAAGTCCAGCTTCGCTACGGAAAAACCAAGATACATCATCGTCGGACTTCAGACCGGAAGACAGCTTAATGCAGGAGTAAGTCGCTCCATATTCGATAACTGTCAAATACGTAATGTAAAAATATTTTTAAACAGCGAAAGTTATCCGTACGTTGACATGAACATGGATTTTGAAAGTGGAAGATTTCTTCTAGCATATCAAATGTATGCCAAGTTTCAGCAAGCTTACTACGGTCGGATACAGTCACCGATACTGAGTCCCGACAGTTTCAAGAACAAGGCACCGTTAATGGTGTTTGACGTTTCCAAACAGGATGATCGTATAAATTCAAACATCATCGACTGTAGGATCGAGATAACGACTAGCGGAAATATTCCGCCAAACACCTATGCTTTTTGTCTGATACTTCACGATCGGCTTGCTTCGTACAATTGTCGAGACAAACTTGTGAAAATTCTGACATAAATACCGTTTCGTTTTCTATGATAATTTAGTTACGACCGAGCATTGCTAGCGACAAGATGTACTGCAACCTGCAAGGTTTCCAGAGCCAAAACGGATTCGTGCTCAAGGAAATTAGCGTCACCTCTGGAGACAAGACTCGAACCCGCAGCTTCCGACCTCCGTATCCGTGGAAACTACTAGACGAAAAAAGTAAACGGTCGAACGAATGGTTATGTAAATATTATCATGGACTAGAGTGGGACGAAGGAAAAATTCCGTACCACCAAGTGAAAAACACTATTGAAGATTTACTACTGCAAAACGAAATAATCTACGTCGCTGGACCTGAACAGAAGAAATGGCTACGAGAACTGTGTGACGTCGGAGCAGCTGAAATTGTGGATATACAGACAGACTACGGCTGTCCTTCCCTGCGCAAGCTTAGTGCAATATACGCCGTGCAGCTACGTGACAAGTTTGAACGTGTCTGTGCCTGTACAAACTCGCAGTTAATGCAGAAATGGCACACACAGTGTTAGTAGGAGCCTGCATATATAAATGGCGTACATACGTACGTGCCTTCAGTTGTCGTTCGGCCTGCAAGAAGATGTTTACGTTTCATCCTGCTAACGTGTACGTGAGCGCAAGACCTAGCTTCAGCAGTGTCGAGTACAGCTACTGGGATTCCGGGTATCTACGTACATATACAGAAACCTGTGATGGAGGCGCTCAGCATTGGCGGTTTGCGCACTTTCCTGTGTCCTACGAACCGACCCAGCAGCTGGTAGATTGTTGCGAACCTGGAAACTGTGCCGTCTATCACATGAGACCACACACAATCCTTCCTGCCAGCATCGCTGAGGTTGTCGCCTCGTCTGCATGTGCAACACCAAACATGGACGTGTTGCAACCTGTTGCGACCTGTGATGCTTCTACGCAGACGTCCAAACGGTGTGCGTCTCGTCGTCGCAGTTCAGGCAGTGAATCTGTCCCAACTAGCAATGAGCCAAAGCCCAGGCGTAGACGTGGTCACAGACGTCATCGACCATGTCTTGTCGGAGTTGTCAACGTCACAGAAGATGACCAGCTGGAAACCTGTGTTCCTGATCCTGTGGCCTGCGAACCAGTTGGAACCGGAGTCAACGAACCAGTTGGAACCGGAGTCGACGTGTCAGTTCGTGCGGCATTAAAGACTTTGCTTGTGAAAATGCTTGATTCCTTAACCTAATATGTATTTGTGTACTCTTTATAAATAAATGTGTAAAACTTGAACTCGTATGCTTTTTATTTCTACAATTTTTAGGTACCTAATAAAAAATAATTTTAAATACAGACATTATTTTGACTCATGAGGTATACCAGTAGACCGCGGGTATATAAGCGAGGTTCGGACGACTGGACCCGCAGTTCACCTCTGGTCGCGGTGCAGTATGGACGTGCTCTCTCCATTAAGTTTCGTGAGATTTAGTTATGTCGAGCGGAATAGAATGTTTACCGACAGCAGCTGGGACCTCGATGGCAGCAACGATGATGGAGTCGGAGATTAGCAGAGGAGACCATGGCAGCGGAGGGCTCAATGGCTGAGGTGACGACAGCTGTGAAGATCCCGATACCTGCTGCAGAGGAGACAACGATACGTGCTGTTCCATCATCAGCTGAAGTTTCACCATCTGCATTCCAGACTTCAACTAATGAAGAGCGTACATTGCGTCAGTGCAAATACTGTGACGCACCATTTACTAGAACTTCAAATGCGCGCAGACATGAAAGAAGCAGCTGTCAGAATAATGCTCAAAGAATACTGTTTCAGTGCAAAAAGTGCAATAAACTAATTTCACGTCTCGATAGCTTGCATCTTCATTATAAAAAATGCTCCGAGACGTATAATGAACATGGTTATTGATTTGACTCATGTGTTGTACCGGCTAATGAGACTATATAAGTGAGACCCCAGGTGATATGGACTTCAGTCCGTCTCTGGCTGCGGTGATGAACGGCTCGGATAGTTAGACTTGATTAATAGACCAGTATCTAGCTATTCTTGAGAACTCGATGGCATCATTACCAGTATCAACACCAACCTGGATCGAAGGTCTACCATCATCAGTGCAGAGCACGATGACATCGACGTCTACAGCTACACCTGCTCTCTCAGCACAGCAGGAGATTTCGACGCGTGCAACATCTTCTGCAGAGCAGACATCAACGGCTTCAGAAGTTAACATGTCAGCAGTGTTACAATGGTTGTCAACAGTTCCAGTGGCATTGATGAAGGAAGGTGCATCCAACGGTGTTCCATCATCCGGCTGCACGTACTGCGAGAAGATCAAAAACTTGAAATTACGTGATTAAGTAATACACAATTGTAGTGATAACTCTGAACGCATTAAATATCAGTGCAACAGATGTTTAAGCAAGTTTGTACAATATGGAAGATTAAAACGACACCTCAGGAATTGTAATAGACTGGCTGTACATTCATCAGAATCAAGCTGTATATTTTGTAACAAAACATTAGCAACTATTCGAAGTGCAAAACAACATGAAATATATCACTGTCCTTTTAATGAAGTCGATAATTCTGCTTTGTGTGCAAATTGTGGTGTACCAATATGTCGACCTGATAAACTGAATAGACATTTAAAGTCATGTAAAGGACTTAGTCTGTATAGTAAGAAGACTGTTTCAATCGAGAAATCCACAAGGCTTTAGTAATTTGTCTGTGTATTTTTTTTGTACTTGTAGTAGTGCAGTATGTATGTAATAAAAGATTTTTTAATAGAACTTGTGGTGTTTTTTATTTTCTCAAACCTGCCACTTTAGTGGTACTTTTTTAATTAAAGTTGTTTTGTATCATCCAGGGATCGAACCAAGGAGCTTAGTCGATCTATTCAATCAGTATATAGATTACAAATTTATTTAATGAATTTTGAATTTTTTCCCGAATCTCTAGCATAAAAATTATGAATTTCAAAGATGGCGACCATAACGGTAATTGCAACGGTGACCTCATAATCCATGATGGTGGTTCTGTTTCGAACAGGTGGTGCTATTATTACTTTAAATTAAAAAAATTACAAGTTCAAATATGCATGTTATTTTTATATATACCTTATTTAATTTTCAATCTGGTAAATGTCTCGATGGCCGAGTGGTTAAATGCGTAAGTTTTCCAACCTAGAGATCAGAGCTGCGATGGTTCGAATCACAGCGTTTCCAATATATTTTTCATAAAAAATTAAATTTAAAATGTCGATAAGGTTCATAATAGCTATGGTAGGTAATGGAACATCGACCTTATGTGATGAGACAGAGCGACGCTGACGCTCTCTAGGAACAAACGACAGAAACAAAGTCGACGGTATCCAAGATGGTGGCCTGCGACGGAACAGAAAAAAACATGAGCGTCGCTGGCGCTATCTAGGAACAAACAACAGAAACAAAGTCGACGGTATCCAAGATGGCGGCCCCCAGTGGAACAGAAAAAAGTCAAGAGCGATGCTGGCGCTATCTAGGAACAAACAGCTGAAACAAAGCCGTCGGTATCCAAGATGGCGGCCTCCAGTGGAACAGAAAAAAATCAATATGGCGATGGAGACGAAAATTCCATCATAATGAGTGGGGCGCTCGATTTAAAGATGGCGGATCCAAGATGGCTGCTGTGATCTACTTGTCCCGTTACGCTGTGTCCCGTTACGTTGTGTCCAGTTACGCTGTGGCCCGTTACATTATGTCCCGTTACGATATGTCCCGTTACGATATGCCCCGTTACGCGGTGTCCCGTTACGCGGTGTCCCGTTACGCGGTGTCCCGTTACGCTTATCCAAGATGGCCGCCGTGACGTCACAATCCAAGATGGCCGCCGTGACGTCACAATCCAAGATGGCGGACACCGACACCACCACCACCGCCTGAGGCCTGTTTCCGGACCGTCATTCCTATACTACTATCCTGTGTCTTTTTTAACCGACTTCAAAAAAGGAGGAGGTTCTCAATTCGACTGTATTTTTTTTATGTTTGTTACCTCAGAACTTTCGACTGGGTAAACCGATTAGGATGATTTTTTTTTTAGCCTTTCGTGGGGAATTGTAAATACGTGGTGAGCACTCATGTGTTGGTATTGCACTGGTGCACGAGCGCTGTTGCATTTCTAGCGGCGACTCAAGGAACTAAAGTCCGTTTATAATGTATAAAATGCCAATTCAAAATACTCGACGTAAAAGTTAAATAAACCAGGCAATAAATAAAAGTAATAATAGTAAAACAAATTTAAAAATCAGAATCAATTAATATAAAACTTTCTAAAGCTGACTAACACGATGGCTTTCGGCCCCGCCTCTAATGGCCAACTAAGATATTTGAAAATTAGAAACAAAACTAAATTAAACATGAAAAATACCAATGATTTAATAAAAAACTTCCGAGCTTACAAAGCTAAAATAAAAATTAAAAATCTAGGGGTAGCAGACACGCTACAGTGTGGCGCGGCGCAGTCCAGCTGATGAGAGGCGCAGCACTGACCTTGGGGTCGAAGTTGAAGACGGCCTCGCAGCGCAGCGGACACTGCAGGCCGCACTTGCAGGTGCCCGCCGAGAGCAGGTACTCCTTCACGTGCTCCAGGGAGCGCAGCGGGGCGTTGCTGGGGCTGCAACACGTCACACACTCCCGTCACTAACCCGTCATTCCCCCGTCACTCCCCGTCACACCCCCGTCACCGGCTCCGAGGCGGCAGCGCCGCTCTCTCGCGGCCAAACAAACAAACAAAACTCTGTGAACTGAACCCAATCAAATGATTTTTTTTATAAATACTCTGCTGTGGTTTCTGGTCATTTTTTTTATTCAAAACCATTTGTATAACTGTAATAAAAAAAGGGGGGGTTGTCTGCAAAGTCGGTTCACGGACGATAATTTTACGTGATAACGTCATAAGAAAACATTGATTAAAAATTGCATACTTTTTAAATTTTCGAATATTATTTACAGTTTTTTTTTTGCAAATTTAATTTAAATTATTTGTTTAAATATAATCACGAACAATTAGTTAAAAAACACCGCCTTAACCTGTTTGATATTATATAAGATTTTTTTTAGCAAGGTGGTTGGCCGGTTCTTGCACGCTCGGCTCAGGCGGAACGTGACAATTTTTGCGTGCGTGCAGCCGGAGTTCATCGATTTATAATAAGTTATCACGTCAAAAAATCAATACCTAAATAGCGCAAAGAATATGTTTCACTCCTGCGAAAATTTAAAAAAAAAATCACCATATCTACACTAATATTGAAGAGATTGTACGTACGAACAAGACCACCCGACGTGGCACTACAGAATGTACCGTCCAACTGGGGTCATCCGAGGCCAAGAGGGGGGGGGGGGAACAAGGATGGAATGGAACATTCACGGAATGCCAACGTCAGCCACGTTTCCACTTAATGTATTATTACACGTTTGCCTTTGTTAAGGCAGGAAGAACGCATTAATAAATACACACACAAATACCACACAGAAGGAATTATTAAAGTTTAGATAAAGACTCGCAATAAAACAATGTTGGCGGCCTCAGACGAAGGCAATAGATACAATGCTCAGACCTTGAGAGATAAATAACTGCCTAGAAAAAATATTCCTTAACACAATTTAAAACCTTCAGATATACGTAACTTAGTAAAAAGAGCGCAGAATAACTACACGTACCTTGATTTGCAACACTATAACATTTTCGGCCGTATCGCCTTAGTGAAAAGCGAATTACATGACCACTAAACCACTGGCCCTCACATCATGATTATCATTGGAAATTAAAAAAAAAAAAATACTTGTCATGGACTGCTGCTTGTATCCACTTCTCGTACGCCTATTCTTGGACCTCTGTAGTTATAACTCCCCATCATAGCTATCCAATAACCTAAAGTTCAAAAACGTGGAAAAGAAATTTGCATTGAATTTGTAATCACTTGCTTATATTCCGTTAAGTGATATTAAAAAACTTCAATTTAGCTGCAGTTGATATTCACTCATGCCCTTATTAGTTTTGATTTATTTTAGATCACACATGAGTAGAGACCGGAAAAATTCGCGGGTACATTCACCTTCAGGATAGACTCCAATATCCTCTGCACACTCGGGCAAATGCCAACTGTTCATTGGCTGCTGACTTGTGAGTCGTCTGGACTGGGTGGCCTGTGATTCGACACTTCTATGAGTGAGGGTCTCTAATTGGCCCTCAGTCCTCCAGATTAACAGTGAACCAATGGCAGAAGCAGCACTTGGGTAAAAATTATTTGAATTTTAGCATGACACGAAAATGAAACCGCGAATTTTTCCGGTCTCTACACATGAGTGAGTCATTGATAACTGCAGCTAATATTACTTTTCAAGAGTTCGGGTTAGCGCCCGGGCCTCGCCGCCAGAACCACTCAGGGCACTCATGATTCAACCAGTGCAGCTGCAGATGTTCAGCAACACGCATGTATGATGGTGAAGCAACGTGCCTGGGCTCGTGACGCATGCGCCATGGCGTATTCTATGACACGACTCGACATCAGCAGCACACACGGGAGCAAAACAAACTGTCATCAGTCCCTGATGATGGCGACTGCAATTGTCGACCGAAACGTCGGTGAATTATTCGCCAAGGACGCGGCTACAACCCGGAAGCCAAGCTACTTCAGACAAACGGCCGTGAGAAAGCCTGCGATCATTATTACAATCGTGTAGGTGTTTTTTCACATACTTGCGTGATTACGAAAATTGCGTGAACTTGGTGTCTTCGCCATGGAAACTTCAGCTTTTCTCATCTCGTCATGTTTCACGCAGTAAACGACCAATGTGTTGATAGTATTGTCAGTGTAGGGGACGCACCACAACGCCAAAATGCCAAACTGACCACAACGCCGACAGCTAGAAAACTGCTGTGTACCACAACGCCGAATTACCACAACGTCGAAGTATACTAACGCCGAAAAATGCCATTGCAGGACTGCCACAAAGGTTAGGTTAGGTTAGGCTAGGATAGGCTAGGTTAAGTTAGGTTAGGTTATATTACGCTAGGTTAGGTTAGGTAAGGTTAGGTTTGATTGTGGTATTTCGGCGTTAAGGTACATTTGAGAAACACACACTAATTCATTCAGTTGTTATTTCGGCGTTGTGGTACACAGCAGTCGGCGTTGGGGTAAATTTTGACATTCGGCGTTGAGGTATTTCGGCGTTGTGGTGACGACCCGTCAGGGTAGAGGTGTGACAGGGCCGCATGGTCTCCGCACACGTGCAGACGGTGGAAGGTGCTCTGTGTCGACGGCGCGGTGGGTTCGACGCCAGGACAAGGTCAGGGCTGTCTCGCCGTCGCCGCACCGACTGCAGCGAGGAAGGGGGGGGGGGGGGTGAACCCGTCCGGCGGCCTCCCGCCGAGACATTCATCACGAGCCTCGCTCGCGCAACCACCACCTTCACCATCTTCACCACCTTCGACCGGCGCCATCGGCCACCACTTGCGTCCGCTTGGTTCCAAGTCTTTCACAAGCTTTCTCCTAACTGCTGTAACGATCGCACACGGGCTTTAAAAAAAAAATTGTACTGCACCTATTTAATGTTCTACAGCAGGATTTTGTAAAAGTTTCCAAAACTATTTCCAAAAGAGACAGGTAGAGACCTGCAAAATTCGCGGATTCATTCGGTGATAGGCTAGAATTCAAACACATATACCTCTTAGATAATATTGCTATTCGCTTACTGTTCATCTGGACGAATCTCAACCAGTTATAAACCCTCAACCAAAGAAGGATCGAATCACAGACAAACCAGCTGAGACGACTTACAAGTCGGCAGCCAATGAACTTGCATTATTTGCCCAAGTGTGCAGTCTATCCTGAAGGCCATCGGAACCGCGAATTTTGCAGGTCTCTAGAGATAGGTACTTCGAACTCTACCTACGCCTGTAGGCTGTGCCGAAAGGGATTTTTTCGCTTTCACTGCTTCTGCTGGCGCAATGACATAACACACATATATTCTTTAAAACATGTTCCGACAGTGCTTCATGCACTTGAGATTACAATCATCTGTACCCACACCTCGTTGCCCTGTGCAGTAACACAGGCCTGGTATAGTCCAAGGCGGCCCACGGCACACAACAGACCCGGATGGCACGGCCAGAGACGGGAGCATAGTGCCTTACCACTGCTCGCTGTAAGACCGTTCCCGAGCCCCCCAGCCAACCCCTCCCGGGCAGACGAGGCTGAAATATGATCCGCCTGAGCTCCCCACTCATCCTTCAAAAACCCTCCCCTCTTTTTCAAAGTTAAATCGAACGGGAAGGCATATCCTGCGCAAACAAGCCGACGACTTCCCTATCACTTAGTGATTTTTTTTTAACTTCTCCTTTCGCTCGTCTCTGAGCCCCGGGACATCAATCGCCGACCCCTCCTGTCCCCCGGCTCCCCTCCCCCCACTGCAGGACCGGCGGCGCCCCTCGCGGCCAGAGAAGGCAACAGCTAGAAGCGGAACGGCATATTTCCATTTCACAGACGAGAGAGCCAAACCCGAAGTTCATGCTAGCTTTTTTTTTTTTTTTCGTTCTATCTCATTGTATAAACCGGTGTGGCATTAAATTTTGCGGTAGATTAGGATAGGTTATCTACATTATAAATACTTTAAAACATTGTGGATGGTTGGTTATATTAGGTAAGTATAGCTACATTAAAAATACTGGAAAATCATTTTATGGTTGCTTAGCAAATAACTTTTTAATATGTTGCTATCCAGCGCTAGGAAACCGTTTACATGATTTCACACTATCTTTAATGTAGCTATCCTAACCAAATCAACCGTCCACAATGTTTTAAAGTATTTATAATGTAGCTAACCTAACCTTTTACAATGAACAAAAAAAAAAAAAAAAACGAAGATGCACGATCGAGCGTTTGGCTCTCTCGTCTGTGGAAAGAAGGCTTCCCGAAGCGGAACGGCAAACGAATCTGTTTCCACGAGACAGCAGTTCTCTTTTCCTCGGAACATTACACGCCGGCGCTGGCGTTTTGGTTTCCTGATCGTGTGCTGTTTGTTTCCTGCAGAGTAGCCATTCTGACTGAGCGGATAGTTGGTGGGCGATGCTTTCGGCCATGCAGTATGCTCAAATGATCCTCCACTCCCTGTGACGATGAATGATGGGATCCGCATCAGGCTCCCGGCACATCATCCCATCACCATTCTTCCTCCTCACCATCGCCAACATCATCTTCACCATCTTCATCCTCCTCATCAACATCAACCGCATCACCCTCAGCATTATCAACATCATCATAATCATCCTCATAATCAACATCAACATCATAATCATCCTCATAATCATGCTCATAATCAACATCATCATCATAATCATCCTCATAATCAACATCATCATCATAATCATCCTCACATCATCATAATCACTTCACCAACATCATCAACCTATCATAATCATCATGACCTGTTACGTGCAATAACGGCACAGAAAACAACTCGACATGAACGAATGTTTCAGTAGCTGTAAACCAATTATCGTTCGATTTATTATTCCACAGAAACCACACTGCAAATAAAAGTTTGAAATTTCACACAAATGTACATACACATACTCATTATCTTGTATGATGTTTAAAGCAGATCGCAGGTTCTTGCGGCCATTGTCTGTCAAGCTATATTGGCCTTCTAGGCTGAGCCACGCCGCACTGAGAGACTGTAGCGACGTTTCGTTCTGCACTGCAGCAGGCATCCTTAGGGTTGAGTCGATTTCTCAACCCTGAAGATGACCGCTACAATTCAGAGCGAAACGTGGAGCATTCTACCACTTTGACGCGCCTCTAACTCGAAGGTCAGTATTAGTTTATAAGCATGACATATTTTTTATTTTGCTCTGTATGTTTAACCCTTTTCGCGGCGAGGTGTTTAAGAAGGTAGTCTCCTTAATTGTTTTGCATAGGAAAATTCTTTTTTTGCACATAATTAAAAACAATCATAATATAACCATATTTAATTGTTTATAAAAGACTCTCTAAACCTACTAAACAAGTCTTCATTTCATATTTTTTCTAAACTTAAAAGTAAAGTTTACGTCAGTCCTTGCATGTACTGAAAGCACTGAACAGTGTAGTCTACAGTTTTGTATTAACCTTTCATACGTAGCCTTAGTTTTACAAACACATAATTTTTAGTATATGAATCATAATTCAATAAAATCTAATTTTTTCCCAAAACTACAGAAACCTTAGTTTTTTCAATGTTTATTTATTATTTTTAGAAAACATGATTTTAATTGATATATGAATGATAAACTAAAAATTATAATTTTAAGGCGAATGCCACATATTAACAGTTAATAAAAAAATTGGTTGTCTGTAAAGTGGGTTTACGGACGATAGTTTAACGTGACAACGTCATAACAAAACATTGATGAAATGATTGCATACTTTATGAATAAAATTGAATCATTTTTATTTCAATAATAAAAGAATAAATACTTGAACTTATACTAGTAATCAGATTTTTAAAATGCAAGAATAATTGACCTTTATTGCCGAAATTGTTTTTGTAATAAGCAATGAAAACCACATTAACTTTTCACTTCACTTTACAAACAGTCGAGTGGAAGAGAGATAGATGCGGCGCAAGCGTACAATGAGCGTAACGGAACAATGTGCGTAACGGGACACTTTTTCGTGCGCGTGCAGCCGGCGTTCATCGATTTGTTAGACGTTGTCACGTCAAAAAAAAAAACACATACCACAAGGTTCCATGCTATCAGTACATTTTAAGACTGACAACAAAATGTCCCATCACTTCCACGATGAAGGACTTGTGTTGATCGAAAGAAAGCCTGGACAAACAAAGCACGAGCTACCGACAGCGACACAGAAGCAGAAGGCCGGCTCCAGGGTGGGGGGGATACCTGCCCAGAGTGGGGGGGGGGGGGCACACCCGTTACGTCTCCGCGGGGACAGGCATAACGGGGAGGTGAGCACAAGCGTTTACCACTATATATATATATATATATTTTTTTTTCTTCTTATTCTCTCTCCCCCGGGGGAGGTATAGTATCTATAGGTCCCCGGCGGGGTTTGCCGCCACGTCGATCTGTGTCTAAACGACTCTCCTTATATACCTCCGCGGCGCGCAATTTGCATAACCAGTTCTGGTCGCCCTGCAAGCCCACAGGGGTTAGGAGCTGATCCTGTTTCAATTACGGCTCCGCATAATAAAACCCAACGAGGCGCGCAGACTCCGGCACCCCCCTCCCCCCTCCCTCCTCCACCCTTCCTCCTGGAGCGGACCCCGGGGACGCCGCGCGCGGAGGCTGCGGCTCTTCGGCGATCTACTTGCAGGTCACCGCGTATCCCTCCGCGGCGCGTCTGCCGCTTCGTCAGTTCTGCTGCTCCGTTACAATCCAGCGTTAACTTATCATTATTTTCATTTTTGTCCGTGGTTACAGGTAATGATTTCGATATTTCTTATGTTATAAGTAGAGACCTGCAAAATCAGCGGTTTCGATGGCCTTCAGGATAGACTGTACACTCGGGCAAATAACGCAAGTTCATTGGCTGCCGACTTGTGAGTCGTCTCAGCTGGTTTGTCTGTGAGTCGATCCTTCTTTGCTTGAGGGTTTATAACTGGTTGAGATTCGTCCAGATGAACAGTAAGCCAATAAGCAAAATTATCTAAGAGGTATATGTGTTTGAATTCTAGCCTATCACCGAATGAATCCGCGAATTTTGCAGGTCTCTAGTTATAAGCAAATGTGTGGTTGAGACTCTAATTAGAAGCAATATATTTTTTTTTGCAAAAAGAAATCGTTAAAAAAATGTGTCAGTGTCAGCGAGTAGTTCCTCGTGATGCACCACGCCTCACGTGTCCGGGCCATCCAGGGCTGTGATTGGCGCGCCAACAGTAAACCTGTATCCGAAACAAAACAAAAAAACTCAACCAATCACGAAACACAGACGGTGCTAAAGTGCCTTGACACTCAGCTTGTCTCCTGATCTATTCGCAAAAAAATACATGTCCCTATATATATATATATATATATATATATATATATATAATCAAAATAATACAAATAAAAACATAATAGTGGAATTATAAATCGATGTAACCCATCCTTAGAGGCAAATATGTCGATTTCGTTACAAGGATTAGGCCATGTTATGTACAATTAATGTAAATGCTGTATATAGTAGAGGCCAATTCATTATATACCTAATGTATGAATATCAGTAAATCAATGGCATGGAAATATGTGAAGCATCAATGTCGGCGGCGCCATTTGTAATAGTATCTCGGGAAGAACCTGTTTACAAGCCGGTCCAAACCACCCTGATTCCAGTTTTTCTTGGGTTTTCCAGGAACCGCTCCAGGCTACCGCCAGAGCCAGAACTTTCTCATATTTTCACCCCTGCAGAAAGGGTCTCTCTCTCCCCCCCCCCCTCCCCCTTATACGTCCGTCTCGACAACCTCGCTGCCGAGTCGACAACCAAACCTTCAGCCTAACTTCACTTTTTTGAGGGACGGATATAATTTTTTTGGAAACTGATCCGAGAGTCAGACACGAACTCATTAACAAAATATTTGATATGTAATGAAACAAAAAAAATCTTTTAAAATATATTTTTTTAAAATAAAATAAATTGAAATATAACATTACCATAAACAAGATAAATCACAAAAAATAATAATAATAATATTTTCCAGTATTTCCGTGAGAACGTTTAGGCTTCTGAAAAAGGGTGTTTGTGCTAATAAGTTATTTAATTTTGCAGTTGCCCATCGCTGGTCTTTCTCCCGCCGTTGGCGACGTAGCACAGACAGAACTAGGAAGGAGTTGGAACCACCTGGACCCCGGAGAACCCATCCGGGTCCCAGGCGCGACCTATCGATACCAAGAGTGGCGAGTGACGTCTCTGGAGCACAGCAACCCGAGCGAGGCTTCCTGCATTGTTAGCCGGGTGGCAACAATCGGGGGGAAAAAAAGAAAGAACGAACTGTCACTGTTTAACAGCTTCCTGGATCGTTGAGACGCAAAGAAAGTTTGGTGCTAGATTTTGAGAAATATAAATATATATATATATATATATATATATATATATATATATATATATATACACATAGATATATAGTTGAATAGATATATATATATAAGTATATGTGATATATATATAAAGTGTGAGATAATATAGAAACAGTTCAACGTGCCCGAATTTTATTTAAGTTATTTTAAATGTAATGTTTTAGTTTACCTAAACACGCTATGGAACGCTGTGTGAAGCTGTATCCGAGACCGCGACTGCGGCACACCCTGTGGCCCTGTGACACCGAGGAGGGGAGGGGAAAGGGCTGCGAAGGTAGAGGGGTAGGAAGGACGACCCACAAAAGGGCCGACTAGCGCGCCGCGAAGGGCCGGCTCCCACACTGTCCCTCGAGAGACAGATGCTCGCGGAAAGCGAGGCGCGCACACACACACACACACACACACACACACACACACACACACACACACACAAAAAAAGGGCAAAGGGGGGGGGGGGGAAGTAGGTAACCAAGCCACGACCGACCACAGGGAGTCGCTACTGCTGCCTGCGCTCGGCGGTGCAGTGGTCAACGTGCCGACTCGCACACCGGGCCAGTTGGGCCGCACGGATGTCCTTATGGTACTCGGGGACCCTCAGACATGCTTTATTTATCGTCTTTATTGGTGGCAACACCATTCATTACATATTACAAAAGCAATAAAACATAACTATAAATATTAGTTGAATGGTCAACAGAAACTAATATTTATGTAACTCGAAATTAATCATAGGCATACACTCATTGTTAGAGACCTGTAAAATTCGCGGATTCATTTCGCGATAGGATAGAGTCCAAATACTTTTGACATTATTTTGCTTCAGTGATTGGGCCACAGTTTATCTGAAGGACTCTGGGCCAATGAAAAATCTTTAACAGAAGGATTAGCGAATCACGATCATTCCAGTCAACAGGTGTTACGAGTCGGTAACCGATCAGCAGATGTAATTTGCACGAGTGCGTAGAGGATCATGGAGTCCATCCGTTAGGGATTTGAAATCGCAAATTTTACAGGTCTCTACTTATTGTGTAATTAATGGTTATAAATCATTCGTTGCCAACAGCAGGCAATGTGAGATAGTATCACACCCACACTTCAATGCTGCGTGATCACGCGAGTGAGTGTGTGTTCCGAAGGCAGCTGGGTGTCCAGATGACCTTGTCTAGACCAGTGGCTGCAAGAGCTCCTCACGAGCATCTGGATCAATGCACGGGGGATGGCGGGCTTCGAGGAATGGGCGTATATAAGTTTTTTTCGCATTACTTCTTGACGCGATAACGTCTTATAAATCGATGAACGCCGGCTGCACGCACGAAAAAGCATGACTCATTGTCACGTTCCGCCTGAGCCGAGCGCGCAAGGAACCGGCAAACCACCCGTGCGAGGAAAATCTTCTATAATATCAAACAGGTTAAGGCGGACTTTGGACTTTTTAACTAATCGTTCGTGATTATATTCAAACAATTTATTTAAATTAAATTTTCCAAAAACTGTAAATAATATTTGAAAATTAAAAAGTATGGAATTTTTCATCAATGTTTTCTTATGACGTTATCACGTAAAATTATCGTCCGTAAACCGACTTTACAGACAACCCCCGTTTTTATTTCAGATGTAAAAACGTATATTTATTTTGATCTGGCCTGCCGGCTGAGTGGTGGGTTGAAATGTGGAATATTTCCTTCCAGGTTTCGGACCGGATGCTGTGTTGCCCTTCGCTTCCACAAAGCGGAAGACATGGTAATCCAACGAGCATTCACCTCACTCCACCATCATTATGTAAAAAAAACCCGAAAATTGGCCCACTTTCAAGCACACGGCACATATGTTTCTTTTTTTCTTCTGATACTGTCCGTAAGTGACTGTAACTGAAGCAAATGCAGCTGCAGTCATGCTTAGGAAGGTCGTATGGTATCTGCCGAGCGAGGTATCGACTTGAGCAAATCGGCGAGTGTTCTTTGTCCGACGGTAACTGTTTGGACTTGTAAATATTGTGTGTAATTTAGTGTATAGTGTTTGAAACATTTGAATTTTGAACTTCCCGCGCTGCTTGCTAGCAGCGCCAAGTTTTTCAAGTCGGCTGCCTGCCAAGGTGGGTAGCCCTGCAGCTTCCGGCAACGAAGCAACAGTTGTTGTTCAACCATCATGGCAGTAAGTTGTGCTATCGTGCACGCTTGCTGCCAATCGAGTTGTTTGCAAGTGCATCATCATTAATTGTGTCGTTTTATCTGGATTTTACAGTCTCGTACGTCTTTAGACAAAACAGTAACTTTCGAACCATTTATTGGACCTTCATGAAATTTGGTGGGTGGGCACATAGGGCGAATACAAATTTCAGGTTCGTAAGGGTTATTGATATATTGGGGTCGGGGAAAGGTGGTAAAAAAAATTTCGAATTTTGGTAAAGTGGGGTCTATGAAAGTTCTTTATACACCTCAGAACTTTTTTTTATCGTAGGATCATTGTTTTTAGTCATTATAACCTAAAATATAGTAAAAATTCCATTTAGCATGTTGCAATCGACTCTAGACGTACGTGTTTAACATTTACAAAGTCAAATAATAATCAGGCTATAGGGTATCATTGTAAAAGTTTTTTTTACACAAAAATCTTTTTTTTTATTTACTTTTAAAACTACCTATGGAAATAAATAATTCTCATTTTAGTAAAAAAAATCCACAAGCAGATGTCACTAGAAAAATTTGTCAAATGCTGAATCGCGCTGAAGAAAACGCACGCCTAAGTTGAGGTTTCCCTGAAACATTTGCACAATTGTCAACGTTTAATATAAATACGCCAGTAGTTTGTTGTAAGGTAGGTATTATTTTAGTTCAAAATTTTTTGGTTTGTTTATTGGTTTTTTTTAAATATATGTAAATAAATAAGGGTGAATAGCAACGTACCTACCTATATTTATATGATTTCTTAAAAAAAAATCCCGATTTTAATTATATTTAATTTGCAACACGACCAACTTGAGGCAATCTACCTGTCCAAGTCAATGGAAGAAATGAACGGGGTTATAACGGTAGATGCAAGCGCATGTGCAGCAGAAGTGGGGATGTGATAGCTACCAGTTGAAGTGATAAACGCAGGTTAGAGAAGTTCAGCTGCAAGAAGAAATCCACAAGTTTTTTTTTTTTATTGCGACGTGGCAGGCTATATTAAATTTAAAATAATTTCCAAGGTAAAGACTATTAAACTACGCAAAAAAAAATTGCATGGATCACAAATCGAAATATAAGAAGGTAGTGAGAATTTGAAAACAAATCTTTGAAAACAATGGTGGGAAATATCTACCAACAACCTTTACGGTGATAATCATTTGAATTTTGAATAGACCTTTTCATACAGCCAAACAATGGAACGTAAAAATTTCATTAAAATTCAAACGACAGCTAATTCACCAGTGTGTTTAAACTTGAAAAGATAAGAGCTTTCACGTCGTCTGTCGTCTGCCTGCGACTTTAAAGGCCCGCCATCAAATGTTAATTACTTGTTTTATGCGGCAACAACAAATCATTCTTAACGGCTGCAATAATATTTTACTGGTTTCGCAGCAACAGCCGACGACAGAGGGCTAATTCAAAGGCGCGACGCGACACGCACATGCGACACCAGCGCGCGGCGGGAACGCGGCCGACCGGCGAACTACCGCCCGCTGTTTTACGGCCCGGCGCACATAAAACGGCGCTCAGGCGCGGAACAATGGCCAGAGATCGCACCGCTGATGTCCAGACAGAGAGAGAGAGAGAGAGAGAGAGAGAGAGAGAGAGAGAGAGAAGGACAGCGGCTTTGCGACTCCCATTTCAGAGACACCTAGTGTCCACTCGTCCAACCAGTCCCAACCCCCCCCCCCCCTCCCCCACACACATACACTCCCAGTACCGCCTGCCTCTATCTGGCTTAACGTGGCATAACCCTCCCTTCACCCGAGATATTTACATACTTCCACATAACGCAATGTTAGAGCTGACCGCATTATGACACGGCTGTTACTGCCTCTGCTCTTTTTTTTTAAATCCAAGGTGTTACAACTGCGAGGAAACTTGTCTCATTGACCGTAACAGAATAAAACCAACTGGTGAATGTCTCACATGAATGGCACTCAAACCGCACGGGATTATCATCATTGATTGTGAAGTAACTGGCGTGAGGTGCCATCCACCCAGAGCTACCGGCCTCACGCGGGTGCGCAAAGCTGGCTCTACAATTATGATAAATAAACAAATAACAGTCACAGCAACAGAAGGCCATGCGCAGAATATCTGGCCACCATGTTTTCCCAACCTGCCTATCTACAAAAGCGTACAGGACGGTCGCGTACATGGGAGACAGGTCGTGCTCATAGGAGGGAAATACATTTTTTTTTTTTTCATTTCTAGTACGGATGCACAACGCAACAACCAATGAGAGTAGAATAGGAAGCAAACATGGCGGTACCAGAGAACTGTTTAAATTAACGATCATATTAAGGCAAGAAATTGTCGAGATATTACAATGCTTTCAACATTTAATTCATCTCATCTATAAAAAGTCACAAGCAACTCGTGTAAATAAAATGTTTCATCGCTAGGATGGTTAGCTAAAAATTGTAATCAACCCAAATCATTTTCTATGTTGAAAAACTGTGGTCACAAAAATGCTCGTCACATGCCCTGGATAATCATTTGGTTGTTGTTATGGTTATTTGCTAAGACTGCCAACAGATGCCGTTTACACCGCGAGATTAGACTGGCTGAAATGAGAAGCCTAAGATGTACATCAAGCTCTGTCCCTGCCCGAACACGCCCAAATATTCACCTTCGGCCAACCTCGGGATTTGTTTTATTTTCGCGCAGGAAAAATGAATTTCAAATATTAAAAGTGGTCGGTTAGGTTAGCTACATTAAAACACTATGGACGGTTAGTTAGGTTAGTATAGCTACATTTAAATAAACAGAGAAATATGAATAAACCCGAGGTTGGCCGAAGGTGAATATTCGGGCGTGTTCGGGCAGGGACAGAACGTGATGTACATCTTAGGCTTCCCGGCTGAAATCAACAGTAATATTTCGCACAGGTGGTGCGCATGCCCCCCCCCCCCTCTTGTAGTAGCACGCGTGCTGGTTCGCTGAACACGGCAGGTTATACACAGCACGCCCTTTCGACACTTCCAAACAGATCTCACAACACGCCGTACATTTTAAATAGATCCGGCCTGGCGCGCATCCCAGACAACTGGCAGCGTATCAGAGACACAGTTAACGCAGCTCGATGTCCGGGCGTGTTGGTTCTGAACAGGTATTTAGGTCTCCGCGTTACGTCCCAAGGGCTTAAAGAGGGACGGAGGTTCCTCTTACCAATCCTACATGACACACGCTTGCCTAAAACCCGCCTCGCTTGGAAGCTAGGCACGCCGTATCAAACAAGCCTGTTTCCGTCTTTTAAGAACACGAGAGATGTATGGCCCAATCATAACTCAAAGTGCAATAATAATACTTCGCGGAGATATACTAACCGTATTTGTAGGCAGTATAATTTCATGCCACAATTTATAAACCCTATTTTTGAAGTGAAAACTTCTATGGGAAGGTTTGGATAGGGAGTAAATTCATGTAAGTCGTCATCGACATGCTCACGTGACGTGTTAACGATAACACGATATCAGTTCCTATTAGTGTTCAATTTGTGTTTTTGTTCAATTTTTTATTTTAAATCTTAAGTATACGATTACTGTGCAGTAAAAAGAGAGTATAAAATATATTAATATTCTCATAAAGATATATAGTTTGAGTAACGAAGAAAACGGAGTCTTTGTAGTAATATAACCTAAAAATTAAGAACATCATTATTTATTTTTTTAATGCCTACAATTACTATGCAATGCGTATTTTATAGTAATTTAGGAGTTATTTTACTAACGTGATAAAACAAATTTTCTGTGTGCTAATATTTTTTCGTAAAAATTGCGAAAAAGGTATCTGATTTTTATCGGAAAATAATTTCTTATGTTACATAATTATATTTTACAAAGTTAGAGTTTCTTATTTCAAATTATATTTGATTTTCTTAATTCTATTATTAATATTAATAATAGTTACTTTGATTTACAAGTTTTAATTTAATATCAAACAATTAATTTGGATATCCAAAAATTACAACTGTTTGTTTATAGTTTTAAGTTTACACTTCTGTCGGCAGTCCTCATGACTGCTTTGAATTTTTTTTTTCCAGTGGGATTTCTGGTTTCAACATGTGATAACGAACGCTATACGATATGAGTGTGGTTTCATAACCTTGGGTAACAAATTGTTAGCAATATGAGTGTTGCGAGCCAAAAATTGTCCGAACAGAACTCATTTCAAGACGGATATTATAAAGACCTGAAAAATTCGCGGATTCATTTCGTGTTATGCTAAAATTCAAATAATTTTACCTAAGTGCTGCTTCTGCCATTGGTTCACTGTTAATCTGGAGGACTGAGGGCCAATTAGAGACCCTCACTTGTAGAAGTGTCGAATCACAGGCCACCCAGTCGAGACGACTCACAAGTCAGCAGCCAATGAACAGTTGGCATTTGCCCGAGTGTGCAGAGGATATTGGAGTCAATCCTGAAGGTCAATGAACCAGCTAATTTTTCCAGTCTCTACGGATATAACGAGTCCACGGGCATATCTTCAAAATAGTTACAACACACTTTGATTCACATTGCACGCTTATCGTTATCTTTATAAATATACGAGTCGCACACGGTTGAATCCAGTGTTACATCTTGCAGGCAGAGCTGCGGGTGAGTTGTTCTGCCAGCTACTGCGACGACGATAAAAAAAACCCGCAGAAACACGATCACCGCTCGGCCATAGCGCCGGGGTATTTTACTGCCTTATTTACAGAAGGCCGTGCGTGGTCGACTCCGGAAGTGACGTGTTGTGGCGAGGGAATCATCACTTCGCCGCAGCGACTACAATTACAAGAGCTCCTGTGCGCAATCACCTGTCAGCGAGCACATCAATATAGACTCCAAAAAAAAAAGTCATGGGGGTTGTCAACAGAAGTGAAAACTTAAAACTTTGTTTTGAAATGTGTAAAATGACATCATTTCTACGTCAAATGTACGTAAGAAAATGATTATGGTATTATATCAGTAGGATGTCAGTATATCATTTATCCTTACATCATTTTATTAGTCACAACAGATGTCAGTGATATGTCAGACCTAGGTCATGTATTTACGTGGTCAAATTAACTTCACTTACTGCTACTACAGCCATGTTGGTGATGCGAACTCACAAGATTTTACCCATCCAAAAAGAGTCCACCACGCACATGATACAGTCGAGTATATACAATGTATTACTGTATTTATGCGTATACACGTACACAGGCCAGTGCGCGTCGCCAGTCTGGCGCAACACGTCACTAGCATGTCGGTGACGCGAACCCATAAGTTTTGCCCCTGCCAAAAATCTCTCAACGCGGCTAAAGAAGTTTTCACTTCAAAAAACAAGACACATATATCTACAGTTATTGTTACGTAAAGTTAATGTTGCGTAACGAGCTGGAAACCAATAAAACTGCAAGCATCATCTGCCACAGGATTATATAATGCCATCAGGCTCAAGGAAAAAAAAAAAAAACCTCACTGATGCGCGATAAGGAATCCCGAGACAGATTCGTGTGTCCACCACACGGGGTCTTGTTGTCCGCGCCGAGTGGATTCGCATTCTACACGGCCGCCTCGTTTAGATTACAGGTTCCGGAGATACCTCCCCCCCCCCCCCCAAAACCTGAACGAGGTCCTCTGACCGCTGCAATGTCGCACAACCTGTTCCCAGGGTGGAGGCCAGGAGGTGTGTTGCCAACCACGCCGACTCTGGGTGGCTGAGACTGCCACACTGCGCATCGCTGTCACTTTCCTGTTCCTCATTTAAGTGGGGTGCCTTCCATTTCAGGCCAACACTTTATATTTACAGCAATTACAGTTAAACTTGTAGACTTTTCCAATTTTTTAACTTTCACGAAATGAAAAAAATATTACAGCGCATACTTTTTTTTTTGCATGATTAGCTGCCAAAAGTTACATTTTTTAACTTTTAGGGTTTGTACAAATAAGGAGAATTTAATTGATTGCAGAACTGAAACTTGTTTTAGGTTTAGCTGCAATTCCACTGGCCACTTCAAGAAATGCTTTTCAATTTCTTTCAGAAAATATTAATTAATTTTACCTGGCATTTCAAAATTCTCAAAATTTGTTACGATTTTGACAGCCAAGAAACATGAAATTAGTTATTGTGATAGAAATGCAAAACAATACCATGAATTAGCCAGTGGCATTGCAGTTAAACCTACAAAGTTTCAGTTCTGCAATAAATTAAATTCCCCTTACTTGTACAACCCAAAAACGTTAAAAATGTAACTTTGGCAGCTAATTATGCAAAAAGTATGCGCTATGTATATTTTTCATTTCGTGAAAGTTAAACAATTGAAAAAGTCTAATAGTTGATCAGTGAATAATATAAATATAAAATTATACCTGAAATGGGAGACACCCCCTTAACACCCACCTTCTTCTGCAGTGCTTACACAATCGCGTTAAGGTAACACTCGCAATTGCCATCCTGTGCGTGTTTGCGCTAGTTTTCTTTTTTAATGCCACGTAGGGTGTTTACACGAAATATTAGAAAAAAAACACAGTAAATTAAAATAATATAAAAGAAAGCACAATAAAAAAACTAGATATATTTTTAAGCGTTTGTGCCAGGCAATAGTTCTGTATTTCGTTTTCAACAACCCATGAAGACGACTAGTTTTAGTTTCAATAACGCAAGTATAAGTACTGATTAATAAACTAATTTAGACATCTTTAGAATCATTTCTTCCAAAATAATTGTTCTGGATCTTCTTCCTGAATAAATAAATAAATAAATATATATATATATATATATTATCTTCAACATTAATGAGTAGAGACTGGAAAAATTCGCGATTTCAATGACCTCTAGGATAGACTCCAAGATCCTCAATGTACTAGGACAAATTGCACCTGCTCATTGGATAATGACTCGTGACACGTGTTCCTGGGATGCTTGTAATTTGATACTTCTTTTGTTGAAGGTTTTTCACTGTCTTAGAGTCCTTCAGGTAAACGGTGGTCCAATCACTGACTCAATGAAGGTGAACGAGTTTGGAGTCTAGCCTACCGCGAAATGAATCCGCGAATTTTTCCGGTCTCTATTAATGAGACGTGAAGTTTCGCACGTGGATTCTCCTGAGGTCCGTTTGCACCGCAAAATTTTTTTTTAATTTCGCATTAGTTAATTTTTGTTAAATTTTATTTTCAGCGATTTTGGACCACGATTACACGATGGTCTCCCATGGCAACGGCCGTCGCATTGTTTATGCTTCCTTCGTCTCCATGGCAACGGGTTCCGCAATGTTGACGTCTCACCCGCTTTCAGATCGCAATCGCGTCTTTCTGTGGCCATTATCTTCTATCACAATAACTGTATCTTCACGGGATTTTTCGGATAATAAAAGCGAATCTGGAGGCCTTTATGAAATTGCTAAATTCAAGCTGGCGTCTTTGGTTTGTATTTCTTCCCGTTTAAATTAACTCTAATTATTTTTTTTACGTGATAACGTCTTATAAATCGATGAACGCCGGCTGCACGCACGAAAAATTATCAAGTTCCTCCTGAGCCGAGCGTGCAAGAACCGGCCAACCACCGTGCGAGAAAATCTTCTATAATATCCAACAGGTTAAGGCGGGCTTTCTAACTAATTGCTCGTGATTATATTTAAAAGAAATATTTAAATTAAAAATTCAAAAACTGTAAATAATATTTGAAAATTAAAAAGTACGGTATGCAATTTTTCATCAATGTTTTCTTATGACATTATCACGTAAAATTATAATCCGTAAACCGACCCTACAGAAAAAAAAAAACCTTTTGTTTAATAAGCTGATTTTGAAAAGTAGATCAAATTTGTTTTCCGTTCGATACACGGCAGTGGCGTAACCAGGAGGGAGCCGAGTGATCAGCCCGAGCGTCCGGCCTGTAGACTTCCGAAGCGAAGCGCGGGCACAGCAGATCATATTAACTACAAAAATAATTATTATTAAATGGCAGGATAACTTAAATTATGATAAAAGTTCTCTGATATTAAAAAGTGATTTTCTTTTTCTGGTAGTCTATGTATGTTTTTTTTCTTTTAAAAGTTTAAATTTGAGATTATTGAATCAATAATTTCTTAATATTGCGTGTTAATCGATTACTGTATGTTTTATTGTTGATTTTATCATGCAATGGTTTAAGGACCCCGCCTACCCGGGTAGACACACGGTGTGCGGAGTTCCCGGGGGAAAAAAATATACGCCATTTGAAAACTACTCAAGATATCCTGTACAAAAAAAAACATTTAAGAGTTCGCTAGTATCGATAAGTAATTTTTGTTTCAGGATAAAGTTTTTAAGCTGTATTTTTAGAAGAGTTAAGAATGGCTTAAAATGAGTGTTTTCAGAGTAATTTTAAGGCATAAAAAAACCGGTACGGATTCACGACAGCAATTTAAGGGACTCGCATCAAATTTCTCGGCCATATAATGTTACGGTCACCGCTCATATGCACGACGAGAAGACTGAGTGCCAGCTCAGAGGAGACACCGCGCTAGAAGCACCAGCGAGCGTCGCGCTTATCATCCCGCCTCACCGAACACAGCAGAACGTAGAACCGCACGTAGACATAAAGTAGACTGGTAGCACTCACTCTCACGCGAGATGGTATTTTTGTTGGGTTGGTGCAAAACAAGGTGTGTTTGTGTGAATGACGTAGAGATGAAGGGTGAAGAGCAAGGCGATGGAACACGTGGGAATGGAGGGGGTCTGGCAGGGGCAGGGGGAGACAGAGCAGGAAGCCAGCTGCCAAGCCCCTAGTGGGGGGAGGTAAGTACTTGATCTGGGGCTCTCATCCCCCCCTCCCTTATGGGCGCGGGACTGACAACCTCCATGACTGGCGTCGGTAGCGCGTGACCAAGCACAGACAAAAAAAAAATTTCAAAGCAGTCATGAACGACTGCCGACAGAAGTGAAAACCTTTTTCGCCATTTTTACGAAAAAATAATTGCCACACAACAAATTTGTTTTGTCACGTTAGTAAAATAACTCCTAAATTACTATAAAATACGCATTGCATAGTAATTGTAGGTATTATTAAAATTAATAATGATGTTCTTAATTTTTAGGTTATATTGCTACAAAGACTCCGTTTTCTTCGTTACTCAAGCTACCTACATATCTATATGAGAATATTAATACATTTTATACTCACATTTTACTGCACAGTAATAGTATAGTTAATATTTAAAAGTGCAATAAGCTATACTAATATGAATATAGTTATCGTTAACACGTCACGTGAACATGTCGATGACGACTTACATGAATTTACTCCCTAACCAAACCTACCCATAGAAGTTTTCACTTAAAATAAAATAAAAATCTTCGTAAATAACATTCTTTACAAGAGTCAAGCGAACGAATGTCCGAAAATTAAAAGTCCTCAAAACATTTGTAGGAATTAAAAAATAAAGGAAATTAAAAAAATTGAATTAATTGTTATTAAATTTAATAGCTTAATAATTCATTTCGTTTTTATAGTTAACTACTGGAATTGCTCTTCTCGAACTAAAACATACATACGCGTTGTTAAGACTTGTTTTCGCGCATTTTCACGGCCATTATTTGGGTTACATTGCTATCTTTTTACACGTGTTTTACTGAACAAGCATTTCAAGTTACTATTTGCATTAGACATACTCAACTCTTCAAAACCCCTAGAAAATTTCATAATTAGTATGCTTGGTTAGTTGCTCATTTAGAGTTAATCTCATTTGTTTTTACTGCTGGTCAATGCATTCTACTTTGCTTCAATAGTCCCGTTTTCAAAACATTTTTCCATAAAGACCTGAAATGAGCAACAAAAAAAATAATCCAAAATTGCGACGAGTCCTAATGTTCGGCCTCACACGGAAAGATGCTCATTTCATTTCTTTGCTGTAGGAGTAAATTTTTTTTTAGCACGATACCTTTTTTTTATCTGTTTTATCTGTCACAGATATTGTCAAAAATATTAACTATAATTATAATAATTATACAAAGGGGTGTAAACAGTCGCGCAAGTGATAATAATTACGAACACTTGTGCGACATTTTACTACCACATTACCCTTGGTGAACCTTTGATGATCGTGTTTGTGACGGAAAAGATAGTGCAAGAAACGTATCGTGTTAAATGATAGCTAGACATGACGAGGAAATGATATTGTCTCAAATTTATTTCAACGAATAATTATTAAATATTATCTGACAGTAAAGTCGGTTTACGGACGATAATTTTACGTGATAACGTCATAAGAAAACATTGATAAAAAATTGCATCCTTTTTTTAATTTTCAAATATTATTTACAGTTATTTGCACATTTAATTTAAATAATTTGTTTAAATATAATCACGAACGATTAGTTCAAAAAAAAAAAAACCACCGCCTTAACCTGTTTGATATTATAGAAGATTTTCTCGCACGGTGGTTGGCCCGGTTCCTTGCACGCTCGGCTCAGGCGGGACGTGACAATTTTTCGTGCGTGCAGCCGGCGTTCATCGATTTATAAGACGTCATCACGTCAAAAAAAGTCAGGTGTAGAGAATATCCGGCGAGAGAGAGAGAGGTACAAGTTGGAAGGGGGGAGGGGGGAGGCAGGCGCCGCGTGTTCGGCCGCAGTTAGGCCCCTGAGTGGCCGGTCGCTTGACTTCAGAGGCCCAGAGGCCGGGCCTCGTCCAGCCATGGCAGGGGAACGGAGGGAGATGGAGGGGGGAAGGGGGAGGGGGAATCTCGGGAGGAAAGCAGCAAAGCAGCCGGTAAAGCTCGCCAGGACTGCCGTTAATATTCCACGGCTCCTAGGGGCAGAGGCGCGCACGCAACATCCAGGGCTGCCAACCGCCGCCCGCCTACTGCCGGCGCAGGGCGTCTTTGGCCCTGGCGAGGCCGCATCCGCGTGGCTCAACAAATACATCATTTTATTTTAATTTTCATAATTCGTGGCATCCCTACCGTGTCCTTTGCCATGCTAAAATCATTAAAACGTCAATGTGACACGTTGTTTCACAAGTCATCCTTAGAGACCGGAAATATTTGCGGATTCATTTCGCAACAGGCTAGAATTCAAATAGTTCTACCTCAGTGCTGCCTCTGCTATTGGCTCACAACTCACCTGGACGACTCTGGGCCAATGAGGAAAAACTCAACTAAAGCAGTCATCAAATCACAGACTGCTACGTTGGGACGTCTCACATGACAGCAGCCAATGAGTGGGTGCCATTTGACCGAGTGTACGTAGAATTTTGGAGTTCATTCTAGAGGTCATTGAACCCGCTAATTTTTCCGGTCCCTAGTCATCCTGTACAAGCCTGCAGCTACGTGGCTTATAAAACTACCCGAATAACCGTTCCCAGCTGGTAGAAACAGACATAACTGACGGGAAAATAAAATCATCTATAAAAAGTTATTGCCGTTGGAGTTCCGCAAGGATCAGTACTAAAACCTATTTCATACATTCATTAGAAAAATAATTAAAAAAAAAAAAAATTAGCTGTACTAACAACTACCATTCCGATAGTATTCTTCGCATTTGATAGTAGGAATACTCCATTTTGAATTAAAAGACATTTCCAGGACAAACACAAAACAGATACTGAAGTCAGCTCCGTCTACATGCATAGAGGCATGAGCGTGGACAAAGACAATACAAGACAGATTGTTCCGACCTTACGGCCGGCATTCTCACGTTCCCCTCCCACACGTGCGCCCTATCAGGGTAGGGTGGGAAAAATTTCCAGGTCTTTTTTTTTTTTTCCATTCCAGTGCATAATTTAAACAAAATTGTTAGGGATCGCTCCCTGTTGTTTGATCGGGAAAGTATTAGAGCTTCGGCAATGACCGGCGGCTAGGGGACAACACAAGGCAATACGGAACGTAGCTCTAGTGGCGAGACAAGGGAGGGGCAGTGAAACACGATCACACACGCACGTGCAGACATGCCACGCGTGAGTGTCAGTAGAGGGTAGTGACGGTGGTGATGGTAGCGCGGGTAGCGAGAGTAGCAGGGAGACCACAACACCCAGTCAACCAGTTTCACTACACTTCCACGACCCTTCAATAAAATTCTTTAATTCTTTTGTATCACAAGTTGAATTTTATAACATTATCGCGCACGCACACACAAACACACATACACACACATTATATAGGGAAGCCTTCTTTTCACAGACGAGAGCCAAACGCCCGATCGTGCAACTTCTGTTTTTTTTTTTTGTTCATTGTAAATAAATATGGCGGTGTTGATAAAAGGATACTATTGGTCAATTAGGTTACGTTAGCTACATTATAAATACTTTAAAATATTGTGGACGGTTGATTTGGTTAGGACAGCTACATTAAAGATACGAAAAAAAAAAGGCATTAATTTCGGGGAACTTCGGGTTTTGGCTCTCTCGTCTGTGAAAATAAGGCTTCCCCATTATATAGGCGCAAAAGTAATACTAATAATATATTCTCAGATTCGTGCCTGTTGTTTGGATAAAAAAAATAAAAAATTGAATGAAATTCTCCAGAGACTGTGCCATGGAGTGAAGTGAGGCGGATAGTGGTGGCACCCCTGCGCGCGTGCGGGGCGACAGAGGGCGACTGAGGGCGGAGTAACGACCGGCCACACCCCCCACCCCCCTCTGCTTCACAACCCCTCCGGCGAGAGCTTTTATCTCGCTGAATACGCTTACCGCGCCGCAGTTTTCCCTCGCGCTGTTATTGCAGATAAAGCAGTCGCCGCTCCGCATGCCGCCGCCAGGTAGCCTCGCTGGAGGGGGGCGGGGTGGGGGGGGGGATTAAAAATTACCACCATCCCCCCTCCCTCCCTCTCAGGGTGAGAACAAGCGACCCTACGTCCTCCGCCCCCGACACTGCGCGTCAACGCGCCAGCAACCCCCAGGTTCGTACAAGCACGCGGTCTGCTGTCGACCGCCGCGTCAGCAGTGCAGCTGAGTTCCAGACCGAACAATACACATTCCGGCAATTTAAAATTGTTGCTTTCAAAATTTAATTCTGTCTCTCACACTGGAAAAAAAAACGCTAATTAACCTACTATGTCACGTTTTAAGAATGTAAAAAAATATCATTATAATTGTTCAGTATTCAGCAAACACACTGGAGACTAACACTTTCACTAACAACACCTAGCGGCAAGATGTGTGACTACAAAAAATATTTTATTGATACCCTGTTAACTTGTATTTAATATTATCTGGTTTCAAAAATTGATTAAATTCGATTTTTAAGAAAAAGTAAAGCACTATTAAAAAAAAAGATATTTTTAGTTACTTCATCACTTGCCACGTATTGTATCTGAATAGACAGGGTGAGCACAAAAAATGAGCTGAGGGGAAAAAAAAAAACTAAACTGTGCGGCGAATTTAGCTGAATTTTTTTTTCGGTCAATACAGGACCTCTGAAAGTTTTTATTATTCTCTCTCCCCAGGTTACAGTAGCTCAAGTTACGCGACAAACATCGAGGCGATGTGTGCGATGCGTCGGCGGTGGTGTGGAAATGCAACATCGCTCCGTGCTGTCCGGCCCTAATTTTTTTTTCCTAACCTAAATTAAAACTAAGTGTGTTTGGGAGGGGTCTGGGTTAGGGATAGACTCTAAGCGCGTCTCAGGCCGAAGCCTATACGCTCTTAATCATGCAGGGTTTAAGCCACGCGGGAGGGGTAGCATGCATCGTGTGCTAGGAGGGGGATTGGCCAGCCATGGCAACGTTTTAGCCATGACTAGGGGCATGCAGATTTCGCGAAAAGATTCCGAGACTAGATGTAAGTTAAAACCCTGTAGCATCGTCTGTGTTCGTGATTGGGTGAGTTTCTCCCAGGTACGTGTCGATTGTAACAACAACCAATCAGTAGAGACCTGCAAAATTCGCGGTTTCGATGGCCTTCAGGATAGACTGCACACACCCCTGTACACTCGGGCAAATAACGCAAGTTCATTGGCTGCCAACTTGTAAGTCGTCTCAGCTGGTTTGTCTGTGATTCGATCCTTCTTTGTTTGGTGGTTTATAACTGGTTGAGATTCATCCAGATTAACAGTAAGCCAATAGCAAAATTATCTAAGAGGTATATGTGCTTGAATTCTAGCCTATCACCGAATGAATCCGCGAATTTTGCAGGTCTCTGCCAATCAGTGATTCAGTGCGGAAGCAAACGCGTCCTGAGCGGCTCGGTCAAATAAGGCAGCGACTTCTCTCGCTAGACGGCCTCCAATCACAAGGAAGGAACTACAGGTGAGGGTATACCTTGTTGCAGTCTAGTAGGTGTTCAGATCTTTTCGCGAAAAATGCCTGCCCCTAGCCATGACTAACTCCCCTCACTGACTGTCCTAGACTATAACCTTTGAATATATATACTGTATAGAAGTCGCGAGTGGATAGGATTTACTATACGTTTTTCAGGAGCGTAGGATGAGCAGCTCGGGAACTTCACCGCTGCAGTGCGCTGCCGTAACGGCCTGTATCGTCTTAGTTGTTATTTATACGTTAGAGCGCAGCACTGTCGCCCGCTGTCATTCCCCGCACCCCTCATCCATCATTCTCTGCAGCTCTAGGTCGTTCAGCGGGAGGGGGAAGGGGTGTTTTGAAGAGTTCGACACTTGTCCGCTAGGGACCACCACAAGTCGATGCCCCTAGAGATGGTGGCGATTGCGGCGGTGAATTAACCAACTACCTCAAAACCGTGTTAGAAATTTTAACCTGGGCTGGCGACTTCTATACAGTATATATATTCAAAGCCCAGGTAAAACCTGCACGGACACAGGGGAACCCCTGGGATTGACCCTGAGGGGGCGCCGGGAGATATGCGCGGTCCACGCGTGACTCAGCAGGAGGAGGGGGGAGGCGAGGTGAGTCACGCGCCGGGCGCAGTGCGTGACCCGCCCCCGGGACTGCGTGAGCGCTATCGCGGACCGGCGAGGGGGAGGGGCGCCTCTCCAAGACGTCGGCCGGCGGCGGCCCGGAGATTGTCATCGCCCGCGATAACGCACCTCGCGTGCGCGCGCGGCCACGCACACCACGCACACACCACGCACACCGGCTCCCCGCCCGACAGTCTGCATTCGAGGGTTCTCGAATAACACGAAAAACCTGCCAGGACACAAGATACGATTAGTGGCGAACGGAAAAATTCGCGGATTCATTTCGCGATAGGCTAGAATTCGAATAGTTATACCTCAGTGCTGCCTCTGCTATTGGCTCACGAACTCGCCTGGATGACTCTGGGCCAATGAGAAACACTCAACTAAAGCAGCATCAAATCACAGACTGCTACGTTGGGACGTCTCACAAGACAGTAGCCAATGAGTGTACGTAGAACTATGGAGTTCATGCTAGAGGTCATTGAACCCGGGAATTTTTCCGGTCCCTAAAAATTAGGCATTACTGGTCACGTCTACCCGGGAATTCACACGCGTGTGGAACTTCAGAATAATTCACGTGTTTTTAAAACTTTTCAATATATCCTAGAGGTGTCTGTATGTATATGTGTGTGTGTGTGTGTGTGTGTGTATATATATATATATATATATATATATATATATATATAAGAACACACTGAAGGTGGGCGATTAGTTTCTGTTTCCGTAAATTAAACTGGATTTATTTTTATTTTTTGGAGAGTTAAAATAGCTAAAAACGCGTGTTTAGGAAATGAAACCTGCCGGTACGCACTGGGGAGAAAGGTGGGCTGCTGTCTACATGAAGCTCGAACGACAAGACAGACCGGGAGACATCTCGGCTGACGGCTGCAGGGTGGGAGACATTGAGACACGGAGACACGGAGACACGGAGACACGGCGAGAAGAGGCAAGCGTCGTGTGATCAATAGCGAGGCGCGGGGTCGAGGAACACAAGCCACAAGCCACGCCTCCGGTAGTGACATTCCGCTCAACTCGCTACCCACTGGAAGTTCCGTCAACATCGTCTATTGTATTTTAGACGTGACAACGTCTAATATCTCGATGAACGCCGGCTGCACGCACGAAAAACGTGTCTCGTAACGCGCATTGTCCCGTTACGATGTGTCCCGTTGCGCTCATTGTACGCTTGCGCCGCATCTATCTCTCTTCTACTCGACTGGAATAACCATCGATTTGACTTTTTCGAGGCACATTAAACTTGAAACACTCCCTATCGTTTCCTACTTTTCCTATCATCGTCCTATCCTTAACAGAATAACACAGATTGGAAGAAGTTAAATAGCAAACATGTATAAAAGTTATAGTTAAAATTATCTCTTCGTTAAAGTACACAACATATTTGAATTAATGAGTGCAAATAAAAGTACATTTATCAATAAAATTGTATATTTCATTTCACTCCTTTGTATCCATACGAAATTGTGATAATTCAATAAAAAAATGATTCAATTTTATTCATGAAAGTATGCAATCATTTCATCAATGTTTTGTTATGGCGTTGTCACGTTAAACTATCGTCCGTGAACCGACTTTACAGACGACCAATTTTTTTTATTTAGAAAAACACGTTCAAAATTTTTAAGTTTTTATAATTTTTTTTCCCCGTGTGTGGGCCGCTGGGGCCTAAGTCTCAAGCACGGAGGCGGCTGGGGCGGCGGCGACAAAGCGAGTACCTGGCCGGCGGAATACCTGGCCGCGGTCTCGCCGGCGCTAATTGGCCCAGGAGCAGTCCCCCGGGGACCCGGGGCGGCTAATGAAACATGAATGCGCCCTCCCCAACAGGGGGGGGACTGCGCCCCTCGGCGGGGCAAAGCCAGACTCCGCGCCGGCGGGAGTCAAGAGGGAGCAGTAGGGGGAGGCAGGCGTCTGGGACACGGACAGACACGGACAGACACGGATACGCGACTCGTATTCAAACAGGGGCGTCGTCGCGCACCCCCCTAGCAACGGCCTGCCCCCTCGCAGCTGCCGCCGGACGTGGCCGCTCGCGACGGCGTGTGTTCCTGCATCGCCACTGCTCCACCCAGAGGCACGGACCTCACCACCAATCCACAGGGACCGGAAAAAATTCGCGGGTTCAATGGCCTCTAAGCATGAACTCCGTAGTTCTACGTACACCCATTCGAATGTCACCCACTCGTCGGCCGCTGCCTTGTGAGACGTCCCAACGTAGCAGTCTCTGTGATTTGATGCTGCTGCTTTAGTTGAGTTTCTTCTCATTGGCCCAGAGTCATCCAGGCGAGTTCGTGAGCCAATAGCAGAGGCAGCACTGAGGTATAACTGTTTGGATTCTAGCCTATCGCGAAATGAATCCGCGAATTTTTTCCGGTTTCTACCAATCCATCTCCGAGGCACGGCGAACGAACAGTCGGGAGAATATTTAGACGTGTTGCGAAGATCAAAATTAGCGAATATATAACTTAGTATAAGATAAGACTGAAAAAAGCTACGTACCCACTTTTTTTAAGTTGTACTTTTTTAGGCGCGTTATGAAAAAAAGTGATGAGAGTGAATTGCAAAGAATGAATGTGAATGCAAAGAAATTTTTTGCAGGACGAAAAAAAAAAAAAAAAAAGCTACAAGCAAGTAACAATTACATACGTGCTTTTAAATATGATACTTTTTTGATTGATACCTAATACTCGTTTCAATTGTTGTTCTCTTAACAAATCCTTCCAACAAATACTCACCACGTGTAATATAATATTAATGTGTGTAAAATAAGACGCGCGAGTTTTCGTAAGTTAATTACAATCACTTTTGCGACTTATCTCCAGTGCTTCAAATCCCTTATAAAGAAGTTAATCGCTTGACACCTTCGCCTGTATTGCTAGTGTGCTCGCGTCTAGGCTGGGGAGCTGAAGCGAACTGGCTGGAGGGCTGGAGAACAGAGCTGACAGGGCTGGAGGGCTGGAGGACTATAAGTCTGGGGGCTGGAGGGCTGGAGGACTGGATGGCTGGATGGCTGGAGGGCTATAAGTCTGGGGGCTGGAGTGCTGGAGGACTGGAGTGCTGGATGGCTAGAGTGCTGGAGGGCTGACGTGCTGGAGAACTGGATGGCTAGCGTGCTGGAGGGCTGACAGGGCTGGAGGGCTGGAGGGCTGGAGAACCGGTTGGCTGGATGACTGGAGGACTGGATGGCTAGCGTGCTGGAAGACTGGAGAGCTGGAGAACTGGAGCGATGGAGGGATGGAGGGATGGAGGGCTGGAGGACTGGAGGGCTGGAGTGCTGGATGGCTGGAGGGCTGACAGGGCTGGAGGGCTGGAGTGCTGGAGGGCTGGAGTGCTGGAGGGCTGGAGGGCTGGAGGGCTGGAGGGCTGGAGGGCTGGATGGCTGGATGGCTGGAGGGCTGGAGGACTGGAGGGCTGGAGGGCTGGATGACTGGAGGGCTGGATGGCTGACAGGGCTGTAAGGCTGGCGTGCTGGAGTGCTGGATGGCTGGAGGACTGGAGGACTGGATGGCTTAGCGTGCTGGAAGACTGGAGAGCTGGAGAACTGGAGGACTGGAGGGCTGGAGGGCTGGAGTGCTGGATGGCTGACAGGGCTGTAGGGCTGGCGTGCTGGAGTGCTGGATGGCTGGAGGGCTGGAGGGCTGGAGTTTTGGAGGGCTGGATGGCTGGAGGGCTGGAGGGCTGGAGTTTTGGAGGACTGGATGGCTGGAGGGCTGGAGTGCTGGAGGGCTGGAGGGCTGGAGGGCTGACAGGGCTGTAGGGCTGGCGTGCTGGAGTGCTGGAGTGCTGGAGTGCTGGATGGCTGGAGGACTGGAGGGCTGGATGGCTGACAGGGCTGTAGGGCTGGCGTGCTGGAGTGCTGGATGGCTGGAGGGCTGGAGTTTTGGAGGGCTGGATGGCTGTAGGGCTGGCGTGCTGGAGTGCTGGATGGCTGGAGGGCTGGAGGGCTGGAGGGCTGGATGGCTGGAGGGCTGGATGGCTGGAGGGCTGGAGTGCTGGAGGGCTGGAGGGCTGGAGTGCTGGAGTGCTGGATGGCTGGAGGACTGGAGGACTGGATGGCTAGCGTGCTGGAAGACTGGAGAGCTGGAGAACTGGAGGACTGGAGGGCTGGAGGGCTGGAGGGCTGGATGGCTGGAGGGCTGGAGGGCTGTAGGGCTGGCGTGCTGGAGTGCTGGATGGCTGGAGGGCTGGAGGGCTGGAGTTTTGGAGGGCTGGATGGCTGGAGGGCTGGAGTGCTGGAGGGCTGGAGTGCTGGAGGGCTGGATGGCTGACAGGGCTGTAGGGCTGGCGTGCTGGAGTGCTGGATGGCTGGATGGCTGGAGGGCTGGAGGGCTGGAGGGCTGGAAGGCCGGAGGGCTGGAGGGCCGGCAGCCAGCTGGCGGCGCGACCTTGCCGCAGGAGCGCGCCACGCGCCAATCACCGCCCTCCTCTTGAGCCCAGCTGCGCCACGCGCGCATTCCCAGAATAATACAGCAGCGGCACAAGAGCCGCGCGAGTGGCACTTATTCTCGTCCTGAGGCGCTCGTTAGTTCCGCGCTAGGGCGCCTCGCCGCCTGGCGGTCCGACTGCAAGTAAGTCACACTTCCCACTTCTCACTTCCCACTTCCCACTTCTCACTTCTCACTTCCCTGTGGCGGCTTGTTCCATCGACTCATTCGCTCCAACCACGTTTTCCAAGTGAAACTGCTTTGAGAACGATTAGAGTAAAATTTCAAGGCCGAATTTTAACGCAACGTTATCGTGAAACATTTTCTACAGATACACGAAGAGAGCACTATGCTATTTACGTTGCTGGGAAAGTTTTCGTTTTCTTCCTTGTGCGATGATACGTCCCCCGTTGCAAATCGGAAGGAAGAAGAAGGATATTTTTGATTAACGAGCGAATGCGTCAAAGCAGAAATAATATTATTTTCAAAGTCCGCGTCAGACAAAAACAAAAACATAAATGTGACCCGGACATTGTGCATGCTCTATTGTTACTCGCTTCCCGTCGTGACTGGCGAGTAGCTCATTCGCGTAGACAGGCAACTGTTATAAATAATTTAAAACATAAAATTAATATTCATGCATATGAGCCCTGGATAAATTACTATTGCAGTGGCTAAACACAAATAATCTTGAAATTTGGGCAGTGAGCAGCACTAATTGGGCACTAATTCGTTTCAAAAATTGATATTTTCAATTACTTACCATATGCTATAACATTTTTTAAATGTAAAAGCATAAATTGCTTTCTACTGCACAAGATGCCATAAATTAAGCTCTGTAAAACGGGATTGAATAGAATCAGAGGGGTCAATAGGATCAAAAGTGTGTGACATATTTTGAAACATAATGTAGCAGAAAAATTTATATATACATTGTTCTAATAATTCTAATGAAAGTTTTAATACATGGGTATAGGTATAATTTTTTGACGTGATAACGTCTTATAAATCGATGAACGCCGGCTGCGCGCACGAAAAATTGTCACGTTCCGCCTGAGCCGAGCGTGCAAGTAACCGGCCAACCACCCGTGCGAGAAAATCTTCTATAATATCAAACAGGCTTTTTTAACTAATTCTTCTTGATTATATTTAAACAAATTATTTAAATTAAATTTGCAAAAACCTGTAAATAATGTTTGAAAATTAAAAACGTATGCATTTTTACACCAATGTTTTCTCATGACGTTATCACGTAAAATTTATCGTCCGTGAACCGACTTTACAGACAACCCACCATTTTTTTTCTACTGTATTAAGTTTCAAACGTTTGAGACTATTCATCCTTCTGATCCTAATGACCCCGGTTCAGGGCAGTGATTTTTTGATAAATTTTCGAACTGTAAATTGACAACGTGTAGTCGCCGGTGTGTGGCCAGCACTGTCGGCCTCCGCTATCTGACTCGGCGACGCAGCAGCAGCTGCGACGCGGAGTGGCCGTGACCTTGACTCGGGGCCGCCAGGGGCCCGGCGTGGGAGGACGGCTTCTCTCTCCCCCCCCCCCCCCCCCGCCACCCAACACAGAGACTACAATAGCCAATCAAGGCCGCGCGCAGAAGCCGGGGCACCGCGCGGCTCAGAGCGCCTCTGGCTTTATGCGACTCGCGCAGTCAGGGCGTCCACAGTCAGCACTTTCCCGCCAGATCTAGTACTGTTAGTGGTCTAGTACATTTACGCTCACATCTAGTACTTTTTTTTTCTCTTTAACATAATAACATTACAGTAACTCCAATATGTTTTATTGTTAAGCGTGATTATTTTAAAAAAAAACTATGGAAGTTATGTGTGCGTGGTGTGATATTTAAGTTACAGCATTGCAATGTCATGATAACTTCCTAAATTGTTAAAACCATAGCAAATTATAATTTAGTACTTTTTTTTTTCAAATCTAGTCCTTTTTTTGCTCGCCTAAGTTGGTACGAAATATTTTTTTTCCCCTTGTGGACACCCTGGCTCGTGCTACGGCGCGGATACACGGGGCGACCGGACTACCCCGGGAGTAACAGGTCCGAGCAAACATGTTCACAAACGAAGTGGCTTGGCTTCTGGGTTGTTTGGCCGCGTCCTTGGCGAATAATTCACCCGACGTTTTCGGTCGACGTTTTCAGTCGCCATCATCAGGGAGCAGCTACTGAGCATAGCTCCACGTTAGCTAGCTGAGCTGAGGCTCCATCACAGAAGCAGAACGAAGGTAAAGAGGGTTCGGATTTCGGCGTATCAACAAAAAGAAATTTGTCCCTGCAGATGAGTAGAGCGCCTACATTTTGCGCTACATTTGACTTCAAGACTAGACTTCGCAGTACTATATATAACATCCTAGAGAAATTTATCGTCACACGGACGTAGTGCACACCATAGCTAAACACTTGTTTGAAAGGCCTCATGGTGGAAAAAATGAGCCTCAAAATGTTCTGATCACTAGGAGTAAGACCCCACGAAAGAGTTCCAAGACATACGAAGAGAACACAGCACAAGAAGTCGTACCTCGGACAATATCGACTTATCGATAGCATCGGTAAAACTTCATCAGTACTTCCAAGAAACAGCGGAGCAGCGCGGATAAATATTTAACGATACGTTACAGCGACGAATTGAAACGTCAATAAACTAAAGCACAGGGCTTTTTTTTTTCCACCTTCGTATGCGGGCATGTTAAAGGAATGGACTTCAACTGTAAACAGCTGGTTTTCTTGGGGAACATATTTCCCCAAGTTGCAGTATTCATATCTCCCAATAACCTAGCGCCACGCCCAGCTGTCACGTCACGTCCGGAAACGGTGTTCACCTCACGCTGTTGAAAAAAAAATTGTTTATCTGTGAAGTCGGTTTACGGACGATATTTAACGTGACGTCATAAAAAACATTGATGAAATGATTGCATACTTTTATGAATAAAAATTAATCATTTTTGTTGAATTATCACTATTTTGTATGGATACAAAGAAGGGGTTAAATGAAATCTACAATTTAATTGATAAATTTACTTTTATTTGCACTCATTAATTCAAATATGTTGTGTACTTTAACGAAGAGATAATTTTAACTATAACTTTTGTACATGTTTGCTATTTAACTTCTTCCAATCTATGTTATTCCGTTAAGGATAGGACTATGATAGGAAAAGTAGGAAACGAATGGGAGTGTTTCAAGTTTAATGTGCCTCAAAAAAGTCAAATCGATGGTTGTTCCAATCGAGTGGAAGAGAGATAGATGCGGCGCAAGCGTACAATGAGCGTAACGGGACAAAGCGTAACGGGACACTTCTTCGTGCGTGCAGCCGGCGTTCATCGATTTATTAACGTGGTCACGTCAAAAACACCCGGTAAATTCATAAAGGGAAATAGTTACTGTGCAAACAAAATATTTTTTTTTCCGAGAGTTAACTTAAAGTTCCTTTGCGACATCCGCGTGGTTCGAGTAGAAAGTTTGCAGCCTTCAGTAGCCACTGCTCTCGAGTCCCGAGTGTATACAGGAGCGTGGAGTCTATCCTGCAGGCCACGGGGGTCGACGGAGTTCACTCGCTTCGCAACGAGGTGGTCCGGTTCGATTCCCGACGGGGAAACTTATATCCAGGGGCAGGCATTTTTCGCGAATAAATCTGAACGCCTATTAGACTGCAACAAGGTATACGCGCACCAGCTGTTTCTTCCTAGTGATGGACGGCCGTCTGCCGAAGTCGTTGCCTCATTTGGCTAAACCATCACCCAGGGTGCATTTGATTCCGCAATGAATTCCTGTTATTGGTGTTTTAACAATCGTAATGTACCTGAAATAAACTCACCCAAATCACGAAACACAGGCGATCCTACAGTGTTTTTTTGACGTGATAACGTCTTATAAAAAGATTAACACCGGCTGCACGCACGAAAAAGCACGACTCATTGTGCGGGCTTTTTAACTAATTGTTCGTGAATATATTTAAACAAATTATTTATATTTAAATTTGCAAAAACTGTAAATAATATATGAAAATTAAAAAGTATGCAATTTTTCATCAATGTTTTCTTATGACGTTATCACGTAAAATTATCGTCCGTAAACAGACTTATCAGACAACCCCCTTTTTTTATATAATACATTCGAATGTATGATACATTTAAACTGTTATACCTGTTATAGCAGGTTATAGCCCGTTATAACTGTTATAGCAGAATACATCATATGCTAACATTTTTAATTATGAAAGTATAAACTTACAGATGTACGTATTGTAAACACCAGTTTAGATGTCTACATTCCCCCTAACGTTTGTAAAAAAAATTCAACTTTGGAATGAACAGTCTAGTGAACAGAATAAGTTTAAAAACCATAACAAAAAGTTACCTTTTGTCCATAGATACTTCACCATATAACATGATCAGTTTGTGAAGGGCATCACACAAACGTTTACTTTTTTACGCAAAACGTAACGATGTTTTTTTCTTACTGACGATAATGTTGAAGCAACATTAACAATGAGCGTAATATGACAAAGAGTACAGAGAAAATATCTCAAAGATAGTTTGGAATATTTATGCAAAAGAAATGTCTCGAAGATGCTCAATTCAAAACCGTAAACGCAAATCTGTCACGTACTCAGTACGTAATCGGTACGTACGAACACGTATTTACAATCAAATATTTTGACAACAAATTCAAAAGATTTTGTTTATAATATTTAAAATAATTTTTTACAGTTTCAAAACTTTTCTGTTTACTTTCAAATCTGTTTTTTTTTTTTTTTTTTTTTTTCACTGCAGGTGTAATAAGTAAGTACCGGTAAAATTCGCGGGTTAAATGACCTCTAGCATGAACTCCATAGTTCTACGTACACTCATTCAAATGTCACCCACTCATTGGCTGCTGTCTTGTGAGACGTCCCAACGTAGCTGTCTGTGATTTGATGCTGCTTTAGTTGAGTTTTTCTCATTGGCCCAGAGTCATCCAGGTGAGTTGTGAGCCAATAGCAGAGGCAGCACTGAGGTATGACTATTTGAATTCTAGCCTATCGCGAAATGAATCCGCGAATTTTTCCGGTCTCTAGTAATAAGAAATTCATGAGTGAGTGTTTTTTTCGCAGTGTTCAAAGTTCCACTCTATGGCCAGCAATGAGGCGCGTCCCTGAAGGAGACGCGACAAACAAGGCGTCTGGAACGGAAAGCCTCCAGCTGACATCGTCTAACCTCTTTATTCCCTCCCCCAATTCCCCGTCGCTCCTTCGACACGGCCGGCTAACAAGCTCGGCGGAGAAATCAAATTTAACAACGTGCGATTTCGCGCAGCTTCCTTTCGCATCCAGACATTTCTCTGCGAATAAAGCTGTCCGATAAAAAAAGACGAGCAAAGCGTGGGAGGCATCGCTAGGACCATGCATATTTCGCGAAAAGATTCCGAGACTAGTTATAAGTTAAAACACTGTGGCACCGTCTGTGTTTCGTGATTGGGTAAATTGCTTCCAGGTACATGTAGATTGTTACAAAACCAATCAGAGTAATTCAGTGCGAAAGCAAACGCGTCCTGAGTGGCTCGGTCAAAAAAGGCAACGACTTCTCTCGCAGACGGCCGCCAATCACAAGGAAGAAACTGTTGGCACGGGCTGCTTTATCGCAGTCTAACGAGCACTCAGGCTGTTTCACGAAAAATACACGCCCCTACTAATCATTTGTTCATGACTGCTGCCTTCGAGACAAGTGATATATGCCTTTGCGCAATCTGAGAGAAATAAAAAGGTCCATTTGTTTCAATTACCATATTAAAAAAAATCACAGCACAAAAAAAAGAGACGAATGGACACACGAATAGACATGCCCATTTTACAAAACTGGCCTGAATCATTCCATAACCAGGGGGAAGGGGGGTGGAATTATTGATAAGATGGGTGGCAGTACAAGAAAATGTGAATTTTTGAATGACATTCCCATTCATGAAGATACCAAGCTGTTCAGGCAAAAATTAAGATGGGAGGGGGGGGGGGGGGTTTATATCGAGAAACATATTCTGCGGCGAACAGCGGTAAAAAAAATTTTGGTTTTGAATGTGTAACATCGTAGCTCTATGTATACGACATATGGTAGGAGGAATTTCGAAACCGGAAAGATTACGTGTAACCACGATGCTGTATTATGTGGCGGACGCGCGCGAACGACAGTTCACAAAGCCGAAGGAAAAACTTTATAGTATTAAACGTTAAATTAAATTTCAACAATATGGGAATTTTTTTTGTAAAGTTCCTTGTCGAAAATCAGGCCCAAAAAAAGGGGGTTTAGTATTTCTTTGTTCAAGTATTTTTCGCTTTTATCGGAGTCGTTTCATTTCGGGAATGGAAAGATGAGATGTACGACGCACGCGGCTGCTCCGGCAACGAACGAACTCGGGCGGCGGGTGCGGGAACTACGCGTGATTCGCGTCACGAAATGAGGAAGCCTGAGATGTCCATCAAGTTCTGTCCCTGCCCGAACACGCCCGAATATTCACCTTCGGCCAACCTCGGGTTTATTCATATATATATTTATATTTCTCTGTTTATTTTAATGTAGCTATACATACTAACCTAACTAACCGTCCATGGTGTTTTAAAGTGTTTTAATGTAGCTAACCTAACCGACCACTTTTAATATTTGAATTCATTTTTCCTGCTTAAAAAAATGAAACAAATGAACCCGAGGTTGGCCGAAGGTGAATATTCGGGCGTGTTCGGCAGGGAAAGAACTTGATGTAGGCTACATCTCAGGCTTCTCCACGAAATGTAGTACATACTTGTATGATATCACTAGAGACCTGCACAATTCACGGTTTCGATGGCCTTCAGGATAGACTGCACATTCTCCTGTACACTGGGGCAAATAACGCAAGTTCATTGGTTGTTGACTTGTAAGTCGTCTCAGCTGGTTTTGTCTGTGATTCGATCCTTCTTTGGTTGAGGGTTTATAACTGGTTGAGATTCGTCCAACAGTAAGCCAATAGCAAAATCATCTAAGAGGTATGTGTGTTTGAATTCTAGCCTATCGCCGAATGAATCCGCGAATTATGCAGGTCTCTAGTTATCACGCTCACTCGTGTGGGGGAGACGGGAACTCGCCAACAGTGAACGGGCGCACCGGGAAAGGCTCGGCGGAGGCGGAGGCGTGTGCGGCTGACGGGCGGGCCTTTGTTCCCGGCGGCCGGGGACTGTCTCCACGTGGCCGCCTTATCGCCCGAGAGGTCTAGGGGGAGGGAGGGGGAGGGCAGGGGGGGGGGGAACTCGCCCTCCGGCATTGATCGCGCTGCGCGCACGCATGGCTACTTAATTCGCGCGCAGGCCAGACGTCCTTCCCCCTACACTCCCCCCCCCTCCCTCGCGGCCTCGCCTTTTGGCAAACACCGGGGCGCCTGCCTCCCTGGTATTAACTCCGCGGCTGCCCCTTTGCAGACCCGCTGCGGTCTGGCTCCCCCCCTCCACCCCTCGACACTTCTGGAGACCCGGGGCTCGGCGTATCGACGAACCACGCCGTCCGTCCCAGGTCCAAGTGCCCAACCCCCGCACGGCAGACTCTTCTCTACTCTGTCCGACACTTCATCCAGACCATCCTCTGTCGCCTGTAAATTCCTACACGTAATACGTGCCAATTTGCATCCCGCATGAATGTGCCCAGGGTTTTCCCTGTGTCTATGCAGGTTTTACCTGGGCCCGACCTATCTCTTTGTTATAGTCTAGATTTAAGAGTGAGGGGAGTTAGTCATGGCGCCAATCGCTGCCATGGCTGGCCAATCCCCCTCCTAGCACACGATGCACAGCTAATCCCAGCATGACCAGGCGTATAGGCTTCGGCCTGAGACGCAACTAGGTCCCTCCCCTAACCCGGACGCCTCCAGAATACACTTGGTTTTAGTTAGGTTAGGAAAAAAAATCCGTCTGAGCCCCGCGGAGGTGAGGCATCCAGTCCTGAACCCAGGCAGGGACCGTCGGTCCTCCGACCAGACACGCTGGGTGGGGAACACTGTTTTTAAATTTTAATACTGAACATTCTCCTTCCTCAAGGCCCCCGCCTACCCGGACACACACGCGGTGCGCAGAGCTTCAGGAGAAACAACGCGATTTCAATACTACTCAACATATCCCAGCAGGGTCTGCTTACGAAAAGCATTTTAGGATTCGCCGAGGGCCGAAAACTACTTTCGATCTCGGATTGTAAGTTTTTAAACTGTATTTTTTGAAGAGTTAAAAATGGCTGAAATGCATGTTTTTAAGAGTAATTTTTTAAGCGTAAAACAAGTACAGATTCTTGAAAGCACTTAAGGGACTTGCATTACACATTTATCTTAATTTCCCGGCCATATAATGTTACGGTCACCGCTCAAATTTCACAGTTATTCTGTGATCACGAGAAGACTGCGCGCCAGTCCATGAATATTTTATTTTTTCGAATAATTGACCTATTTTGCAAACATCCCTATAATTGGTCTCGTTGTGTCTTCACTTTCTTTATTTCAAACCGTACCATTCCAAGTGAGTGTGTGACCATTCCCTGAAACACCATCTGGAAATGAAATTGGTTTCAGGTTCAGAGTTAATGTAGACTGGAGTGTATGACATTTCCCCCTCCAATTACTATATAAAGTTAAATTCCACATGACTTTTGCTAGATTTCCAGATAAATCCCTGACTTTTCCAGACTTTCCATAATAATGTGAATATGTACCCTGAATGTTTGGTACATAGGCTATCTGTTGATGATATTCGTGACCAACAAACAAATGCATCAGAGCTATCGGAATAAATGTCTGGGAGAATCCCCTAATTAACCACAGAGAGAGGAGAAGAAGTAAAATAGCCAGCCTGCTAGGCGTGCAGAGAGGGAGAGAGAGAGAAAGAGAGTGAGAAGGGGAGGGGGAAACGTTCTGCGCCGCACGCCGCTAATTACCGCGCCGCTAATGAGCCCCGGGCCACGGTTCACACCTAATTTTCCTCTCACCCCCTCCCCATTCCCCTACCCTAGTTACACACTTACTTGGACAAAAGAGGCAACGCGCGCAGAAGCTACGAGAGTTCGCGCCACTTAAATGAACGCCTCAAACATACACTTGCATTCAGCAACACCTGGCAGCCTCGTGAAATCATTTAACAAGTGTAGCTGGGTAATTCCATAGAGAACAGTTTTTTTTTGCATGATATAATTTACAAGTTTCCAAATAGCCTACCTCGTGGTTAGAAGTTGGGATTTAAATTTTTTTTTTTACACTACGTATTTGGGAACACTGAATGTACTACGCGTGTAACAACTTTGTCCCACGTTTGATACTATATAAGTATCAATTACTCGTGAAAACCTTTCTTGCAATATGGCTTTCTGGGCATTAATACAATTCTTAAAGTATTCAAGATAAAATATAAAAGGTAAATATGTGTCGAAGTGCATAGCAGGCGAAATGGTGGGTTGCGCTAGCATCGGCGGACACCTTCAGGGATCAGTAATACCACTCTTCTGCTGCCTCGACACAACAGACGATGCAGTGGCAACATTGATTCTCTTGACTGGCTGGGAAGATGTCATCGTCGAGGGCTTTGCTGAATGGATTCCTCGACCCTGAAGATGCCCGCCGCAGTACAGGGCGAAACGTCGGCATAGTCCACCACATCTACTCGGAAAGTCAGGAAGATGGTTTTGGTTCACTAATTGAGAAAACTTAGGTGGTTTTTGAGACTTCTGCAGTTGGATCAAGGTTGTTTTGGCACATTCCCAGGGAGTCTGCACCAACAGCAAATGATCGGAGGAAACACGCTCGGGTCAATCCAGACTAGAATGGTTCCTTCTCCAGGGAAACATGGTTACGTTTTGAGAAGACACAGCGCCATCTTGTTTAGCCCGTAGATCACTGAATTCGCCAAGTTTTCGGATCTCTAGGCATTGCAGTACTTAAAAAAAAGCCAGTTACAAAGAAAAACCCTTGTGTGAGAAGGCAGAATTTTGTATTTACAGTAGAAGTATAAACTTGTGTTTTTTTAAACCGATATAGCTTTGATGTGTATGGTTATTTTATTATAAATAAATTGACATAAACAACATTAACTGTTAATACGTTGGTCCTGACAAATTTTTGAAACCATTGAACCTATTTTTGACGTGATAACGTCTTATAAATCGATGAACGCCGGCTGCACGCATGAAAAAATGTCCCGTAAAACACATTATCCCGTTACGCTGTGTCCCGTTACGCTCATTGTACGCTTGCGCCGCATCTATCTCTCTTCCACTCGATTGGAACAACCATCGATTTGACTTTTTCGAGGCACATTAAACTTGAAACACTCCCATTCGTTTCCTACTTTTCCTATCATCGTCCTATCCTTAACAGAATAACACAGATTGGAAGAAGTTAAATAGCAAAAACATGTATAAAAGTTATAGTTAAAATAATCTCTTCGTTAAAGTAATAAACATATTTGAATTAATGAGAGCAAATAAAAGTAAATTTATCAATTAAATTGTAGATTTCATTTAACCCCTTCTTTGTATCCATACAAAATAGTGATAATTCAATAAAAATAATTCAATTTTATTCATAAAAGTATGCAATCATTTCATCAATGTTTTGTTATGACGTCACGTTAAACTATCGTCCGTAAACCACCTTTACTGACAACCAATTTTTTTTCCAAGGGTATTTATCTGTCTTGAACAGATCAGCATTCCGGCCATTGACCCATAATTGAGGGAGGGGGAATCTATGCATGCAATATACCATGCTGCCAATAGAACGTTTCGATAAGACATAAATATGGTTATGGCAAATACTTGGAAGATGATAAAATTTTCTTTTTTTTTTTTTTTGGTCGACAGTTTTGGTTCGCTGCGCACAGATGTGGCCGCTGTCCTGCCGCATGGTTGGGGTGGGGGTGGGGGTGGGGGTGGGGGTGGGGGTGGGGGCAGGGGCAGGGGGAGGGGGAGGGGGAGGCATAATGCGGTGCCTAGCACCGAACTAAGACGAGCGGGCGCCGGAGAATCGATACCGCGGCCAAGACACCAACACCTCGGCGTGCACGAGGTACCGATATTGTGGTACGTGTACCGCTGTTCAGTCTCGTGTACCATGCGCCACTGTGAAGCAGCCGTGGTTGGCGAATGTTTAATAAGTACGTTCTTTGAAGCATGCTTGCAACGGGGAAGACGTATCTTGTGCATACGCCGTTGCTGGTTTAACCTGGTTTTCATTTGTTTTCTTTCCCCCTATGAATCCTGCTTAAACCAGCAACGGAGTATTTCCAAGACATTTACGTTCAATTAAATGTGACATTTTTAACTACCATGTGTAATACAGGCGAAAAAGTTATATATTTCTTAATGATTAAGAAATAGGTCTCTAAATAATAGCATCAGCATTTTAAGTCCTCTTAGCCTTATCATCCCCCTACTAATATTATAAATGAGAAAGTGTGTTTGTCAGTTTTTTTTACTTCTATCACGCAGCAACGGAGCAACGATTCGACATGATTTTTTGCATATAGATAGTTTAAGGGCTGGAGAGTGACAAAGACTACATATAATTATGTAATTCCGTCCGTAAGGAGTGAAAAAGGGATAAATTCAGTTTTATAATAGAACATTATAGGAGGTAAGTCATAGATGCACAGTGAGTTTGAGTCATCTCGCTGTGTCCGCTCACACGGTCATATAGTAAGGTCTGGCAACTTCCTATCTTTCTCCTTGGCGAAACCCATCAGCTTAATGGAGCTCGCGGCTGCTGGCGAACTTAAGTCGCTAATAACAATTTACTTTACAACTTCGTAAATAGATGGCGTGGCCTTGAATTTGTTACGCGCTATCTTTTTGGTGCGTTAGTCACGTCTTGCCTACGGGTTACCTGCCTTCCCACAAAATGAAGTTGAAGATTGGCGCCCCGGTTTTGCTGATGCGTAGCCTTGATGAACCGAGATTGTGCAATCAATGGGACTTTAAAATCATAATTTTCCGTTTTTTTTTTTTTTAAGTGCATGCCATACAGACTTGAAACTCGGTAGTGGTGTTCCTTATATTATGTGTTAGGCCCGGGCAACGCCGGGTATTTCAGCTGGTATGTATGTATGTATGTATGTATGTATGTATGTGCATATATATAACACTTGACTTTTTTTTAACGAGTAAAAGAGTTGTAAAAAAGACACGTTTGGTATAAGTGGCTCTCCTGCTGCGATCGTTCTGGAGTTCAAGAGGATTGTGAGCCAATGAGGAAGTCCCAACCAAAGGAGTACCGAATGACGGCCCGCCAAGTAAGCAGCCAACGAACAGCTGACGTTCGTCACTGAACTAAGCATAGGTCACACTGTTTTGGGTGTAATAATTAGATGCATTGTTATTTTTGCAGAACTGTTAACACCGTTCTTTAAAAAATTCTCTATAACCCTCCTGTTCGACGAATGACTGCAGTTACGTCTTTTGAACTATTTTTGTCCTAGACTCAGGGCAAAGACACAAGACAATGGTTGCGAGATCAGTAATAAATAAAACAGCCATTTTAATTTATTTTTTTAATGTCTATTGTAAAAATTGTCTGCAAGAATTTCAATTTATAGAGTATTTAAAATTATCAATTATTAATTTACGATAAGTATTCTACATAAAATAACGGAATTAGATTCAGTACTTCAATCCTACTTGGACCCTCCAAAGACCGGGGCAATACTTTGGGGTCGGCATTCACGCTTCATAACCAAGAACCGAAGAAGAAGAAGAAGAAGAAGAAGAAGAAGAAAACAGTGCCGACCCTTCAAAGGTCGAGTATTTCCGTACGTCTTCGTGTCAGTAATCAGACTCAGGTCTTTCCTTCACACGCCGAGTCACAAAGTATTTCCAGAATATAAACTACAGCGTGTGCCAAATCCACCCTCGTCCAATCAGAACGACGCGATGCTCAATGCCTGGCGTGATGGCAGCCATAGAACAAGGGAGGAGATAGAGAAGTGCGACTCTTATAGTGGAAACTAACACCATGTTATGCGCGACATGTGACGCTATCTGTTGGGTGGGTCCATTCATTAACTACCAGCAAAAAAAAAAAAAAAAAACTCGTGCAAGAGGTTCAAATCCAAAGTTTTAGGTTTATGATGTTTATTTAACTACTTGACGATTAAACAGATTTAAACTGGGCAAAAACACTTAATGTTGTTTTGTAATAAAACAGCATGTTCTATATAACTGACTAGGAGATGCAACACCCCAAAACACGTGGCTACCAAAATAGGGGTTGTTTTCCTGATAGCTTATGCATTACTTCTCACCATCAACGTAGCTGTGTTAGTAATATATTATGAAAGCTCCTATCTAGTGGGTCCAGAACTACATAAAAAAAAACTAGGTGTCAGCCTCGGCAATTAACCGACTCCTGGTCTGAGGGCTGGCTTCTTCCCGCGTGAAGACCTCCTCTGATGTTCCTGATGCGAGACGAGGCAGCCCCCAGAGCGTGGGACGTTGTCTCTCTCTCTCTCTCGCTCTCTCTCTCTCCACACTCTTCTCTCCTCGTTCCGCGAAGCAGGGCTAGTTCACGGAATATCCCCGTTCGGCAGCGAGCAGTTCGGGGAACTCCCCTGCAGTTAGTTTCCTCCCACTGAGTCACTGATTTATTTAGCCGACGCGACGGCAGCGTTGCGCAGTAAAAAAAAAAAAAGAAAAAAAAAAAAGAAAAACGCGTGTACGTTTGACAAGGAAATTCTTTGCAAACAGGCGGCTTACGTATGTACAAAGTAATATATATATATATATATATATATATATATATATATATATATATATAATCCCGTGTCGGCAAACCAGATTGCCGTTATATATACGCAGACAATGGAAAAAAAAAATATATTGTACACCCTCAAGTATTGCAAAATTAAACATCTGTGAAACGTATGCTTTGTTTTGTCCCTTATTTCTCATCCATGCAACCACAACGTGCCACCGCGAAGCGTGCCAGGGTACAGATAGTCTTCTTGTAAATAGTCTTTTATATATATATATAAGGGCGTTAAAATGTATGTGACTACATATTAATCATAGCTTTGTAATCTTTAAATACCAACTTGTACAGAAACACATTGGTTTATTGAATTATATTCCTCAGTAAAATGATGCAATAATAGATATGTTCTCTCTGTAAATTTAGGCACTACAATAAAATTTTCTAGCAACCAGATTCCACAAGTTTCTTAGGTTGTCTGAATTGTTGACCCTTGGATGGGCAGCCCTTCAGGATTTTTCTGACAGTGGTTAGATTAGGTTAGATTAGGTTATGTTAGGTTAGGTTAGGTTAGGTTAGGTTAGGTCAGGTTAGGTCACTTTAGAAACTAACCATTGTCAGAAAAATCCTGAAGGGCTGCCCATACAAGGGGCAACAATTCAGACAACCTTTCAAAAACACCACTGTCAGAAAAATCCTGATGGGCTGCCAAGGGGCAACAATTCAGACAACCATTCAAAAACACCACTGTCAGAAAAATCCCGATGAGCTGCCCATCCAATGGGCAACAATTCAGACAACCTTTCAAAAACACTACTGTCAGAAAAATCCTGATGGGCTGCCCTTCCAAGGGGCAACAATTCAGACAATCTTTCAAAAACACTACTGTTAGAAAAATCCTGATGGGCTGCCCTTCCAAGGGGCAACAATTCAGACAATCTTTCAAAAACACTACTGTTAGAAAAATCCTGATGGGCTGCCCATCCAAGGGGCAAGTTTTCAGGATTATTTAAACTCTTAAAGAAGCGTGTTTTCAGAAATTGTATGGGCTGCCCTTTCAGTCTCTGTACAAATAAACCACTGTCAGAAAAATCCTGAAGGGCTGCCCTTCCAATGGGCAACAATTCAGTCGCCCCGTTTGAACCACGGAGGCAAGAAGTTAAGGAGTTGGTGTGTGAAATCTTTACCAGGTTATAACTGAAGTAAAAATTTAGAACGCCCCCCCCCCCCACCAAAAAAAAATAATCCATCTAGACAGCAATATTTTTGGTTTTCATGAGATTTATCCTGGTAATTCCTTGCTGATCTAATGTTAGAAAAATTCACTTCTTGATGCCATTTTTTTTTTACGATTCTTCTTGGCAAGATCATTTCAAGATATTAAAACAAATTTCAAGCACTAGCCTTCATGCAGAAAATACCTCCGAGTGTTGAACATGTTTCAATGACTGCTTCTTTGGCCTGTGGTTCGAGGCCACGTGTGCTTAGTTAGTGGCGTGTGCGGAGTTTTCGGCTTGCTGCTTGTCTTCTTCAGTGGCGAGTGACACCTGTAT